>NC_135343.1:13561621-14176701 GCF_023851605.1 Tamandua tetradactyla | reverse complement strand
TGACAAGTGCTGGAGAGGATGCGGTGAAAGAGGCACACTTATCCACTGTTGGTGGGAATGTCAAATGGTGCAACCACTGTGGAAGGCAGTTTGGCGGTTCCTCAAAAAGCTAAATATAGAATTGCCATACGACCCAGCAATACCATTGCTGGGAATCTACTCAAAGAAATTAAGGGCAAAAACTCAAACGGACATTTGCACACCAATGTTTATAGCAGCGTTATTTACAATTGCAAAGAGATGGAAACAGCCAAAATTTCCATCAACAGACGAGTGGCTAAACAAACTGTGGTATATACATATGATGGAATATTATGCAGCTTTAAGGCAGGATAAACTTATGAAGCATGTAATAACATGGATGGACCTAGAGAACATTATGCTGAGTGAGTCTAGCCAGAAACTAAAAGACAAATACTGTATGGTCCCAATGATGTGAATCAACACTCGAGAATAAACTTGGAATATGTCATTGGTAACAGAGTTCAGCAGGAGTTAGAAACAGGGTAAGATAATGGGTAATTGGAGCTGATGGGATACAGACTCTGCAATAGGACTAGATACAAAAACTCAAAAATGGACAGCACAATAATACCTAATTGTAAAGTAATCATGTTAAAACACTGAATGAAGCTGCATCCGAGCTATAGGTTTTTGTTTTGTTTTGTTTTGTTCTTACTATTATTACTTTTATTTTTTTTCTCTATATTAACATTCTATATCTTTTTCGGTTATATTGCTAGTTCTTCTAAACCGATGCAAATGTACTAAGAAACGATGATCATGCATCTATGTGATGATGTTAAGAATTACTGATTGCATATGTAGAATGGTATGATTTCTTAAAAAAAAAAAAAAAAGGACAGCACAATACCACCTAATTGTAATGTAATTTTGTTAAAACACTGAATGAAGCTGCATCTGAGCTATAGTTTTTTTTTCTTATATATTTTTGTATTTTTGTATTTTTATTTTTTCTCTATATTATCATTTTATTTCTTTTTATGTTGTCTTGCTATTTCTTTTTCTAAATCGATGCATATGTACTAAGAAATGATGATCATACATCTGTGTGATGGTATTAAGAATTACTGATTGCATATGTAGAATGGAATGATTTCTAAATGTTGTGTTAGTTAATTTTTTTAATTAATAAAAAAATACTTTGGGCTAACTAAATAAAGGCAATATATGTAAAAGTAACTAGTAGGAATTTAGTATATATACTATACTTCAATTAAAAGATTTTTTTAAACATAACTTACAGAAAATTTTAGATTACCTACTTTGACTACAAAAATGATTTTCATTTAAAGAGTCTTATGAAAGTAAATAACATGAGTCTGTATTTTTCTAAGCCACAAATTAAGTCATACAATTACAGAAACAAAGCTAACACAAGGCCTTTAAAAAGCTTAAGAATATCTAATTACTAGAACATCTTATTTAATAATCAAAAAACAATGTGACTTCGATTTAAAATAGTACTGATATAATAATATAGCGCTTTCCTTGTTTAAAAAGATAATAGAAACCATTAACAGTCAAAGTAAGATCAATAAGAAAATGTAGTACCATAAAACATAATTAATATGCCAAACAGTAAACTTTTGTAATATTTAGAGTTGATAATAATTTGGTTAATGAGACACAAACTTGCTTTAACTGGTAATTATGTCATTCACAAAAATAAAAACATAACAAAACAGCAAGAGAAAAATAGCCTTATGAATAAGAGTTAATTACTCTAATGTTGTGATAGAAAATAGATACTATGCCAACTCCAATCAACTAGGTGCTAGCTGCCTGGAAAGGACTGAAAAGGATCCCCAAGGGCAAAATCCCTGTAGATTTTTTTGTAGAAATTGACAAGCTGATTTGCAATGCATCTGGAAACATTAAGGATATAGAATAGTCAAAACAACTATGAAAAAGAGAAACAAAGTTAGACAGCTAACACAACTTGATTTGAAGAATTACTGGAAAGGAGCAACCAAAGCCCACACACTGCTCCATCATGACGGCAAGTGCCTACATCCCACCACAATGTCACCATGCCCAAGAGAAAAGCTGAAGGGGATGCTAAAGGAGATAACGTCAAAGCACAAGACAACTCACAGAGAAGAACTGCAAGGTTATCTGCTAAATCTGCTCCTACAGAGCCAGGACCTATGCCTAAAAAGGTCCCTGCAAAGAAGGGAGAGAAGAGACCCAAAGGGAAGAAGGGGAAAGCTGGCACTGGCAAGCATGAGAATGCAGAAAATGGAGATGACAAAACAGACCAGCACAGAAAGCCAACAGTGCTGGAGACACCAAGTGAAGTGTATGCATTTTGACAACTGTGTGCTTCTGGTGAATGTACAGTTTGAAATTACTAATTTTTATAAAATTTTATTAAAATGCAGAATTTTGTTTTACGTTTTTTTTTAAGCCATGCTATTAGCACACAGAATGCTTCAATGCTGTTTTAGGGGGAAGGGGTAAATGTCACTAATAGAATGTCCCCAAAGCTGGAGAAAACACCTTTCCCCTCTAGTTTTGAGCTACTTCATCTTTACTCCCAGGATATTCGACTCTCCGATGTTGATACACATTAGCCACCATGACACAAATGCCCTGTGGTACAGAAAAACTAAAATTTGTTTCTATGTCCTCCTGTCCTCTACTCCTTCTCAGCCTTCAGCATAGACTTGACCCCCTGAAATCTGCTGGGACCTGATCCCCCAAAAATTACCAGAATGTCAGGAGACCTCGACTTCCCAGTGATGCCCCTGAGATGGCATCCTGCAAAAGCGAGTACTTGTTTAGTTGTGGATCTTCACACTGATAGCTCCGCCATTTTCATTTTATTTCCTAAAAGTCAGGGTCAGATCATGAAAAGCTGTCAAACAACAGGCTAAATGTGAAATATCAACCCTTACACTAAACTCGCCCTGTTCAGGGCATCAAATGAAGACTTCATTGGGTTTTATAGTGGCTTTCTGAGTTTGGTAGTCCGTTGAAGAAGGAAGTTTGATAGCTGTTAATACTGTTAACAATTACCTGCCCATATTCTGCTTGAAACACCATGATTGTTTATGAAGAGTGTCTTTAAGAAAGCTGGATACAATGTGAAAAAAAATCTAGCAGTAGAACATGGATAACAGAGGGATAACACCAAAACACAAATCATGTTCTTTTTCTTTATTATTATTCAGTTACGGAAAATAGCCACCAGTAACCAAAATGGCAAAGCCCAGTCCTCATTGACAAACCAGGCAGTTATGTCACCCTGACTTGCTTTGAAAAAGTCAATTCCTTCTGAATGTGAAAGCCTAAGACTCCTGGATAATGCCCAGAGCCCTACTGGAATGGACTAAGGCCTCTGGTATTTTTTACAGACTGTTTTCTCAGGACACTTTCTTAGGAGCTATGTTTTTTTTTTTGTTTTAGCACCATTCAAGAACTAGAAAAAGTTAGATCTTTAAATGAAAATGTTGATATATATGAATACATGTATTCATATTTTGTTTTGAATGTCTATATTTTACCAACATAATTAAATGCCAGTTTGGCTGTCTGCAGAATTCTATTTTAAAAACAGTTTCCTTTTACAACTTTGAAGGAACCGATTCATTGTCTTTTGGTACCCAGTGTTATTGATAAGAAGTCTTATGCTAACTTGATTCTTTTGTTTTTTTAATAGGAAACATGTTTTACCCCTCTAGAAACTTTTCTGATCTTTTTCCTTTTAAAACTGATGAAATTTCATCAGAATATTTTTACATGTTGGATTTATTTCAGTAACCATTTTCAGCATTTCTGGTGACTATGTTGGAGCAGAAAAAAACTTTATTGGTTTTCCTTCAGCTCAGGAATGCCCTTGGGGATCTTTCTCAGTCCTTTGTAAGCAGCTAACATTAGTTGATTGGAGCTGGCATAAAATCTATTTTCTATCACATTAAAGTAATCAACTTACATTTATAAGGGTACTTTTCTCTTGCTATTTTATAATGTTTTTATTTTTGTGAATACTTATAATTGGCATTTAAAGCAAGTTTGTGTCTCATTAACCAGATTATTATCAACTAATAAATTGCAGCTACAATTTGATGATAATATTTTTAAATATATTTCAATACTGTATACTCATATATATTGAAATGCAGAAACATATTTTAAGTACATACATGGCAGAATTTAAACATTTTACCAAAAATGAATTTAAAATGCAAAGGTTTAAATAAGTTCCCTGAGATAATAAGCTTTATGCATCACTTTGGCTAGGCTATAGTGCCCAGGTATTCAATCAAATCACTAACCTAGGGCGGGCCACGGTGGCTCAGCAGGCAGAGTTCTCACCTGCCATGTCAAGATCCAGGTTCAATTTCCGGTGCCTGCCCATGCAAAAAAAGAAAAACACTAACCTAGGTGTTGCTGTGAAGGTATGTGTAGATGTGGTTGACTCCTACAATCAATCACCTTTAAATAAAGGTGCTTCTCCTCGATAACCGGGAGGCCCTCATCCAATCAGCTGAAAGGCTTTACGAGCAAAACTCCTGTTTCCCGGAGGAAGAAATTCACCTGCTGGCCTGCTCTACAAATTTCAGACTAGCCTAACCAGCCTTAACAACCACATAACCTTGCAATAAATCTCTTTCTTTTTATAAAGGTTCTGTTTCTCTGGTAGAACCCTGACTAGTACAATTCCTATAGGGAAAAGAGTATATGTATAATTAATAGTCATTTTTAAAGTCTTGGTAGAGCCTTTTTACTGGGAGTCTCAGAAAGTGAGAAAGAGAATGACTAACATGGATGGCTGTTAAACCTCTTTCCAAACCTGGTACTTGCAAATTCTCTGCTTTCAGCAAAACTGAAGGATCTAGATAGTCTCCACACCTAGAAGTTTCCATGAGAAGCTTGAGGTCTAAATTTTAATCGCCTCCCTTTTTCTAGCCATATGCTGTTACCTAAGTAACACCCCCTTCTCAGGACCTCAGTTTCCCTATGTGCAGGATGGGAAGGGTAGAGTGGGTCAACAGAGTCACAATTCTAGATGTCATGGACCACTATAACTGCAAAAAAAGGGAGGGGAAAGACATGGAATCGGAAAGATCCCATAGAATGGGATCCTTAACACTAAAAGAAATCTAACTACCATCTGTTCTCATTAGCACTTTACAAAGGAAAGAATAACAATAAATAGTAAAAAAGAAATTAAGAATAAAGAACAGTCCTTTAGAGGAAATAAAATGTGCTTTGAGGAAAAAATGCCTCCATGTTCATATTCCTAACTGCACTGGCGACCACCATGCCTTTTGGGGAAGCATTAGATAAAATGGACATTGCAGTCCTCCCGGCATTAATTTTAAAAGCAAACTGTCTCTTGAGGCATGCTCTTGTGAAGCTTATGTATGTAGCTGAGAAGCTCAGCATACCCATAGGTATGTCCAACAGTCACCTCTGGAGGGCCTCTTTTGTGGCTCAGATATAGCCTTTCTCTAAGCCCAATTCTGCAAGTGAAACCACTGCCCCCCGCTCCCATGTGGAACATGATCACCAGGGATGAGTCTGGCCCTGGCACCATGGGCTCAACAATGCCATCCTGAACAAAAGGGGAAAAAGAAGTGTAACAAATTAAGGCATCAGGGGCTGAGAGAGTTGAAAAAGAGTTAAGGGACTCCTCTGGAGGTCACTCTCACACAAACTTCAGTTAGACATTGCTACCTATCATAACTTGCCAAACCCCAACCAAAATAATTCCTGCCAATCCTAAAGAAAATCTAGGGCATTATACAAGATTCTACAAAAGTTTCATGCACTAGGGTAACTCTCCAAAACCTGCAACCTCCAGATGGGTCCCTGGACCAGATAAGTCCTGAAATGCAGAAGGGCCAGCCTCTCCAGAACATCAACAAGTTCCATTCCCCAATCCCATATTATCAACAGCACCCCCAACATGAAAGAGTTAGAAGGGCATAGCCCAAATACCCCTAAAGAATGGAAGAAAGATCAAAGGTGAATGTGGATTTATACAAAGAAGACAGGGTTTAACAAACGAATATGATGTTGAGAATCATTAAATTGGTATTTCTTTTAGTCTCCAGTATATTAGAGCAGCTAGAAGTAAAAACCCCAAATTATGGAATTGTAACCCACACCAAATCCTGAAATCTGTTCTACAACTAATTGTATGATGTACTTTGAAATTTATTACTTTTATGCATATACGTTATTTAAAGAGAAGGAGGGGTATAACAGAGAAGATAGAATTTAATGGATAGGGCATGACTGCTGAATCATATTGGTATTTCTGTTGGTCTCCAGTATTTTGGAGCAGCTAAACAAAAAACAAAAAATCGTGGAACTATAATCCATACCAAATCTTAAAATCTGTTCTATAACTACTTGTTAAAATGTACTTGGAAATTTATTGCTTCTTTGTATACATATTATATTTCACAATAAAAAAAGTCAAAAAAAAAACTGAAGGATCTAATTGAATTGCTCAGCTGCTAAATCATTAAAAATCATTCTTGATGAAAGATTTTCACATATAGCTCAGGAAAAGATTAAAGAATTGGACTCAGCTGTAAGTTCTGAGGGCAAGGGTTTGTGGGGCTTCCTTAACCAGGCATTGAAATGGTGTCTGGTATGTAACAAGAGTATGTAACTGGTATATAGTTGATAAACAAATAAATTAACAAAACTTCATTCCCATATACTTACTTAATGAAAGAATTTTATCAGCATTTACATCTATAAACACAAAAACTGGGAACAGAATCATCGCCAAAAGCTGTCAATCCAAGTGGGCCTAAATGGAGATGGAGGAAGCCCCATCCATCTCATTAAGAGATGATTTCCAAATAAAAATGCATTTTCATGTTCAGTAATTCTCAATTATTTGTACAACCATCGTACTACGATTATGATAACTAAACCCAAAGAAATGTTTGACTCTAAGCCTATGGACTCAGGAAATATAAACAATTTTTAAACATTAGTTCATAAGACATTTTCGTTACAGAAAATGAATAAAACTTTCAAGAATAAAACACAATAGGATAAAATTCTGTGGAGAAAGCAAAATAGGAAAGAGTTCAAACAGAAGAAAGGCTCATGTAAAATTAGAGCTCATTTATACCTTTTTTAACCTATTAATGGTGAACAAATGGTTACATTTCTATCCCACCAAACACATTTAAATCTGTGGACATAATATTTTGTTTTAAAATGTCACTATTAGAACATATTAGATATATCCTCTGCAACAACTATTTAAAAGTTTGGAGAAAAAAATTTAGATGTCAACTTTAAAATGCATAGGGGAATAAAGAATTTTTAATTATTAAAGGAAAGTCCAAAGCAAAAAAATATGAAAACCACTATAATATGCTACCATTTGTGTAACAAAAAGAAAAAAGTCAGGGGATGTGATCACGTGTATACAAGTGTGTGTATTTTCTTCTGTATACGTGGATTTTTTTTTTATTTTTTAGACAACAGAAATTAGTAACAAGGCTATCTGTAAGAGAAGACAAAATTGGGTTTGGGGGTGCCTGATATGGGATTTTTTGCCCTTCTCAATACCTTTTGTACTCTTAAATGTGACTCATAGCCAAATACTACCTTTCTAAAAACAATTTTCTAAGAATTAAAAAGATAAAAACTAACAGGAGGCTTATGAAACTTTGAATAGAATAACTGTTGCAAATAGTAAAGTTGATAAAACCAACATAAAAAAGACACAAAAAAAATTATAAGGAATTAAAATGATTAAATATAAAAGAATTAAATGTCCTTAACTGAAGCCTAGACACTCTTAAAATAGGGTAAAAAAAGGGGGGGTATAGAAAATATAAACAAAAAATTCAGCTCTATGTGGTTTACAGAGACACACAAAGGATCAAATAACCAAAAGGTTCGAAAATTAAAGCATAAAAAATAGATAAACTAGAGAAATCTAATAATAATAATAGGAATAGCAATAAAGTTATCAAAAAAAAAACAGAATTCAAAGAGGAAAGCATTAATGGGAGAAAAGTGCTTTATATTTTAAATTGCTCAGAATTTGGAAGAACAACCTTTACACCACCTGACTGCATAAATTCAAAAACTGTTAGAAATGCAGGAGAAATGGCTTGGTATTCTTAACAGAAGTAATCAATGTATCAGACGAAATAAATAAGCCTACTCTTGTAATTAAATTTGGGATAAAAAAGACATACTTACCAATGAAAATGCATGCCAACTGAGATTTGAGTTGGGGGTGGGGTGAAAGAAAGAGGAGAGAAAAGACTGGCCTTGATGCTGCTCACTGTTTACATTTAGATGACGTGCGGGTTATATGGGAGTTTATTGTGCCGTTCAACATTTCTGTTGTATGGAAACATGACTACTCAGAAATGAGTAATAGCATTACACAGAAACATTTTTGGAAGTGACCACAGATTCTCAGAGAAAAAAAAAAGCCATAAAAGCATTCACTAGAAAACAAGAAAGAGGAAACAAATGGATCTGATTTTTCTTCTTTTTCTTTTTTCTTCCCAAGGATGACAGAAAGAATTATGACTGTGATTTCATTAATCTCACAATTTGGGGAAAACCCAAACATTTATTATACTGAACACAAACATTTACAGAATTGAATAAGAACAAGCTTTGCCCCCCAGTAGTATTCAAATCTTGTTATATATCCTTTAAAATAAAGTTTTAGAAATTTTTCTTACAGGTATTATATTGATGTGTAGGACCACCAATTTTCATAGGTTAAGATATCTTGCCAACTTATTGGACATTCTTTTTTAGGTTTTGTCAGTTAATTCTCCTGGATTTTGTAGGTAGATTATCATATCACGTGCAAGTATTTTATCTTGTCTTTTACAGCCTTTATACCTCATGTTTTAGCTTAATGACAGGGAAATTCATGTCTTAATCCAACTTTTGAACTTTTGCCATTGAGTATGATACTTCTAATAGTTTTCTGGTAGTAGCCTTTACCAAATGAAGGTGTTTCCTTCCCACCACTACTTCGCTGAAAGTGAGTAACTGAAAACCATATGAAATATGTTGATTTCTTTTAAGATGAATGTCATTTTTCTTCTCTGACTTATTTCTGTAATAGAATCTTTAATGTTGAACTATCACTACTGTCATGGTCAGGGACATGTGTCAACTTGGCCAAGTGGTGGTACCTGTTTGTCTGGTTGGGCAAGTGCTGGCCTGTCTGTTGCAATGAGGACATTACATAGAATTAGATCATGATCATGTCAGCTGCATCCACAGCTGATTCCATTTGTAATCAGGCAAACTCTGCAATGAGTGACGCTTGATCTAATCACAGGAAGCCTTTTAAGGAGGATTCAGAAGAGACAAGCTCTATTCCTGCTTAGGCTGGTGAGCCTCTCCTGTGGAATTCGTCCAGACCTTCCATCGGAGTCGTCAGCTTCACAGCCTGCCCTGCTGATTTTGGACTCTGCATTCCCACGGTCACGTAAGACACTTTTATAAATTTTATATTTGCGAGTGTTCCCTGTTGATTCTGTTTCTCTAGAGAACCCTAATACAACTATATTTTTAAAATAAAACCAACTTTATCCTGATATTTTATTCTTTTGATTTTCTGGTAAATATGATTTCCTCTTATTTTATTTAGTACTTTTAACCTTTAGGATAAGTTGTATTTGCTATAGTTTTCTTTTTTTATATGTACTATCCTAGTTTAATTTGAATATTACAATAATGCTAGATTAGAAAAAGAACTGGAAAGCTGTCCATCTTTTTCTATGCTCTAGAACAGTTTATTTAACAGTAGGATTAATTGTTCCTTAAATATCCGGTAGAATTTCCCTATAATACTGTCAGGGCCTAGTGCCACTTGGAGTAAACTATTTTTAGCTCTACTTTTTCACTCCTTCTATGATTACTGAACTCTTTGGAGTCTTATCCCAGTATTTGAGTTAATTTTGGTTCAGTTTTCCTGGAAAAGTATTCATTTCATGGAAATGTGCAAATTTATTAAGCTAAAGTAAATAATAATTCTCTTACAATTTTTAAATATTCTACATATCCATTCTTATATTTCCTTTCTTTTTCCTAAGTTGTCTGTCTCCTGACTTTGTCATCAGAATTGTTAAAAGTTTCAACTATTTTGTTGATCTTTTAAAGAACCAGCTGCTGATTTTCTTTTTATTGTTAATTCTCTATTTTACTGATATATAGACATGGGATGTTACTTACACATTGTCAACTTTTTAATATTTGTTAGGCTTTTCTTTGGCCTGATTTATATACAAATGTTATGAACAAGAGTTTGTCTTTGAATAAAGATGTCACATTTTTTGTTATTACTGATATATTCAGACTTTTTGGCCATCCTAATTTCTACTTACAGTGATTTGTTATTGTTCTTTTTCTCCCTTTTGAACAAGGGTTTATTTGGGCCTTTTTTTTTTACCATTCCCTCAAGGAGACTTTGCAAATACTTGTTTATTCACCATTCAAATCACTCTGGGATTTATCCGAGCATCACTCTGGACAAACCTAGAAAATTTCATGCCCTACTCAAGGTTCCATGTACTATGGTGTGGAATTAAGCTATCCACATAAGTTATTATTTGGAAATGCACTAATAAAAACATAAATTTTGTACCAAATAAACATTTTTTGCTTTAGTCTCACACATAAGTTAAAGTTTTAAAACATTAATTACCTTCTATTTTCAACACCCTGCAGTATTGACATTCCTTTGTTCTTCCGCATGCAAAAACATCTCTAAATTTGTACATTTAGTCACTATCATTATATACTCTAGGCATTCCTAGATTATACCATTTCAGTCTTTGTCATGTATCTTTCCTTCTGATTTCATCTGTGCCCCCAGGCCTCCTCCCTCTATCATTCTCACATTCAGCTTCATTCAGTGTTCTAACTTCATCATATTACAGTTAGGTAGCATTGTGCCATCCATTTCTGCATTTTTATAATTAGTCCTGTTGTACAATCTATATCCCTCCACCTCCAATTACCCACTATCTACCCTATTTCTATGTCCCAATGATCTTTGTTACCAAATGAAATTCTCCAAGTTCATTCACTAATGTCAAATACTGTATCAGTGAGACCATATAGTATTTGTTCTTTTGTTTCTGGCTAATCTCACTCAGCATAATGTCCTTAAGGTCCATCCATGTTGTTACATACTTCATAACTTTATTCTGTCTAACAGCTGCATAATATTCCATCATATGCATATACCACAGCTTGTTTAGCCACTTGTCCATTGATGGACATTTTGGCTGTTTTCATCTCTTGGCAATTGTAAACAATGCTGCTATAAACATTGGTGTGCCGATGTCCATTTGTGTTCTTACCCTCATGTCCTCTGAGTAGATACCTAGCATATGACAATTCTATACTTAGCCTCCTGAGCAAACACCGAATTGCCTTCCACAGCAGTTGTACCATTTGACATTCATTTGGACCCATTTTTAATTCATCTATTAACTTGGTGATCTAGGTGAAGTAAAATCAAGTGATTCATCTGTAGCCTTCCACTGCTTATCCTTAAATTGTTAAGAGATAGTTAACTAATATAGCAAACTTTCAATCAACAGAATAAACTGAACAGTATCTACAGTTGCCTCTTTCCCCCAAATATCAGACTGTTAAATGACTTTTATCTGTGCCCATTTACAATTTTTGATAAAATAATCTGAAATTTTTATTCCTAAATTATTTAATTACATAATTTTTCATGTGTGGAAAATACGTTTATTTGTTCTTTCATACTGCTATTGAATTCTCTGCTATTAAAATGATTTGTGCTAATATCTAAGAACTCTGATCCTCATTTCTTCGTTAACTTTGCCTTTTAAACACTTCACAGGAGCTTTGTTTTTCTTTCGTGTTCTGAATTATGTGCCCGAGTCTTTTTTTTATTCAATGTGAAAATTCTTTTCCATCTGTGGGGAAATTTTCTTCTTTTTAACAATTTCTCCCTATCATTTCTGCTACTTAAATCTTATGACTTCGGAATCTATCCTCTAAGTCTCTTAATTTATCTATGATATTTAACATTTATCTAATCATTCTATATTTGAGATATTTCTAAGATTTTTAGATATTCCCTTTCAGGGAAGACATTTTTATTATTCAGTCCTAATATTTCATAGTTTTAATAGTTTCAATGAGCATTTTTAACTTCTCCAAAACATTTTCTTATTCCGATTATTCTTTACTTATAACAAATGTTTTTATTTTGTAGAATATATATGCTGTATTAGTTAGGGCACTCTAGAGAAACAGAATCAACAGGAAATACTCGTAAATATAAAATTTATAAAAGTGTCTCACATAACCGTGGGAACACAGAGTCCAAAATCAGTAGGGCAGGCTGTGAAGCTGACGATTCCGAGGAAGGGTCTGCATGAACTCCACAGGAGAGTCTCGCCAGCTGAAGCAGGAAGATTCACCCTGCCTCTTCTGAATCCTCCTTAAAAAGCTTCCAGTGATTAAATTAAGCATCACTCATTAAGGAAGATACTTCCCTTGGCTGATTACAAATAGAATCAGCTGTGGATATAGTGACGTGATTATGATTTAATTCTGTGAAACGCCCTCATAGCAAAAGACAGGCCAGCACTTGCCCCAACCAAACAGGTACCACCACCTGACCAAATTGACACATGAACCTGACCATAATATATGCCACAGAAATCATATATATAGAAATTCACACAAATGTAGGTAAAATTTTACTTTTCATATATTTGTTTCAAAATTAGGTTAGTTTTGCATAACTTATGCAATTTTCTATTCAATTTTATATTGTACCACCTATGTTGACACATATAAATCTATTTCATTCATTTTTGCCTGCAATAGGTACAGTATCCATAATTTATTTAGCTTAATATTCTACTGCTGGACACTTAAGTCTCTAGCACCCAAAAATGTGCTGTTAAAAAAGCACATGTATTGAGACAAAATTAAGCGTCAATGGCTGAGAGATTCCAAACAGAATTGAAAGGTTATCCTGGAGGTTACTGTTACGCATTAAATACATATCATCTTGTTAGTCAAGTCGTAATGAAGAGGCAGGAGGGAACTGCCTGAAAATGTAGAGCTCTGTTCCAGTAGCCATGTTTCTTGATCATGATTGAATAATGATACAGCTTTCACAGTGTGACTGTGTGGTTGTGAAAACCTTGTGTCTGATGCTCCTTTTACCTACCTTGTCAACAGATGAGTAAAACATATGGAATAAAAATAAATAGGGGGAACAAATGATAAAATAAATTTGTAGACTGAAATATTAGTGATTATTGAAAGGGAGGGGTAAGGAGTATAGTATGTATGAATTTTTTCTACTGTCTTTTCATTTCTTTTCCTGAATTGATGCAAATATTCTAAGATATGATCATGATGATGAATATGCAACTGTGTGATAATATTGTGAATTACTGACTATATGTAGAATGGAATGATCATATGTTAAGAATGTTTGTTGTTATATTTTTTTAAAATTTTAAAAATAATAAAAAATAAATGAATAAATAAAAAGGCAAGTTTCCTTGAGTATTTAACTATGACTAATACCCAATAATGAAAATTCTGAATTTTAGTTTTGATAGGTATTACCAAATTCTCCCTATCATTCCAGGTCAAGCCTGTATCAATTCCAGGTAAATATAAATTATTTTTTTTTTATTTTAATGTTTAGAAATTTAAACTCTAATTTTTGGGAATTAGAAGAAATCTTAAGAGAATTCTTTTTTTTTAATTTGTACACTCAGCACTTTCCAGTTTTCCAGCACTTTGGTAAATGTTAAAGGAACATGGCAAGCATGGCTTTTATTCTATGACAGTTTAGTGTAGCAGTTCTTCATATACCCTATTCCACACTCTAAGGGGTCTTCTGGAAATGCAGGGGGCACGTTTGATAGTCACGATGACCGGGAGGTAACGCCGTTAACATTTTATGGGTGACAGGCAAGGATGTGAGCAGCCCTACAATATACAGTATACAGATGGGCTCCAGTACCAAAGGAATTAACTCACATGCGTTTCAAATGTACTTTTAGAAATTCATGTAGATGAAAAACATGATCCTGTTATCTGACATGAGAACTAATTGCATTTCATGTATGTGAAGAAAGTACTGTGGGCAGGGTTTTAATACAGAAAAGTGGACATTTTTCCTGACTCGTGCTCATTGTGGCCAAAAATCATTCAGAAGGAAAACATTCAGTATGAGGCAAGAGTGCACTATTTTTTCATGTAAGTCAAGCTGTCAAAAGAGAAATTATAAGGTTTACTGAAAGAAAACTAAGTTGACTAAATACTTTTAGTAAGCAGCCATAAGCTCAGACACTGATTTAAAACCGTCATTGAAAATATATGCAAAGTCAGAAAAATTATTTTGATCCTGTTCCGGTTATGTATCGATCCGGTTATTGCTACAAATAATCCGAAAATGCAGTTGTGCAAAACATCTATTTCATCCTGCTCAAGGATTCTGTAGGTTAGAAATTCAGATAGGGCACAAAAGGTATGACTTGGAAGATGGCGGTTTAGCAACATGCGCGTTTTAGTTCATCCTCCAGATAAACTGCTAAATAACCAGAAACAGTACAGAACAGCTCCTGGGGCCACGTCAGTGACCGGACTCACAGCGTACCCTTCTGGACCGGCTGCAAGTCCCCTCAGAACCGTGAGTTCCCCAAGACGCGGCGGCAGGCGCCCCTCCCCCACAGGATGCTTCCCACTGTGGAAAGGAAAGAGAATTTAACAGCAGCAGGGATTGAGCCCAACCAAAAACCAGTTGTGGCATTAATTAACAAATTCTGACTACTAAAAATAGGTCCCCAGGTCAGGTGAACCTGGTCAAAGCGGAAGTCGCTCATTGGACTAACGGGAAAAGAAACAGAGGTTTTTGTGCCTGTGTTTCTACAAAGGCTTGACTGCCTCTGGATTAAGCAGCAGGACTTCTCAGGCTGCAACTGCCCCAGGCACAGGCAGAAACAAATCCTTTCAGGGCTTGTTTCCAGCAGTGCCTTCCATAGGGGAGGAGTGAAGCCCAACTCAGGTGGAATACCTCCCTCAAGGAATTCAGACCCCAGAGCTTGGCTTGGTAATTTGAAGCCATTAAAACCAGCCTACAACCTCTCCTCTATCTCCACCACACCCCCAGCAGGGAGAGTCTTCCAAAGTTAAAGGTGACACATCTTCTTATGCTGGTGGGACCCGCAGGAAGACAAGCACCACATACAGGGCAGGGTAAGAAAAACAGAGCCCAGAGACTTCACAAGAAAGTCTTTCGACCTGCTGGGTCTCAACCTCAGGGTAAACTGATGCAGGTGACTCCTTCCCCCTGACAGGAGGCCAGTTTGCTCAGGAAAACCCGGTTGGGGTCTATAACACTTAAGTAGACCCTACTAAGGTTGGAGGGAAAAAGGGACCATACAAGCAGGGCAAGAAACAAGAAAACATTAAAACCGAAGAATTCTCCTCTGTTAAACAAAACCTAAGCTAGAGGTCCAGAAAAAGCTGAAATGAATGTCAAAGAACAGATAGACAACAAATTCATCCAGCAAGAAAATACTAGGTAAAAGAAGTGAAAGCAATCTCCACAATAAACTAATTAAGGTAATTAAATGTCTAGACACCAGCAAAAAATAACAAATCACACCAGGAAAACTGAAGATATGGCCCAGTCAAAGGAACAAACCAATAGTTCAAATGACATACAGGAGCTGAAACAATTAATTCAGAATATATGAACAGATATGGAAAACCTCATCAAAAACCAAATCAATGAACTGAGGGAGGATATGAAGAAGGCAAGGAATGAACAAAAAGAAGAAATGGAAAGTCTGAAAATACAAATCACAGAACTTATGGGAATGAAAGACAATAGAAGAGATTAAAAAAAATAATGGAAACCTACAATGGTAGATTTCGAGAGACAGAACATAGGATTTCTGAACTGGAGGATGGAACATCTGAAATCTGACAAGAAACAGAAACTATAGCGAAAAAAATGGAAAACTATGAGCAGGGACTCAGGAAATTGAATGATAATATGAAGCACACAAATGTATCTGTTGTGGGTGTCCCAGAAGGAGAAGAGAAGGGAAAAGGAGGAGAAAAACTAATGGAAGAAATTATCATTGAAAATTTCCCAACTCTTATGAAAGACTTAAAATTACAGATCCAAGAAGTGCAGCGTACTCCAAACAGAAAAGATCCAATTAGACATACTCCCATACACTTACTAACTAGAATGTCAGACGTCAAAGAGAAAGCGAAAATCTTGAAAGCAGCAGAAGAAAAGCAATCCCTTACATACAAGGAAAGCCCAATAAGACTATGCGTAGATTTCTCAGCAGAAACCATGGAGGCAATAAGACAATTTAAAATATATTTAAATTACTAAGAGAAAAACTGCCAACCAAGAATTCTATTCCCAGCAAAATTTTCCTTCAAAAATGAGGGAGAAATTAAAACATTTTCAGACAAAAATCACTGTAAGAATTTGTAACAAGAGACCAGCTCTGCAAAATATTAAAGGGAGCAATAGAGACAAATAAGAAAACACAAAAGAAAAGGGTGGGGAGAAGAGTGTAGAAAGAAGGAAAATTAGATATGACATATAAAATTCAAAAGCCAAATGCTAGAAGAAAGTACTACCCGTACAGTAATAACACAATGTTAATGGATTGAACTCCCCAATCAAAAGACATAGACTGGCAGAATGGATTAAAAAAGAAGACCCATCTATATGCTGTGTACAGGAAACACATCTTAGAACCAAAGATAAACACAGGTTGAAAGTGAAAGGTTGGGAAAAGATATTTCATGCAAATAACAATCAGAAAAGAGCAGGAGTAGCTATACTAACATCCAACAAATTAGACTTCAAATGTAAAACAGTTAAAAGAGACAAAGAAGGATACTATGTACTAATAAAAGGAACAATTCAACATGAAGACATAACAATCATAAATACTTATGCACCGAACCAGAAGGCTCCAAAATACATGTGGCAAACGCTGAAAAGAGAAACAGACACATCTACCATAATAGTTGGAGACTTCAATTCCCCACTCTCATCAATGGAGAGAACATCTAGATAGAGGATCAATAAAGAAACAGAGAATTTGAATATTACAATAAACGAGCTGGACTTAACAGACATTTATAGGACATTACACACCACAGCAGCAGGATACACCTTTTCCTCAAGTGCTCATGGATCATTCTCAAGATTCACCATATGCTGAGTGACAAAGCAAGTCTCAATAAATTTAAAAAGATTGAAATCATACAAAACTCTTTCTCAGATCATAAAGGAATGAAGTTGGAAATCAATAATAGGCAAAGCAGGAGAAAATTCACAAATATGTGGAGGCTCAATAACACACTCTCCAACAACCAGTGGGTCAAGGAAGAAATTACAAGAAAAATCAGTAAATATCTCAAGGCAAATGAAAATGAAAACACAACATATCAAAACTTATGGGGCGGGCGGGCCACGGTGGCTCAGCAGGTAAGAATGCTTGCCTGCCATACCCAAGGACCCGGGTTCGATTCCCGGTGCCTGCCCATGCAAAAAAAAAAACAAACAAACAACAACAAAAAAACCTTATGGGGCGCAGCAAAGGCAATGCTAAGAGGGAAATTTACTGCCCTAAATGTGTGTATCAAAAAAGAAGAAACGGCAAAAATTCAGGAATTAACTGTCCACTTGGAAGAACTAGAGAAAGAACAGCAAACTAACCCGAAAGCAAGCAAAAGGAAAGCAATAACAAAGATGAGAGCAGAAATAAACGAAACTGAGAACATGAAAACAACTGAGAAAAATCAATAAAACCAGAAGCTGGTTCTGAGAAAATCAATAAGACTGATGGACCCTTTAGCAAGATTGACAAAAAGAAGAAGAGAGAGGACGCAAACAAATAAGATCAGAAATGGAAGAGGAGACATAACCACTGACCTCACAGAAATAAAGGAGGTAATAACAGGATACTAGGAACAACTTTACGCTAATAAATACAACAATATTGATGAAATGGACAAATTCCTAGAAAGGCATGAACAATCAACTTTGACTCAAGAAGGAATAGATGACCTCAAAAACCAATCACAAGTAAAGAAACTGAATCAGTCATTAAGAAGCTGCCCAAAAAGAAAAGTCCAGGACCAGATGGCTTCACATGTGAATTCTACCAAACATTCCAGAAATAATTAGTACCAATCCTACTCAAACTCTTCCAAAAAACTGAAGTGGAGGGAAAGCTACCTAATTCATTCTATGAAGCCAACATCACCCTCATACCAAAACCAGGCAAAGGTATTACAAAAAAAAAAACTACAGACCAATCTCTCTAATGAATATAGATGCAAAAATCCTCAACAAAATTCTAGCAAATTGAATCCAGCAACACATTAAAAGAATTATACACCATGACCAAGTAGGATTCATCCCAGGTATGCAAGGATGGTTCAACATAAGACAATCAATTAATGGAATACACCCTATCAACAAATCAAAGCAGAAAAATCACATGATATCTCGTTTGATGCAGAGAAGGCATCTGACAAAATTCAACATCTTTTCCTGTTGAAAACTATTCAAAGGACAGGAATACAAGGGAACTTCCTTAAAATGATAAAGGGAATATATGAAAAACCCATAGCTAACATCAACCTCATTCGGAAAAAACTGAAAACTTTCCCCCTAAGACCAGGAACAAGACAAGGATGTCCACTATCACCATTGTTATTCAACATTGTGTTGGAAGTTCTAGCCAGGGCAATTTGACAAGAAAAAGAAATACAAGGCATCAAAATTGGAAAGGAAGAAGTAAAACTATCACTGTTTGCAGACGATATGATACTATATGTCAAAAACCCTGAAAAATCCGCAGCAAAACTACTAGAGCTAATACACGAGTACAGCAAAGTGGCAGGTTACAAGATCAACATTCAAAAATCTGTAGAGTTTCTATACACTAGTAATGAACAATCTGAGGGGGAAATCAAGAAAAGAATTGCATTTACAATTGCAACCAAAAGAATAAACTATTTAGGAATAAATTTAACTAAAGGGACAAAAGACCTATACAAAGAAAATTACAAGAATTTGTTAAAAGAAATCACAGAACACCTAAATAGATGGAAGGGCATACCATGTTCATGGATTGGAAGACTAAATATAGTTAAGATGTCAATTCGACCTAAATTGATTTACAGATTCAATGCAATACCAATCAAAATCCCAACAACTTACTTTTCAGAAACAGAACAACCAATAACCAAATTTATCTGGAAGGGCAGGGTGCCCCAAATTGCTAAAAGTATCCTGAGGGAAAAAAATGAAGCTGGAGGTCTCACGCTGCCTGACTTTAAGGCATATTATGAAGCTACAGTGGTCAAAACAGCATGGTACTGGCATAAAGATAGATATGTTGACCAATGGAATCGAATAGTGTTCAGATACAGACCCTCTCAACTACGTACATTTGATCTTTGATAAGGCAGGCAAACCAACTCACCTGGGACAGAACATTCTCTTCAATAAATGGTGCCTAGAGAAGTGGATATCCATATGCAAAAGAAAAAGAGGACCCATATCTCACACCCTACACAAAAGTTAACTCAAAATGGATCAAAGATCTAAACATTAGGTCTAAGACCATAAAACAGAGGAAAATGTTGGGAAACATCTTATAAATCTTATACTTGGGGGTGGTTTTATAGACCTTACACTCAAAGCAAGAGCACTGAAGAAAGAAAGAAAGAAATGGGAACTCCTCAAAATTAAACACTTTTGTGCATCAAAGAACTTCATCAAGAAAGTAAAAAGAGAGCCTACACAATGGGAGACAATATTTGGAAATGTCATATCAGATAAAGGTCTAGTATCCAGAATTTATAAAGAGATTGTTCAACTCAACAACAAAAAGACAGCCAACCCAATTACAAAATGGGAAAAAGACTTGAATAGACACCTCTCAGAGGAGGAAATACAAATGGCCAAAAGGCACATGAAGAGATGCTCAATGTCCCTGGCCATTAGAGAAATGCAAATCAAAACCACAATGAGATATCATCTCACACCCACCAGAATGGCCATTATCAACAAAACAGAAAATGGCAAGTGCTGGAGAGGATGTGGAGAAAGAGGCACACTGATTCACTGTTGGTGGGAATGTCAAATGGTGCAACCGCTGTGGAAGGCAATTTCATGGTTCCTCAAAAAGCTGAATATAGAATTGCCATATGACCTGGCAATACCATTGCTAGGTATTTACTCAAAGGACATAAGGGCAAAGACACAAACAGACATTTGCACACCAATGTTTATAGCAGCATTATTTACAGTTGCAAAGAGATGGAAACAGCCAAAATGTCCATCAAGAGACGAGTAGCTAAACAAACTGTGGTATATACATACGATGGAATATTATGCAGCTCTAAGACAGAATAAACTTATGAAGTATGTAACAACATGGATGACATTATGCTGAGTGAGACAAGCCAAAAACAAAAGGACAAATACTGTATGGTCTCACTGATATGAACTGACATTCATTAGTGAATAAACTTTGAATATTTTGTTGGTAACAGATACCATCAGGATATGGAAATAGGGTAAGACATTGGGTAGTTGGAGCTGAAGGGACACAGACTGTGCAACAAGACTGAATGTAAAAACCCAGAAATGGACAGCACAATACTACCTACTTGTAATACAATTTTGTTAAAACAGTGAATGAAGCTGCATGTGAGAATGACAGAGGGAGGAGGGCTGGGGGCATAAATGAAATCAGAAAGAATGATAGATGTTAAAGATTGAGATGGTATAATCTAGGAATGCCTAGAGTGTATAATAATAGAGACTAAATGTGCAAATTTTAAAAATGTTTTTGCATGAGGAAGAACAAAGGAATGTCATTATTGCAGGGTGCTGAAAATAGATGGTAATTAGTATTTTAAAATGTCACCTTATGTGTGAGACTAAAGCAAAAATGTTTATTTGGTACAAAATTTATATTTTGACTAGTGCATTTCCTAATATAACTTATGTAGATAGTCTGATTGAACACCATAAGTACTTGGAATCTCAGGTAGGACATGAGATTTTGTTGGTTTGCCCAGAGAGATGCCCCAATGAATCCCAGAGTGATTCGATCAGTGAATGGAAAAGTATTTGCAAAGCCCCCTTGGGGGGATGGTGAGAACGGAGAGAAATTCACCTTCCCCAAGTTGAAATCTTGATATTCTCACCAGCAGTGTGGACAACCAAAGCTATAGGCTGAGCCCCCAGTTTTGGGGTTTGTTCATACGAAACTTAACCCCACAAAGGATAGGTCAAGTCTACTTAAAATTTAGGCCTAAGAGTCACCCCCAAGAGAGCCTCTTTTGTTACTCAGATGTGGCCTCTCTCTCCAGCCAATACAACAAGCAAACTCACAACCCTCTCCCTGTCTACATGGGACATGACTCCCAGGGATGTGGACGTTCCTGGCAATGTGGGACAGAAATCCTAGAATGAGCTGAGACTCAGCATCAAGGGATTGAGAAAAACCCTAGAATGAGCTGAAACTAAGCATCAAGGGATTGAGAAAATCCTCTCAACCAAAAGGGGAAAGAGTGAAATGAGAAAGTGTCAATGACTGAGAGATTCCAAACAGAGTCGAGAGGTTATCCTGGAGGTTATTCTTATGCATTGAGTAGCTATCACCTTGTTACTCAAGATGTAAGGGAGAAGAAACAATTGAAATGACAGAGCTGACAGAAACTTCAGAGCAGAGATGACACAGATGCCAACACTTGGAGAACAGAGACTCAGATGTTTGCAGGTACTTGGAGACCAGCAGATGTCTCCATGAGATGTTAGGCAAGCCAGAACCTGGAGAGAGCCAAGGGAAGCCAAGAGATGAAAGTCAGTCCTGGAGAAGTAAAGTGAGGAACTCCCACAGGAACAGAGGGTGAAAGCAACGGAGTCCAGGAGCAAGGGACCAGCAGATGCTGGCCACGAGACTTTCCAGCTGACAGAGGTGTTCTAGACCTATCTAATCGGCCTTTCTTGTGTGAAGATTCATTATCACGATCATTTATTAGAACATTTGCATCAATTCAGAAAAAGAAACAAAGACAACAGAAAAATAAAATGAAAACAGAAAAAAAAAAACATACACACAATACCCCTTACTCCTCCCTTTCATTGATCACTAGCATTTCAAACTAAATTTATTTTAACATTTGTTCCCCCTATTATTTATTTTTATTCCGTATGTTCTACTCATCTGTTGACAAGGTAGATAAAAGGAGCATAAGACACAAGGTTTTCACAATCACACAGTCAACACTGTGAAAGCTACACCATTATACAATCATCATCAGGAAGCCTGGCTACTGTAACACAGCTCTACATTTTCGGGCAATTCCCTCCAGCCTCTCCATTTCCTCTTAGATAACAAGGTGATATCTACTTAATGCATAAGAATAACCTCCAGGATAACTACTCTTGACTCTGTTTGGAATCTCTCAGCCATTGACACTTTGTCTCATTTCATTCTTCCCCCTTTTGGTCAAGAGGATTTTCTCAATCCCTTGATGCTGAGTCCGAGTTCATTCTCGGATTTCTGTCCCACGTTACCAGGAAGGTCCACACCCCTGGGAGTCATTTGACACCCCTTTTCAACATGAAGTTAAAATGCTCATTTCCTAGATATCCCTGAAGATTGAGAGAATGATCAAATGAGAAAGAGGAGGTATAACTGAGAAGTTAGGATTTTACAAACGATTATCACTATTGAACATTATATATACATTTCTTTTTAGTTTCTAGTGTATTAGAATAACTGGAGGAAAATGCCTGAAGGTGTTGAACTGTGATCTAATAGCCCTGATATTTGATAATGATTGTATACCTATATACCTTTCATCCTGTGACCATGTGATTGTGACTGTGCCTGACACTCCCTTTACGCTGTGTATGGGTAGATGAGTAATAAAATAAAGACATGCCTGAAAAATAAATCTCATGAGCCAGAAAAAAAAAAAGATGTAAGGGAGAGGCTGGAGCAAACTGCCTGAAAATAGAGCTGTGTTCCAGTAGCCATGTTTCCTGAAGAAGATTGAACAATGATATAGCTTTCACAATGTGACTCTGTGACTGTGAAAACCTTGTATCTGATGCTCTTTTTATTTACCTTGTCAAGAGACGAGTAGAATATATGGAATAAAAATAAATAATAAGGGGAACAAATGTTAAAATAAATTTAGTTTGAAATGCTAGTGATCAGTGAAAGCAAGGGGTAAGGGGTATGGTAGTTATAAGTTTTGTTTTGTTTTTTTTCTGTTTTCATTTTATTTCTTTTTCTGAATGGATGCAAATGTTCTAAGAAATGATGAATATGCAACTAAGTGATGATATTGTGTATTACTGATTATGTTAATTTTTATTTCATTTGTTAATTTTTTTTAATTAATAAATTTTTTTTTAAAGGTATGGCTTGCCTTTCCTCAGCAATGACTGTGGCCTCAACAGGAGAAGCTGAATGGCTGGGTAATAATCATCTGGTGGCTCCTTCAGTCACATGCCTGGCACCCGGGCTCAACAAGGACTGGCAACCAGAGCACCTTTGTGAGTCCTCTCCATGTGGCCAGGATGGTGGCTGGATTCCCAGGAGGAATATCCTGAGAGCAAATGTTGAAAGAGAACCAGACAAACCAGACAGAAGTCGCATGGCCTTTATGTCCTGCCTTTGGGAAGTCACATAAAGTATTATCTCTACTGAACTAACTATGCTGGTCAAGAAAGTCACAAGGCCACCCAAATCCATAGGGAAAAGACACAGACTCCAACTCTCAGTGGAAAAATATCAAAGAATCTGGGGACCACAAATTTTTTTCTGCAAAACAAAAGGTAATTTGTCTGCTCACTGGATTTGTTTCCCTGGTAAACTTCAGGCTGTAAACATCTGTGGAGAAATTTCAATAAGCAAGACAAGTGAAAGCAGGGAAGATGATGAAGACCTTGTCTTCAAAATTTAAGAACTTAACATTCTGCACTGAGAATACACATAGTAAAGGCTAAGGCCAAGAAAGCAAGCTAGAAAGGACAGAGGAAATGTACTCCCAGCATCCAACTTCAGTACTTTCAAGCAATCAACTGTGACTTCTATATTTTTTAAAAAGAGGTGCATGGCTAAGAGATTTCAAATAGAGTTGAGAGGCTATTCTGGAGGTCACTTTTATGCAAGCTTCAGCTAAATATTGCTAATTGCTACAGTATGCCAAGCCCTAACCAACAGTACTCCTGAAAACCCTAAAAGTATAACAGGACTCTGAGGCTCTATAAAAATTTCCTCACAAAGACTTTCTCAGAAACTTAAAACTACCAGATTGTTCCTATGCTAGATAAGCCTTGAAATTCAGAGACACCAGTCTCTCCAAGAACATCAACTAGTTGCATTCCCCTACTCTATAATGTCGATACTCCTTTTCAGCATGAAGAAGTGAGAATGGTCATTGCCCAAATATCCCTGAAGATTGAAAAGGGATCAAAAGAAAGGCGGAAGCTGTAACAGAGAAGACAGCTGTAACTGTTAAAGCCGTAATTACTGTGTATGCTGACTGTGATTACTGAAATCAGTATATTGACATTTCTTGTTAGTCGTGAAAGTATTAAAAACAGCCAGAAAGAAATAATTGAAATTGTGGAACCATAACCCATACTATACTTTGAAATTTGCTTTTTAACTACATGTTAAACTGCACTTCGAAACTTATCACTTTCCTGCATGTTATATTTCACAATAAAAAATGCTTAAAAAATTCAAAAGAAGAAAAACACTATATGCATAAAAATATTTATTGCAGTGTTATATACATTAAGACTAAAACATATAAATTACTTCAATGCTAAACAATTGAGAAGTGATTTAGTAAATTTTGGTTCCTTCAAGAAGAAGTACCATTTGATTGTTCAAAATGTAATTATCAAGACTGTAAACCAGCATAGGAAAGCATCTGTAATCTCACAGTGAAAAAATAAAACAAATTACAAAGTTAAAAAAAAAAGAGGTTGTAATTTATCCATAAACCCCTTTTTATTCCAAATACCCTATAAAATGAATTAAGCATTCTACATTCTTTTAACATACTACATGAATTTTTACTTAGAAAATAAAGTCCCCAATATGTCCTTTAAGACCAAAATGTTTAATAGAAATGCCATTTTATGACAGCATGATATACTCAGACCACGATGGATCAAGAACTAGGTACAGGAGCCATCTCACCCTTTACCTGGAAATCATAACCTTATTGCCTAATAATATTACCAAACCATGAAATGTCTATTTAAAGTTTTAACAATGGTCTCAATACCACTCTCCAAATCCATTTACAAAAATAGCAAAAGATGTCAGAATCATCAATGAGTTGGTAAACAATATAAACAGGACTTCAAGTGGGCAGGAACAGGTTCGTCCCAATCTGCTATCATAGCTAATCCTGGTTCCGTAACAATGAGTAAGCACAAACAAATCTTCCCACTTTTCCCTTCCAGAAAGCTCAAAGTGTATGTATTACAGAGTGGTGACACAAAGGCAAGCAGAATGAACAGCAGTAAGTAAAAAAAGTACGCTCATTCATTCAATTAATTTTTCCCATGTCCCAACTTCAACTACAGAATTCCACAACTATTGAAAGGTAAGAGAAAACTGCAAGGAATGAAAAGAGACAAAAGTGGGCACATTATCTCTTGTCAAAAACATTAAACAGGAAGATGACACAAACTTCAATTTTTCTAAAGGTTTGCACTTAAACCCTATAATCTCCAAGTATACGGTATATCAAACAGTAGGCATAAAGAGTACCAACATAATAACTGCTCTTTTGCAAAGAGTCCATTAGACCTGTGAACCAAACATCCATCCTAAACCGCACACTTCCTTAATGGAAAAATTCCATTTCTTTAAAAAAAAAACAAAGATTGTTTTTAAAATGTACAGTATGTATCTTATCTTTAGTAAACTGTCTTAGAAAAGAAGACTCAGTAACAAGAATTCAAGTCAGATTTGTTTTAATTCTTAATAATATAATACATGGAACAAGACGGTGGAGTAAGATGCTTCAGAGTTCTGTCCCCACACAGAAGCTTTGAACAACCATCAAGAACTAGCAAAAACATCTTTTGCAAGGTTCAAGAAAACAGTTAAAGGACTGCAGTAACGAAACAAGCACCTAATCAAGAAAGAGGCTGGCCGCTTAAAAGCTAAGGACCTTGTGGCACCCTAGCTGTCCCCTTCCTCACCCTTCACCAGCTCTGCACAAAGTCAGTCCATGCTCCCACTGCAGATCCCCTGTCCCGGCTCTGGAGGGAACAGAGTAACCCTCATGTATATCTGACCCAGTCTGTCTGGTGGTGGCCTGAGAGACCTGCGGACCAGAACTTGCTCTGAGTGGAGAGTACAGAAGGCTGTGGGAGAGCAGTCAAGTGGCTGACAAGAGCAAGGAATCGCTGGCTTTAGATATACACTGCAGGTCCCCAGATCATGAGGAGACTGTTTTCTAGGGAAGAGGGGACATTTATACCTGTGTAAATGGAGGAATTCCTAAGGGCACACAAGACACATGCACAGAAAAGATCAGGGAAACCCTACACCTTGGCTTGGAGCTAATCTCTAAACTCCTACAGATAAGCTTTTTTTTTTTAATTTATTAAACATAACAACATACAAACACAAACATTCTTACCATATGATCATATAGATAAGCTCTTAAGGAGAGAGAGAGTCTTTTATAAGGCAATCTGCAAAGTTTTACAGGTTCCTATAAGGCAATCTGTTTTTTTCTTTTAGCTCCTGGAATTCAAGGAAAGTTCTATCATGGCATAAGCTGTATGTAAGCTTAAAGAACAAATAACTCAGAGCCTAAATCCCAACCATAACCCATTAAAACATCAAAATGTCCTGGTTTAAGCAAAAGATTACAAAACACATAAAGAAACAGACAAAAGACAACAATAAAGCATTAGAAATCGTCAATGAGGAGGATATGCCAAACCAAAACTTTTTAAAAACTGATCTTAACGATGAATATGCAACTATGTGATGATATTGTGAATTACTGATTATATATGTAGAATGAAATGATCAAAATAAGCATGTTTGTGTTTGGTGTTTTTTGGTATTTAAAAAATATATTAAAAAATTTTTAAAAATGGTCTTAAGATGTGCTAAGTGATAAAGGAAAACATAAACAACTAAAGAAAACCAAGAAAAAGACAGCTGAACACAAATAAAATGTCAATACAAAGATGGAAATTATAAAAAGAAACCAAAGAGAACTGAAGACCACAGTAACAGAAATCTTGAAAGCTGACAGAAGGGGGAAAAAAACAGTTAAAAAGAAGATAAGAAAACTAAAAACATCCAGTCAGATAATCAGAAAAAAGAAAGAATGCAGAAAAGTGAAGAGAGCCTGAGGAACCTGTGGAATATCAATTAGCACGCCAATGAATGTACCCTGGGATCCCAGAAGAAAGGAACACAGAGAATACCCAAAGAAACTGTGGATGAAAATGTCCCAAATTTAAGGAAGGATTTGAATAAACACATCCAAGACACTCAACAAACTCCAAACAGGATGAACCCAAATAGATTACAACACAACACACTATAATCAAACTGTCAATTGCCAAAGATAAAGAATATGGAAAGCCAAAGAGAGAAGCAGCCTGTTACATACAAAGCAGCCTCAAAAAGATGAACTGCCAATTTCTCATCAGAAACCACAGAGAATAGAAGGCAGTGGCAACAAGACATATTTAAGATACTAAAGGCAAAAAGTGCTAACCAAGAATTCTGTATCTGCAAAACTGTCCTTCAAAAATGAGGGACACAGACAGTCTCTTAGAGCACCGCCAGTATTTTAGAGCAGCTGGAAGTAAAAACCTAAAATTGAGGAATTGTAACCCATACCAAACTCTGAAATCTGTTGAACAACTAATTGTTACAATGTGCCTTCTAACTTGCTGTCATGGTTAGGGACAGGTGTCAACTTGGCCAAGTTGTGGTACCTGTTCATCTGATTGGGCAAGCGCTGGCCTGTCTGTTGCAATGAGGACATTTCATAGGATTAGGTCATGATCACGTCAGCTACATCCACAGCTGATTCCATTTGTAATCAGCCAAAGGGGAGTGTCTTCTGCAATTAGTGATGCTAAATCCAATCATGGGAAGCCTTTTAAGGAGGACTCAGAGGAGACAGGTTGCATTCCTGCTTTGGCTGGTGAGCCTCTCCTGTGGAGTTCATCCAGGCCATCCATTGGAGTCATCGGCTTCGCAGCCTGCCCTGTGGATTTTGGACTCTGCATTCCTACGGTCACATGAGACACTTTCATAAATTTTATATTTGCAAGTGTTCCCTGTTGATTCTGTTTCTCTAGAGAACCCTAACTAATACATCTTGGTACCAGGAGTGGTTCTTAAGGAACAGAATCTGAAAAATGGGTTTTTATGAATGGTTTTCTACTCTGACTGGGCTCAGAGACACGAAGGACTCTGATTCCCATAATCAGAATGACACTCCCAATCCATGGACTGAGTTGGCAAAGGAGATAGTCAAAATATCATCATTCGCTTCTCCTAATGCTTCGCTTGTACGAAGCCAGACTCTGGGGGATAATGTTTTTGACACCTTTACAGAGTTTTGTAGAAATAAGAGTTATAGAGATGTTGGTTGGTTGTTGTTAGATACACTGTCTACATTAAAGGGTGAAAGGGATGGGCTTAAGGCTTCAAACAAGCTTAAGTGCCGTCTGAAAGATGTAGAGGTTTCTATGAGTATCCTGAAGGAAAATTTTATTTTCTGTAGCCGTAGACTTGAGATCTCTGAAAATCAGACTCAGAATCTTATTGTTAGAGTAGCAACTTTACAACGTAAACTGAAATCTCAGTCTTGCATGGTGTCTGCCGTTAAAGTGAGGGCATTGATTGGAAAGGAGTGGGACCCTGAAAAATGGGATGGTGACATATGGATTGATAATGATGTTGGGGGTGAGGTTGAAACCCTAGACCATGCTGAGCCTTCTTTAGATAACCCTGTAATAGTCTGCCCTGAGGACATAGCCGCCCCACCTCCTGCCTGCCTTGAGGAATTGGCCACCCAACCTCCTCCTGAAGGGATTAGCCCTAGAGTTATTAATCCTGTTTCACCAGATGAAACTGCAAATGAAAGCCCTGAAGCAAATGGCTTGGAAGATATTTCTAATTCTTTTCATGACCCACCCCCACCACCCCTCATTTCTTCTAGACCTATAACTAGACTAAAGTCCCAACAGGCCCCTAAAGGTGAGGTACAAAGTATCACACATGAGGAGGTACGTTACACTCCAAAAGAACTGTGTGAGTTTTCCAATTTATATAGACAGAAATCAGGGGAATATGTGTGGCAATGGATTTTAAGAGTGTGGGATAATGGTGGAAGGAATATAAGGCTGGATCAGGCTGAATTTATTGATATGGGCCCACTAAGCAGAGATTCTGCATTCAATGTTATAGCTAGAGCAGTTAGAAAAGGTGTTAACAGCTTGTTTGGGTGGTTGGTTGAAACATGGATCAAAAGGTGGCCAACATTACCTGAGGTTGAAATGCCAGAACTGCCCTGGTATAATGTAGATGAGGGGATCCAGAGGCTTAGAGAGATTGGGATGTTAGAGTGGATTTATCATGCAAAGCCTGCTCTTACACCCCAGGAATGTCCAGAGGATGCACCTTTTACCAGAACAGTGAGAAATAAATTTGTGAGACTAGCACCATCATCCCTCAAGAGCTCTGTGGTTGCACTTCTCTGTAGGTCAGATATTACTGTAGGAACTGCTGTCACTGAGCTGGAATCCTTAAACACAATGGGGATGATAGGATCCCGAGTTGGCAGAAGCCAGGTGGCAGCACTTAATCACCAAAGACAGGGTAGACGTGGGTATTATAATAGACAACAAACTCAAAGGAGGCATCAAAATTATATGACACGCACAGATTTGTGGCATTGGCTAGTAAATCATGGGGTGCCTAGAAATACAATAGAAGGGCAGTCTACTACATTCTTGTTGGAGCTGTATAAACAAAAGAGTTCTAGGTCAAGGGAACAGAAGTCTAACCTGAATTACAAAAACACAGAGTCACGGCCCCTTAACCAATTTCCAGACTTGAAACAGTTTACAGACCCTGAGCCCCTTGAATGAAGGGGAGGCCAGGTCCCTATGGGGGAGAAACCTGTTACACTGCCACAAATTTACACTGTTAACCTTCCTCTAAGTCTTCCCCAAGGAGACCGACGGCCTTTTAGCAGGGTAACTGTGCATTGGGGAAAAGGAAATGATCAGATATTTCGGGGATTATTAGACACTGGTTCAGAAGTGACATTAATTCCAGGGGATCCAAAACATCACTCTGGACCACCAGTCAGAGTGGGGGCTTATGGAGGCCAGGGGATCAATGGAGTTTTAGCTCAGGTCCGTCTCACAGTGGGTCCAGTGGGCCCCCGGACCCATCCTGTAGTTATTTCCCCAGTTACAGAATGTATAATTGGCATAGACATACTGAGCAACTGGCAAATCCCCACGTTGGTTCTCTAACTCGTGCAGTGAGGGCTATTATGGTGGGAAAGGCCAAGTGGAAGCCACTAGAACTGCCCCTACCAAGCAAAATAGTAAATCAAAAGCAATACCGTATTCCTGGAGGGATAGCAGAGATTACTGCCACTCTTAAGGACTTGAAAGATGCAGGGGTGGTGATTCCCACCACATCCCCATTCAACTCTCCTATTTGGCCTGTGCAGAAAACAGATGGGTCTTGGAGAATGACAGTGGATTATCGTAAACTCAACCAGGTGGTAACTCCAATTGCAGCTACTGTTCCAGATGTAGTATCATTGCTTGAGCAAATCAATACATCCCCTGGTACCTGGTATGCAGCTATTGATCTGGCAAATGCTTTTTTCTCAATAGCTATTAGTAAGGACCACCAGAAACAGTTTGCTTTCAGCTGGCAAGGTCAGCAATATACTTTCACTGTCCTACCTCAGGGGTATATCAATTCTCCAGCCCTATGTCACAGTCTTGTTCGCAGAGACCTTGATCGTTTCTCCCTCCCACAAGACATCACACTGGTCCATTATATTGATGATATCATGTTGATTGGACCTAGTGAGCAAGAAGTAGCAACTACTCTAGATTTACTGGTAAGGCATTTGCGTGTCAGAGGATGGGAGATACATCCAACAAAAACACAGGGGCCTTCCACCTCAGTAAAATTTCTAGGTGTCCAGTGGTGTGGGGCATGTCGAGATATCCCTTCTAAGGTGAAGGATAAATTGCTGCATCTGGCCCCTCCCACATCCAAAAAAGAGGCACAACGCCTAGTTGGTCTTTTTGGATTTGGGCGACAACATATTCCTCATTTGGGTGTGCTACTCCGGCCCATTTATCGAGTGACCAGAAAAGCTGCTAATTTTGAGTGGGGACCAGAACAAGAGGAGGCTCTGCGACAGGTCCAGGCTGCTGTGCAAGCTGCTCTGCCACTTGGGTCATATGATCCAGCAGATCCAATGATGCTGGAAGTGTCAGTGGCAAATAGAGATGCTGTCTGGAGTCTTTGGCAGGCCCCTATAGGAGAATCACAACGCAGACCCTTAGGATTTTGGAGCAAAGCCTTGCCATCTGCTGCAGATAACTACTCTCCTTTTGAGAAACAGCTTTTGGCCTGCTATTGGGCCTTAGTAGAGACTGAACGCTTAACCATGGGCCACCGAGTTACCATGAGACCTGAGTTGCCTATCATGAGTTGGGTGTTGTCTGACCCACCAAGCCATCAAGTTGGGCGTGCACAGCAGCACTCTATTGTAAAGTGGAAATGGTATATACGAGACAGAGCCAGAGCAGGTCCTGAAGGCACAAGTAAGTTACATGAAGAAGTGGCACAAATGCCCATGGTTTCCACTCCTGCTGCCACATTACCTTCTCTTTCCCAGACCAGAGCTATGGCCTCTTGGGGTGTTCCTTACAGTGAATTGACTGAGGAAGAGAAAACTCGGGCCTGGTTTACAGATGGTTCAGCACGATATGCAGGTACCACCCGAAAGTGGACAGCTGCAGCATTACAAACCCTTTCTGGGATATCCTTGAAGGACAGTGGTGAGGGGAAATCCTCCCAGTGGGCAGAACTTCGAGCAGTGCACCTGGTTATTCATTTTGCTTGGAAGGAAAACTGGCCAGAGGTGCGTTTGTATACTGACTCATGGGCTGTTGCTAATGGTTTGGCTGGATGGTCAGGGACTTGGAAAGACCATAATTGGAAAATTGGTGACAAAGAGGTCTGGGGAAGAAGTATGTGGATAGACCTTTCTGAGTGGGCTAAAAACCTGAAGATATTTGTGTCCCATGTGAATGCACATCAGAGGGTGACTTCAGTAGAGGAAAATTTTAATAATCAAGTGGATAAGATGACCCGTTCTATGGATACCAGTCAGCCTCTTTCCTCAGCAACTCGTTATTGCCCAATGGGCTCATGAACAAAGTGGTCATGGTGGTAGGGATGGAGGTTATGCATGGGCTCAGCAACATGGACTTCCACTCACCAAGGATGACCTGGCTACAGCCACTGCTGAGTGCCCAATCTGCCAGCAGCAGAGACCCACACTCAGCCCCCGATATGGCACCATTCCCCGAGGTGACCAGCCAGCTACATGGTGGCAGGTTGATTATATTGGACCACTCCCTTCATGAAAGGGGCAGCGATTTGTTCTAACTGGAATAGACACATACTCTGGATATGGGTTTGCTTTCCCTGCTCGCAATGCTTCTGCCAAAACTACTATCCGTGGGCTTACAGAATGCCTTATCCATCGTCATGGTATTCCACATAGCATTGCTTCGGATCAAGGAACACACTTCACAGCAAATGAAGTGCGGGAATGGGCACATGCTCATGGAATTCTCTGGTCTTACCATGTTCCCCATCATCCAGAAGCAGCTGGATTGATAGAACGGTGGAATGGCCTTTTGAAAACTCAATTACGGTGCCAACAACTTGAAAGGCTGGGGTAATGTTCTCCAGGAAGCTGTGTATGCTCTGAATCAGCGTCCGCTGTATGTATGTATGTATGGTGCTGTTTCTCCCATAGCCAGGATCCATGGGTCCAGGAACCAAGGGGTGGAAATGGGTGTGGTGCCACTCACTATTACTCCTAGTGATCCACTAGGAAAATTTTTGCTTCCTGTCCCTGCTACCCTGAGTTCTGCTGGTCTACAGGTTTTAGTTCCAAAACAGGGTGTGCTTTCTCCAGGAGAAACAACAGTGATACCACTGAACTGGAAGTTAAGATTGCCACCTGGCCACTTTGGGCTACTTATGCCTCTGGATCAACACACCAAGAAGGGGATTACATTATTGTCTGGGGTAATTGACCCTGACTATCAGAAGGAAGTAGGACTGCAACTACATAATGGAGGTAAAGAAGAGTTTTCTTGGAATATAGGAGATCCCCTGGGGCGTCTATTAGTACTACCATGCCCTGTGATTAAAATCAATGGAAAACTGCAACAACACAATCCAGGCAGGACCACTAATGGCTCTGAGACTTCAGGAATGAAGGTTTGGGTCACCCCACCAGGCAAAGAACCACGGCCAGCTGAAGTGCTTACTGAGGGGAAAGGGAACATGGAATGGGTAGTGGAAGAAGGTAGTGATAAATATGAACTTCGACCACGTGATCAGTTACAGAAACGAGGACTGTAATGCTGTTTTGTTTGTGTTATACTATTTAAGTTGTAAGATATCAAGTTTAAGAATGAATGTTGCCCAAGGATTTGCACGCTATTCTGGAGAGATTTAATGTGTTTCCAGTTATATGCAGGACAGTTGAGTATTGTCAGGTAAAAGAAAAAATGTGTGCTTATTTGTTTTCATTTGGAAATTAAGTATGGTCTAAGGTGATATATATATATATATATATATATATATATATATATATATATATATATATATATATATATATGTGCCAAGTTGACAAGGGGTGGACTGTCATGGTTAGGGACAGGCGTCAACTTGGCCAAGTTGTGATACCTGTTCATCTGATTGGGCAAGCGCTGGCCTGTCTGTTGCAATGAGGACATTTCATAGGATTAGGTCATGATCACGTCAGCTACATCCACAGCTGATTCCATTTGTAATCAGCCAAAGGGGAGTGTCTTCTGCAATTAGTGATGCTAAATCCAATCATGGGAAGCCTTTTAAGGAGGACTCAGAGGAGACAGGTTGCATTCCTGCTTTGGCTGGTGAGCCTCTCCTGTGGAGTTCATCCAGGCCATCCATTGGAATCATCGGCTTCGCAGCCTGCCCTGTGGATTTTGGACTCTGCATTCCTACGGTCACGTGAGACACTTTCATAAATTTTATATTTGCAAGTGTTCCCTGTTGATTCTGTTTCTCTAGAGAACCCTAACTAATACACTTGCCAACCCCCAACCAAAACTATTCCTGCCGATTCTAAAGAACACCTAGGGCATTATACAAGATTCTACAAAGGTTCCATGAACTACCGTAACTTTCCAGAAACCTACAACCTCTGAATGGGTCCCTGGACCAGTTAAGTACTGAAAAGGCAGAGGGGTCAGCCTCTCCAGAACATCAACTAGTCCCTTCCCCTTATCCCGTATTACCAACAGCCCCTTCCAATATGAAAAAGTTAGAATGGGCATAGTCCAGATACCCCTAAAAAGTAGGAGAAAGATCAAGGGGGGTGGTAGAATTATACAGAGAAGATAGGGCTTAACAAATGAGTATGACTGCTGAGAATCATTAAATTGATATTTCAGTCTCCAGACTCTTAGAGCACAGTCTCTTAGAGTATTTTAGAGCAGCTAAAAGTAAAAACCTAAAATTGTGGAATTGTAACCCATATCATTGTAACCATATCTGAAATCTGCTCTACAAATAATTGTTGTGATATGCTTTGAAATTTATTGCTTTTTTTTGTATATATGTTATTTTTCACAAAAAAGAAAAAAAAACCAATTGTGATAAAAAGAAAAGGGGGGGGGGGGAACTAAGCCATTTCTAGACAAATAAAAGCTGAGGGAGTGAGTCACCACTACACTGGCCCGAAAGATATTCTAAAGAGAGTTCTGCAGGTTAAAAGGATCTGCCATATGCAGAAATAAACATCTCCAGTAAGGGTAATGATATGGATAAATACATAAATGGCAATACCACTGTACTTTTGGTTCAAAACTCCACATTTAACTTGCTACAGGAATTAAAAGGTAAGTGCATGAAAACCAGTGAGAACAGCGGGTATGGATTCAGTACATGAACATGCAATTTGTGACAAGAACTACATAAAGGTGGGAAACAGGAACACAGATTATATTCACCACTGAAGTAAGCAAACAAGATTGTTACAAATTTAGGATGTTAAATTTAAACCCCATAGTAACTACAAAGGAAATATCAGAGAATATGCAAACTGAGACAGAAATTACAGTGCAGGTGGCCAAGGGAGGGGAGCAAGGGAAATGGGGATTTAATGTATGCTGCATGTAGGATTTCTGTTTGTAGAGACGGGGAAGTTATTGTAATGGAAGGTAGTAAGGATACTGCAACATCATAAATATAAGTAATCCCACTGAATGGTACGCTATGGAATTGAGATGAGAAAGTTTATATATATTCCCACAATTAAGAAAAGAAACAGCAACTAAAGAAACAATGACAATTATATACAACACATGATCCAGGAAGAGATCTAATAAAGAAGAAAAGGCTCAAAAGGATATTACTGGGACATATGGAGCAAGTCAAAATATAGACTGTAAACTTGATATCAATGTTAAATTTCTTAAATTTGGTAACTACTGTTAAGGTGGTTACATAAACGAATTTCCTTTGTCTTAAGAAATGTGCATGGAAGTATCAAATGTTCAAGGAAGATGTGTACAGCACTCAAGCGTTCAGAAAATGGATAGACAGGTCTATTGATAGACTGATGGATATTAGAATGACACAGCAAATGTGGCAAAATGTTAAAAATGGGTAGATCTATGTATATGGGGTGATGGGTAAGTTGGACAAGTTCTCTGAATGGGCTCTGTACTATTTTTTGTGTAACTCTCTGGCAACTTTGAAAGTATATCAAAATTAAAACTTTAAAAATAAAAATAAATAATAAGAGTACACTACAAAAGAGCCCAATCTTGTAAGTGTACATGTCAATCAGATATGGCAACATCCATCTCTTAGAGAGTTTATTCCTTAGACTGTGGTCTCCATCGACCATTTCCCAGTAAAGGAGTCAGGGCTACATGGACACCAGGTATGAGGCAAGAAGTGTAAAAGACGAGTCTGCATTATCCTGTCATACGAGGAACAAATAAAGTTAGCAAAAACTATTGGGATGGACTTCCGGGTCAAGATGGCAGCTTAACAACGTGCGCGTTTTAGTTCGTCCTCCAGAACAACTACTAAATAACCAAAAACAGTACAGAACAGCTCCTGGGGCCACGTCAGTGACCAGACACACAGCATACCCCAGTCTGGACCAGCTGGACCAGATGCGAGAAACCCCCCAAACCATGAGTTCCCAAAGCTGTGGCGGCCAGCATCCCTCCCCCACAGGCCGCTTCCCAGAGGGGAAAGGAAAGGACTTCACCAGTAGCAGGGACTGGGCACAATCAAATGCCAATTGTGGAACTAATTAACAAATTCTGACTACTAAAAATAGGCCCCCAGCTTAGGTGAACCTGATCAAAGCAGAGGTTACTCATTTTTGCCCCGGCGCCAAGGGGGCAGGACTGACAGAAAAAGGGGGGGAAAAAAAAGAAGGAAACAGAGGTTTTTGTGGCTGTGTATCTACAAAGGCTTGACTGCCTCTGGATACAATGGCAGGACTTTTCAGGCCGCAACTTCCCCAGGGATAGGCAGAAGTGAGCTCTTTTGGGGGCTTGTCTGGAGTCTGTGCCTTCCCCAAGGGAGCGGTGAAGCCCAACGCAGGTGGAATCTATCCATCAAGGAATTCAGACCCCAGGGCTTGGCTTGGTAATTTGAAGTCATTAAAACCAGCCTAAAACCTCTTCTCTGTCTCCACCACGCACCCAGCAGGGAGAGTCTGCCAAAGTTAAAGGTACCCCATCATCTTATGCTGGTGGGACCTGCAGTCAGACAAGCACCACACACAGGGCAGTATAAGAAAAACAGAGTCCAGAGACTTCACAGGAAAGTCTTTCAACCGGCTGGGTCTCACCCTCAGGGAAAACCGATGCAGGTGACTCTTTACTCCTGATAGGAGGCCAGTTTGGTCTGGGAAAATCTGGCTGGGGTATATAATATCTAAGTAGACACTCCTAAGTGTGGGGGGAGAGGGAAGGCACCACACAAGCAGGGCAAAAAACAAGAAAACAAGAACTGAAAAATTCTCCTCTGTTAAACAAAACTTAAGCTAAAGTTCCACATAAAGCCAAACTGAATGTCAAAGAACAGACAGACAACAAATTCACCCAGCAAGAAAACCCTAGATAAAAGAAATGAAAGCAATCTCCACAATAAACTAATTAAGGTAATTAAATGCCTAGACGCCAGCAAAAAATAACAAATCACACTAGGAAAATTGAAGATATGGCCCAGTCAAAGGAACAAACCAACAATTCAAATGACATACAGGAGCTGAAACAATTAATTCCGAATGTACGAACAGACATGGACAACGTTATCAAAAACCAAATCAATGAATTGAGGGAGGATATAAAGAAGGCAAGGAAAGAACAAAAAGAAGAAACTGAAAGTCTGAAAAAACAAATCAAAGAACTTATGGGAATGAAAGGTATAGTAGAAGAGATGGAAAAAACAATGGAAACCTACAAGGGTAGATTTCAAGAGAGAGAGGTTAGAATTAGTGAACTGGAGGATGGAACATCTGAAATCCAAAAAGAAACAGAAACTATAGAGAAAAAAAAGGAAAAATATGAGCAGGGACTCAGGAAATTGAATGATAATATGAAGCGCAAAAATATACGTGTTGTGGGTGTCCCAAAAAGAGAGAGAAGGGAAAAGGAGGAGAAAAACTAATGGAGGAAATTATCACTGAAAATTTCCCAACTCTTATCAAAGACTTAAAATTACAGATCCAAGAAGTGCAGCATACCCTAAAGAGAACAGATCCAAAAAGACATACTCCAAGACATTTACTAATCAGAATGTCAGAGGTCAAAGAGAAAGAGAAGATCTTGAAAGCAGCAAGAGAAAAGCAATCCATCAAATACGAGGGAAGCCCAATTAGACTATGAGCAGATCTCTCAGCAGAAACCATGGAGGCGAGAAGACAGTGGGATAATATATTTAAATTATTAAAAGAGAAAAACTGCCAACCAAGAATTCTATATCCAGCAAAACTGTCTTTTAAAAATGAAGGAGATTCCCCAATCAAAAGACATAGACTGGCAGAATGGATTAAAAAAACAGGATCCTTCTATAGGCTGTCTACAGGAAACACATCTTAGACCCAAAGATAAACATAGGCTGGAAGTGAAAGGTTGGGAAAAGATATTTCATGCAAATAACAACCAGAAAAGAGCAGGAGTAGCTATACTAATATCCAACAAATTAGACTTCAAATGTAAAACAATTGAAAGAGACAAAGAAGGATACTATTTACTAATAAAAGGAACAATTAAACAAGAAAACATAACAATCATAAATATTTACGCACCAAATCAGAATGCCCCAAAATACGTGAGGAATACACTGCAATTACTGAAAAGGGAAATAGACACATCTACCATAATAGTTGGAGACTTCAATTCCTCACTCTCATCATTGGACAGAACATCTAGACAGAGGATCAATAAAGAAATAGAGAATTTGAATATTACAATATATGAGCTAGACTTAACAGACATTTATAGGACATTACACCCCACAAGAGCAGGATACACCTTTTTCTCAAGTGCTCATGGATCATTCTCAAAGATAGACCATATGCTGGGTCACAAAGCAAGTCTCAACAAATTTAAAAAGATTGAAATCATACACAACACCTTCTCGGATCATAAAGGAATGAAGTTGGAAATCAATAATAGGCAGAGTGCCAGAAAATTCACAAATACGTGGAGGCTCAACAACACACTCTTAAACAACCAGTGGGTCAAGGAAGAAATTACAAGAGAAATTAGTAAATATCTCGAGGCAAATGAAAATAAAAACACAACATATCAAAACTTATGGGATGCAGCAAAGGCAGTGCTAAGAGGGAAATTTATTGCCCTAAATGACTATATCAAAAAAGAAGAAAGGGCAAAAATTCGGGGATTAACTGTCCACTTGGAAGAAGTGGAGAAAGAACAGCAAACTAACCCCAAAGCAAGCAAAAGGAAAGAAATAACAAAGATTAGAGCAGAAATAAATGAAATTGAGAACATGAAAACAATAGAGAAAATCAATAAGACCAGAAGTTGGTTCTATGAGAAAATCAACAAGATTGATAGGCCCTTAGCAAGACTGACAAAAAGAAGAAGAGAGAGGACGCAAATAAATAAGATCAGAAATGGAAGAGGAGACATAACCACTGACCTCACAGAAATAAAGGAGGTAATAACAGGATACTGTGAACAACTTTACGCTAATAAATACAACAATGTAGATGAAATGGACAAGTTCCTAGAAAGGCATGAACAACCAACTCTGACTCAAGCAGAAATAGATGACGTCAACAAACCAATCACAAGTAAAGACACTGAATCAGTCATTCAAAAGCTTCCCAAAAAGAAAAGTCCAGGACCAGGTGGCTTCACATGTGAATTCTACCAAACATTCCAGAAAGAATTAGTACCAACTCTGCTCAAACGCTTCAAAAAAATTGAAGTGGAGGGAAAGCTACCTAATTCATTCTATGAAGCCAACATCACTCTCGTACCAAAACCAGGCAAAGATATTACAAAAAAAGAAAACTACAGGCCAATCTCTCTAACGAACATAGATGCAAAAAATCCTCAACAAAATTCTAGCAAATCGAATCCAGCAACACATTAAAAGTATTATACATCATGACCAAGTAGGATTCATCCAAGGTATGCAAGGATGGTTCAACATAAGAAAATCAATTAATGGAATATACCATATCAACAAATCAAAGCAGAAAAATCACATGATCATCTCAATTGATGCAGAGAAGGCATTTGACAAGATTCAACACCCTTCCCTGTTCAAAACACTTCAAAGGATAGGAATACAAGGGAACTTCCTTAAAATAATAGAGGGAATATATGAAAAACCCACAGCTAATATCATCCTCAATGGGGAAAAATTGAAAACTTTCCCCCTAAGCTCAGGAAAAAGACAAGGATGTCCACTATCACCACTATTATTCAACATCGTGTTGGAGGTTCTAGCCAGAGCAATTAGACAAGAAAAAGAAATACAAGGCATCAAAATTGGAAAGGAAGAAGTAAAACTATCACTGTTTGCAGATGATATGATACTATAGGTCGTAAACCCGGAAAAATCCAGACAAAACTACTAGAGCTAATAAATGAGTACAGCAAAGTAGCAGGTGACAAGATCAACATTCAAAAATCTGTAGCGTTTCTATACACTAGCAATGAACAAGCGGAGGGGGAAATCAAGAAACGAATCCCATTTACAATTGCAACTAAAAGAATAAAATACCTAGGAATAAATTTAACTAAAGAGACCAAAGACCTATACAAAGAAAACTAAAAAAAACTGTTAAAAGAAATCACAGAAGACCTAAATAGATGGAAGGGCATACCATGTTCATGGATTGGAAGACTAAATATAGTTAAGATGTCAATTCGACCTAAATTGATTTACAGATTCAATGCAATACCAATCAAAATCCCAACAACTTACTTTTCAGAAACAGAACAACCAATAACCAAATTTATCTGGAAGGGCAGGGTGCCCCGAATTGCTAAAAGTATCTTGAGGAAAAAAAACGAAGCTGGAGGTCTCACGCTGCCGGACTTTAAGGCATATTATGAAGCCACAGTGGTCAAAACAGCATGGTATTGGCATAAAGATAGATATATCGACCAATGGAATCGAATAGAGTGCTCAGATATAGACCCTCTCATCTATGGACATTTGATCTTTGATAAGGCAGTCAAGCCAACTCACCTGGGACAGAACAGTCTCTTCAATAAATGGTGCCTAGAGAACTGGATATCCATATGCAAAAGAATGAAAGAGGACCCATATCTCACAGCCTATACAAAAGTTAACTCAAAATGGATCAAAGATCTAAACATTAGGTCTAAGACTATAAAACAGTTAGAGGAAAATGTACAGAGATATCTTATGAATCTTACAATTGGAGGCAGTTTTATGAACCTTAAACCTAAAGCAAGAGCACTAAAGAAAGAAAGAAAGAAATGGGAGCTCCTAAAAATTAAACACTTTTGTGCATCAAAGAACTTCATCAAGAAAGTAGAAAGACAGCCTACACAATGGGAGACAATATTTGGAAACAACATATCAGATAAAGGTCTAGTATCCAGAATTTATAAAGAGATTGTTCAACTCAACAACAAAAAGACAGCCAACCCAATTACAAAATGGGAAAAAGACTTGAACAGACACCTCTCAGAAGAGGAAATACAAATGGCCAAAAGGCACATGAAGAAATGCTCAGTGTCCCTGAGCCATTAGAGAAATGCAAATCAAAACCACAATGAGATATCATCTCACACCCACCAGAATGGCCATTATCAACAAAACAGAAAATGACAAGTGCTGGAGAGGATGCGGAGAAAGAGGCACACTTATCCACTATTGGTGGGAATGTCAAAGGGTACAACCACTGTGGAAGGCAGTATGGCGGTTCCTCAAAAAGCTGAATATAGAATTGCCATACGACCCAGCAATACCATTGCTAGGTATCTACTCAAAGGACTTAAGGGCAAAGACACAAACGGACATTTGCACACCAATGTTTATAGCAGCGTTATTTACAATTGCAAAGAGATGGAAACAGCCAAAATGTCCATCAACAGAAGAATGGCTAAATAAACTGTGGTATATACATACGATGGAATATTATCCAGCTTTAAGACAGAATAAACTTATGAAGCACGTAATAACATGGATGGACCTAGAGAACATTATGCTGAGTGAGTCTAGCCAAAAACTAAAGGACAAATACTGTATGGTCCCACTGATGTGAACCGACATTCGAGAATAAACTTGGAATATGTCATTGGTAACAGAGTCCAGCAGGAGTTAGAAACAGGGTAAGATAATGGGTAATTGGAGCTGAAGGGATACAGACTGTGCAATGGGACTAGATACAAAAACTCAAAAATGGACAGCACAATAATACCTAATTGTAAAGTAATCATGTTAAAACACTGAATGAAGCTGCATCTGAGCTATAGGTTTTTTTTTTGTCTGTCTTTTTTTTTTCTTTTTCCTTTTCTTTTTTTTACTATTATTATTATTTTTATTTTTTTCTCTATATTAACATTCTATAGCTTTTTCTGTTGTTTTGCTAGTTCTTTTCCTAAATCGATGCAAATGTACTAAGAAATGATGATCATGCATCTATGTGATGATGTTAAGAATTACTGATTGCATATGTAGAATGGAATGATTTCTAAATGTTGTGTTAACTTCTTTTTTTTCTTTAATTAATAAAAAAAAAAAGAAAGCGAGAGACTAGAACTGATAAAAAAAAAAAAAACTACTGGGATGGTTTCAAAAGGACTCGAGTCAACCTAAATAAGCCCCATTAGCTAAAGATGGAGCAAGTTAGATATCAATAAGGATAATAAAAAATATTAAATATGTCCAAATCTGTGAGTTCACAATGAAATTTAGAAAGAAATTAATTGATGACCTTTGAGGGATGCCAGGGAGCCTACCTCATTATTTTTGAAAACTGGTAACTAAAGGGATAGGGATGGGGACAGGACACGGGGGAAGGATCAAACATTTCACCTGCCTTTCCTATAAGATCTAAATTCCTGAAGGTAACCAAATAGTTGATAGAGGGAATATTCTATTTATAGAAATATTTTAATAAACAAAGGGATATAAAAACAGTAACATAATTTTTGCAATTTTAATGAACTAATGGTTTAAGGCAACGATCAAACAGTCAACGACTGATAACATCATAAAAAAAAAAAAGCGCCAAAAAAAATTTTTGTTCTACTCTAAGGGCATTTGTAGCATGTGTAGCAAAATCTGAATCAAACTGGTAACGGATATTAGTAATATAACAATGCTAATCTGCTGATTTTGATAATCATCCTGAGGTTAGGTTAGAGGATGTATTTGTTTTTTAAAAGAAGAAATCAGTAAAGCACAACATACAAAACTCATAGGATACAGAAAATGTAGCTCAGGGGTAACTGTATAACTCTAAATCCTCATATCTGGACAAACAAGAAAAAGAAGAACAACTAAAACAAAAGTAAGCAGAAGAAATGAAATTAAAGATAAGAGCAGAGATAAATGAAACATAAAAAAACAATATAGAGAATCAATAAAACCAATAGTTGGTTCTTCGAAAAAAACTTAACCCTTTTGCTAGAATGACAAAGTAAAAAGTGAAAAATGCAAATAAAAAACATAAAAGAGGGGACAGTCATTACTACCTACTTCACAGAAACAAAAAGAATTATAAGAAGATACCATGAACAACTATCCCAAAAATTAGATAATCCAGATGAAATGGAAAAATTCCTAGAAACATACAAATTACCTAAACTAACCCAAGAAGAAACAAAAGAACAATAATAAAGAGATTGAACTGGTAATCAAAACACCATTCAACAAAGTCCAGAACCAGATGGTTTCACCAGTGAATTTTATTAAACTTTCAAAAAATTAACACCAATCATTTTCAAACTCTTCCAAAAAGTCAAAGAAAAAGAAAGGCTTCCAAACTCATTCTGAGGTTAGCATCACCCTCATAATCAAAGCCAGATAAAGATAATAACAAGACCATTATAGACCAATATCCCTTATAAAAACAGTTGCAAAAATCATCAACAAAATTCTATCAAATTAAATCCAACAGCACTTGAAACAGCAAGTTTCCAATAGCACTGAAAAGGATTTCACACATTTCACTGAAGAAAATACACAAATGACCAAAATCACATGAAAAGTGCTCAACATCATTTGCCATTAGGGAAATGCAAATCAAAACCACTAAGAGATACCATTTCACAACCATCACAATGTCTATTAATAAAACAGAAAACAACAAGTGTCACCAAGGATGCAGAAAAAGAGCAACCCTATTGTACACTGTTGCTGGGAATGTACAATGGTGTACTTGCTGTGGATGACGGTTTGGCTGCTCCTCAAAAAGTTAAACAAAGAACTACCATTGGACCCAGCAATCCCACTCCAAGTTACAACCAAAAGAACCACAAGCAGAGAGTCCAGCAGATATGTGTAAACCAATATTCATAGCAGCATTATTTATAATAGTCAAAACATGGAAGCAACCCAAATGTCCATCAACCGATGAATGGATAAACAAAATAAGTATATACATACAATTTGTCCATAAAAAGGAATGACGTTCTGATATATACCACAACACAAATGAACACTGAAGACATTATGTTGAATAAAATAAGCCAGGCATAAAAGGATAGATATTGTATGATTCCACTTATATGAAATACATATAATATGCAAATACACAGAGACATAAAGTAGATTAGAATTTACCAGGGCCAAGAAGGAAGGGGAAAAGAGACTTAATGCATAATAGGTACAGGGTTTCTCTTTGGACAGAAAAGTTTTGGTAATGGATAGTGGTAAGTGTAGCATAACATTGTGAATGTGATTAATCCCACTGAATTGTATGCTTAGGAGTGGTTAGGAAATTGTATGTTGTACACGTGTTAACACAGTCAAAAAAAAAAAAGGGAGACAAGAGACTAAAGAGACAATGACAATTAAGTACAACATATAATCCTGGAATGGATATAACGGAGGAGAAAATGTTCAAAAGGGCATTACTGGGAAAATTGAAAAAAAAAATAGAATATAGGCAGTATACTTAATACCAATATTACATTTCTTGAATTTACTGAGGCTATATAAGTATATATACCATTGTTCTTAGGAAATGTACATTGAAGTTTAAGTGTTCAAGGAGAATGATTTATATAACTACTCTTGAATTTTTAGAACATAGAAATGGCTAGCATGATATAACCAATTTAGCAAAATGTTGAAAGGTAAATCTGTAAATCTGGTATCTGAGAAGGGGGTATATTAGAGTTCTCTGTATCAGTTTTGTTTTCATTATTTTTGCAACCATTCTGTAAGCCTGAAATTATTTCAAAATTAAAAATTAAAAAAAAAAACTGGGCAAAGGACTTAAAAACAGACATTTTTTCAAGGAAGAGATTAAAAACGCCACTGAGTAGCTGGAAAGATGCTCAACATCACTAGCCATGAGAGAAACGCCAATCAAAATTGCAATAAATTCACACCCACGATGATGGCTATTACTGAAAAAGAAAAAGTAAAACAGCAAGTATTGGCAGTTTGTAGAGAAGTATTTTTCCTCACATCATAGAATATTTTTAAAGATGTAAACATTTTTTTTAAATCCAAGAAAAAGACAATTAACTTACTAGCATGCTTGTCCGCAAGCATTATAAGCGTGTTGGAAATATCTCGTCTTCTATAAAAGCACACTACTTTTGCTTCCACATTGCCACTTGCAGTCTAAGAAACAAGAAAAACAAGCGTCATCTATCCTGAATACGAGTCACAGTTTATAAAACAAAACCAGATACAGCTCAATTATAAGATCCCTCTCATTTACAATTTACTAACCGCAACTGTAGGATAACCAGAGAATTAAAAATTCAAATAAAGATCAACAACTTTAGTTTCCACGTGAACCAGAAACTCATAAGTCATCAGTCATACTCAAGTGATGAGACCACCTAATGACTAAATCCAGCCATAGCTAATTCTGATTAACCTTAAGAAAATTTTAAAAGTTACCATAACTTAAGACATTGAATCCCATCTCCTCCAAATCCATTCCCAGAAGCACAGGGAATACAACCACGCAGCCCCTCTCAAAAACTCCCATGTGCCACTGACAGCAAAACTCAGTTCAGAGCAAGTATTATGCAGAATGAACTACAAGACTTAGAATTCTAAGTACTTTCCAGCCCAAGGGAGTCTATGGATCCAAAACAGTCAATATTCTAGGTAATATTTAGTTTATCTTCACATAAGAAAGTATTAAAAACCTTGAGTTATAAAACTGAGGCTTTTGGGGGGGGGGGGGGTGCATGGGATGGGTCTCCCGCATGGCAGGTGAGAATTCTACCACTGAACCAGCCATGCACTGTCTTATTTCTTTTGACGACATCTAGAATACAATCAATATTCAGTGAGGTTTTAGTTTCCAGCAGATGGAGCCGACACTCTTACTCTCCTATATTCTATGAATTCTGAGAGCTTTCTGGAAGGTCAATCATTCACCACAAAGTTCCTTGTAAAAACACACAGATTACAATAAAATGCTATTGTGACGTCAATTCTCTAACAAACTTGAGAACACATTTTTAGAATTTCTCTGAGCTTAAAGATATAATCAAATTAAAACAAGTACATATATATTTACACACACAAACATTTATATCTGCTACATAAACTTGTCAATTTTTATGAAGTTCAGCAGCAGTATTTTACAGAAATAGTCCTGCAAAAATACTGCCCCTTAGAACTAAAACCATATTAAATCCTAACCAAAATGATTCTATTGTTCATAATATTGTGATCAAATACATCCTCCAGAAATCTGCTAAATGAATAGGCCAATTATTTCCATGTAAATAAGCCAACAATAGCTTCAACTATAAGCTCTTAATCATTTTTGTCTATTTGAAACAAAATCATGTTAAAAATCCAGAGCACAGGGGGTGCGAGGGTAGCTCAACTGTAGAATTCTCGCCTGCCATGAGGGAGACCCAGGTTCGATTCCTGACCCATGCACTTCCCCAAAAAACAAAGAAACAAGCAGATAAACAACAACAACAAAAAAAAACTGAATAAAAATTCAACAAATGGTGCTGCAATGACAGGATATTCACACGGAAAAAGAATGAGATGTGACCCCGCCACACAGCATACAAAAAACAAAAATCCAGAGAACAAGTTTTAAAGTGTATTTCTTCTGCCTCACCAGTGAGGACCTCCATCAGGAACGCTCTACAAAGCTAATTTTTCTTTTGTTTAAACCTGTTGATTGCAGGGCATAGCTCAAAATAAATACTCTCTTCTGGACAATGCACACTTGGCTACTGGGTAGTTTACAACTATATTATTCCTTCTTTCCTTCCATGATACACGTACACACACACACAACCTCAAGCATTACTTTAAAATTCAGCTACTCAAATCATAATAGTCCACGGTCCAATGCCAGCACACCATGGTTACTGGGGTGTAATGAAATAAGTACAAAGATTGAGAGCAACTGTTTTACAGTAATTGACAATTAATTTTCTATCTTTTGAATCTGGTAATAATAAAGTAGAACTTGTATTTTTTTTAAAGCCTTTTATTTAACGTTATTTTTCTATCTTGCATGTGTAGCAGTCCAAGAGACAAGCTACTTGCAAAAGTAGCAGTCCAAGAGAGACAGATGGAAAATTTTTTAAAATCCTGCACCGCAAACCCTTCACCTTCTCTAAAGACCTAGGTTAAACAACTGGTACATATATAAAAAGGTCTGGCTATTCTTTCAGCTGCCAAATTTCTTCTGACACCTTCCTGCGTGCCAAGCACTGAGGCACGGCTCTTCCACTCTAGCAAGGATGCCTTGTTTACATGTCACTCCTCTCCAACCTTCCTAATCTTGTCTCTCACCTGATTGAAAATCTTCAATAGCTCTCCACAACTAAATGATAAAGTAAAATTAGCAATCCTGACATTTACAATATTTGCAGCCTTATTCTCCTTTACTTCTTTCCCTTGCCTCCAAACTTTTGGTTTTTTCTTCTCACTCACGGAAGCAGAAAGTACAACCTATTGGGATATGGGCAGAAAAAACTTCATGAAGGAGGCGAAGGGGCAGAAGGTCCTAATTAGAACAGGAGGGAAGGAAAGGATTTCAACAAATGAAGACCTGAAGGACAGAGTATTCTAAGAAAAAGGTAGGCATGAGCAAAGACCCACAGATGGGAAAAGACTGGGCATGTATAAAGAAAAATCCATAATGTACATCAATGTATTTCCTGTGTTCTTTTCTCTATTTAGGTTACAGCCTGATAATCTCTATTGTGCCAAACACGTTTACTAAAATATCCTCTAGCAATAGGGGCTTTTCTTCGCTTCTAAAATAATTTCAACCAACCTCATACTCAACTATTACTATCCCAGAGTTAAAAAGTACTTTATTTTAAAAAAAATCACTTCCCATTTCAACAAAGTTCATAGTTTGCTCAGACTAAAGAACAAGTAGAAAGAACTTCCTTTCCTAATTTCTGACCCTGTTTTCAATACATCCCCAATGTTTCGTCCCAAAAAAAGATTAGACAGTAAACAAGTGAATCTCACAGCAAGTTGGAAGGGTAATAATAAAATATATAGAATATCAAAATACGGGTAAACTACATAAAACATGTCACCTCTCCCGCACACACAAAGAAAAATCTAGTAGATATAACCAACCAATAACAAATGACATGACTGGAGACCCGGGTTCAATTCCTGGTGCCTACCCATGCAAAACAATAAAAATAACATGCTAATTTTTCCACAAGCATAGCTTCTGCATTTCTTAAGATTACATTTTAAGAAAACCTCATTAATGTGCATGAAGCTTTCTTTTAAAACATAAGCAAACCAATCTTTAGATGCAAGAGCAATACCCAACCTAAGGCAGATACTAAATAAAATTTACCAAAAAGTCATTTTCTATTTTAACCATTTATTCTTCTTCCAATAGACAGTCTTCACTCTATCTTAGTACAAACTAGGGGAGAGGAAAAGAGGAAGTGTAAGAAAAGCAACACTGAACTGTGCTTACCAACAGTTACTTAGTTTTCAATCTAAAAGTTTCTAAAACATTTGGGGGAAAATTTAAAGAAAAAGAAAAATTACTATAATTAAAATAAAAAAAGCACCTGTAGTGTCACTTCCAAACAGGATTTAAAAAACAAAACAGGGGACCAGCTTATAAAAGTGAATTTTCTATAAAAATGGTGATTGACAACTTAGCCTAGGAATTTTGTTTAAAAATACATTCTATTTTGAGATTAGCTAAAAAAAAAATGGGTTAATGTCCCTTCTTTCCTTGACTTACTAGAAAATATCAAGTGTTCTTAAACTCATTATCCAGATTTTCCAAACATGTTAACGTTCCCAGTTGGCCAGCTTCACCTCCTTTCCTCTCAGGGCCCTAACCTAGAGCGTCCTCCTGCATCGCTGCCCCTCTTCCTTGTCCCCGCACACCTCAACTCATGGGTCCTGGAAGTTCTCTCCTCCTCCGTCTGAACTGAATGATCTCCTGTCGTTCTCTAGGGGAGAACTCCTGCTTGCATCCTTCTTATAAGTGAACACACTTCATGTTTTTTATGCCTGATAACTTGTTGTTTTCATGTATCTCCCTCATGAACCCCATGTGGGCAGACAGCACGTCCATCCTGCTCACAATTTAATCTCTAGGCTGAGCACAAGCCTGTAACAAATGCTCAATAAACATTTATTTAATGAATTATTTAAAATGAGAGGTCTTCCCTTTTCAGCATGAAGAAGTTAGAAGGGTCACTGTCCAAATATCTCCAAAGGTTGAGAGAACGATCGAATGAGAGGGAGGAGTTGTAACAGAGAAATTAGAACTTAAAAAATGATTATCACTTCTGAATTATTATACAGATATTTAGTGTATTGGACTAGCCAGAAGGAAATACCTGACACTGTTGAAGTGTAACCTAGTAGCCTTGATCTTTGATAATGATTGCATAACTATACAGCTTCTATCTTGTGACCATAGGATTGTAAAAACCTTGTGACTGATATCCCCTGTATCCAGTGTGTGGTTAGGTGAGTAGTAAAATAAAGATGTTCATGGGGAGGGGAGTAATACATACTTTTAAACATTCAAACATTAAACAAATATAAAATGAAAGTTCCTATAATGCTACCTCTCATTTACATAACATACAACAATTTGGTATATTTTCTTCACATCGTAATTACCTCAATGCCTTAATAATTAATACACTAACCTCCATTAACAAATGGAAAATATGAGATGTCTGTTTCATACCCCTTAGTAAATATTATTTAGTATTTAACAATCTCAGTTCCTATTTACCAATACTCTGTCCATCCAAACTGCCGTTTTCTGAAATTACAGAGCATCCCATCTCTCACAGTTCATTATCCCAGGCCCCCAAAGGGCCATTAATATTAATGACTCTGCTGAAAGCAGGCAGGCCAGGGAAGAGGTGAAGATAGCTGGGCAGAGGGGCACTTTTCAAGTGAATGGCAAGATAATGAAAAAGGAGTGTGAAATAATCAGGATCAAACTAGATGTGCAACCCAGTCATTTAACCACATGAGCCTCTGGACAACAGTCTATGATTTAGCAATCTTCAAGGTTTAAGGTTACTGTGAGGCTCAAAAGAGGTAACAAATGAGAATCCCCAGATAATATGCTTTCATAGCACCATGTGCTGATGTTTGTAAACTGAGCACAGCTGTAATTTTACTTTTATTTGTGGAATTATTTGGTTAATGTCTGTTTTCCCTTCTGGACCCATTCTGTTCATCTTTACACATTGTGGGTCCTCAAGATATATCTGAGAAATAAATGAATCAAAATACCTTGTATGTAGTAAAGATATATACAAGTGTTAACATCAGACATTTGAGAGTCATTAATCCAATAAATCTTACTGAATGCCTAACCATACGTCAGCCACTTTTCTAAGGCACTTTGGATACATAAGTGAACAAAACAGAAAGGAGCACTATACAGAGGGTTTACATACTAAGTGTAGACAGACAAAGAAAACAAGCACAATAAATAAGTATATCTGCAGGTGATATAAATGATATCAAAACAAGAACAAAGTACAGGGGATGGTCCTGAAATGGGTACATGTGGGGTAAAGCCAAGAGCCCAATGTGTCTGGAACAGAATGAACAAGAAGAGAGCAGCAACAGTGGGAGGTGAGAGAGGGACAGGGCACAGCCAGAAAATACACGGTCTCAAAGGCCAACATTTCTGTTGGAATCTTAAATTTCTAATTAAACTAATATGGTAAACATCATGACTTCACATCAATAACATAAGACAAATAGATCAAAATTACACTCTGACAGTTCCCCTCAACAAACTGATCTAAATCTGGGGCCATTCTGCTCACTTAGAGTTGGTCTGAATTTTTTAAATGCAAAGTCCCTGGAGGTACTCCCAGAAGTAAGACAATGTTTCAAGCCTTTTTAAGCCAAGAATGACTTAAGGCCTGACTTCCTGGGACCAACTCTCAGTTGTTATTTTTTGAGGGACCATAATAGATAGACAGCCCCAGAGATTTTACACTATGAATTCTCATAAGCCACACAAATAACTCTTAAAAGCGGTCTGGAGGAAACCAGATGACTAGAAATCTATGGTCCGTGTAGGTTATGACTGCTTTTGGGTTTCTCCATTATAAAAGCTCATTTACCACAGTCACGATGCTTCTGATGTTGAGATCAGAGTGTGAACACCTGTGATAAGAGCTGATCTCAGTGTAAAAGTTTTATTTTACTTTACATTACACCAAAACTCTATTTAGAATATTAGTTAGCCTAGTCCAGAATTTTACAAATTCCCTTCATTACAATATTGTTTTCCAGCTTCCTCTGTCTAAGCTAGAAGGGGAAAAAATTAATTCACAAAAAAAGGGAGAGAAAGACAACTTGTTTCTGTAAAAATAAAAAGGAACTTCCTGAGTTACAGAGTGACCTAATCTTTGAGAGGCTCTGAGCAATTTAAAGAAACTTGTATACATTTTATATATGTCCAAAAACAATATTTAATATTAACCAAAATGGGTACTTACAAAAAAGCAAAACAGTACTCGTAATCCTGTATCTGAATCCTCTAATCTGAAACCTCAACTTTCAAAAGGTGTGGGAATGAAAGTAAAATCAGCCTTGTGCCCTTTAGCCAATTTTCCTTCAATGGAAAAAAGTATTTTTTAATATTAATATAAAGAACGCTCAATATATACCTTATTGAGTTCTTCTATCCTTCTGATTAGGTATGGGTTGCTGGAGGAATTCTCAAAGTAGACATAATCTGTAATTAAAGGAAGAGTTTAATCTTTCCAATAGAAAGTTCACATTTGTCAATCTATGACTTCCCTTAGCAGACAATTCACATTCAACATGAGGCACCTAATTCTTCCACTGATAAAAGCAAACTTAGTAAAGAAACCCTAATACATTCCTTCATGTGCCCACTAATCACAGGCCCTCATTTTCCTGGAATTTTCATCTCAATTACAGTTTTTATCAAGTTTTCCTAGACTTTTGCCCTGCACATGTCATTTTTTTAAATAACAAAAAGACACCTCTCACACTCATCGCTGTCAGGGCTCACTGAATAAGAGTCTGAGTCCTTTAACTGCTTCCACATCTTTTCCCTCCAATGCCATCTGCCCTGGAATATGCGTCTCACATAAAACTGATGACCTAAGACAAATTCAGTCGTGAAAGGTTTAGCAGCCCAGCCTACATTTCAATCACCAACTTTTAAAAACATCAATCAGGTGAGCAGAGCAGGTAAGAGGAAGCACACTGACAAACTTTTCCACAGCTGAACCTGGGAAGGTGGAAAAGAAGTGGGGGAGGGAGTCACTTTCAGAGAGGCAGAGAGCTCTGGGTGTAACATCAGAATCCTTTCTACCCTACCCTATTTAATACAGATCCACTCAGGGTTTCGTTATTTAAATAAAATTTAAAAATCACTGCAAGCTTTCAACAGAAAGGATAAAAATCTCCAAGAGTGGCTTTTCCTCATTTAATAAGCTCCTTGGAAACTTCTCACAGTGGGTTAAGAGGCCGGGCTGCATTGTCGTTGTGTTTTCTTGGTGGCTTTATCCCACCTAGCTTCTGCAAAGTGGCCTCATTTAGCCAGGCCATTCCCACCACCCTCCGTCAGGAAGAGCGGCTAATGCAGAGAAGAGCAAGTCTCACACACAAACACGCCACTTATCTGAATTATTATTTTACCAGGAAAGAGGGAGGAGGGCGTCGTGAGTAGGGAGAAAGTTTGTTTGACCTTATTTCTCTCTTCTGCAGAAGGCTGAGAAGGAGGCAGACAGCAGAGCAAACGTCCAGGCAGAACTCAATTCCCCACCTCTGGCTGCGGTTCCCTGGCCCCACCAAGCCCCATTCTTGGGGGGCTAGACAAGAAATGAAAGGGGGAGTGAAGCAGGGAAGGTGCAGGGCCCTGCCCCTACGGCCAGGCCTGTCAGCTGTGCCTCTAGCTGGGTCCCCATAGCCGACCCCCCCCATTCCCACTGAAGGGGAAGAGTGGGGGGGGGTCCTCCATCCTCCACCCCCACAGCCTAGAAGCCACGCGAGGAAGAAGCCACCCTGTTAAGAGGCTTCATGGCCCCTACCCCCTTGAGGGTTTCATGGGGGTTGGGGGGGTGTTTCTGATCATTCATAGCCAAACAGAGGCCTGGCCCTAAAAATCTGGGAGGAGAGTGAGATACTGGAGGGGCAGGGCCGGTGCAGGCCACGGGAGGGGGGGAGAAGAGGTGGGTGGGGGTGGGGAGCCCCGGCCCCCTCTGCGGGCCCCGGCGCCCCCCCCGCCCCCCACGCCCTCAGCCCGGGCACCCAAGACTCCCGGCGATTAGGGTGAATTCGCCCCGACCCCCCCCCCCCCCGGAGCCCGTTCCCAGACCGGCCGGGTCGGGCCGAGCCTTCCTACCTCCGACCCGGTACATGTTGGCCGCCATGTCCGCCCGCCCGCCCGCGGAGCCCGAGCCGAGCCCCGCCCGCCGCCGCCGCTGCCTCTGCCTCAGCCTCGCTCGCCGCCGCTGCCTCGCCGCGGGGGGGAGGGGAGGGAGGGAGCGAGGGGAGGGGGAAATGAAGGGGAGGGGACGCCGAGGGGTGGGGGCAGGTGCCCGCCCCCAGCGCCGGGCGAGCGACGCCGCGTGGGCCGGGCCGGGGGAAGCCCGAGGAAGCCGGAGAGCGGCGGGGCCAGCAGGGAAGGGGGCCGGGGGGTGGGGCTTGGTGGAAGTGGGGGTCCTAGGATAAGGGCCCGGGCCGCCGCGAAGGCGCGGACTCGGAAATGTGGAACCCGAGCTGTTAGAGAACTGGGATGGGGGCAGGGGCTCCGTCTCTCCGAAGCGCCGGCCGTCCCACCCAGGGCGCCCACCACCTGCCGGCCCCGAGACAGGTCCCCCTTTCCTGCTTCTGGCCCTGGGGAGCCCCAGCCTGTGTATCTGAAAAAAAGTGTGACCTTCATGCTTGAGCTTCTGTCTCAGTGCAAACACTTGGATGCAAATAATTGCACGGAGGAGGGCGTCTTCCACGAGGTGGTGTGGAGGACCTGTAGGTCCGGGAGCATCCCAGGTGCTTCCAATAGAACAAGTCAGCGATTAAGGTGGGGATGAGGCTAAAGAAACTGACTTCCTTAGGAGGCCACCCTAATTGCATTACAGGTCTATTAGTATTCACCCCCGAACTAGGCTGAACCCAACCCATTCTCCCACACCTGGAGACCTGCCTTCAGGGAAGCCCTATATACAGTGTGCCCTTCTGGGAGAAGACCCTTAGGGAAAGGGGACTTCCTTGGTCCCTAGGCAAGCAGCCCTGTAATTCAGTGTCACCTTATTGTGTTGATGGAGAGTAACTGGTTATGTGTCTACAGCTTTCAAATGGTTACATTTCCCCATGCAGATTGTCTAGACAACCCCTGTTTTCACAGCCTTCGTACCCTTGCAGAAACAAAAAAAACCAGATCGAGTTGAATCTTAGCTGGCTATTCTCCAAACGGACACAACTTTCTTGAGAGAAGCCCATCCATTCCTAATAAGTCCCAGACATGGTTGTATAATAAACATGATGATTCCTTACTGTTGTGGGTTCTTTGGAGTTTCTGGTGAGATGTACAGCTGTGTATTGCTGACTCTGGCTCTGAGGTCTGTGCTTAGATGGGAGGTGTCCCTAGAAAAGAAAAGAAGTTTGTGTTTTGGTTGTCTGGCATTTGTGATGGTTCCTCATCACAAATTATTGAGGTGAACAAAATAATTTTCTGGAGAGCTCAGGCAAAGTTAAAATTAAAAAAAGAAAAAAAAAAAGCCTGAATTACATGGATTGTAATTCATGGATTGACTGATGACCTAAATTTCCTCATCTACAAAGACAGACACTAATTTCACTTCACAGAGTTTGAGGATTGGCTCTGATGATATGTGAAAATACTTTGTAAACTGTACTGCATAGAGAACTATGCAAGTAACAGGTGTCAGTTGCTTTTAACACCTGAAAGTTTCAGATTCCCAAGGATTTTATGCTATGTGTCAATTCTGAGTCTGTGTCAGCTCTTCTGACCCAGAGACAAATGCATATGTGCTCCGTGATTCATATTGCATATCTGCTGTTTATCATAATCATTTTACTGGAAACCCCACCAAAAACATATGATGACATATCAAACATCACTCACTCCATTAATGAACTGACACATAAATAGGCTGAATAATTTGCCTACAGTCACATAGTAAAATGGCAACAATACTGGGATTATAACTCAGTCCTTTCCTCTGGACTAGAATTCTCTGAACCCAGAAGCGTTTCTCTAAGTCAAAAGGCCACCTGAAAACCATAAACTGAGGGAGATGGAGAGGAATGGATCACAAGCCCAAACTGGCTTAAAGGTTTTTCCTTTTTTTTTTTTTTAATAAATGAGCAATTTCTCCCTCTTCAAAATGTTTCTGTATTTTTGTTACTTCCTTGTCTGCCTGTTTCATTTCCTCAGCTTTGTGCTCCTTACCAGGTGTTTGTGATGACTATATTAACCACAATAAATGTGTGATAGGTGCCAAAAATACTCCCTAATGCACACCCACACCCACCTCCTCTCCTTAGGAACAGCCTTATTCACAAAGACCCCAAGAAAGCCTCAGAGGCCTGGGATGGGGTGTAGGGAGCAGAGTGTAGGGGGTAAGGTGGCAGGGCCTGGAGCCCTTCTTTCCTCTGCATTTCATCAACTTAGCTTCTTCCACCTCCAGCTCCTGGCCCAGTGTCTTCTGTATAATATGTGCTCTTTAGTCAATGAATGATGGGACTCAGTTTAGAGAATCAGGTGCAGAGTTGAATGCAAAGACTTTGTGCACAGATTTTTTTTATACTTCTAGTGCCAAACAGAGAGGTATACACATAAGAGAGTTCATGAAATGTTTGTAGATTGAAAGAAACCCTCTAACTGGGCAAAGAAAGATAGAAAAGCCTGCACTTCCAAGAAAGCAAAGGCCTCTCTCCCTTCTTAGACCCCATAGTTTAGATTGCAAACTTGTCATTAATGACAGCCCCAACTTCCCTCCTGGCTTGGCTGTTTTGCTGTAAGACCTTGAGCAAATTACTTAACCCCTCTGAGCCTCAAGCTCTACAAAATATGACTAGTGGTTGAAACCTACCACAAAGAGTTGTGGTAAAAATTAAATGCATGAAGTGATTGGCATATGTCAAGACCTTCATACTTGTTAGTTTCTTTCTCTCTCTTCTACCCAGTCTCATCACCAAAATAGAGGTGTCTCTCAGACTATGCCAGAAATTCCCCAGGACAACCTCCCCCTTACACTGCCCCCACACACACACACACACATCATAGGTACAATTTCCTTTGTATGACTGTTGTGATTAAGGAGACATGTGTAAGAGAATGCCTGAAGTTACCAGGATGTTCCATGTGTCAATCTTCAGGTCCCACCATTCAGATGAAGAGAAGTGGTGGCTGCAGGAAAGTTATAAATGGAATGGAGAGTTGGCTTTGTTGCAATTTAGGAAAGGAGTTTTATACATGAAAAAAAAAAATGGCAACAAATAGCCAGCCTGGGAACTTTGTGAAATTGAACCCAGGAAAGGAGCCTGGGGGTCTAGAATATAATTAATCTGAAAGCAGAGGCCAGGTTTTGGATAAGAGTCTAAACCTTGTTTGTGTTTTCTATGATTTGTTCTCCACCACTACTCCCCACCTTTTTTTTTATTAACTTATTTTGTTGCCTACTAGAATTCCCTTGGAAAAGGCCTGCCTGTAGCTGCTATTCTGAGGATCTGGGTTTTGAAGGCAAAAGAATATATCCCAGGAAAAAGGTATGCATGCAATAGCAAGAATCAAAGCAAGGGGACCTTGAAGAAAAGGAAAACAGAGTCAGGAGTTTCACAGCTTCTCCTGTTGTGGATTATCTCCTTCCATCAATCCCCCATGCTAAAAACATGAAACCCAGGACAAATCCCAGCCAGTCCTAGTTTGGGGGAGTGTGTGGTTTCTGATTCCAGGGTTCCCTCATGCCATCAAAAGGAAATTAGCTTAGCCATTTGATTGCACCCATGTGGAGTTTCCCTCTCTAGCAACAGCAACACCTCCAGGTAGTGGAAAAGGGACTAGAAGCCACAACAGGGCACAAGGACAAGCTCTGAGGTGGTTCATCTAATTGACCTAGTGTTTTCCTTTTTTAGTCTATGGAGTACTGTGGATTTGAATGAGAGATGGCTAAGCACTAGAGGGTGTGGGATCAGGAAAAAGAATTCTAAGGGACTATGGGAAGTGTTGATAGGCTATAACAAAGAATGAGTGTTGGGGTGACTCAGGCTGCAGCACAGAGTGGACTGGAGAGGAGAGTGAGGGCAGGCTGAGAGGTCAGTTGGGAGTTGGTCAGAAGGTAGGTTGGCCTGGTCTATGGAGGAGACAGTGAAAGGTGAAAGAAGTAGATGTGTTTGAGCAAGATTTAGGAGGGGGCTAAGCTCTGATCGCTTTCGGGAGGTGTGGAGTGAAAGGTGGTGCCATGGCTTATGGGCAACTTGGGTGGAGAGGGTGTAATTCAGTGAGTAAAGAATACAAGAGGAGGAGCATGTTGCCAGGAGTGTAGTTAAAGGATTCAGTGTTGGCCTGATGTGTTTGAAGTGCCTTTGGAAAGATCCAGGTAGAATTCTTCAAGAAAGAGTTGGATGAGCAGTCCTGGAGCTTAGGAGAGAGACCTGGGCTGGAAATATCCTCTTCCATGCCGCCACCAGCACAGAGCCCAGGCCTGTCTCCTCTAAGTATTAAGCCAAACCCGAGCCCCAGGGGAAGAAGCAGGTTCCCTGAGTCTTCCAGCTTGGGTGAAAACAGGTTTAGCAGGTTGGGTTCAGGAGATCAGAGTCCAGGTCCAAATGTGCAAACAGGCAGGGTTGGGCAAGGGCTACAAGTCACTGACCAAGGTGCACGGTGAAGACAAGGGGGATTGCCCGAGGCTGACTAACTCACAGGGGCCAGAGAGCAAAATTCTCAGCTGGGACATTACAGAGAGTTCTGCTTCAACCCTAAATCCTTCCTTCCAGGCATAGAAAAACAGCCAGTTTGCAGAGGGGGGAGGGAAGAGAAGACGATGAGGAAGGGAAGAGAAAGGAAGGGAAACAGTCTGAAAAAGGAAATCTGACCAAGTCATACCTCACTCTCTTGCTCAAAGATAAGGTAGTGGGTTGAATGGTGGCTCCCATAAAAAGTTATGCCCACCTAAAACCTGTGAATTTGACCTTATTTGAAAAGGTCATTTGAAAAAGGGTCTTTGCAGATGTAATTAAGTTAAGAATCTTGAGATGAGATCCTCTTATAAGGACACTTGAGATGTCGAGTGTCCTTATAAGAGAAGTGAAGGTGAGCACACAAAGAGGAGAATACACAGGGGAAGGCCATGTGAAGGCAGAGGCAGAGATTGGAGTGAAGCAGCTAACAACACAATGAACACCAAGAATTGTCAGCAGCCATCAGAAGCTTGGAGAGAGGCATGGAACGGATTCTCCCCCAGAAGAAACCAATCCTGCTGGCACCTTGATTTCAAACTTCTGGCTTCCAGAACTATGAAAGAATAAATTTCTTTTGTCTTAAGCCACCCAGTTTGTGGTAATTTGTCAAGGCAATCCTAGGAAACTAATACAGATGGTATCCACCATTCAATTTTAAGTAAACATAGATTTAGCCACAAAACACTGAAAGCATTATATACGCAGAGACCAAGGGACATAGAAACATAAGAGTCAAAGAGAGATACAGAAAGAAAGAAGGTCCAGTGCTGCTCCATCAAAGTCCCACTCAACCTCTTGAGATAGCGCATCTGCTTATCTCACTTTGGTTTGTCTGTCTTCCTAGCTGACACAGTTGGCTTAGTGCTAACAGAAAAGAACACCTAGACACTAAGCCCGATCAACTAAGGAACATTTTCTCCTCTGCACAGCTGGGGGATACCACACATTTCCATGAGCAACAATAGATCAAGCACTAATTAGCCCCATAACTGGGTCCCAGGGGTCAGAGCCCTTTATCAGGAAACACTCTAACTCCCCAGATCCCAGTCCATGTTTCTACAGAGGGGCATGAGTGCTACCAACAATATAAGGCTTTCGTCTATAAAAACGTCCCTTTTCATTCAGTAAGTATTGAGCACAGTTTAAGGTATTAAGGATACAGCAATGAACAAGATAGACTAAGTCCGTGCCCTCCTGGAACTCATATTCTATGGGGAAGGCAATGAACAAGTAAATAAATAAATAGATATGCTAGCACACAATGGTAAGCATTATAAAGAAAGTAAAGCAGGATAAGGGAACAAATTGATGGAGGTAGTCAGTGAAATCCTATTGGATACAGTCACCTAAATGATGGATAGGGTGAACCACTGGGATGTGTGAGGAACAATATTCGAGCCAGAGGAACAACAAGCACAAATTCCCCAAATCAAGAAGCAGCGTGACCTGATTATAAATAACATAGGAAGGCCTATGTTGGGTAAGAGATGAGGTCAGGGACCAGATCATGTAGGGCGTTTTAGGCTATGATAAAGAGTTTGGATTTTATTCTAGTTTTAATGCATTGGAGTATTTTAGACATGGGAGTAAAGGGGATCTGATTTATATTTTTAAAAATTACTTGGGCTGCTGTAGGTTCAAGGAAGAGAGGTAACAAAGGCTTGGAATATAATGACAGGAGTCGTGGCCAAAAGAGATAAATTTCTAAGGTAGAGCCAATAGCTCTTGCTAAAGGATGGATGTGGGAAATGAGAAGGTCAAACAAATGGATATTAGCGCTTCCAGATGCTTATAGACACCCATATGGAGGTGTTAATTAGATAACTGGATCTGGGCTTCGGAGCCCAGCAGAGAAGTTCAGGCTGGGGGCACCAATCTAGGAATCACCACAGTGTAGCATCTGTGAAGCTGGGACTGGATGCCGTCACCTGGGGAGGGAATGGAGCTGGAGAAGTCAGAGGACTGAGCCCTGAAGCAAACCAACATGGAGAGCGGAGACTGGTTCCCTACCCTGCCTGCACCTGGGGAACTGTTCTTACAGACCAATGCCCAAGCTCCATCTCTAGAGATTTTGATTTAATTAGTTTGGTGTTGGCCCTGGTTTTCAATTTTAAAAGAAGTCCAGGTCATCCTAACATGCAACAAAACTTGAAAGCTACTCATGCAGTGATCAGGAAGAGGAGGAAGAGCCATGGGGGTTGAGGGGCTGGGGAGTTGCTGAGAGATCAGCATGGAAGGTAGGGAAAAAGCCAGAGGAGAATAGGTCCCAGAAGCCTAGTGAAAAGAGAGGAGTCCAACTATGGCAAATCAGTGCAGCAAATCAGCCTCCAATTCCCCTGCCATCTTTGCCTTTTGTGGTTCTTGACTCTCTAGTTCTTACCCAGCTTTAAAGGAACTGGCAGAGTTCTGGCCATGCATGTCCTACGGTGTGGATGACTGCAAGGGCAGGGTTTAGGTCTGCTCATGGACCCCCCAGACTGAGGAATGGAGGCTAGAGTTTGCTCCTTTCATCAGCTCCTTTTATCTTTATCTGTAAGTTTGTAGCAGTTGACCTTTCTCTAAGTGACTAAGGGAAGTTTATTCGCACTATCTGATTTCAAAAAAGACCAAAACCTTGGAGAGCTCAAAGCTAAACTTTGAACCCCTGGATAAATAAATCCTTGTTTATGTCTCCTTTTATCTCTGCAAAGTTTTGGAGAATAAAAACATGAGTATTCCAGAGCCTGCCCTGAGGAGCTTCTTTTACAGAGCCAGGCCAGCACCATATCATTAGTGGCAATGAAGGCAATGTTGCAGGTTTAATTGCACAGATGAGAGCACTGGGGAGCTGGCTCCAAAGAGAGGGCACCTGGAGGCAGTTTAACCTTTTGAGGTTTTGGCAAAAGATGCCAAGGACCTGTCCAGCCAAATCCCGTCATTGGTTATTTTTTGTTAGAGAAGACATAGTATCCATCCTCTGGGAGGTCCCAGACTATGCCCCTCCCCTCCCCCAAGGTTTCCAGGAGAATAGAGTGAAATCTGGACCATGTTTTTGGAAAGAAGAGGGGGTTCCGTGTTCTAGAGGTAGGAGAGAGGGCTCCAGAGTTTCCTGGAGTTCCTTTCTCCCTCTGCCCTTGAACTCAGCTACCTCTTCATATCTGGTGTCCTTGACCCCTGCTCACCCTCATATGGAGCCTAAATTGGCCAGGATGTAAGTGGAGCCAAAGTCTCCCCACCAGCCTGGAAGTCCCCAAAGGCAGAGTCTGAACACTGTGATCTTAGGGTGCCTATCTTCCCCCACACCCTTACCAGCACCTACTCACCCTCACATGCCTCCCATCCCACAAAGTCCCGTCAGATCTGGGCTGCGGCAGGGAATGCTCACCTGTCACTATGACTCCCTCCAGCAGCTACGAGGCATCCAGGGCCCAAGACTGACTTCTCCACAGGGGCCTGGCTTCAGGGAAGCATCTGCAGCAGAGGGCAGGCCCGGAGACTTGAGGGGGAAGCCTCCCAGCTAGGGGCTTGTTCCTAGGATCTATGCATTATTTAAGATCTGGTGTCAGCAAGGCTTCCAGGCACCAAGGGAAATGGAAAAGGCACTTGAGCCTGTGCTGATTAAACTAAATATTTAAACAGGTATCAGGAATTGAGGCAAATCCATTTTTCTTCAGTAAAGCAGAGAGCACAACAAATGACTTAAAGGCTGAGGACTTGGTAAACACCATCCAGCTCACAGGGGAAGGCTGGGGGCTCTGGTCATACTCCCAGCATAGCTCCTGGCTGGAGGTGACCTAAAGAGTTTTCAGGGCATGAGAGTGGGAGGGGATGGAGAAGTGGAAGAATGGTTTGGTACCACTGGGGGAATAAGACAAGGTCAAGCTAAATTCATGCCTCTGGCTGCCTTCTCTCCCCACCAGACCTCCATCTCCTTGTCTCCCAAGATCAGTCTTACTGTATTTATCCCAAGTTACCCTGTGATCAGCTGGAAAGAGAGTGATGGGATGTCTGGCATTGTTATGGGTTGAGTTGTGTCCCCCCGAAAGATGTGTTGAAGTCCTAGCCTCCAGTATCTGTATGTGACCTTATTTGAAAACAGGGTCTTTGCAAATGTAATCAAGTTAAGATGAAGTCATACTAATTTAGGGGGTGCCTAATCCAAAAGGAATGATGTCCTTATAAGAAAAAAGAGAATCACACCCAGTAAAAAGAACCCTCATATGATGACAGAGACACACAGGGGAGAAGCCCATGCAAAGATGAAGGCAGACGTTGGAGTGATGCTGCCACAAGCCAAGGAATACCTGGGCCAGATGTTGGAAGAAGCAAGGAAGGATCCTTCCCAAGAGTCCCCAAAGGGAAAGTGGCCTTGCTGACACCTTGATTTCAATTTTCTAGCCTCCAGAACTGTGAGAGAATAAATTTCTTTGGTTTTAAGCTGCCAAATCGGTAGTAATTTGTTACAGGAGCCCCATTAACTCATATGGGCAACCAGGGACCAAGTCTCTTTTCTTCTTTCTTCTTATCCACCTGAGACAGGTCCCAATCAGGAACCCAACTTCCACCCACTGCACAGAGGAGTCACCACACAGAGAGGCTGCAGGGGACCAGTGTCCTCCATGTGAAATATCTAAACATCTCCATGTTTGAAGAAAGAAGATATCTTAAGGGGAAGTTTCCAAGTGGAGAGAAACAGCTGTCATATGGTCTGTCGTTTACCCCTGTATTTTTATCTCTGTGTGGGCTTGTCCACAGCAGTCACTCTCCCTGGCCCCCAGGGATGTGCTTTTTCTCAGTCCTGCACAAACAAGCACCCTTTTTCTTATGTCCTCTAAGGACATCTGAGACAGGCTATCATTTTCAAAATTAACTTTTATAAGAAGTTTGGAAAGAAAGGGAATTACTTGCAAAATACATAAATGCATAAGTTCAATTCAACATTTATTAAGATTCCTGTGTTTAGTCAATGTGCCACTTAGTTACCTTTACCTTGATGGATGAAATACAATTTGGTCCTCAAGGAGTGGAGGAAGCAGGCATGAATATATGGAATATTCAGTGGAGGAGGCAGGCACAAATACATAACTAGTTATAATCCGGTAAGATAATGGCTATGCTAGCACAGAACAGGGAGCAATTAACATTGCCTGCTCTAGGTGCTGGGCTGGTCAGAGAAGGCTTTAAGAAAAAATATTTGATCTTGACCTTCAATTAAGAAAAGGACTAGACCTGTTAAGGGATCAGGAAAGGATATTTCAGACAGAGAAAATGGCATATAGGAAGTACATGAATGACATAGAACCAACTAGAAAGTTGGTTCAAGGCCAGATTGTGAAGGCCTAGAGTGCTAGACTGAGGAGTTTTGACCTAATCCTATAGGGATAATAGGCAGTGGGGAGCCAACAAGATTATATTTGTATTTAAGTAAGAAAAGAAATCATGGTGATGGCTATAATTTAATAAACTGACATTTGTTTATACCACAGTCTCATATGAGTTAGGCTGGCATAAATATACCAAGTTCTAGACCTGCAGAGCTGACATAGAGCATGAGATATGGTACCGCCATCCTACACAGCAGGCAGGCTCACTAGAAGACTTATCTTTAAATTCAGCAGAGAAAAGTATTCCAGAAGACAAGGAGGAAATAAAGAAGTTAATCAATGGTGCCAAATGCTGTCAAGGCCGGAGATAAAGACTGAGAAAAGTCCCACAGAATTCACAAGAAGGATGTCGGGAATAACCACAGGAGAGAGCTGAGCACAGTGGGACGAAGAAACCCAGAGCAGAGAAAGCTTCAAATGACCTGGTACATATTTGAATGTGGTTAAAAGGGGAAATTTTAGGTTGGATGTAAGCTGCTCGAATAGAAATTGAAAAACAAAACAAAACATAGTGCTGTATAATGTAAACAGTGAACCCTAATGAAAACATACAGTAAATGTATAGCTAACAGTACACTTATAAAAATGTTCTTTCATGAATTGTAACAAAAGTATGACATTAATGCAAGGTGTTGATAATAGGGTGGCATATGGGAACTCAGTATTGTATGCATGATTTTTCTGTAAACATATAACTTCTTCATTAAAAAATAAAACTGATTGGAATGGAAGTGAAGGTAAGGCAGGTGGGTGGTCTCAGGTTCTTTGGTGAAGAAAAAGCAGATGACAGAGAGGACCAGACTGTTTCTGGCACAAGAGATGATCTAAGACCAGCTTTTCAAAAATGAATTAAGGGGAATCTATAAACCTAACAATACAAGATAATTCCAGCTGCAGTGACTTGGGTGATGTCTCAGGGAGGCATGCCTAAGAAAGCTTAACCTTAATAAATTATATTTGAAGACTTTGATAACAATAAAAATTATAGTAATAATAGTGATGAGCACTTGCTATGTGCCAAGCAAACCTCACTATGACACTGGTGTAATGATCTCATTTTACAGATGAAGAATCCCAGGGATGGAGAAGGGGAACCATTTGAATGAAGTCTAGACAAAGGAAAGCCACTGTCTCCAGCAGCGTCTACAAAAGAGGGTGCCAAGAGCAGTGCTCTGAGCTGCTTGGCAATTCCACCTGGCAGAAGGAAGGTATGCAAGAAATCCTTATTGACTGAATGAGTGAACCAAGCCTGAAACTGTTTTAGAGAGATCTTTCTCATCCACTATTCCATCACCTTCTTTAAAAACTTTCCCTAGTTCTCCAATACCTTCACAATCTAGCCCAGACTCCTTGACAGGATATTCAAGGCCAGTCCTTGACATTCCCTCCCTAATTTCCCTATCCCCATCCCACCTCCCCTCTCCCCATGTACTCCACCAACTCAGAGCCACCCTAGAGCTCCCTGAGCAGTTATGGGCCAAGCTCAGCCTTGGCTCCTGCACTGGCTCTCCCACCAGCCTGACCTGGCCTTGCCTCCTCCGCCAGTCCACTGGGTGAACCGAGAGATGCTTTACTAAAGCTCCTCCCCAAACCACTGCCTAGCACCCATCAGAGCACCCAGCCATGGTGTGACAATATCTGGGCTTGTCCCTGCACTGGACCAGTGGACTCCAAATCTGGCTGATCATCCAAACCAGATATTTTCTTGTTTGCTTTCTTACTAGAACACCAGAACCCACCCTAGACCTATAAAATCTGAGTCTCTGGGGAAAGGGTCTGTCTGGGCATCTGTATTTTTACAAAGCTCCCCGAATGATTGTAGCCATGAGCTAGGCTTGGGACCTCTGTAGTCAAAAGATCACATCCTGTGAAGCCTTTTGGACTGACACTGGCTGGCTCCCTCAGCACTTCGCTCCCACCTCCTACAGTTCTAGGTTATGGGAGGTGTGTGACAAGTTTCCTAGTCTGTCAAATTACATAGTTATTTGGCCTCATGCCCTACCCTGATCACATCCTGCCTTTGGTTTGCTCACAGGTCCTACCTCCAGCCCCTCACGGGTCCCATCAGGTCTCACGACAAATTCCATGCATGTAGGTGCTTGATGAAGACCGGAAACATGCATGAGGAATAAAAGCAAGAAAAGTTTCTTGTAGAAACGACTAGTAATTGTTTTCCGTCCTTTTTTTGGTTTGACCGAAAAAAAAAAAAAATGGCCCAGCCACCCGTGGATTCGATGATACCCGTTTTACTATAAGAAACACAAAGGTCTAAGGAAATGCAGTCTTGCTCCAGGTCCCAAAGCCAAGGAGTGCCAGAAAGGAAGACATCCCAATTCCAGGCCCAGAACTGCCAGCCTCGCATGGAGACTTCTTACCCAGAGTGGGACCAGGCCACACCTCCACTAATCTCATCTGCGGCCTTTGTTTGAGCAGAGCTACTTCGTTAGCAAGTAACAATGGAGAAATCCAAGGTGTCCGCCTGTTTTCCACTTACAATTTAAGTGCCTGCAGTCCCCAGGCGCCTCCATTGTTATTGCTATTAGCTGAAGTTAATGGTTTTTTTATTAAACCTCTCAGGTCCTTTTCTCCCTCCACTCCCCCATCAGGTTATCTGCAGGCTGAATTCCCAGATCAACCAATCCTCCATTCTGGAGATACGCTGGGAAGTTCCCTCTCGGAGTACCATTGACATTTTGATGAGCGTTATATTGTGCCAGTCTTCATTTCTTGGAATCTTTCTGGGAAGGCAAGTTCATGTTACCGAACCTAGAAGAATTTCAGTAGCCGGAATTTCCATCAGAAATGCTTCCAACTACAGTGAGGCACAGTGGAAGGTATAGATGTCTCAAGTCCGAAAGCCTGTCTGGAATATCAACCCCATACCCACTGACTTTGGGAGCTGAAACCCTTGGGCCTCAATTTCCCCTTCTTGTTTTTCCAGACTCCTCCTGGGAATTGTATCATGCAAACTTTTGAAAATGATGTATCAACTTTAAATCCTCTTGAAAACCTGCCAGGTGGGCATCATACTCTTATTTTACACAGAGAGAAACCAGATTCCTCCTCGACAACCCCGTCTCGATTACACACGCCCTCACACACATTTTTTATTCTATCTGGGAGCCTCCTGCTCTCCTCTCCATCCCAGGAGTTCCATCTTCATTACTCTACATCTGGCCAGCGAATTCCCTGAATTGCAGGCAAAGCCTTACATTTTCTTAGATTCTTTCTTCACTCCAGAGTGCTCGTTTTGTCCTGCAAATCTCTTGAAGCTCCCCTTAATGAGCTCTTCTGGCTCTTCTACAATTTAGTTGGGCGGAAAGGCTCCCCACCCCCCACCCACTCCCCGCTACAGCACGCTGAGATGCTGACGGCTCTGAAAGCTGCCATTCCGCACCCATCTGCTAGCTTTTGTGCTTTTCAATTCACTCAACAACTCCTGGGCGGGTTGAGATAGCCGGGCCTCTTCTCTGGCCAGGCAGGTGCTTGGTTGGTTGCTCCTCCTCGGGGCCCCCACAGCACTTCTGCGCACTCCATTAGGGCACGTTGCAATTCTGCTCACCGCCTTAGAACACATTGGCACCTGATGTAGGAAAATGCTTCTTTAGGGAGGGGTGAAGAATTGACATTAATAGAGTATAAGGAGAAGGTGAGATGTCGATGAAGCTGGACAAGTAAAAGCCAGAAATCTTAAAAGCCTTGATGGCTGAGAAGCTTTGAATTTTACTCTGTAGGTGATCGGGCAGTTTTTATGCAGGGGAGCAACACTGAGTTTATGTTTTTAGTTTTTGTTTTGTTGTTTTTTTTGTTTTTGGCGTGAGTGGGCTCCGGGAATCAAACCTGGGTCTCTCAAATGGCAGGCGAGAATTCTGCCACTGAGCCACCATTGCACCACCCTGGGTTTATGTTTGTTTGTTTGTTTGTTTTTTAACATGGGCAGGCACCGGGAATCAAACCCGCGTCCTGGGGCATGGCAGGCAAGCACTCTTACCTGCTGAGACACCGTGGCCCGCCCTGGGTTTATGTTTTTAATGAGATAACTGTGGCTTTAGCTTGGAAAAGGATCTGGACGACCGAGAGGGAAAAAAGTTCATGAGAAGGCTATTGCGATTGCCCAGACATGAGATAGAAGTAATTAGCCAAAGGGGGAGAGAGGTGGGATCAGAGAAAGGGACATGAGGAAGTAAGACTGCACAGAGGCTTCTAGCTTGACAGTTTTTAGGGGAAAATGCCACTGTGTGTTTGGTAATGTGGTAAGAGCCAGTTGTGGGGGAAGATATAAGTTTTGCTTTGGTCATAATGAATTTGGGGTATTTACAGTGATATTCAGTACAGTTGGAAATACACATCTGCAGTTGAGTCTAGAGGAGGGCGGTACAGGATAAGTTTATGAGTCTTCAATGGAGATGATAATTAAAACCACAAGACTGGAGAGGGTCATAAGATAAAATCTAGCATGTTTTCACATGCATCTTGTTACATTCTTGTTTAATGTCACAACCCCATTCCTGAAGTGACCTTAACTAATCCACATGAGAATTCACTGTGAGGACGGCACACTTTGGGATGAAGAAATGTGATGGTCTCATGACCCAATCTGTTTTTTGCTGGAATGGGCACCAGAGCCTGGAGTGCTAGAGTCTACTCCTCTCTGTGAGACATAAACAAACCATTATGTTGATAAAAAGAATGGGCTGCTGAAGGTCAAATATCAGTTGGTTGTCCTCTGGCAGCTGTTGCCAAGTGGCCAGGCAAGAAATGGACACACCAGTCCTTGGTGTTCAGTTCCACTGTCTTGCCATTCTGAGATCTGTAACAGGAAGTTCTAGGAAGATTCTAACATGACGTAAAGCCCGGTGGCCTGCACTGAGAACTCACCTACACTTATCAGAGGTGGGTGAACAGAGCTATGGCCAAGGAGCAGGGAATCCAGTTCTATGTTGGCCATAGCTGACTGGACTAGGAGAAGACTCCTGACTCAAGTGGGTCAATTACTCAAGAATTTGGGGATAAGGCAGATACTTGTGAGTCTCTGAGCAGGTACTCTGATCAGGAGCACATATAAATTCTGGAGTTGTATGTGGAACAGCTATCTTCCCCAGGAGCACAGGGAAAGTCCATCCGCAGAGAGAGCAGAATAAGGCAGACACGCAGGGGGCCAGAGAAGAAAGAATCAGTATAACCCTAGAAGGAGAGGGAGAGAGACAGCACATACACAGGACAACTGAGAAAACAACTGGCTAACTTGATTCCTCACAGCCTTCCCTCTCAAGATTTCATTCCCTTTCTAAGTCTTACTTTAAGATTCATAGACATGATATCCCTTTTTATTTTTTTTCCTTTTTGCCTCAGGGGATCTGACCTGTCTTCTGTTATTTATGACCAAGGAGCCCTCACTAATTGACAGTCCCCACTCAGGTAAAGGGCCTCAAACAGAGAAGTGGTTTGAATCGGTATTACTGAAAAGACTTGGGAAATACCTAAATCCTATCAAGAGGCCAGCATAGAATATATCTTTAGGACTGAAGTGGATTTCGTGAAAGCTGTAACGTAATCAACTCTCACCATGACTGAAGAAAGGAAACTGAAAGGCACAGACATCCAATACAAAATGGGTACTTCCAAGTGTTTATGGAAGGGCTAAAATTAAAAGGCAAACACCCAATAGGAAAAAATATTCCCAACAAAAGGAAAACACTCTTTTCCAACTCCATCGTGTTCACCTGTTTCACCTCTCATTCTAGCAAAGGTTTCTTAAAAGCTAAAACCCACTATTAGCTGTAATGGGCACCCATTATTTTATCCATCCGTAGGAGTTCCCTCCACAACCCCTAATTCTGCCAACTCGAGCCCTGCTGAGTGGACAGGGCACATGACTCCTGCTGGACCATGCACAGCATTTTGACATTTCGGGTCAGTAAGAGGGAGGAAAGTGCAGGTCATTTCTGTGGTAGATGTGAGCCTCTGAAGCGGATTTGGGTGATGTGACCCCTGATGAGCAGAAGCCATTCTGAAGCAGGAAAGGCGCAGACGATGCAGAGAGAAGGTGGCATTTGAGTGTCCAATTCCTGCAGTCCCTGAGGCTGGCTGCCTCTGCCCTTCCTGCATTTTGGGTACATGAGCCAATAAAGTCTCTTCTCTGCCTGAGCTAGTTCAAATGGGCTCTGTGCTGGTTTAAAAGGATGCATGCCCCCTAGAAAAGCCATGTTTTAATCACAATCCCATTTCATAAAAGAATAATCCCTATTCAATACTGTATGTTTGAAACTGTAATCAGATCATCTCGCTGGATGATGTGATTTAGTCAAGACTGGTTGTTGAACTGGATTAGGTGATGTCATGTCTCCACCCATTTGGGTGGGTCTTGACTAGTTTACTGGAGTCCTGTAAAAGAGGAAACATTTTGGAGAATGGGAGATTCAGAGAGAGTATAGAATGCTGCAGCATCACGAAGCAGAGAGTCCATGAGCCAGTGACCTTTGGAGATGAAGAAGGAAAATGCCTCCAGGGGAGCTTCATGAAACCGGAAGCCAGGAGAGAAAGCTAGCTGATGACGCCTTGCTCACCATGAGCCCTTTCAGCTGAGGGAGCAACTGTGACTGTGTTTGCCATGTGCCTTCTCACTTGCAAAAGAAACCCTGAACTTCATCGTCCTTCTTGAACCAAGGTATCTTTCCCTGGATGCCTTATATTAGACATTTCTATAGACTTGTTTTAATTGGGACATTTTCTTGGCCTTAGAACTGTAAACTAGTAACTTATTAAATTCCTCTTTTTTAAAGCCTTTCCATTTGTGGTATATTGCATTCCAGCAGCTAGCAAACTAGAACAGGCTCATTAGCAATCAAGAATACTGACTGACACACAGGTTACTTTTGGTGAAACATACTCAGAAAGAGCCAGTGGGAAGGGCAGCATTTTGAGAAACAACTTGGCACAAATCCTTTATTCATTCATAAACAAATATGCCTGTGATATGGCAGACATTGAGATAAGTTCTGGGAGAAACCTCAGACCATTTCCTCAAGGGATTTAAAGTCTAGTTTATCAAAAACTGTAAAATGTGGCCATTAGAGAAATGCAAATCAAAACCACAATGAGATATCATCTCACACCCACCAGAATGGCCATTATCAACAAAACAGAAAATGACAAGTGCTGGAGAGGATGTGGAGAAAGAGTCACACCTATTCACTGTTGGTGGAAATGTCAAATGGTGCAACCGCTGTGGAAGGCTGTTTGGCGGTTCCTCAAAAAGCTGAATATAGAATTGCCATATGACCCAGCAAAACCATTGCTAGGTATCTACTCAGAGGACATAAAGGCAAAGACACAAAGGGACATTTGCACACCAATGTTTATAGCAGCATTATTTACAATTGCAAAGAGATGGAAACAGCCAAAATGTCCATTAACAGACGAGTGGCTAAACAAACTGTGGTATATACATACGATGGAATATTATGCAGCTTTAAGACAGAATAAAGTTATGAAGTATGTAACAACATGGATGGACCTTGAGAACATTATGCTGAGTGAGACTAGTCAAAAACAAAAGGACAAATACTGTATGGTCTCACTTATATGAACTGACATTAGTGAATAAACTTGAAATATTTCGTTGGTAACAGAGACCATCAAGAGATAGAAACAGGGTAAGATGTTGGGTAATTGGAGCTGAAGGGATACAGACTGTGCAACAGGACCGAATAAAAAAACTCAGAAATGGACAACACAATACTACCTAACTGTAATACAATTATGTTAAAACACTGAATGAAACTGCATGTGAGAATGATAGAGGGAGGAGGGCTGGGGGCATAAATGAAATCAGAAAGAATGATAGATGTTAAAGATCGAGATGATATATCTAGGAATGCCTAGAGTGTATAATAATAGTGACTAAATGTACAAATTAAAAAAATGTTTTTGCATGAGGAAGAACAAAGGAATGTCATTACTGCAGGGTGCTGAAAATAGATGGTAATTAATATTTTAAAATGTCACCTTATGTGTGAGACTAAGCAAAAAATGTTTATTTGGTACAAAATTTATATTTTGACTAGTGCATTTCCTAATATAACTTATGTAGATAGTTTGATTGAACGCCATAAGTACTTGGAATCTCAGGTAGGACATGAGATTTTGTTGATTTGTCCAGAGTGATGCCCCGATGAATCCCGGAGTGATTCAATCAGTGAGTGGAAAAGTATTTGCAAAGCCCCCTTCGGGGAATGGTGAGAACAGGGAGAAATTCAACTTCCCAAAGTTGAATTCTTGATATTCTCACAAGCAGTGTGGACAACCAAAGCTATAGGCTGAGCCCCCAGTCTTGGGGTTTGTTCATATGAAACTTAACCCCACAAAGGATAGGTCAAGTCTCCTTAAAATTTAGGCCTAAGAGTCACCCCCAAGAGAGCCTCTTTTGTTGCTCAGATGTGGCCTCTCTCTCTCAGCTAAGACGACAAGCAATCTCACTGCCCTCCCCACCTCTACCTGGGACATGACTCCCAGGGGTGTGGACCTTCCTGGCAATGTGGGACAGAGATCCTAGAACGAGCTGAGAGTCAGCATCAAAGGATTGAGAAAAACCCTAGAATGAGCTGAGATTTAGCATCAAGGGATCGAGAAAATCTCGACCAAAAGGGAAAAGAGTGAAATGAGACAGAGTGTCAATGGCTGAGAGATTCCAAACAGAGTCGAGAGGTTATCCTGTAGGTTATTCTTATGCATTAAGTAGATATCATCTTGTTATTCAAGATGTAACGGAGAGGCTGGAGGGAACTGCCTGAAAATGTAGAGCTGTGTTTCAGTAGCCATGTTTCTTGAGGATGATTGAATAATGATATAGCTGACACAATGTGACTGTGTGATTGTGAAAACCTTGTGTCTGATGCTCCTTTTATCTACCTTGTCAACAAATGAGTAGAACATATGGAATAAAAATAAATAATAGGGGGAACAAAAAAACCCTATAAAATGTTAATATTCTTTTACTAAGTAATTCTACTTCTGAGAATCTAATCTAAGGAGACAGTTCTAGGCACAGAAAAAGAAAAACACCTTTATGCATTAACACATTTACTACGTCCCCTCCCCCCAAACTTTTTCTCCTCAAAACTACAACCAACAGAAAAGTTGCTAAAACAATACAATGACTAACCACAGACAATTGCCAGACTCACCTAGTACCAATGTCCCATCACACTTCCCCATTTGTATTATTTGCAAAAGCTTCCAGAATGCAATATACCAGAACTGGAAGGGCTTTTACAAAAGGGGAATTTAATGAGGTCCAAGTTTACAGTTCTAAGGCAATGAAAACACCCAAATTAAGGCACCAACAAGAGGTTACCTTAATTTAAGGAAAGTCCATGGGTTAGGAACCTCTTTGTCAGCTGGAGGTCATGAGGTTGGCATCTGTTTCTTCAGGTTCTGGCTTGTTTAACATCTCATGGCAATGTGTGCTGGGTTCCAAGCATCTTCAAACATCTGTGCCTCTGTTCTTCACATGTCCGCATCTGTGTCAGCTCTGCTGTGAAGTTTCTGTTGGCTCTGAGGCTCTTGTCATTTCTCTAGGTTCTGTCCTTTCCCTTGTTTCTCTCGTTTCTGTCGCTGTGTCGTTTCTGACTCTCTCCAAAATGTTTCTTCTTCTAAAAGATTCCAGTAAACTAATCAAGACCCACCTGGAATGGGTGGAGTCACATCTCCATCTAATCAAAGCTTAAGCCCCACAATTGGGCACATCACAGCTCTGAGGAGATGATCATTTCAAAAGATTCCAATCTACAGTATTGAATTAGGATTAAAAGAAACAGCTGCTCTTACAAAATTGAATCAGGATTAAAACATGGCTTTTCAGGGGTACACAATATCTTCAAACTACCATCTTTCTCTGCATTTATACCCTTTATTATTATTTGCCATTGTACCTGACAGTCCACTACAGATACCACGAATCCTCACCCCAATCACCCCAACGTGTATCTCCCAAGTACAAAGACATTTTCCTACATAGCCTCAACAGACTTAGCACACCTGGGAAATTCAACATTCCATAGTTTTATCCAATACACAGTCTGCATTAAAATATCCCCAGTTGTTCTGATGGTGTTCCTTATAGCTTCTTCTTCTTTTTAATTTATGATCAATGAAGGATTATAAAATGCATTTAGCAGTCATATCTCCTCCAATTCAGAAGGCTTCCCAGCTCTTCCTTGTCTTTCATGATGCTGACAGTTCTGAAGCGTTCAGGCCACTATCTCCAAATCTGGTCTTCTCTGATGACCTCCCTGTGCTGGTCTGAACCTGTGGTGGACCTCAGAAAAGCCATGTCCTTTAAACCTCATTCAGTATTGCTAACTGGAAGCCTTTTGATTGTTCCCAGGGAGATGTGACTCAACTGTTTGTGGGTGGTAACTTTTGATTAGAGGGAGATGTGACTCTACCCATTCCAGGTGGGTCTTGATTAGTTTGCTGGAATCCTTAAAAGAGGAAACATTTTTGTGAGAGTCCTTTTAGACAGCCATGAAGCCGAGAGCCCACACGGCCAGTGACCTTTGGAGATGAAGGAGAATGCCCCTAGGGGAGCTTCAATGAAGCAATAAGCTTGGAGAGGAAGTTAGTAGATGTCGCCATGTTCACTATGTGCCCTTCCAGTTGAGAGAGAAACCCTGAACTTCATCAGCCCTTTATTTGGAGTTAAGGTATCTTTCCCTCAATGCCTTAATTTGGACATTTTCACAGCCTTACAGCTGTAAACTTGCAATTTATAAACTCCCCTTCTGTAGAAGACATTCCGGTTCTGGTATATCGCATTCTGGTAGCTAGCAAACAAAAACACTGCATAAGGCATCAACATTTCCATCACTGATAATGAGGCTAAGTTTGAGGAGCTGCTTAAGATGGTGTCCACTATCCCTCAGTGTAAAGGTAGCTCTTCCCCTATGCAAACAAAAGGTAATGGGGGGTGGTTATGCTCTGAGATGGCATGAACATCCACTCTTCCCCCAACAGTCCCTCACCCAATGGTCTCATCACCTACTAATAACACTTGCATGAATCAGTCACCGTCATATATAACTGAAAAACAGTGACTTGAAAAATGCTGACACTATTCCTTCCACGTTCACCAGCTGGAACTCTTCTGCAGAGCAGAGCCCCCTTCCTTATTTATTTATTCTTTATTTATTCTAGCGTCAGTGAGGACTCACAGATTCCCTTTTTCACTCAACATACCACAAACCATTCCTATAATTCATCTTTATGCTCTCACTCTGTATTATTTTTTTTTTACTGAAAGCAGAAAAAAACATTGAAAATGACCTACATATCCAAGTACAGAGGAATGGCGACATGAACTATGGGATTTCAGTTAACAAACTATTATACAAGTGTCGACAAGTATATGTAAAAATAATATTACTCTATCTATTGCTATGTAACAATTACCTCAAAATTTAGCAGCTTAAAATTGAGATATACATGTATAATGAAATAGTATAGAGCTGTAAGACAGAATAAAGTCATAATAGACGCACAATGTGGATGAAACTTGAAGACATTACATTGTATAAAATAAGCCAGAAACAAAAGGACAACTTCTTTATGGACTAATTAATATGAACTAACTAAAATTAGAATGAAATTAGAAAGCACAGATCATCAGGAGCGAGAGAGAGGGCAGAGTTTGGGCAAGCGATGCTTAAGATGTACAGAATATTCAGTAAGGTTAACTGGAAAGGTTCAGAAATGGCTATTGTGTGAGGTTAGCATGGTACTGTGAGTGTAATTAATAAAGCTGAGTGTGACTATGGTTGGAAAAGGAAGGCTAGGGTCGTGTATGTTACCAGAAGGAAAGCTAGAGGATAGAAACTGGGACTGAAGAACTTAGTGAAACCTAAAGCGGACAGTGATGGTGGTTAATTGTATAAATATTAGAAAACTAGAGTAAATGTACGTCACTAGTACAAGGTGTTAATAATAAGGTGGTATATGGGAAAATATAATTCATGTAAACTAAGTTCTATAGTTAACAACATCATAATATTGCATTAATGGTAACAAGGCACTGTACCAAAGCTAGCTGTCAATAATAGGGGAATAAGGAGTTTGGGAATTTTTTCTTCAGAAGAAATGAGAATGTTCTCATATTAACTAAAGTGGTGAAAGAATAACTTTGTGATTACACCAAGAGTCACTGATTCTGTACTTTGGATTGATTGTATGGTATGGGAATAAAACTGTTAAAAAAATAATAATAAGGGAGGATCTTAGGTATGATATATTTTGGGTTTTATTTTTCTTTCTTTTTTTTTGGAGTCCTGAATGTATTCTAAAATTGATTGTTGTGGTAAATGCAAAACTATGTGATGATACTTGAGCCATTGATTGTATACTTTGGTTGGATTATACAGTGTGTGAATATATCTCAATAAAATTGATTTAAAAAAAGCTTAGCAGCTTAGAGTAACAATAAAAGCAATAAAGTAACAATAAAACAATAATCACAGTTTCTGAGAGTCAGGAATCCAAAAGTGGCTTCACTGGGCGGTCCTATCTCAGAGCCTCTACTAAGGTTGCAGTCAAGATGTCAGGCGAGGTTCATAAATACAGGGCATTCCAGATTGTTAGGCTGACAACACTGTCTGTGCTCCCAAGCCTCATTCAGGCCCACACAGGAGATCGCTACCCCTAGAATCTTATGGCTATTTAGACCCACTTGGAACAGATACAGATATGATAAAGAAAAATCTGGAAACCAACATATCTCTATGTGCCCAGTCATTCTAAAGTGAGGATGGAGACCTTGACAGGTGTGAAATGAGAAGAAGGCCTGTTGTACAGGAATGGGTGGCCTGGAATTTACACTCAAAGCTTACAGCTTTGTCACCATGATAATGCCCTTCTCAATGCTGCAATATCTTGAAGACCTTGCATGTACTCCACAAGGACTTTGTAACTAATATACTAATATACTAATATACTAATATAGCTTATTTAACCCATTGTTTTAGTTTGCTAAGGCTGCTGGAATGCCATCCACCTGAGATGGATCGGCTTTTACACTTGTAACCAAGCCCCACTACTTATCCAAAACACTTTTCCTTTCTCTAATTCCCCACCAATCATAAAATAACCCATCAACTATATTAACCCCTCATCGCCCCATGTAACACAGTATGTATTATGCTATACAACCCTCCCAGAAGTGGGCTGAAGTCCCACTTCAGATCCCCTCTGCTAAGAGAGCTTCTCAATAAATTTCCTGCCTGTAATCGTCATTCTCTGTGTCTCAGTGTGCGCTGATTTTTCCTAACACTGATTCTCTGAAATACAGTATATATTTTATACTTACAGCATGTCTCAGTTCGGGTGGCCAAATTTTAAGTTTCAATCGTCACAAACGGCTAGTAATTGCCGTATTGGATGGAGCAGCTCTAGATTGTCCTCCCAACCTAGTCAGTTCCATCTCCTGTTTCCAACTGTAATCTCATAGTGAGGTTTCTGCCTTGCTGCCTGAATCCTTCAGATTGATGTCTTTTTTGGGGACTGCTTTTAGATTCTTTAGATCTTCTTTGCCTCCTGGTACATATAGACATGGACCAGCTCAGCCCCATTCTGTGCCCAACCTTGACAACCCTGTTATCAGGGAGAGAAGTTCAGATGGGTGAAGTTCCTCAGGCGCTACCTAAACACATGGCAGATGCTTTATTGGCCTCTGCTACTCAAATGCCAAGGGGTAAGTTCTTACAAAGGAAACAGAAAAACTGGAAGGTAAAATCACATGATGAGTTAAGTTATTCTTGGTGTCCAATCAGTTGGGCAACTGGTAACTCCTCAGATTGGAAATGAAAACTAGGGTAAAGGGCAAAGAAGCTACAAAAGGATTTCGTTTCTCGTGGCTCTCTGTTGCCCAAAGGATGATGCGTTGTCTGATGGCCCTTATCACCGAAGGACAGGTGAGAATCTGGAGTAAGAGGGATCAAGATCAGGGGCTGGCAAACTTTTGCTAATTCCAGTGACTGTCACACAAAAAACTGAAAATGACTGAAACAGACTAATGCTTAGAGTGGGTAGGGTAGGTGATTGTCCTATGATCATAGAGCTAGTCAGTGGTAAAGCCAGGGTTCAAATGACGAGGTCCAATTCTTTTTTTTTTTTTTTTTTTTTTAATTTTTTTTATTAATCAAAAAAAAGAAAAGAAATTAACACAACATTTAGAAATCATTCCATTCTACACATGCACTCAGTAATTCTTAGTATCATCACATAGATGTATGATCATCATTTCTTAGTACATTTGCATCGATTTAGGAAAAGAACTAGCAAAACAGCAGAAAAAGATATAGAATGTTAATACAGAGAAGATAATTAAAATAATAATACTAATAAAAAATATATACATAAAAAGGAAAAAGAAAAAAAATAAAAACAAAAGATACAAACACACAAACAAACAAAAAACCATATTTCAGATGCAGCTTCATTCAGTGTTCCAACCTAGTTACATTACACTTAGGTATTATTGTGCTGTCCATTTTTGAGTTTTTGTATCTAGTCCTGTTGCACAGTCTGTATCCCTTCAGCTCCAATTACCCATTATCTTACCCTGTTTCTAACTCCTGCTGGTCTCTGTTACCAATGATATATTCCAAGCTGATTCTCGAATGTCGGTTCACATCAGTGGGACCATACAGTATTTGTCCTTTAGTTTTGGGCTAGACTCACTCAGCATAATGTTCTCTAGGTCCATCCATGTTGTTACATGCTTCATAAGTTTAGTCTGTCTTAAAGCTGCATAATATTCCATCGTAGGTATACGCCACAGTTTGTTTAGCCACTCGTCTGTTGATGGACATTTTGGCTGTTTCCATCTCTTTGCAATTGTAGATAATGCTGCTATAAACACTGGTGTGCAAATGTCTGTCTGTGTCTTTGCCCTTAAGTCCTTTGAGTAGATACCTAGCAGTGGTATTGCTGGGTCGTAATCCATTCTGCCATTCTATGTCTTTTGATTGGGAAATTCAGTCCATTAACTTTTAGTGTTATTACTGTTAGGATAATATTTTCCTCTACCATTTTGGCTTTTGTATTATATATATCATATCTGATTTTCCTTCTTTCTACACTTTACTCCATACCTCTCTCTTCTGTCTTTTCATATCTCACTCTAGTGCTCCCTTTAGTATTTCTTGCAGAGCTGGTCTCTTGGTCACAAATTCTCTCAGTGACTTTTTGTCTATAAATGTTTTAATTTCTCCTTCATTTTTGAAGGACAATTTTGCTGGATATAGGAGTCTTGGTTGGCAGTTTTTCTCTTTTAGTAATTTAAATGTATCATCCCACTGTCTTCTAGCTTCCATGGTTTCTGCTGAGAAATCTACACATAGTCTTATTGGGTTTCCCTTGTATGTGACAGATTGTTTTTCTCTTGCTGCTTTCAAGATTCTCTCTTTCTCTTTGACCTCTGACATTCTAACTAGTAAATGTCTTGGAGAACGCCTATTTGGGTCTATTCTCTTTGGGGTGCGCTGCACTTCTTGGATCTGTAATTTTAGGTCTTTCATAAGAGTTGGGAAATTTTCAGTGATAATTTCTTCCATTAGTTTTTCTCCTCCTTTTCCCTTCTCTTCTCCTTCTGGGACACCCACAACACGTATATTTGTGCGCTTCATATTGTCATTCAGTTCCCTGATTCCCTGCTCAAGTTTTTCCATTCTTTTCCCTATAGTTTCTGTTTCTTTTTGGAATTCAGATGTTCCATCCTCCAGTTCACTAATTGTAGCTTCTGTCTCTTTAGATCTACCATTGTAGGTATCCATTGTTTTTTCCATTTTTTCTTCTTTGTCCTTCACTCCCATAAGTTCTGTGATTTGTTTTCTCAGATTTTCTATTTCTTCTTTTTGTTCAGCCCATGTCTTCTTCATGTCCTCCCTCAATTTGTTGATTTGGTTTTTGAAGAGTTTTTCCATTTCTGTTCGTATATTCAGCATTAGTTGTCTCAGCTCCTGTATCTCATTTGAACTATTGGTTTGTTCCTTTGACTGGGCCATATCTTCAATTTTCCGAACATCATCCATTATTTTCTGCTGGTGTCTGGGCATTTGATCAGATCTCCCTGGGTGTGGGACCCAGCTGGTTGAAAGGTTTTTCTGTGGAATCTCTGGGCTCTATTTTTCTTTTCCTGCCCAGTAGGTGGCGCTCGTGGCGGTCGTCTGTCTGCGGGGCAGTCGGCCCGGAAAACCGCGCGTGGAGGCGGGGGTCGCTGGCCGCCGCGGCTTGGGGGAGTGCCGGTCCAAATTGCCCAGCTGGCCTTAGACGCCAAGCGTGACGGGAGGGCCCCGCTATCCAACGTTCCCAGTCAGACTGGGGAGCCACGTGCGTGGAGGGGACCCCAGTCGCCAGCCGCCCCGGCCAGGAAAACGTGCACCCCTCGGGTATCTCACCGCAGTGGATTCTCCCTGCCCGTTCAGCCGTTCCAGAATGGGGTATGCTGTCTTTTTGGTCTCTGTCCTGACTCCAGGAGCTGTTTCGTATTGTTTCTCTTTCTTTAGTTGCTTTTCTGAGGAGGAACTAAGACCCGCGCGTCTTACTAAGCCGCCATCTTCTCCGGAAGTCTCCGAGGTCCAATTCTTAATGCTATGTTCCTTTTACATTGGAAATAGGTAATTTCCTTGTCTCTCAGCAAAGATAGGGGCTGCCCAGAGAGTCACAAGACCAAGGAGTCATGAGAGCAATATGCTATTTCATGAAAGGACAAATCCTTAACATATAGTGATAGTATTTGGGCAAGACAGTCCCAGGACCACATCCAGCCTTAGGGACATTAAAACTAAAGGAAGAAAGGACGGGAAGGAGGGAAGGAAGGAAGGAGGGAGAGAGAAAGGCAGAAAATGACTGACAGCATCTACTACAAAGCCCTGCATGATCTGTCCTAGCGCCACCTCTCTGCTCCCCCTTCCAAGACCCTCCCAGTACTCTAGTCACCGTAGTCTCTTCAGTGTTTTTCCAAAGCACCAAGCATGCTGCTGCCTCAGAGCCTTTGTATTCCTCCTTTCCTCTGCTCCACAAGTCCTCATGCCTTTCTCCTCTCCTTCACCAAGGTCCCTGCTTAACTACCCTATCTAAAATAATATATATAATATATATTTATTACTAAGCTTTATTTCACAATTTTGAGGAATACTGGTCCAGTATTTTGTAGGATGTCTATATTTACTTTTTTGGGGGGCGGGGGGATGGGGGCTGTATGGTCTGGGAATCAAACAGGTCTCCCACATGAAAGGCGAGCATTCTATCAGTGAACCACCCATGCACCCTCTATATTTACTTTTTAATTTATCATCTCTCTTTCTCCATTAGAATGTAAGCGCCAAAGCTTCTGGAACTTTATCTGTTTTGTTCATTGCTGTATCCTCAGATAACAGAACAATGCATAGCACATACAAATTTCTCAATAAATATGGTTAAATGGAAAAATGAACAAAATGAACCATTCCTGGTCCAGACATAGGGGAAGTTTAAAAATAAATTCTAGCACAGCCCACATCCCAGGGTGCCCAGAGAACAGGGTGAATGCAGCTGACCCTTTGTCTGGGTTCACAAGAGCATATGAGTGTTGACAGAATCATCATAAGTTCCAATGGACACATTAATCATCGTGGCAGGAAACTGGAGCCACCAGAGAAGTTCTGGGACACACGGAGAGCCATAAATTTTGGCCTCACCCAGGACAAACAACCCAGCTATACGGTCAGGTAGCCATCCTGCATCTGATATTCTCGGGGGGGCCATGGCTGGGGGGGGGGTGTCTGGACAATGACTTCCAGGTCTATGTGAGGTTGTCTGGCTTTGAATTTCTTTGGGTGGCACTTGGAATCCCCGGGTCCTCAGTCTTCCTAAATAAGCATTGGCATGGTCATGCTTTCTCTGTAGCAAAGGAGATGTTGAAATTGAAGTGCTGCAATAATAGAACTCAATGCACTTGTCATGCTTCAACCCTTACGAGATTCACATGTGCCTTAGGTTAGAAGGCTTGGGAATTCAACTAGATGGGTGGTCAAGGTATTAAGTCCCTGCCAAGTTGGCTTTCAAACCTGGAAGGTAGCCTTACTTCAGATGCCTTTTTTTTTTTTTTGACACCAGATAGTTTTTCCATCAGTACCACACTATAGGATTTTAAGACCTTGGTGTTTCCAGATTCTGATTCAAAGTAGCACCACCCCAAGATTAGAGGCATCTATCTGCAGTATAAATCTAGGGTCACAGTATATGAAGATAGGCACAGATGAAGAGGATGTTCAAGTTCCCAAAACAATGGTAGCAACAATTCCGGGTGAACATGAGTCTCTTTTCCAGAAGTTCAATAAAAGTGGTGTTGTGGAGGAAAGAGGAAGAAGGCCAGGTTAATACCTTGCAAAACTCAGGAGCTGTTTTTGTCTTTGATTGCTCAAGGTGTTTCTATACCAGGCCTAGGACTCCATCCAGCCTTCCTCCTTTGCTAGAATCACAGTCACCTCTGCTGGAATCAGCATTCCTTGGATAAAGACGTACCTCTGGATGTCAGGTCCACAGTTAGGACTCAGGCATGACAACACAGAGGCTATTTCTGGAGAGGTGATGTATTAGATAGGGGTTGGGGGATGGAGTTCTTAGGTTAGTGTTTCAAAAAGAGTGCCCAAATTCAGTGGCCTAAAGAACAAAGAGGTTGATTTCTGCCCCATATGGCACCTAAGGTAAGTGTCCAGGTCAGCAGATAACTGTGCTTCTCAAGGTCAGGTCCCTCCCTTTGTGGTTCCTCCATCTCCTCTCCCCTCTGGCCTTATCTCATCTTCTAGTTCGAAGCTGGGTCATTGCTTTGTCCAGTTTCCAGCAGATGGTGGTAAGGTGACAACCTGCTGAGTTAAGGGCCCCAGCTCATTGCTGGTCTCCTACTAATGGTGAAAACTTAGTACATGGCCAGACCTCACCAAAAGATTGCCAGGATGCATAACTTTACCATGTCCCCTTCCTTACAAGGAATGAAAAGAGAATGGTGTGGTGAAGTCAGCCTATATTTAGAATTGTGGGGCCAAGTTCCAGGAATATAGATTGAATGTAAACAACTGTAGGATAAAGATTTTGATTAAAACTTCATCTTTGAATCCCAAATCCCCAGAACCTAGCTTAATAACTGTACATAAAAGGTGTCAAAATACATGCTGATATTTGTGTTAGTTAAGGTTATTTTAGTTAAAATAAAAAATTATTGAGAACTTGGTGGAAGACTTCTCAGAGACTCCTGGAATTGAAAAAAATGATAGCTACAGGGACCTCAGCAGCTAGAGTTCATGGATACTTTCTCTAGGGAAATACTCTGGATTCAGTTCCAAAAACCCTCAGGCTCTTTATTGGCGCATTGGATGTTCTAGATGTGCAGGCAGAAGAATGTAGCTGTTCCAGCTTGGGTCAGCTGTTAATGCCTGGCAGGCAGCCCTGGCCAAGGGGCAGGGAGGAGAAATGTAGACAAGGCCCCAGGGTACTTCCCTAGCATATTGGATCTGTTCTCAGAGATGGGAAAATTGCCATATGATTTATTATCTAGGACCTGACAGTCCTCTGGAAATCTTATACCAATTAACAGAATAGGACATTCAAAGTGGCTGAGCCTTGGAGGTGATTTCCTAGTCATGCCCTCTGAAAATGTGCACCAAGCTTGGAACACCCAGCAGGCAACAGTCACTTGGTAGAATCCCAGCTTGCTACTTTTGTGTTTTACAACTTTCCTCGAGGACCAGATGAACCCCTACCAAAGGGCATAAGGGGTTTATGTGCTTTCAGAGGTACTGAGCCTTCTGCTCCCAGGGTCTCTACATCTGCTTGTACCTAGATCCTGGGGATGAAGAGAGGCTCGATCTGTTCCCTATTTCACCATTAAGACCACACCTTGGCTTCCTGCCCTTCTCTAAGGCAGAAGCATGGGACCCTCAGCTCTGCTGAGCAGTTTGCCTAGGTGTCTCATTCCAGGGCCAACTGCTCCTTCCGGAAGGAGGGTGGAAAGAGCAATACTGTTCTAGGGCAAGCCCCATGCCAAGAGCTACAACTCACCTGCCCCAACCCTCCTAGGGATGTCACATTGCTTTGACTGCCCTCTCGACATAAACTGGAGACTCTGACACATTATATATTGCAGTGAGTAAACCCTTGTGATCGTATTGAATATCTAAGTCTGGTGGTAACTATCTTTCCTTCTTCACAGTCATTTAAGATGAGGAGACCCAATCATACAGTTGGAAAGATTAGGATATTATCTATCTGTATTAGGAACCTGGGCAGTTTGTTTGAAGGAATCAGGTACAATGATCCGGTAACTAGATAAGCCAGGTTAGCCCGGCAACTAGATTAGTCAACTAGCCAAGACTAGCCAGCCTGACAAAGATTTTTCAAGTTGGTTTGAATTAGTGAGGAGAAGGTTTCTGCCAATTCTTGAGCTCCACTTTTCCTTTCTGCTTGCCCATCTATCGATGTCCCTGTGTCATGATATCTACTAACCTCGTGGAACATTGATCTACATCCAGTTTGAACTGCCCGTGAAGGCAATACATGGGTTGGGTTGTGTATTCATTATCTATTTCTGTGTAACAAATTATCCCAAAACCTAGTAGTGTAAAACAACAAATACTTATTTTCTAGGTGATGAATCTGGGTATAGCTTTACTGGGTATTTTAGCTCATGTTCTCTTTTTTTTTCTTTATTTAAAAATTTTTAATAAAAAAAATTTTTACTGAGAAATATCCACACACGTACAGTCCAATCATACTATACAATCAATGACTCATAATATCATAACATAGTTGGGTATTCTTCACCATGATCATTTTTAGAACATTTGCATCACTCCAGAAAAAGAAATAAAAAGAAAAGCACTCATGCATCCCTTACTCCTTACCCCTTCCTCACTTTGACCCACAGTATTTCAATCTACCCAATTTTTACCCTTTATCTCCCGCTATTATTTATTTATTTTCTATCCTTATTTATTTATGTTACTCATCTGTCTACACATTGGATAAAAGGCAGCTCGGGTTCTCTTGCATGTTTCTGTCAAGATGTAAGACAGCACAGCACAATACTACCTAACTGTAATGTAATTATGTTAAAACACGGAATGAAACTGCATGTGAGAATGATAGAGGGACGAGGGCTGAGGACATAAATGAAATCAGAAAGAAGATAGATGTAAAAGATCGAGATGGTATAATCTAGGAATGCCTAGAGTGTATAACAATAGTGAAATGTACAATGTACAAATTTTAAAAATGTTTTTGCATGAGAAAGAACAAAGGATGTCATTATTGCAGGGTGCTGAAAATAGATAACTAATACTTTAAAATGTCACCTTATGTGTGAGACTAAAGCAAAAAATGTTTGTTACAAAATTTATATTTTGACTAGAGCATTTCCTAATATAACTCATGTAGATAGTTTGATTGAATGTCATAAGTACTTGGAATCCAAGGTAGCACATGAGATTTTTTTGGTTTGTCCAGAGTGATGCCCCGATGAATCCCAGAGTGATTTGATCAGTGAGTGGAAAAGTATTTGCAAAGTCCCCTTTGGGGAATGGTGAGAAAGGGGGAAAACCCAACTTCCCCAAGTTGAATTCTTGATATTCTCACAAGTAGTGTGGACAACCAAAGCTATAGGCTGAGCCCCCAGTCTTGGGGTTTGTTCACATGAAACTTAACCCCACAAAAGATAGGTCAAGTCTACTTAAAATTTAGGCCTAAGAGTCACCCCCAAGAGAGCCTCTTTTGTTGCTCAGATGTGGCCTCTTTCTCCAGCCAATATGATGAGCAGTCTCACCACCCTCTACCTCTCTGTGTGGGACATGACTCCCAGGGGTGTGGACCTTCCTGGCAATGTGGGACAAAGATCCTGGAATGAGCTGAGACTCAGCATCAAAGGACTGAGAAAAACCCTAGAATGAGCTGAGAATTAACATCAAGAGACTGAGAGAACCTTCTCGACCAAAAGGGGGAAGAGTAAAATGAGACAAACTGTCAATGGCTGAGAGATTCCAAACAGAGTGGAGAGGTTATCCTGGAGGTTATTCTTACGCATTAAGTAGATATCACCTTGTTGTTCAAGATGTAGTGGAGAGGCTGGAGGGAATTGCCTGAAAATGTAGTGCTGTGTTCCAGTAGCCATGTTTCTTGATGATGATTGAACAATGATATAGCTTTCACAGTGAGACTCTGTGAATGTGAAAACCTTATGTCTGTTGCTCCTTTTAGTTACTATACCAACAGAAGAGTAGAACATATGGAATAAAAATAAATAATAGGGGGAACAAATGTTAAAATAAATTCAGTCTGAAATAGTGGTAAATGAAAGCGAGGGGTAAGGGGTATGCTATGTATAGTTTTTTTTCTCTATTATCATTTTATTTCTTTTTCTGTTGTCTTTTTGTTTCTTTTTCTAAATTGATGCAAATGTACTAAGAAATGATGAATATGAAACTATGTGATGATATTAAGAATTACTGATTATATATGTAGAATGGAATGATTTCTAAATGTTTTATTTGTTAATTTAATTAATAAAAAAAGTTAAAAAAAAAAAAAGAAAAAGATGTAAGACAACAATTGGCCAGGGCTGCAGCCACTGCAAGGTACCTGTGGGGGAAGACCTACCTCCAAGCCCAGTAGGCCTCGGGTCCTTGCTGCCTGGGCCAGAGACATCAGTTCCTTGTTGTGGGGGTCTCTCGTGGTGTGGCAGCAGGTGGCAACCAGCAAGGGGGCCGGAGAGTGGTGGCTGCAGGCTGCTTCCAAAATGGAAGCCACCGGCTCCCTCATCTTGGAAACGACATCCTGTCATTTTTGCTGCGTTCTGTTCATTAGAAGCAAGTCACCACATCAAGGCCACATTTCAGGGAAGGGAGCTACACAGAGATCGTTGGGGGTCATCTTACAGGGTGCATACCACAAGGTTCCAAGAGAAGAGCTGCAAACAAGGAATCTGCAGCTGATCTGTCAGTTCTGGGTGATGTCAGGACAGTGGAAAGAGATATTAGTCAAAGTTAAGAACTTAATGACACAGGTGGGGCTCTGGGATGTCAGGGTGGAGAGGGCAGGAAGAAGTGGAATCAAAGAATAAATGAGAGCAAATAATGGGGTGGCTTGAGACAGGAAAATGATTCCGAGTGCTGAGTCAGGGAATCCTACTCAGAGTACACAGCTGATCTCTTATGCTTATGGAGCAGCATCTTGGGGCACGAAACCTGGCAGAACAGAGGGGAGGTAGAGGGTGGTTCAGAGGTACGAGGTAGGAAATAAAAAGGGGCCATTGGTTTTCTCTGGGACAAGTTGATTTTGTGGTGCCTTTGTGGCATACCCAGGTCGTGATGTCCTCCACGCAACTGGAAAATAATGGAAGATTTAGAGAAGGCTGGCACAGCCAGTGCTGGGTGTCCCAGGCAGAAGGATGGTTCATGCTAATGAACTCTCCAGAGATTAGTACGTACTGGGCTAGAAAGGGAATCCATGGGAATACTTAGACTTGGGGACATAAAGGTAGACTGAGGAACAGTTAGATCCATACAGCAACTGTTACCAAAAATGCCTCTAACACACCTACCTTTCCTCTATGACATCTGTTATGAGTTCACTATCTCTCAATTTTGCTTATGTTTTTTCTTGAAAACAATTTTTTCTTTATAATAACTTTGTTTTTTGAATAATTTTAGATTTACAGAAAAATTACAACGATGGTACAGAGTGTTCCCATGTCCCCCAAATTCAGTTTCCCCTACAACTAACAAGCTACATTAATGGGATGCACTGTTACAGTTAATGAACCAATATGCATATATTTTTATTGACTAAAGTCCATACTTTACTTGGATTTCCTTAATTTTTACCAAATAACCTTTTTGTGGCCCAGGATCCCATCCAGGATACCACATTACATTTATTTTATTTTATTTTATTTTTACCACATTACATTTAGTTGTCATGTCACCTTAGGCTCCTCTTGACTGTGACAGTTTCTCAGACTTTCCTTGCTTTTTGATGACCTTGAGGAGTACTGGTTTAAGTATTTTGTAGAATGTTGCTTAATTGGGATCTGTCTGATGTTTTTTTTCATGATTAGACTGGGGTTATGGGTTTTGGGAAGAAGACCAGAGAGATTAAGTGCCATCCTTCACCATAGCCTATCAAGGATACAAACTATTCACACAACTCATCACTGTTGATGTTGACCTTGAGCAGATGCCTAAAGTGGGACATGTCAGGTTTCTCCACTGTAAAGTTACTCTTTATTTTCTCCCTTTCCACACTATTCTCTTCAGAAAGAAGTCACTGTGAGCAACCTACATAAGGAGAGGGGAATTACGCTCCACCTCCTTGAGGGTGGAGTATCTACATAAAGTATTTGGAATTGTGCCTGGGAGATTTGTTTCTTCCCTCCCATTTATTTATTTATTCAATCATCTATTTATATACGTATGGGGCAATTATTTATTTTATACTTTGAGTTATAATCCAAAACCACTTAATTTATTTTGTTGCTCATACTGTTCCAATTTTGATTATTGGTAGCTCTTTCATTTGGCTCCTGTATCCCTTTGAGATTCCATCATTATAGAGTTTTTTGTTCTGTTTAATCATTTCCCTACTTCCTGGCACTACAAGATGCTCCAGACTCATCTTGTGTATTTCTTATTCCAGTCCTAGAATCAGCCATTTCTCTGAGAAGTCCTGGTTCCTTTTATTGGAAAATGGATCAGAAACCAAGGTCTGGACCCTAGGCAACCTGACCTCAACTGCATTTTCATCCTTTACTGTCTCCTGACCTAGGGTGAAGCATGTCATACTTTTGCATAGGCCTACTTTCATTTCCATTTTAGTTTCCTAGTTCCTTGGTATGTTTTGATATTCATTCTCACCTTTACTTCCTTTCCACATTTAAAGCAGCTTAAATAGGCTTTGGCTGGACTGGTGTCCATGGGCTGCCAGCACTTGGATTCTTCAATCACCTCTACTGTTTCAAGTCTAGACTTCAGCTCCTACAGCTATTTCTTTCCTTCCCTTTCTAAGGGTATTGTCATTTTGTAAAATAAAACTACAACATAAGCCTTCAGATTGTAAATCTGTAGAGATTACAATTCTATAAAACCACTGTTGGAGCAGAGGAGTCCTCTCATGGCAACTAGGGAACTGGGCTGGGTTGGGCCCCTAAACTAGAAAAGGCCTTGAGTTTCACAAAGATAGGTTCAATTTCTGTGATCATGAAAAAGCCTAGGTTAGGGCAGGCACAGTGGCGCAGTGGCAGATTTCTTGCCTGCCATCCTCTCCAGGAGAACCGGGTTCAATTCCCGGTGCCTGCTCATGCAAAAAAAAAAAAAAAAAAAAAACCTGGCTCAAAGTGAAAGGCAGTATTTCTTGTGCTTTTTATAATTTATCTCTATTGATGCCATACTGAAACCCAAATGTGGTCGAAATGCCCTTTCCCTCTGGTTTAACAAACACAAACAGCTTTTACAGAAAGGGATCTTAAAATAAAAATACATGCACAGGAAGGAAAATGTAAAAGTATATATAGAGTTATATAAACGGCATAGAAATGGTGAACTTATACAGCACAATTTCCTTCTTCTAAAATAACCATAATTTGCAAATTTTCATTCTTGCTGACCTATATTTCTTCAAGCTCTTACTTCTTTTTTTTTTTTTTTTCAAGCTCTTACTTCTATCTCTCAACCCTAGGAGGGGGCCAGGCAACCCGATGGAGCCTGACCCTGGGTCATCATAAGGTCCCTCAGACTGGCCTGGGTTGCCCAGAAGTACTGAGGCATCCCTGAAACTCTCATTTCTTCCCAATTCTTAGAGCCAGTGCTTGTCCTCTTGGCTTCAGGTCAGCAGACCCTAATTTGCCAAATAACCCTCCTGGCATCCCTCCATCTCTTCCTTGAATGTTCTACCTTCTGTCCTACGTGGCTATCCAAAGAATATTCTGAGGGGTGTGATGAGGCTGGAGCTGGTGTCTTGCTGGATTTAGGGTGGTCTCACCATTGACCAAGTGGCTTGAGGCCTCTGCCTTCTGCATGTGGAGTCCAACTCTTCCCTTCTCACGCCCTCTAGTGGCCCTTCCAGAAAGGTTCTTTTTTTAACCTGTGAAATTTTTAGTTCTAAGGTCATTGGTCAAACAAAAGATTCACCTACCTAAGGCCTTTGATGACAATATCCGTTCTCAGTCAAATTCTGAACATGTCCCAAGTAGTTCTCATTTGATTCCTCACTCTTCCTCTGTCCCCAACTGGGTTTTGCAGATATAAACCACTTCTTAAACATCCCCAAATATCTTCAACATCAAACAAGGTTCTTGCCAAGGCAGAGATGAAATCATGTGCCCACCGAAATGTAAGTGGTGACAACTGTCTCTCTTCTGTGTTTAGTCTATTATTTAGCAAGTTAGCAGAAGTGATGGCAGAGTGAATATTCTTCTAGAGAACACTGTGGAGATCGCTTTGGATGAAGTGGCAGTAGTACCTGCATACCTCTCATTTATTTTCACAGCCTGAGAAAACTAATCATTGAATGGCACCATTAAAATTAGAGTTTGGTAAAGGGGCCTATGAGTAAGGGAATGTCTAAGTAATTTTTTAAAACTTTTTTTATTGTACAGTATAACATATATACAAAGCAAAGAAATAAAAAAGCAATACCTTTCAAAGCACTCTTCAACAAGTAGTTACAGGACAGATTGCAGAGTTTGTCATGGGCTACCATACAATCCTCTCAGATTTTTCCTTCTAGCTGATCCAGAATATAGGAGGCTAGAGGGCTTAAATATTTTTTTTTATCATCACAATCGACTTTTTTCCTTCTTTTTTTGTGAAAAATAACATATATACAAAAAAGCTATAAATTTCAAAGCATAGCACCACAATTAGTTGTAGAACATATTTCAGAGTTTGAGATGGGTTGCAATTTCACAATTTTAGATTTTTACTTCTAGCTGCTCTAAAATACTAGAGACTGAAAGAGATATCAATTTAATGATTGAGCACTTATATTCATTTGTAAAATCCTACCTTCTCTGTTTAACTCCACCATTACTTTTTTTCTATTATATATATATATATTTTAATTAATTAAAAAAATTAACTAACAAAACATTTAGAAATCATTCCATTCTACATATACAATCAGTAATTCTTAATATCACATAGTTGCATATTCATCATTTCTTAGTATATTTGCATCGATTTAGAAAAAGAAATAAAAAAACAGAAAAAGAAATAAAACGATAATAGAGAGAAAAAATATATACCTCACATGCAGCTTCATTCAATGTTTTAACATAATTACAGTACAATTAGGAAGTATTGTGCTGTCCATTTCTGAGTTTTTGTATCCAGTCCTGTTGCACAGTCTGTATCCCTTCAGCTCCAATTACCCATTATCTTACCCTATTTCTATCTCCTGATGGTCTCTGTTACCAATGACATATTCCAAGTTTATTCACTAATGTCGGTTCATATCAGTGAGACCATACAGTATTTGTCCTTTAGTTTTTGGCTAGTCCACCATTACTTTTGATCTTTCCATCCCTCTCTTTAGGGGGGTTTGGGCTATGGCAATTCTAATTTTTTCATATTGGAAGGGTCTGTCACCAATATGGGGTAGGGAGATGGAACTATCTGATGTTCTGGAAAGGCTGGGCTCGGTTTCAGGACTTATCTGGACCAGGGATCCATTGGAGATTGTAGGTTTCTGGAAAGTTACTCTAGTGCATGGACCTCTTGTGGAATCTTATACATTGCCCTAGGTGTTCTTTAGGATTGGCTGGAATGATCCTGATTGGGGGGTTGGCAGGTTATGATAGGTAGGAATGTCTAACTGAAGCTGGAGTAAGAGCAACCCCCAGAGTAGCCTCTTGACTCTATTTGAACTCTCTTTGCCACTGATATTTTAGTAATTACACTTCTTTTCCCCCTATTGATCAGGATGGAATTGCTGATCCCACAGTACCAGTTCTGGATTCACCCCTGGGAATCATCTCCCATGTCGCCAGGAAGGCTTTCATCCCTGGATGTCATGTCCCACATAGGTAAGGTGGAAGGCAATGATTTCACTTGCAGAGTTGGGCTTAGAGAGACTGAGACCACATCTGAGTAACAAAAGGGGTCCTCCAGAAGTAACTCTTAGGCATACCTATAGATAGTCTTTCTCTGCTACCCACATAAGCTTCACAAGAGTAAGCCTCCTGATCGAGGGCATGGCCTATTGATTTGGGTGTTCCTAAAGTTTGGCCCAGTATAAGAGGATTCTCTGTTGGTAAGGTTTAATAGTTCCATATTACCCTCTCTCAGGGGACTTTGCCAATACTTTTGGATTATCTGCTTAATATACTGTAGGATGTTTCCAGGCATTACAATAATCTATACAGGATTAAAGGACCTCTTCCTTATTCTGTGCTTCTTGTGTTTCAGTGATTCAAATTAGCTATACAGATAGGTTGAATTAGACTATGCATTACAGAAAATTTCAGTTCCAGACCAAATAAAACTTTCTTCCATTAGTCTCAAAGAGTATGTGTGGTTCTAAAATATAGAGACTGTCTTCCTTACTCCTATGTTCTGAATTACTTTAACCCCAACCTTTTGGCTTCATTTTTATCTCTAAATATCAGATTATATATATAAAACAGCCTCTCAAAATCCAGAAATAATAATCACCACTCAGGACTTGATGTGTCTGCTCTAAAAGCTTACAAGCTAGGTAGGCCCCTGTTTTCTTATAGGTATTTTCTAAACGTGGATAATATTCTTGTTCTTTTGTTTCTGGGTTATTTTATCTCACCAACTGTCCCACATGTTCATTCACATCGTTGCATACCTCATGACTTTGCTCCTTCTTATAGCAGCACAACCTTCATTCATAAGTATACACCATCGTTCGCCAATCTACTTCTCCATCAGTGCATCCTTCAGCCACCTGCATTCATCAGGCATCGTGTATAGGAACAAAGTCCACAGTCCATCCACATTCTCAATTTTAGATAATTTCATTGTTCCCAAGAGAAAGAAAACCAATAAGCACACCCTCGCCAAATAGGAAATCTAAACCTCCTCTTAACTCTTGTCCCTCCCTCCATAATTTACCTCTGCTGTTGCTGTGGTAGTGCTGATGGTTTCCTTTTGAACATTGCTCATAGCATGCAGTAGCAATTTTCCCTCTGTACCCTGTACTCAAACCCTCTTTATACAAGAATCATATCTTTGAAGTAATTTCTTGCAAGAACTAATTCATATTTCTAGTGTGAGTCAGTGGGAGACATAGGTCTATACAACCCCTTTCAACTTTATTCATCTTCAACATGGTAATATTACTTCTAGACTCACTAGGGACTCGCCTTCACTCCTATCTATTCCCTTACACTGGAATTCAACCTCATTATCTAACGGTTCACCCATCTTTAGTTTTATATATCTCTAAGTTCCCTCTATTCTGTATTATAAGCTTCTGCTAATACCTTTATGCTGGTCATAAAAGTGGAATTATACAGTATCTATCCTTTTGTGTCTGGCTAATTTCGCTCAGCATTAGGTCCTCAAGGCTCATCTATCTTGTCATATGCTTCAGGACGTCATTTTGTCTTACTGCTGCATAATATTCCATCGTATATATATACTACAGTTTGTTGCTCCATTCATCTGTTGATGGGCATTTGGTTTGTTTCCATGGCGATTGTGAATAATGCTGCTATGAACATCAGTGTGCACATGTCTGTTTATGTCATTGCTTTCAGCTCTCCTGGGTATATACCAAGTAGTGCTGTTCCTGGGTCATAGGGCAACTCAATATTTAGTTTCCTAAGGAATCGCCAAACAGTCTTCCATAGTGGCTGCACTATTATACATTCCCACCAGCAGTGCCTAAGTATCCCAGTTTCTCCACATCCTCTCCAACATTTATAGTTTCTTGTTTGTTTAACAGCAGCCATTCTTATATGTGTAAAGTAGTATTTCATTGTAGTTTTGATCTGCATTTCCCTTATAGCCAGTGAAAATGAGCATCTCTTCATATGCTTTTGAGCCATCTGTGTTTGCTCTTCAGAAAAATGTCTATTCATATCTTTAGCCCATTTTATAATTGGGTTCCTTGTTCTTTTGTTGTTGAGTTGTATGATTTCTTTGTATATCCAGGAAATCAAATCTTTGTCTGATATGTGATTTCCAAATATTTTCTCCCATTCAGTTGGCTGCCTCTTCATCTTTTTCACAAAGTCTTTAGAGGTGCAGAAGCATTTGATTTTGAGGAGTTACCACTTATCTAATGTTTTCTTTTGTTGCTTGTGCTTTGGGTGTAAAGTTTAGGAAGCTACCTCCTATTACTAAGTCTTGAAGATGTATCCCTACATTTTCTTCTAGAGGCTTTAAGGTGCTAGTGCTTATATTTAGGTGTTTGATCTACTTTGAGTTAATTTAGCCTAGGGTGTACGATAGGGGTCCTCTTTCACTCTCTTGGCTATTGATATCCATTTCTTCCCCACTTTCTTTCAATTTTGCCCCAGTTCAGAGGATTTGGGGGCCTTGTCAAAAATCAGTTGACCATGGATTTGGTGGTCTATTTCTGCACTTTTAATTCGATTCCATTAGTGGATGATTCTATCTTTGTACCAGTATCATGCTGTTTTTGTTTTATCATGGGTAGGCACCAGGAATCGAACTTGGGTCTCCAGCATGGCAGGCAAGAAATCTGCCACTGAGTAACCATGGCCCACCCTACCATGCTGTTTTTTAAAAAATTTATTTATTTATTTATTTTATTATTATTAATTTTAAAAAATTAACAACAAACAAAACATTAAGATATCATTCCATTCTACATATATAATCAGTAATTCTTAATATCATCACATAGTTGCATATTCATCATTTCTTAGTACATTTGCATCAATTTAGAAAAAGAAATAAAAAGACAACAGAAAAAGAAATAACGATAACAGAGAAAAAAAGATTATACATACCATACCCCTTACCCCTCGCTTTCATTCACCACTAGCATTTCAAACTAAATTTATTTTAACATTTGTTCCCTCTATTATTTATTTTTATTCCACATGTTCTACTCTTCTGTTGATATAGTAGCTAAAAGGAGCATCATACACAAGGTTTTCACATTCACAGAGTCTCATTGTGAAGGCTATATCATTATTCAATCATCATCAAGAAACATGGCTACTGGAACACAGCACTACATTTTCAGGCAATTCCCTCCAGCCTCTCCACTACGTCTTGAACAACAAGGTGATATCTACTTAATGCATAAGAACAACCTCCAGGATAACCTCTCCACTCTGTTTGGAATCTCTCAGCCATTGACACTTAATCTCATTTCACTCTTCCCCCTTTGGTCGAGAAGGTTTTCTCAATCCCTTGATGTTATTTCCCAGCTCATTCTACGGTTTTTCTCAGTCCCTTGATGCTGAGTCTCAGCTCATTCCAGGATCTCTGTCCCACGTTGCCAGGAAGGTCCACACCCCTGGGAGTCATGTCCCACGCAGAGAGGGGGAGGGTGGTGAGACTGCTCATCATATTGGCTGGAGAAAGAGGCCACATCTGAGCAACAAAAGAGGCTCTCTTGGGGGTGACTCTTAGGCCTAAATTTTAAGTAGACTTGACCTATCTTTTGTGGGGTTAAGTTTCATGTGAACAAACCCCAAGACTGGGGGCTCAGCCTATAGCTTTGGTTGTCCACACTGCTTGTGAGAATATCAAGAATTCAACTTGGGGAAGTTGAGTTTTCCCCCTTTCTCACCATTCCCCAAAGGGGACTTTGCAAATACTTTTCCACTCACTGATCAAATCACTCTGGGATTCATCGGGGCATCACTCTGGACAAACCAACAAAATCTCATGTGCTACCTGAGATTCCAAGTACTTATGACATTCAATCAAACTATCTACATGAGTTATATTAGGAAATGCTCTAGTCAAAATCTAAATTTTGTAACAAACATTTTTTGCTTTAGTCTCACACATAAGGTGACATTTTAAAGTATTAGTTATCTATTTTCAGCACCCTGCAATAATGACATCCTTTGTTCTTTCTCATGCAAAAACATTTTTAAAATTTGTACATTGTACATTTCACTATTATTATACACTCTAGGCATTCCTAGATTATACCATCTAGATCTTTAACATCTATCTTTCTTTCTGATTTCATTTATGCCCCCAGCCCTCCTCCCTCTATAGTTCTCACATGCAGCTTCATTCAGTGTTTTAACATAATTGAATTACAGTTAGGTAGTATTGTGCTGTTCATTTCTGAGTTTTTGTATCCAGTCCTGTTGCACAGTCCGTATCCCTTCAGCTCCAATTACCCAATATTTTACCCTATTTCTATCTCCTGATGGTCTCTGTTACCAATGACATATTCCAAGTTTATTCTCGAATGTCGGTTCATATCAGTGAGACCATACAGTATTTGTCCTTTAGTTTTTGGCTAGTCTCACTCAGCATAATGTTCTCTAGGTCCATTCATGTTGTTACATACTTCATAAGTTTATTCTGTCTTAAAGCTGCATAATATTCCATCGTATGTATATACCACAGTTTGTTTAGCCACTCTTCTGTTGATGGAGATTTTGGCTGTTTCCATCTCCTTGCAATTGTAAATAATGCTGCTATAAACATTGGTGTGCAAGTGTCCGTTTGTGTCTTTGTCCTTAAGTCCTCTGAGTAGATACCTAGCAATGGTATTGCTGGGTCACATGGCAATTCTATATTCAGCTTTTTGAGGAACCGCCAAACAGCCTTCCACAGCGGTTGCACCATTTGACATTCCCACCAACAGTGAATAAGTGTGCCTCTTTCTCCACATCCTCTCCAGCACTTGCCATTTTCTGTTTTGTTGATAATGGCCATTCTGGTGGGTGTGAGATGATATCTCATTGTGGTTTGGATTTGCATTTCTCTAATGGCCAGGGACGTTGAGCATCTCTTCATGTGCCTTTTGGCCATTTGTATTTCTTCTTCTGAGAGGTTTCTGTTCAAGTCTTTTTCCCATTTTGTAATTGGATTGGCTGTCTTTTTGTTGTTGAGTTGAACAATCTCTTTATAAATTCTGGATACTAGACCTTTATCTGATATGTCGTTTCCAAATATTGTCTCCCATTGTGTAGGCTGTCTTTTTACTTTCTTGATGAAGTTCTTTGATGCACAAAAGTGTTTAATTTTTAGGAGCTCCCATTTCTTTCTTTCTTTCTTCAGTGCTCTTGCTTTAGGTGTAAGGTCCATAAAACCGCCTCCAATTATAGGATTTATAAGCTATTTCCCTACATTTTCCTCTAACTGTTTTATGGTCTTAGACCTAATGTTTAGATATTTGATCCATTTTGAGTTAACTTTTGTATAGGGTGTGAGATATGGGTCCTCTTTCATTCTTTTGCATATGGATATCCAGTTCTCTAGGCACCATTTATTGAAGAGACTGTTCTGTCCCAAGTGAGTTGGCATGATTGCCTTATCAAGATCAAATGTCCATAGATGAGAAGGTCTATATCTGAGCACTTTATTTGATTCCATTGGTCAATATATATATCTTTATGCCAGTACCATGCTATTTTGACCACTGTGGCTTCATAATATGCCTTAAAGTCAGGCAGCGTGAGACCTCCAGCTTCGTTTTTTTTCCTCAAGATACTTTTACCAATTCGGGGCACCCTGCCCTTCCAGATAAATTTGCTTATTGGTTTTTCTGTTCCTGAAAAGAAAGTTGTTGGGATTTTGATTGGTATTGCATTGAATCTGTAAATCAATTTAGGTAGAATTCACATCTTATCTATATTTAATCTTCCAATCCATGAGCACGGTATGCCCTTCCATCTATTTAGGTCTTCTGTGATTTCTTTTAACAGTTTCTTGTAGTTTTCTTTGTATAGGTCTTTTGTCTCTTTAGTTAAATTTATTCCTAAGTATTTTATTCTTTTAGTTGCAATTGTAAATGGAATTAGTTTCTAATTTCCCCTCAGACTGTTCATTACTAGTGTACAGAAACACTACCGATTTTTGAGTGTTGATCTTGTAACCTGCCACTCTGCTGTACTCGTTTATTAGCTCTAGTAGTTTTGCTGTGGATTTTTCAGGGTTTTCAACATATAGTATCATATCATCTGGAAACAGTGAGAGTTTTACTTCTTCTTTTCCAATTTTGATACCTTGTATTTCTTTTTCTTGTCTAATTGCTCTGGCTAGAACTTCTAACACAATGTTGAATAACAGTGGTGATAGTGGACATCCTTGTCTTGTTCCTGATCTTAGGGGGAAAGTTTTCAGTTTTTCCCCATTGAGGACGATATTATCTGTGTTTTTTTCATATATTTCCTTTATCATTTTATGGAAATTCCCTTGTATTCCTATCCTTTGAAGTGTTTTCAACAGGAAAGGATGTTGAATGTTGTCAAATGCCTTCTCTGCATCAATTGAGATGATCATGTGATTTTTTTCTTTGATTTGTTGATATGGTGTATTACATTAATTGATTTTCTTATGTTGAACCATCCTTGCACACCTGAGATGAATCCTACTTGGTCACGATGTATAATTCTTCTAATGTGTTGCTGGATTCGATTTACTAGAATTTTGTTGAGGATTTTTGCATCTATATTCATTAGAGAGATTGGTCTGTAGTTTTATTTATTTATTAATTAAAAAAATTAACTAACAAAACATTTAGAAATCATTCCATTCTACATATACAATCAGAATTCTTAATATCATCACATAGTTGCATATTCATCATTTCTTAGTACATTTGCATCGATTTAGAAAAAGAAATAAAAAGACAATAGAAAAAGAAATAAAACGATAATAGAGAGAAAAAATAAAAATAAAAAAAACTATACCTCACATGCAGCTTCATTCAATGTTGTAACATAATTACATTACAATTAGGTAGCATTGTGCTGTCCATTTCTGAGTTTTTGTTGTAGTTTTATTTTTTTGTAGTATCTTTGTCTGGTTTTGGTATGAGGGTGATGTTGGCTTCATAGAATGAATTAGGTAGCTTTCCCTCCACTTCAATTTTTTTGAAGAGTTTGAGCAGGATAGGTACTATTTCTTTCTGGAATGTTTGGTAGAATTCACATGTGAAGACGTCTGGTTCTGGACTTTTCTTTTTGGGAACTTTTTAATGACTAATTCAATTTCTTTACTTGTGCTTGGTTTGTTGAGGTCATCTATTTCATCTTGAGTCAAAGTTGGTTGTTCATACCTTTCTAGGAAGTTGTCCATTTCATCTACATTGTTGTATTTATTGGCATAAAGTTGTTCATAATATCCTGTTATTACCTCCTTTATTTCTGTGGGGTCAGTGGTTATGTCTCCTCTTCCATTTCTGATCTTATTTATTTGCATCCTCTCTATTCTTCTTTTTGTCAATCTTGCTAAGGACCCATCAATTTTATTGATTTTCTCATAGAACAAACTTCTGGTTTTATTGATATTCTCAATTGTTTTCATGTTCTCAATTTCATTTATTTGTGCTCTAATCTTTGTTATTTCTTTCCTTTTGCTTGCTTTGGGGTTAGTTTGCTGTTCTTTCTCCAGTTCTTCTAAGTGGACAGTTAATCCCCAAATTTTTGCCCTTTCTTCTTTTTTGATATAGGCATTTAGGGCAATAAGTTTCCCTCTTAGCACTGCCTTTGCTGCATCCCATAAGTTTTGATATGTTGTGTTTTCATTTTCATTCGCCTCGAGATATTTACTGATTTCTCTTGTAACTTCTTCCTTGACCCACTGGTTGTTTAAGAGTGTGTTGTTGAGCCTCCACGTATTTGCGAATTTTCTGGTGCTCTGCCTGTTATTGATTTCCAACTTCATTCCTTTATGATCTGAGAAAGTGTTGTGTATGATTTCAATCTTTTTAAATTTGTTGAGACTTGCTTTGTGACCCAGCATATGGTCTATCTTTGAGAATGATCCATGACCACTTGAGAAAAAAGGTGTATCCTGCTGCTGTGGCATGTAATGTCCTATAAATATCTGTTAAGTCCAGCTCATTTATTTTAATATTCAACTTCTCTGTTTCTTTAGTGATCCTCTGTCTAGATGTTCTGTCCATTGATGAGAGTGGGGAATTTAAGTCTTCAACTATTATGGTAGATGTGTCTATTTCCCTTTTCAGTGTTTGCAGTGTTTGCCTCACATATTTTGGGGCATTCTGGTTCGGTGCATAAATATTTATGATTGTTATGACTTCTTGTTGAATTGTTCCTTTTATTAGTACATAGTATCCTTCTTTGTCTCTTTTAACTGTTTTACATTTGAAGTCTAATTTGTTGGATATTAAAATAGCTACTTCTGCTCTTTTTCTGGTTGTTATTTGTGTGGAATATCTTTTCCCAACGTTTCACTTTCATCCTATGTTTATCTTTGGATCTAAGATGTGTTTCCTGTGGACAGCATATAGAAGGATCCTGTTTTTTAATCCATTCTGCCAGTCTATGTCTTTTTTATTGGGGAGTTCAATCCATTAACATTTAGTGTTATTACTGTACGGGTAGTATTTTCTTCTCCCACCTTGTCTTCTGTATTTTATATGTCATATCTAAATTTCCCTTCTTTCTACACTCTTCTCCACACATCTCTCTCTTCTGTCTTTTCGCATCTGTCTCTAGTGCTTCCTTTAGTATTTCTTGCAGAGCTGGTCTCTTGGTCACAAATTCTCTCAGTGATTTTTTGTCTGAAAATGTTTTAATTTCTCCCTCACTTTTTTTTTTTTTTAACATGGGCAGGCACCGGGAATCAAACCCAGGTCCTCGGGCATGGCAGGCAAGCGTTCCTGCCGCTGAACCACCCTCCCTCATTTTTGAAGGACAATTTTGCTGGGTATAGAATTCTTGGTTGGCAATTTTTCTCTTTTAGTAATTTAAATATATCATCCCACTGTCTTCTCACCTCCATGGTTTCTGCTGAGAAATCTACACATAGTCTTATTGGGTTTCCCTTGTATGTGATGGATTGTTTTTCTCTGGCTGCTTTCAAGATCCTCTCTTTCTCTTTGACCTCTGACATTCTGACTAGTAAGTGTTTTGGAGAACATCTATTTGGATCTCTTCTCTTTGGGGTGCGCTGCAGTTCTTGGATCTGTAATTTTAGGTCTTTCATAAGAGTTGGGAAATTTTCAGTGATAATCTCTTCCATTAGTTTTTCTCCTCCTTTTCCCTTTTCTTCTCCTTCTGGGACACTCACAACACGTATATTTTTGCGCTTCATATTATCATTCAATTTCCTGAGTCCCTGCTCATATTTTTCCATTTTTTCCCCTATAGTTTCTGTTTCTTTTCGGATTTCAGATGTTCCATCCTCCAGTTCACTAATTCTAACCTCTGTCTCTTGAAATCTACCCTTGCAGGTTTCCATTGTTTTTTTCATCTCTTCTACTGTACCTTTCATTCCTATAAGTTCTGTGATTTGTGTTTTCAGACTTTCAATTTCTTCTTTTTGTTCATTCCTTGCCTTCTTCACGTCCTCCCTCAATTTGTTGATTTGGTTTTTGGTGAGGTTTTCCATGTCTGTTTGTATATTCTGAATTAATTGTTTCAGCTCCTGTATCTCATTTGAACTATTGGTTTGTTCCTTTGACTGGGCCATATCTTCAATTTTCCTGCTGTGATCTGTTATTTTTTGCTGGCATCTAGACATTTAATTACCTTATTTAGTTTATTCTGGAGATTGCTTTCACTTCTCTTACCTAGGGTTTTCTTACTAGATGAGTTTGTTGTCTATCTATTCTTTAACCTTCATTTCAGCTTTTTCCAGGCCTCTAGCTTAGGTTTTGTTTAACAGAGGATAATTTTTCAGTCCTTGTTTTCTTGTTTCTTGCCCTGCTTGTAAGGTGCCTTTTCCATTCCCACCCATAGGAGGGTCTACATAGGTATTACAGACTCCAGCCGGGTTTTCCCGGACTAAACTGGCCTCCTATCAGGAGGAAGGAGTCTCCTGCGTCAGTTTTCCCTGAGGGTGAGACCCAGCAGTTAAAAGACTTTCCTGTGAAGTCTCTGGGCTCTGTTTTTCTTATCTTGCCCAGTATGTGGCACTTGTCTGCCTGCAGGTCCCACCAGCAAAAGATGTTGTGGCTCCTTTAACTTTGGAAGGCTCTCCCAGCTGGAGGTGTGGTGGAGACAGAGGAGAGATTGTAGGCTGGTTTTAATGGCTTCAAATTGCCAAGCCCTGGGTTCTGAATTCCTTGAGAGAGGTATTCCACCTGAGTTGGGCTTCACCCCTTCCCTGGGGAAGGCACAGGCAGGAGACAGCCCTGAAAGCAGTCCGTTTCTGCCTATGCCTGGGGCAGTTGCAGCCCGAGTAGTCCCGCCACTGAATCCAGAGGCAGCCAAGCCTCTGTAGAGACAGCCACAAAAACCTCCGTTTCGTCCCCTTTCCTCTTTTTCAGTTAGCCCAATAAGTGACCTCTGCCTTGACCAGGTTCACCTGAGCTGGCGGCCTATTTTTAGTAATCAGAATTTGTTTATTAATGCCACAATTGATGTTTGGTTGGACTCAGTCCCTGCTACTGTTAGAGCGTCTTTCCTTTCCCTCTGGGAAGCCGCCTGTGGAACTCATGGTTCTGGGGAGACTTGCAGCTGGTCCAGCTGGTCCAGACTGGGGTACACTGTGTGTCTGGTCACTATCGTGGCTCCAGGAGCTGTTCTGTACTGTTTCTGGTTATTTAGTAGTTGTTCTGGGGGACGAACTAAAACACGCACATTGCCATCTTGGCCCCTCCTCCTACCATGTTGTTTTGACCCCTGTGGCTTTATAATAGGCTTTAAAGTCAGGGAGTGTTAATCCTCCCACTTCATTCTTCTTTTTTAAGATGCTGTTAGCTATTTGGAGTCTCTTTCCCTTCCAGATGTATTTGATTATAAGCTTTTCCAAATCTTCAAAGTAGGTTGCTGGAATTTTGATTGGTACTGTGTTGAATCTGTAGATCAATTTGGGGAGAACTGACATCTTAACTATACCTAGCCTTCCTATCCATGAGCAGGGAATGTCTTTCCACCTATTTAGATCTCCTTTGACTTCTTTTAGCAATGTTATACAGTTTTCTGTGTACAAGTCCTTTACATCCCTAGTTAAGTTCATTCCTAAGTATTTGATTCTTTTAGTTGTTATTTTGATTGGAATTTTTCCTTAACTGACTCCTCAGCTAGGTCATTTCTTGTGTATAGAAGCATTACTGATTTTTGCACATTAATTTTATATCCTGCCACCTTGCTGAATTTATTAGCTCAGGTAACTTTGCTGTAGATTTCTCAGGATCTTCCAAGTATAGTATCATATCATCTGCAAATAATGAGTCTTATTTCTTCCTTTCCAATTTGGATGCCTTTTATTTCTTTGTCCTGCCTGATTGCTCTAGCTAGAACTTCTGGCACAATATCGAATAATAGTGATGACAGTGGCATCCCCACTTCCCCCAATCTTAGGGGGAAGGCTTTCAGTCTCTCTCCATTGAGTACGATGCTGGCTATTGTTTTTTTCATATATTCCCTTTATGATATTGAGGTAGTTACCTTTGATTCCTATCTTTTGGAGTGTTTTTATCAGAAAAGGATGCTGAATTTTATCGAATGCTCTTCAGCATCAATCGAGATGATCATGTAATTTTTCCCTTTTGATTTGTTAATGTGCTGTATTACATTAATTGATTTTCTTGTGTTGAACCATCTTTGCATTCCTGGGATAAACCCCACTTGGTCATGGTGTATAATTCTTTTAATGTGCTGTTAGATTCGATTTGCTAATATTTTATTGAGAATTTTTGCATCTATGTTCATTAGGAAGAGTGGCCTGTAGTTTTCCTTTCTTATAGCATCTTTACCCAGTTCTGGCATTAAAATGATATTAGCTTCATAAAATGAGTTAGTTACAGTTCCTTTTCCCTCAGTTTTTTGGAAAAATTTTAGCAGGATTGGTGTTAGTTCTTTATGGAATGTTTGATAAAATTTCCCTGTAAAGCTATCTGGTCCTGGGTTTTTCTTTATAGGAAGATTTTTGATGACTGATTGCATCTTTTAGTTGTGATTGATTTGTTGAGATCTTCTATTTCTTCCTGAGTCAATGCAGCTTGTTTGTGTGTCTCCAGGAATTTATCCATTTCATCTAAGTTGTCTAGTTTGTTGGTGTATAGTTGTGGATAGTATTCTCTTATGATTTCTTTTATTTCTTCAAGGTCTGTGGTTAATGCTCCCCTTCTCATTTCTGATTTCGTTTTTTGCCTCCTCTTTCTTTTTTTCTTTGTCAGTCTTGCTAATGGCCCATCAATTTTGTTGATTAACCAACTTTTGGTTTTATTGATTCTGTCTATTGTTCTTTTGTTCTCCCATTCATTTATCTCTGCTTTAATCTTTGTTATTTCTCTTCTCCTATTTGTTTTGGGGTTAGTTTGCTGTTCTTTCTCAAGTTCCTCCAGGTTTGCTGTTAAGTCCTTGATTTTTGCTCTTTCTTGTTTTTTAATATAGGCATTTAAGGCAATAAATTTCCCTCTCAGTACAGCCTTTGCCACATCCCAGAAGTTCTGATACATTAAATTCTCATTTTCATTCATCTTCAGATAGGTACTGATTTCTCTAGCAATTTCTTCTTTTACCCACTGGTTGTTTAAGAGTGTGTTATTTAATCTCCATATATTTGTGAATGTTCTTGTTCTTTGGTGGTTATTGAGATCCAGCTTCATCCCATTGTGATCAGAGAAAGTGCTTTGAATAATTTCAATGTTTTAAAATTTATAAAGACCAGTTTGGTGCCCCAACATATGATCTATCCTGGAGAATGTTCTATGAGCACTAGAGAAATATGTATATCCTTGTGCTTTGGGGTGCAATGACCTATAGATGTCTGTTAGGTCTAATTCATTCATCGAGTTATTTAACGTCTGTATTTCCTTGTTGTTTTTATGTCTGGTTGTTCTATCTATAGAGGAGAATGGTGTATTGAGGTCTCCTACTATTATTGTTAAAACATCTATTGCTCCCTTCAGTTTTGCCAATGTCTGTCTCATGCACTTTGGAGCTCCTTGATTGGGGGCATAAGCATTTATGATTATTATATCTTCTTGGTGAACTGACCCTTTAATTAGTATATAATGTCCTTCTTTGTCTCTTATGATATCTTTTTTTTTTTTTTAACATGCGCAGGCACCGGGAATTGAACCCAGGTCCTCTGGCATCTCAGGTGAGCACTCTGCCTGCTGAGCCACCGTGGCCTGCCCTCTTTGTCTCTTATGATATCTTTACATTTAAAGTCTATTTTGTCTGATATTAGTATAGTTACTCCTGCTTTCTTTTGTTTACAACTTGCATAGAAAATCTTTTTCCATCCTTTCACTTTCAATCTATTTGTATCCTTGTGTCTAAGATGAGTCTCTTGTAAGCAGCATATAGCTGGACTATGTTTCTTCAACCATTCCGCCAATCTGTATCTTTTAATTGGTCAGTTTAGTCAGTTAACATTCAACGTTATTACTGAAAATGCGTTTCTTGATTCCACCACCTTATTTTTTTAAATTTTATTTGTCAGATCTATATATTCTTTCCCCTTTCTCTATTTGTATTCTTTAAGTTACCCATAGCGGTAGTCTTCAATTCTGTGCCTTCCTCCAGACCTCCCTCTCCTGTCTCTTTTTTTTTTTTTTTTTTGGGTGTATGATCTGGGAATTGAACCCAGGTTGCCTGCATGAAAGGTGAGCATTCTACCACTGAACCACCCATGCACCCTCTCCTGTCTTTTTTTTTTTTTTCCAGCCAGCAGAACTCCTTTTAGTATTTCTTGTAGAGCCAATCTCTTGTTGACAAATTCTTTCAGGACTTCTTTGTCTGTGAAAACTTTAATCTCTCCCTCAATTTTGAAGAACAATTTGGCTGGGCACAGAATTCTTGGCTGAAAATCTTTCGCTTTCAGGATCTCGAATATATCATACCACTGCCTTCTCGCCTCCAGGGTGCTAGCTGAGTAATTTGAACTCAGTCTTTTTGGTTTCCCTTGTATGTAGTAGATTGATTTTCTCTTGTTGCTTTCAGGATTTTCTGTTTCTCTTCAACATTTGACAGACTGATTAGTATGTGCCTTGGGGAAGGCCTATTTGGATTAATTCTGTTTGGAGTTCGTTGCGCTTCTTTGACTTGTATATTCATGTCCTTTATGAGGGTTGGAAAGCTTTCCCCATTACATCCTCAACTACTCTTTCTAGCCCTTTACTTCTCTCTTCTCCTTCTCGGAAAGCAGTGATTCTTATATTTGTGCACGTTGTTTTGTCTATCATTTCCCTGAGGTCCAAATCAATTTTTCCCAGCCTTTTTGCCATTTGCTGTTTTGAGTCTTTGAAATCAATTATCCTGTCCTCTGCATCACTTAGTCTTTCTTCTGTTTCTTCAGAAAAAAATAAATATTTTTCTATTTATTCTTTCAAATTCCTCTTCATGCTTTCCTACTGTCTTCTTGATCTCCTTTACGTCATTTGCTATCCCATTTATTTTATTAAGCAGAGTTGTATGAACATCTTTGATTAGTTGTTCCAACGTCTGTGTCTCCTCTGGTGTTTTAATTTGGTCATGAGGCAGTGCTGTATCTGTCTGCATTGTGATATGCTTAGCGATCTTCTGCTGTCTTCGTGGCATGTAAATATCTTGATTGATTTACTTTTAGAATTGATTTCTTTCAGTAGTCTAAGGCTTTGTGTTTGTGGGATGGTTGCACAGGAGGAAGCAGGGTACCAGGTGGGGCACTCAGTGTGGTGATTTGTTTCAGGGCAGGGATAGGTCCAGGTTGGGGATTTTACACTGATGCTTGTGAACGTGGACACCCAGCAGCCAGGGAGGATGTACCTGTGTGGGTGCACCGGTCTGGGGGGGGCATAACCCTTGTGTGCACTGGTCTAAGGCACGGGGTCCTTTGTGCACATGTGTGGAGCTCTGGCAGCAGGTTGGTGTTATGCCTTCATGGATTGGGGGCAGATGTGACCCGGCTGTGCAGGTCAGCACTTTCTCAGAGCTGGGAAGGGAGGCTGAGGGCCAGGTTCTAGGACTGCTGTAAAGTGTAGTTCCCAGAGCTGAATGACATGACTGGGGGGCCTGTGTATATGGGTGGGCCTGGGAGTGCCATAAATGAATGTGCTGTGCTCAGGGAGGGTGGAGTGAGGCTGTGTGCCACTCTGGGCAGGGGACAGAGGTAACCTAGGTATGGAGGTTAGTGGCTGCAGCCTTTATGCACTGGCAACAGCCTGTAGGGATCAGGGAGGGGGAGGTAGTGTTTGGGAGGTGTGCAGGAGAGGTGAATTGGGCTGCACTTGGGGTAGGGTGTGGGGCAGGTACGTGCACTGGGGGCTGGTGGAGTGGGGGCGGCGCCTGGAGCGCAGGGAATGGGAGCGGGTAAGGGGGTTTGGGTGTGTGGGGTGTGGGGTGAGTCGCCGGTCACAGGGTTGTGCTGGTGAAAGTATTGCGCTCAAGGAATACAGCCTGGTTTACTTCCTAGTCCTGTGTTTCTGTCCGTGCACTCCTGCGGGCTCCATGGTTCCACGCTTCTGTGCCAGGCTCCAGCTTTCTGCCTCTCAGTTCCTCAGCCTCTGCAACCAGGGCTGCCCCATGTGGTGCAGAAGGCACTCCCAGGTCAGCCGCACTCCTGACTTGCTGCCTTAAATTGCCCTCCTGTCCCTCCTCTAACTTTTCTGTGGAGCAGGGCTAATCTTAAACTACTCTATTCGGCCATCTTCCTGGAAGTCGCAGCTATGTTTAAAACCATACAGAATATAAATATCACTCAAATTGGTTACTGGGGTGAAAACACAATGAACTGAAAATTGAAAGGCTTGTTGAATGCTGATTCAATGAAAGTTATGTTCACAATTTGTCCCTTTCCATGATAAGTATCTATTGCTATTGAGATAAACCACTGGTACAGGCACTGAGTGCTAATCCCTTGACACTGAGTTAAACACACACTGTATCTAGAGAAGAGAATGTCTTGGCATCATCAAAGGAAACTTTGTGAGTCTATTTTCCTCAGCCATTTACACTGCCATTTGCTCTAATTGTCCCTGCAGTTTCATCCATCACAATGGAAGCCAGTGAAAGGTATAAAAAGCTTCTCAGTGTCCTTTGCTACAAAGATTTTTGCTTGTGATTACTTTCCTCTGGAAAAGATAACTCCTACTTGGAAAACCTAAAGTACTAGCAAACATTTAGCAGAGGGCAAGGCTCCTTGGGATGAAATGTGATGTTGCTTGGCATATGGCTGCATGGAGTTATGACCCTGGGAAAGGAATCCTAAAATCCTGCACTGGACACCCCTTTCATCATTTCTTTTTTTTTTTTTTTTTTTGCTGAGCCATAGGCTCTGTCTCTGACCCAGGCCTGAGACAGGGTTGCACCAACCTAATTGCATCTGCCTGAAACCTCCTTTTAAAACTGCAAATCTACCAGATTGCTGAATCTCTCAGCTTTCCACTGAGAGCTTTTTTTTTGCTGACCTGTGAGAACATATGCTGGAGGGAAAACTGAGACACATGCCTGGGAGTTTTGACATGGAGAGGTAATGGGATCACACATCAGAATTGGATGATTCTAGTTTCATCTCCAGTTAAGAACTGCTGAAAAAATAGTCTGTATTTTAAATCCTGCACTTTGGAGAAAAATGCAATTGCCGTTGAAGAGTTTATCAATTATTAAGTGCTGAACCACTGCTATTTTGGTCGCATCTCGAATGAGAAGATTATTTCCAGGAATGCCATAAGCTTGGCTTTAGTCAATCTCCGCTCCAGTCTTTCCTCTGAGGCTGAAATAATAGCACTGGGTGAAGGGGGTTGGAGGGAAGGAATTGTGTGCCCAGGAAATAGATTTTTAGAAGGGTAAGAACGGCGCGTGGTTTTTATAGCTGATTCCTAAACTAGTTAATTTTGGTTCATTAATGTTGATAAAGGCGGCTCTCCTCTTTGTAGAATGGAGAGAACGCTGTGGGGAAATTTCATTCACTTTGAAAATGTCTTTGATTCTTCTTCTGAGTAGCATCTCTCTCAGGCTGTTGGAAGTATACGCTGTGATGTGATAATGGGCAGAGTGGGTAAATCCCTCTCTCCCAGCCTAGCTCTCCCCCTACTTTCCTGCCTGGGTCCAAGACCTGTTTTGCTGGAAAAGCTTCTCCGACTGTTCTCGATTGGCCAATCAGGGAGTCGAGTCTCTGTGGTGTCAATTTACTACCACGGCAACAGCCTCCTAAATGTCTTTCCATATTTTCTGTAATTCCTGAACCTAAGACAGGATCCTCCTGGATCCACATCCAATCCTCTTCAGACACAACCTTGTTTTTTTTTTAACAACAGTTCTACTGAGATATAATCCACATGCTATATATTTCACCCATTTGAAGTGTACCAGTCAATGGTGGATAGCTTTTTTCCTCCCTTGCAGTCCGTTACTGTTTCCATATTATCTCCTTCCTCCAGGGACAGGTATAGCTGTATGATGCAACCAGACACAACTGGACCTGATTCCAAGAACTTTCCTGACTAAAGCATCTGCTAGGTAAGGAATGATTTTGTCCTCACTGACCCAGGGTTGGGGCCTGCGAAATGAGCAGAACTTCTGTAGTGCTTTTAAATGCCAGGACGCTGGCATACATTGTAGGTACAGGGGTAGAGCAATGCCAAAATCTTCTCTGTCAGTATGTCAACTATTTAACAAAAATGAAGTAGTTTTTTCAGACAGAGCCTAGTTTTCCAGAGTTGGTCATTTCCAGCCTCACTTTATGTACACAGCGGTACTGCCAGTTCAGCATTCAGAGAACATTAGTTAGAACAACATAGTCATTCAGCCCTTCACTTAACAAATAATTATTGAATTTTGACAGTGGAGCCAGGCACTGGTCTAGAAGCTGAGCAGACAGCTGGAAACTAGCCCCAAGGTCTTTGCTTTCAAGGGCAGAGAGACAGAGGCTGGTGGGAGATGGATGAAGAAGAAGTAACAAGTGAATGAGCAAGATGATTTTTTTTTTATAATCATAAAAAATTGAAAATAAACACAGGTTAATATGCTAGAATGGGTGGTCATGGAAAGCTCTCTGAGAAGTGACATTTGAATTGAGATTTGATTGACAAGATGGAGTCAGCCATGTAATGCTCTGTAATGGAGTATTTCAGGCAGAGGGAGCAGCAGGCGACATGGCCTCAGACAGATCTCAGTTGAAGGGGACACGGGACACAACAAAAAACTAGCTGTTATTTTGTTTTGTTTCTAATGGAAACGATAATCCTTGCACAGGTTAAAAAAGGAAAAAAGGTTTATAAAACCAATAACAAGTAGGGTTCATATCCACCCTAGCCTTCTGTAGTCTCTGAACAAAAGCAACCCCCAATGACTGTATTTTATGTTTTCTTTCAGAAACTTTTTCACATACGTGTGTATGTGTACCTGTGTGTGTACACATACACACACACACACACATACATATATATATGAAGAGGGAACAATGTAGCTGATAGTGCAGGATCTAGCTTTTTTGTTCAGCAATCTGGCTTAGAAATGGTTCTATATGTGCCTATATGATTAACAGCATTAGATTCATGGACGTGCTATTATTTAAATAGCCAATCTCCTAATTTGGGGCATTAAAATTGTTTCTAGACCTTTGTTATTGCAAACAACACAGTACTCCTTAAATGTGCCCCTTTGTGGTAAGAGTGAAATGAGAGAAAATAAAGTGTCAATGGCTGAGAGATTCCAAACAGAGTGGAGAGGTTACCCTGGAGGTTATTGTTACGCATTAAATAGATATCACCTTGTTAGTCAAGATGTAATGGAGAGGCTGGAGGGAACTGCCTGAAAATGTTGAGCTGTGTTCCAGTAGCCATGTTTCTTGAAGATGATTGCATAATGATATAGCTTTCACAATGTGACTGTGTAATTGTGAAAACCTTGTGTCTGATGCTCCTTTTATGTACCTTATCAAAAGATGAGTAAAACATACGGAATAAAAATAAATAATAGGGGGAACAAATGTTAAAATAAATTTAGATTGAAATGTTAGTGATCAATGAAAGGGAGGGGTGGGGTATGGTATGTATGAATTTTTTTCTGTTGTCTTTTCATTTCTTTTTCTGAATTGATGCAAATGTTCTAAGAAATGATCATGATGATGATGAATATGCAACTATGTGATGATATTGTGAATTACTGATTATATATGTAGAACAGAATGATCATATGTTAAGAGTAAGGGAAGGAGGAAAGAAGGAAGGAAGGAAGGAAGGAAAGGAGAGAGGAAGGAAGGAAGGAAAGGAAAACACTTTCCCAGTCTTGCAGCTTTTCCTGTATGAGTATTCTTCAGAGCTTAGCTGTCCTAACAGTGAGTTTAGAGACTAGCCTGAGCAGAAGCATGGAGTCCTCCCCAGTCTCACTGCACATGCGTCTTGTTCTGCATGCACACACGGTCCTAAGACCCTTACTCCCTCCCTTCTTCCCTTTGTTAGCTCCTGGAATTCAAAGATATCTCTGTCTAGCTGGATACATGTTTAAGGAACAGATATCTAACACTAGTTGGATACATGTTTAAGGAACAGATGCCACACTGCCTAAATTTGATGACATATTGTGTATAAAATATCCAGATTAAAACAAAATATTACAAAACATAAAAACACACAGGAAACAATGGCTTGTGCAAATGAGCTGTATGAAGAATTAGAAACCATCAATGAGGAAGACCGGAGTTTGGACATAACAGACAAAGGCTAAAAAAAATAGCCTTAAAATGCTTAAGAGTTGAAGGAAAATGTGGAGAAAGAACTAAAGGAAACCAGGAAAATGACAGATAACACAAAAAGAATATCAATAGAGAGATGGTAATCAGGAAAAGGAACAATCAGAGCTGAAGACCATAGTAATTAAACCCTAGAGGGGTTCAACATCAGACTGGAGTTGACAGAGGAAAAAAATCAGTGAACTTCAAGGTAAGACATTTAAAATGATCCAGTCTGGGGACAAGAAAGAAGAAAGAATGAAGAAAAGTGAACAGAGCCTGAGGAACTTGAGGGACACCATCAAGCCTATCAATATACACACTGTGGAAGTCCCAAAAGAGAGAAAAGGACAGAGAAAATATTCAAAGAAATAATGACTGAAAATGTCCTAAATATAATGAAAGATATAAGAATACACATTTAAGATGCTCAGTTAACACCAAGCACGATAAGCTTAAATAGACGTATACCAAGACATATCACAGTCAGCTTTCAAATGCCAAAGATAAAGGAAGAATTCTGACAGCTGTAAGAGAGAGCAAACATGTCACACACAAAGGTTTCTCAATACGACGTAAAGTGGATTTTTCACCGGAAACCACAGGGTCAAGAATGCAGTGGGAAGACATATTGAAAGTGCTAAAAGGACAAAAGTGTCAACAAAGAATTCTATATCCTTTCAAAAAACTACCTTTCAAAAATGAGGGAGAGATTAAACCATTCCCAGATATACACAAAATCTGAGGGAGTTTGTCACCATACCAAGAAATGATAACATGAGTTCTTCTGGTTGAAAGGAAAGGACACTAGACAAGAGGTCCAAGTCACACGGGAAATAAGAATCTCTGGTAAAGGTAATGGCATGGGTAAATATAAATGTAAGTATTATTATGTTCTTGGTTTGTGACTCTACTTTTTATTTCCTACAGGATCTAAATGGCAAATCCATAAAAAAGTAATGATAAATCAATGCTTTTGAATTTATAATGTGTAAATATGTAGTCTTTGATAAGAACTACATAAAGGAAGGGGATGGTAGGGTATAGTATATAGTTTGTATATGCTGTTGAACTTAAGTTAGTATGAAACCAAATGACAGCTTATAGTATTAGGGTGTTATATTTAAGTTCCATGGTAACCACAAAGAAAATATTAAAAAAAAGTATGGACAAAGAAAAGAGAAGGGTTTCTAAGGGTTCAATATATAAATGGGCAAAGGATTTGAATAGACATTTCTCAAAGCTATATAAATGGCCAATAAGCACATGAAGAGATGCTTAATACCATTAGTCATCAAGGAAATGCAAATCAAAATCATGATATACCACTCCACAATCATCAGAATGGCTATTATTAACAAAATGAAAACTAACAGGTGCTGGCCAGTATGCAGAAAAATGGACCTTAGGAATTGTTGGTGGGAATGTAAAATGGTGTAGCCACTGTGGAAAACAATTTGAAGGTTCCTAAAAAAGTTGAACATAGAGAATCATACGACCTGGCAATCCCACTTCTCTCTCTCTCTCTCTCCCTTTCTCTCTCTCCACATATCCATCCAAAAGAGTTGAAAGCAGAGACTCAGACAGACACTTGTACACCAATGTTCATACCAGCATCATTCACAATGGCCAAAATATGGAAACATCTGAACTGTTCACCAACAGAGGAATGGAAAAATAAAATGTGGCATATGCACACAGTGGAATATTATTCAGCCCTAAAAAGAAACAAAGTTCTGATACATGCTGTTACATGGATGAAGCCTGAATATATGTTGAGTGAAATAAGTCAAGAAACAAAGGGACAGATATTGTATGATTCTATTTAAATGAAACAGTTAGAAAACACAAATTCCTAGAGACAGATAGTAGATTAGGGGTCGCTGTATTAGTTAGGATTCTTGAGAGAAACAGAATCAACAGGAAACACTCACAAATATAAAATTTATAAAAGTGTCTCACATAACCATGGGAATGCAGAGTCCAAAATCCACAGGGCAGGCTGTGAAGTTGATGATTCTGATGGAAGGTCTGGACAAAGTCTACAGGAGAGGCTCACCGGCCAAAACAGGAAGAGAGCCTGTCTTTTCTGAATCCTCCTTAAAAGGCTTCCAGTGATTAGATTAAGCATCACTCATTGCAGAAGACGCTCCCCTTGGCTGATTACAAATGGAATCAGCTATGGATGCAGCTGATGTGATCATGATTTAATTCTATGAAATATCCTCATCCCAACAGACAGGCCAGCACTTGCCCAACCAGACAAAAAGGTACCATCACTTGGTCAAGTTGATACGTGAACCTGACCATGACAGTCGCCAAGGGCAGGGAAGAAGAAGAATGGAGGATTAATGCATAATGGGCACAGGGTTTCTGTTTGGGGCGCTGGAAAAGTTCTGGTGATGGATGGTGGCGAGGGTAGCACAACACTGTGAATGTGATTAATCCCACTGAACTGCACGCTTGGGAGAGGCTGAGATATTATTTTAAAGTTCATGATGTATATATGCTTATATATGTTTCCACAATTAAAAAAAATCAAAATGTGAGAGATTAAAGAGACAGTAACAATGAAAAGCAATACATGATCCTAACTTCAATGTAATAATGGAGAAAATGCAAAAATAATTGGGACATATGAAGAAACTGGAGTATAGATTGTAATTTTTATATCAATGTTAAATTTCTTGAACTTAACTGTATTAAGATGATTAAATAAGTGAGTATCTTTGTTCTTAGGAAATGTACATGAAATATTAAGTGTTTGAGGAGCATGATATATACAACTGACTCTCAAATGCTTACAAAATAGAATAGAAAGATAGATAGATGGATAGATAAATGGAATGATATAGCAAATGTGGCAAAAGATTAAAAGTTGGTGAATCTGGGTATCAGGTTGAGGGAGTATATTGGAATTTTCTGTACAGAGTTTGCATTATTTTTGCAACTGTCCTGTAAGTTTGAAATTATTTCAGAAGAAAAGGTAGGTTTGTTTGTGTTTTAAAAAGAGCTTAAAGGAAGCTCAGAGTATAACACTTTACTTTTACTTTTTAAATATGGACAATTTCAAATAAATACAAAAGTGGAGAGAGTAATATAATGAACCTTTAATACATGGCTTCAACAGTTTTTAACTCATGGTCAATCTCAACCCCACCCACCTGCTTTTGTCCTTGATTATTTTGAAGCAAAGTATCAGACATCATATCATTTCATTCCTGAAGTATTTCAGGATACGAAAATGACTTTTTGAAGATCACTGGTCTTGTAGAATGACCTTTTTGGTTTTGTCCATTTTTTCGCTCTGGTATCACCTAACTTGCTCCTCCCTCCGTAAGGTATTTGATGCTTGATAGACGGGAGAGCTGGCAGGAAGACATCATGGGAGGGGGGCGTCAGGGCATCACGGAATTTAGGTTTCAGAACTAGTGCTTGTACTCACTCACTAGTTGTGGGACCTTGGGCAACTCATCTAACTAGAGAAACCTCATTTCCTCATCAATTAAATGGGACTAATAAGAAGAACAATTACTACAAGGAAAGCATTTTTGTGGAAAGCTGAGCACGGGGTGCCACACAGAAAGGGCTCTTAGTATTTGGACGGAGCAGGTGACACAATGGTAGAGAGAAGGGACATCCCAAGGCAGCAGCAGGACAGGAGTATGGTGTGGGTGATGATAACAGAAGACGGGCTGCTCTGTAATGGGACTGGTTGGTGGTGGAATCATGTGTCCCACAAAAGATGTGTTCAGATCTTAATCTGTGTTCCTGTGGTTATGAACCCATTTGCAAACCATATCTTGGAATATGTTAAGGTGAGTCAGGGTTGTGGATTCAGTTGAGAATAGGATCTTCTAAGATCCTATTTAGATGAGTCCAAATGGAATCAATTTAGATGAGTCCAAATTGAATCAGGGCGGCCCTTACTCCATACGACTGGAATCGTTATAAGGCAGAGGACATTCAGACACTGTCAGAGGAAGCCACAAGAAGAAACCAAGACGACAGACTGCCATGTGACAGAGGCAGTGACACAAGCCAAAGAACCCCAAAGATTGTGGCAAGCTGAGAACAGAATGCCACAGACTTCAGCAGAAATCATGGCCTGTCGAGACGCTGACTCTGGACATCTAGCCTTTACAACTGTGAGACAATAAACTCCAGTCCCCTAAATCAACCCTCCATGTGGTATTTGTCATAGCAGCCCCAGCAAACTAAATCGGTACCCAGAACATTTTTGCTGTTAATGATTATATAGTGACTCTCTCAAAGCTGGAAATTTAAGTAGGATAATGTTTCTCTTGCTTGAATAGGAAATAAAGTGTCCTGGAGCAGAGAAAAAGACAAGGACGTTGGTGCGGATAGTGGCTTCTCACTAAGAATGTGGTCCCTGTGCTGGGATGGTTCTGAGGACATCTCCTTTAATGAAGCCATAGCATTGGCGTGGTTGCCCGACAATGTAATAATGGCCATTGTGCCATGCTTCCTGCTTCAATTTTGAACATCTGAGAACTCTTTAAATGACAGTTCTATCTGAGATTTGGGGATAACCTCTGGGCCCTGTTGAAAGTAAGAGTTTTATCTTCTACAGGGGCAATTGTGCATAGTGGGCTACGTCTGTCACTTATATAAAATTAGAGTAGAAGTTGGAAGGCTAAATTTCTATTTAAGAAGTCCATTTCTTTTTTTAGAGTATCCACTGATTCTGCAGATGCTGAGAAAGAATCTGATATAAACACAAACTCAGAAACTCAGAAATATGAATTCACAGCACAGCAAGGGCTTTTAAAGCAGCCAGAATTGATAAACAAGCTGTGTGGACTGTTAGTGCCCATAGGGTGTTTCATTTTCTAAAGTTTCTGGGCATGGGTGGGGGCTTGACTCCCTGAACAGGTGTAGTCGTTCATTGCAAAGTGAGAGAAGAATGCCTGTTAAACTCAGAGTCAGTACTCTGAGGGCCCCAAGCTTCTCACTGAATTTCTGGTGTTTCAGGGTACTTATTTGTGATTGGTCACATTTTTAGATGAATCAATTCATTTATCCAATTTGAATTTATTTAGAACCCAGGAATAGGAATGAGCACAGTGTGCTTGGCTTAATGGGAGCATAAATGAAGTGAGATTTCTCCAGTGCCATGTACTAAGCTTATGCCACCTTCACATCATCTCATGTCATCCTGACATCACTCTTTTGGCATAGGTATTAGTATCTCCAGTCTATGGATGAGAAAACTGGGGCCCAAAGAGGTTAAGGAACTTGCCCACGGTCACTTAGCAAATAAGTGGCACAGCCAGGATTTGAACCTAAGAAGGATCCCAATAAGCAATTTGGACTTTATTCTTTACGGATGATTTGTAGTCCTAGAAACCTGTAGTTCTTGCAGGTTTTTTTTTCCCTTTGGCATGTGCAGGCTGCGGGAATTGAAACCAGGTCTCCTGCATGACAGGTGAGAATTCTAACACTGAGCTACCCTTGTATCACCCCTTGTAGGTTTTTAACGTGATGAAATGGACTGAAGGAATAGACAAATGGTGGTGTTATATAGAATTCAGAGAGGCAGGAAAGAACCTGGAGTGCAGAGGGATCAGGCAGAAGGCCATGGCAGCAATCCAGGCCCTGGAGATGTTATGGCAGAGTGATGAGAGTTTGGGAACTGGAAGACCTGGCTCTTGCCTTCTCTCTGCCCTGACACTGCTGGTTGGCAAGCCTTGGGCAACTTCTGAGAGAAGTTCCAGCCATCTCTCAGAAACCTTGTTGCTCTTTCCTAAAATGGGTTGACAAAACATGGCCAGAAAAATCTGTAGGTTCTTTCAAACTCTAAAACTCTGCCTGTTGCCTTCAGATTCTAATGCATTCTAAAGATTTACATAGGAAGACCCTAAATATTTTCCAGAATCCAGAAAATAATTTAGATGTAATAACTCTCAATACAATCTTCTCAAAGTACAAAGGAATAGAATTGCTCTGAAGAATGATTTCTAAACCACATCATATTGAGGCAAGCCAATCATTTCTGTATCTTAGTACTTTCTTTGTTTAAGTAGATGATTTGAGTATTGCTGCTGCACAACGGCGGATGATATTAAAGTTAAATAGTAATATACTCTTGAAACAAATGAAATAATTTAAGCCTCTCTCTCTAAGAAATGTTATGAAAATATACCTAGGAGGCACACTTCATATTGCCATCAAATTAATTTGTTTTCTAAACTCAAATTTAATTTAAAATGAGATATTTCTTCAACTGATCCAATCAACTGACTTTAAAAGGATTTTAGATAGCACAGGAATTAAATATAGTAACGTGGGGCAAATAACCAACACAATAGCTGTTTTGTGTTGTTGCTTGTGATGCTTCCACAAAGTATTTTAAATCACTCCCTGGGAAATTGGCTTCTATTGGTGTGAAGCCAGGCTCATGTCTTGGCTCACACCCACAAACACCTGCAAACTTTTCTTTATCCTCATGCACTATAACATGATCCATATTATTTCCAATAATCTGTTTCCAAGACCGTGGTCTTAATGTTTCTCAGAAACTGGTCTTCCTCATCTAAACAGACGTCAGGTCTAGCTTCATATTCCTATGTTGCTGAAACAGATTTTTCCCCTAGAACAACCCAAAGGGCAAAGGAATCTTCCTGAAATAAAACTTTCACCAAATCATTTCTGTTATAACCTTCAGGGATCCCACTGCCAATAGGATAAAATCTAAATTCTGGAATTCAGATTCCCACAGTTTCGGCCAGGCAAATGCACTAGATTTCTTTCTTTAAACAGATCTTTATTTCCCACATCTCTGAGATTTTGCTACTTGGAATGCACCGCTCTTTCTCTTTGCCAATTCATGACCATTACTTCTTTCGATTCTACCTTGAAACTATCTTCCTCCAGGAAGTTTTCCTTGTTTTAGTAGGTACTTAACAAACAACCCCTTAGTACGTTTTGTTTGTCCATATCAAGTATTTTTAAGATAAATTATCCAAGTCTGGGGAGAAAAAACAACTTATAGAGATTTTCTGTCTTTGGGAAACCACCCAGAGAGATTTTATTTTGTAAGAGCACTCCAATCTTTTAAGTGTCTTCCTTTCACTTGGAATCCACACCAGAATGAGAGCAAAATTACTCTTTAGGGTGACCTCTAGTGGGCACAGGGCAATCCTACAAAATGATGACAAATGATTAAAATAAAACCCTTCCCAGTAGCCATCCGGATTACACTGTGATCAGATGACAGCACCCCACCCTCAATTTTTCTGCCAGGGTTTGTTTTGCAGCTAACATAGTTTGCCTTACAACTCACCTATTTCGCCTCTAGCGGGCACGGCGCAAGCTGGGCGGCGGGGATCCGATGTCGCGCGAATCGCTGCTAACAGTTTAAAGTAATCCCTGCCCAGCGGACCTCACTTCCCGGGCATTGAGCAGAGCGCGGGGCAATTCGCTCTGCAGAACCTGAAGGGCTCTTCATGCTCTGAGGACCGGTGCTGCAGCGGGCTCGGGGGTGTTCGGGAGAAATCAAGACGTTAGGAAAAGGAAGATGCAGACGAAGGCAACAAGAAATTCTGGTCTTGCCAGTCGCACGGCGATTCTCTCCAGACCGTTCATCACGGAAGTCACTAGGGGGGTCCAGGCGAGCTAATCGTGTCGTCTACGGACTGGCGCCCCCAAAAGCCGGGGCAGCGCCTGCCTGCCCTCCGCGGGAGGGCAGGCAGGCGGGCGGGCGGGCGGGCGGCACTGAGGCTGGAGGTTAGGTTGCGTGTCCGCCCTCAGAGCACGCGGTACGTGGGTCTCCCGCGCGGAGAAAGGAGGAAAAGAGGCGGCTCGAGCGGCTTCTCTGAGAAATTCTTTGGGGCGGTTTTGGAACCCGAGCTGGGCTCCGGATAGTTTCTGGAAAAAGCTCTCCAAATGTCATCTGTCCCCACCCTGGCTTATTAAGCCCCACACCCCAGTTATCACCTCTGCATCCATCCCTACTCTCCGGTCGCTTCCCTTGTGGGGTCGTTTAAAGGGCTGGGAGCGGGGCTGGTGGGGGCTGCCCAAGTCTTACAGATGGGCCGGGGCGGGACGCGAGGGCCGGCACCTTGGCCACGGGGCTTTACTCCCCCCTCCCCCCGGGGTCCCCGGCTCCCCGCATCCCCGCCCCGCAGACCCCTCCCGGACGCTGCAGGCCGCGGGCGGGAGCGGAGCGGGAGGACGGCGTCACGGGGCGGGGAGCCCGAGGTCCAAGGCGGGGCGCCGGGGAATCCCAGCCCGAGCGAGCCGCTGAGGTGCGGGCGCGGGCGGGAAGAGGAGGGAGGTGCGCGGAGGGAGGTGAGCCGCGCCGAGCCGGGAGGCGCGGAGGGAGGACCGCGGGGGAGGCCCCGCCCCCGCCCCCCCGAGCTCGCTCCTCGCCGCCTCCGAACCCTCTCACTTTGCCTCTCGCCTCTGGACGGCGGCTGGGCGGCCGCCGAGCCTCGGCCGGAGAGAGTGCCGGGGACCCGGGAGCCATCCCGCACCGGCGCCTCCTCCTGGCGTCCGCGCCCCTCAGGGGGGACGGCGCCGCCGCCTTGGAGAGGGCTCCCCGCCCTCGGAGGGGGCATCCCTCGGCGGCGCTGACACAGCTTGATTCCCGGCCAGCGGGGCGCAGCGCTGGCTCCGGAGGGGACTCCCCGGCCACCCGCAGGTACCGCCGCGCGGAGAGCGCGTTGCTAGCAGCGAGGCTGGGCTGCCGAGGAGGCTGGGGCCCGGAGGGGCTCCCGGGCCAACGAAGGGCAGGAGGGAAACCCCGAGGGAGAGGGAGCCTGACAGCCCGCGGGCCCCGACGGCACGCTTCCCAGTCGGGAAACAGCAGGCAGGCCCCGCGCGGCGGCCGGGGGCCAGCGGCGCCCTCGGGCCAAGGGGCCCCACAGTGGCCAGCCATGACCTTCGGGCGCAGCGGGGCGGCCTCGGTGGTGCTGAACGTGGGCGGCGCCCGGTACTCGCTGTCCCGGGAGCTGCTGAAGGACTTCCCGCTGCGCCGGGTGAGCCGGCTGCACGGCTGCCGCTCGGAGCGCGACGTGCTCGAGGTGTGCGACGACTACGACCGCGAGCGCAACGAGTACTTCTTCGACCGGCACTCGGAGGCCTTCGGCTTCATCCTCCTCTACGTGCGCGGCCACGGCAAGCTGCGCTTCGCGCCGCGGATGTGCGAGCTCTCCTTCTACAACGAGATGATCTACTGGGGCCTGGAGGGCGCGCACCTCGAGTACTGCTGCCAGCGCCGCCTCGACGACCGCATGTCCGACACCTACACCTTCTACTCCGCCGACGAGCCGGGCGCGCTGGGCCGCGACGAGGCGCGGCCGGGGGGCTCCGAGGCGGCCCCCTCCAAGCGCTGGCTGGAGCGCATGCGGCGGACCTTCGAGGAGCCCACGTCGTCGCTGGCCGCGCAAATCCTGGCCAGCGTGTCGGTGGTGTTCGTGATCGTGTCCATGGTGGTGCTGTGCGCCAGCACGCTGCCCGACTGGCGCGCTGCGGCCGCCGACAACCGCAGCCTGGATGACCGGAGCAGGTACTCCGCCGGCCCTGGGAGGGAGCCCTCCGGGTAGGACGCACTGCTTCTTTGCCCGTCCCGTTCGTCCTGTCGCGTCTGTCCGTCCCGTCCGTCCGTCTAGTCTCCGTCCTGTCAGGCTCTTGGCGGCAGAACCCAGTTGGGTTCGGGGCCAGAGAGGCCCAAGGCGCGGCCAGCTGAGGGACGGGTGGCTCTCCACCTTTCACCCCCATTGCCTGGGCCAAGTCGGATCTAACCCGCACTTTAGACGCCTCTCCCTTGAGGGTGAAATTAGCAGGACTAGGGAGGCGCGGATAGAGGGAGACAAATCTTCCATCTTCGTAGTTTACTTTTTTTTTTCTTTCGTAGAGAAGTTGTAGGGTTACAGGAAAATCATGCAGAAAACATAGTGTTCCCATATACCTCCCTCCCACGCAGCTTTCTCTATTACTGACACTGCATTAGTGCGGTACCTTGGTTAAAATTGCTGAAACAACATTAGTGTAATTATACTATCAACTATGGTTCGTAGTTTTCATTAGGGTTCACTGTGTTGTACATTCCCGTGGTTTTATTTTTTTGTTTCTATGCTAGTAACATGCATACACGCTGAAATTTGCCCTTTTAACCACATTCAGATGTATAATTCAGTGGTGCTCATTGCGTGCATGTGGCTGTGCCTCTGTGTAGTTTACTTTTGAGCAGATAGCGACCGGCTAATTTGATTTCTCGAGGCTTTTATTGTTCTTATTCAACAATCTAACCTTGAGCTAAGAGCAGTTTGAATTATTTGCCTATTTTTGGTGGTGTTTGAAAAGCTGAAGTCTTGTTGTGGTTCGATGTGATCGGTTATACACTGCCTACACGGCCACAGGGCATACTATGTGCTGTAATGGAATTGTTATATTATAAAGGAGATTAATGTACCGATAGACTCGAAGTAATGGATGTGTGTGCCCTTTGCTCCCTTCATTTCCTATAAAATATGGAGTTAGCAAAGCACTTGTCCATCGTTTGGTACCAGACCTTCACTGTGGCCTTCGGAGGGGTCTTTCATATGGTGGGGAAAAACCCCTTGTTTTGGGAAAGGAGAAAAATCTAACCTGCCCTAAATCCAGAAATGGTATGTAGGTAGTTTTATGTGTTTTCTTTTTACTTTACATGGATGAAAGGAAGCTATTTTAATCTTGCTTAAAACCATGCTTACCTTTCAATGATGATGCCATATTTCTGCTTTTAGGAGTAGTGAATTTATTTTGCATTATTTGGTGAGAGGAATAAGCAGAGTAAAGTTGAACTTTCAAGGGACACAGCCTTCCAAAGGACAAAAGCCAAATCCTATAGTCTGCTCTATTTTAACCTTTGATACTTTTTGAAGATTCCCTTTCCATTCATTCATTTATATTTAAGATTGCACCCTGTTGTCTTTTCCTGCTAGGTATGTGCTTGTTAGGAATGGAGCTGTATGCCCTGATACTGCAGTGGATTGCTTCCACATTATATTCTTCCTTTGGGGAGAAAAGATTTTTATATAAACCTAAGAAGTAAATAAAATTGTCTAATACCACAGAACCTGTTACTGATATGCAATCTTGAAATGAAATCCAAGGTAGCTGCTTTGAAAAGAAATTCATCAGGAAACTCATTTTATTTAGTGTATTATTTTTTTTGTTAGATGTTTTTAATTAAAAAATTTTAGACAAGTTCCATAGAACCTAAAAAAAATAGGCTTGTGATGGATGACAAAATGATAGGGTTTTAAAAAACATTTTTAGAACAAGTAGTCATCTAATTTTATGCTTATGTCTAACATTTTCCCCCTAAAATCGTATAGTCATTCAACATATGGAATTTTCAGCAGATTCATTGAGATATTTCATGTCTTATACTTTCTTGAGTTTCTCATTGAAATATCATAATTCAGGGATTGATTTAAAGGAGACTTTCAAATTTAGCTGCATGAACTTTTTTCTTTCACTTAGCATAATGTTTTAAAAAATTACTGTTATTTTTTTCACTAGAGAAGTTGTAGGTTTACAGAAAAGTCATGTAAAAAGTACGCTGTTCCCCTCTATCCCCCTATTGTTGACACTTTTGTTTTGTCATGGTAACTTGCTTATAATTGATGAAAGAATATTAAAACATTACTGTTAACTAATCCATAGTTTACATTAGGTGTATTTTTCCCATATACCACTGTATTATTAATTTATCTCAGCATAGTGTATTAGGTTTTAACTGAGTTTTCAATGTACGGATAAGAATTATGTATTTGGTATATAAATATGTATCTAAATACGTAAGTACCCTTGGTAATTTTAGAAGGCCATATAAAAATGCGCCCAAATGACTGGCCTTGAAATGAATCAGTTGTAGTTGTACAATTCTACAGTTAGTGAAGATTGGAACAACATTAGCAAAGGAAACAGGGGAAATGACTTATTGGTACAGATTTTTAGGGAAGTTGGCTAAAAGAGTATATGAAGAGAGAGGGAGTTTTGGGAGAAGGGGGGAGTCTGGAGATCATTAATATAAAAGTATTTGGAAAGAATTTGGAGAGATGAATAGTAATTTGGGGGAAAGAAAGGAAGAGAAGAAACAAAAAGGGAAGAGAAATGGAAAAGAGGGAGATAGTAAAAGAAGTGAGGGAAGAGGATAAGAGTAATGCTTAATTTGTGTATATGTATTTTATGTATGTTTATAATTAGTGAAGTCAAAACTGTCTCCTTAGATACTCAGATATCTTAGGCAAAAGCATGGTTTTCTTGGCTTAATGGCCCAATTTTAGACTTCACTCTTGAAATGAAGGTATGTGAAAAACAGTATCTATAATCCCAAACAGATAAGCTAAAGAATGGCTGAATGGCTGAGCATGCTGCATAATCTTGTGGGAGCCCCCAGAGTCCTCCAATGGAGAGGGCACTGAACCTGGCACTTTGAGTAGCCTACTAACTGGATTTCCTGATGGTATAGTTTCTCAAGCACTGCCTGCTTGAAGTTGCTGAAATTAGTTTTTCTAAAACACCCTTTTAATCATTTGACCTTATCTGGCATCCATCAAATAAAGTCATCAAGACTTCTTTCTTGGCCTTTAAGGCTTTTTACAGTTTCAGCACAACCTCCCTTTCTTGACTTACCCCATTAGAATTTGAAGCATCTTTTGAGTTTCTGCTGTGTTCAAGGCACTGTCCATGTTTCAAATATTGTAATTTTTGTTTTTGGTACAGAAAAGATGTCAGGCTGGTGATGTAGGAATTAGAGGCACAATAGATCAACTGAGAAGTGAATTGCTTTGGGTTGGCCTTCAAGGTCAGGGAGGATGGAAGTAAGCCGTCATTGAAAGGTTGTGGAGGTTGTCCACTGTGTAACACTGGCAGGGGCTGCCAAACTGCACAACTATGTGCGCCCTTCCCTGGGGAAAAAAATGAGAATTTTCCAGGTAAGAGGAATAGCATGGGCACAGACATGAAGTTTATATATTGTTTAGGGAGTGCGTGCATGCAGTGATAGAATGAGAGGTGGCTAGAGAACAGATGGTAGAAGGCCTCAGATGCGAGGGAGAATCATTTTGTTTTGCAGGCAGTGGTTCGCCTTGGCGGTTTTGTGGGGTTTGGGTGAGTGGGTTTTGCATATAAGTAGTAAATGTGGTGAGATATGCCCCATGAATTGGAGCGGGGGTGGGGAGGAGGGAGACTGGAAGCAAGAGGATAAGTTTGGAGATCTTTACAGCGGTAGCGAATTGGATTGCTTTGTGGTCATGAGAGTGGAGAAGAAACAGCAACTCTGGGAGATATTAGGAAGACTCAGAATTAATCCAAGGCATCAGAAGAATCCAGGTGTTGGGGACTGATTAAGCCATGAGAATTCTCTGCCGCCTCCAGGCTGCTTTCACCCACACTGGCCTGCTCACTCGTCCCTGAACCACGGTGCAGTCCTTTCCTGTTGAAATTGGATCATCCATCAAACCCAGCTCAGATTTTATTTCTCTTTTGAAGCCTTTTCTGACTACCCCAGTAGATGTGATATTTCCTCCTGAACTTCTTGAGGAGTTGCTTATTGGTACCTGCTTATTTGGCATATATAGCACCATGCGTAGTGTGGTAGTTTAATAAAAAAAAAAGATTAGACTGGCAAATAAATGTTTATTTTTTATTATTAAAGTGACTTCAATTTTTATTAAGATATTTGTCTGTTATAATCCATATTTAATCAAATTCAACATTGTCTTCTCATTTTGACAAGAGAATTAGTCACAAGAGAATTTTGTGCCTTACTTTACAAAATACATTGGTAGACAGGTCCAAATTCTAACTACTAAGAATTCCCATTTTTTTAATCGTCAATATAATTTCATTCTGCAACATTCAGAGTTCTGTTTCTAACCTTTCCAGACATCCAAAAAAAAAAACAGTTTTCTCCCATCTACTCACTGAGAAGAAATTTCAAATAAATACAAAACATTTTCATATAATTGCAACCTCCCCCATTCTCCCCATCAGCTGTATAAATATCCCAAAGCCTTATGTTTTATAAGAATTTGAACATTGTTCTCCTTCAGAGGGTCTCTGTGAACTAGTGACATCCACTGAGGTTCTTTCTAGTAATACTCATAGTAACTCTCTTGTGCTATTGGAGGAAGAGTAAAGGTGGCTTGGAGACATGTTATCCCTTGTTATGTGTTATTTGGCCAAGTGACCTGGGCCACACACCTAAGTGTGTGTGTGGGTCATAAAAGGCAGCTTTGTGGGTCTCAAATCCCATTCTATAAAACTGCAATAATGATTTTCATCAAACTAACTCAAGAGATGTTGTGAAGCTCCAGTAAGAAGATATATGTGAAAGTGTTTTGAAAAGTTTCAAGTAGTTTCCAAAAGAATGAGGTCATTATTAAACAAACGTCTTTGACTAAAAAAGAAGCTTCCCTTTCTTCCCAGAAGCCAAAATCATATGAGTTTTGTTCTTTGTTTTTTAAAAAAATCATAGGATCTAAAATTATACGGAATTTTCCTTAAAATGTATTTATACTAGAGACTGTCCAGTCCATTTAATCTTTTGGCTTTGCACCAAAAGATTAGGTTAGGGGGTTTCCCTCAATAAGGTGAAGTTCAGAGCAACAGGGAGAAGCAAAACAAAACATAAAGGAGAAGGTCTGACTAGGCAGCTGATGGCATAAAAATGGCTTCATACTTTTAAGTACTGACAACATACTCTGAAGCCAGTGGAGAGTTTATATCATGCCGAGTGATAGAACCCTAAATGGCTCCACCCCAAGCAAACAGATGATACCAGCTCAAATGCAGATCAACAATTGTTTCATCTCTAGAATATTCACAGGGCATTCAAATCTGCAGGTGACGCAGTTGTTTTCAGAGACTCTTTCATCTCTGGCAGGATTTCTCCGAAACTCCTTGGCCTACTGGCCTATATTCTAGAAGAGCTGTATATGGACCCGGCCATTGTCATCGTGGTGAACACAGGCCATGACATCGTCAGCACCCATTTTCTTGTCTGGAGAGAATCCGCCTGCTACCCAGCCAACTGGTGTCTCTGCTTAGCTCAGATTCCACACCAGCCCCTGTGATCGGGTAGCTAAGGAAGTAGTCACAGGTCTCTGCATTGCAGCCTGCTTTGTCATATGTAAAACTTCCCGTAGGTTTTCCAGTCATCCACTTTGATTTTTGCAAGTGGATCCACAGGAGGGGCAGGAGGGAGAGAATACCTTCCTCAGACCCACCCAGGAAGTTGGCTGGAGGAGCCGTGGCGAGGTGCTGCTTGGTGGGCCAGGTGTCCCCCAGCCCCGCCCGTGTCCACAGAGCTGGCAGTGCAGGCAAGGGCCTGGCCAGCAGCAGCAATGACGTCTAGGTGCCCCCCAGGTTCTGCTGCAGGCGTGGAGCCTGTCTAAAGATTTGCTTCTCATATTACATTTCAGGATGTAACCTTCCAGGAGTATCTGTTGCATAGATTAAAGAGCTCTTTGGGGTACAGCAGTGAGGATCAGGTGCCAGAATCCTTTGATTATGAGGACAGGATTTTATGCTAGAATCAGAAGAGTCTGTTAAATCAAGGGACCATTATTTATCACGCACTTATTGTGCAAAAGGAATACAGGTAAGAACGTGGTTCTTTACATTAACCACTGAAATTTTGGAGGAAATCTTGAAAGGCATTCCAAATCAGTTATTTAAAAAACTTTTTGAGTATGATGATGATTTTTAAGTTGATTTGCTTTGGATGGTTAATAATCGAATAATGGTACAAAATCCAAAAGCTATAAAAGGTAGCCTCTCTCCGTTTCCTAACTACTCAGTTGTTCTCCAAGATGTAATCACAGTTACTGGTATTTTTAAATTAACTTTAAATTGTGGTGAAATGTATATTAGTATTTTGTGTGTCATTTCAGAGACATTCTGTGCATTTACAAGTATATCCATAAATATTTACAAACCAAAACAGAAACAGTGCAATGCACACTGTCCTGAAATTTGCTTTCGACCTAACCAACATATCACTGGCATGGTTCCATAGAGAATCTATAAAGAGCTGCCCGATTGTTTTTCTTTCAGGTGCATAGTATTCCGTTGGATGGTTGTCCTATATTGCCGGACTTTTATATTGTTCCTTGTCTATAGGAAATACTGTAGTGAAGAACCTTGTATATGGATTATTTTGCTTTTTATGCAAGTATAGCCATAGCATACATTCCTGGAAGCTAAATCATTGAGTCCAAGGGCATGTGTACTTTAATTTTTTTTTTAAGTTAAAGTTTAACTTAAAATAAAGTTTAAGAGTAAAGTTGATGAAAATATTTAAAAAATTGATGTTTCCGTTATTGACAAACTGTGCTGCAGAAAGAGTAACCGTGTTAAATCTTAATTCCTCTGGGTTATGGTCCATAAACTTTTTGCAAACTTTTATTGCATCCTCTAATAAAATTTCATCGCTGGTTTTCCCATGGTTAAGTGCAAATGGTTTCAATCCATCTAATTCATGGAACTTTCCATCTCTCTAAATTAATGCTATAAAAGAAGATCTTTTTCATCTATCCTTGGTACTTTGGTATGGCCTTCATGGGCTCTGGGCTTGGAAGTAACTACAACGGACCACAGTTGCCCAGATACTGGACTCTCTCATGAGGGCTAATTGACACATAGTCTTCCCAGATTTTTTTTCGAGGTTGACCCCAATTCAAAGTGCACTTGTTTCCTTGTCTGTATTTTAGCAGTAGCATGGTCAGTCTGCTTGTTCCACAGGCATGATTGTATGTTTGTTTCATGAAATATGCTGATGGTACAATATCCTTTGAAGCTTTTTTTTTTTTGCCTCTTCTTCTGTTCTGAATACTTCATACTTTAATCTGCTCAGACTGGTCTTGGTACCAGGCTACGGAGTTCAGGATCCACTCCGTAGGCATCAACAAATTGCCACTTAGGATGTAGACCTAATTGTTTGAGAATGTGGCTGGTGACCATGGGATTGGCCTCCAGTGCCCACCCTCTATAACTGCTCTGTCTAGCCCTCTCTGGCACTTGTGATTTTCATAGATAATTCCAAGTTGCTCTCCAAATTTTGTACCAACTTAGATTCCCACCAGCAAAGCATGTTTTTTTGCATTATTAATTTTAAATTTTTAAAAATTGTAACAACAAACCCAAACATTCTTAACATATGATCATTCCGTTCTACATATATAATCAATAATTCACAATATCATCACATAGTTGTATATTCATCATCATGATCATTTCTTAGAACATTTGCATCAATTCAGAAAAAGAAATAAAAAGAAAATAGAAAAAAATTCATACCTACCATACCCCTTACCCTGCCCTTTCATTGATGCCTAGCATTTCAATCTAAAATAAAATAAATTTATTTTAACATTTGTTTCCCCATTATTTATTTTTTTACTAATTTGTCAATAAGGTAGATAAAAGGAGCATCAGACACAAGATTTTCACAATCATACAGTCACATTGTGAAAGCTATATCATTATACAATTATCTTCAAGAAACATGGCTACTGGAACACAGCTCTACATTTTCAGACAGTTCCCTCCAGCCTCTCCATTACATCTTAACTAACAAGGTGATATCTATTTAACGCAAAAGAATAACCTCCAGGATAACCTCTCGACTCTGGAATCTCTCAGCCATTGACACTTTATTTTGTTTCATTTCACTCTTCCCTCTTTTTGTCCAGAAGCTTTTTCAATTCCTTGATGCTGAGTCCCAGCTCATTCTAGGATTTCTGTTCCATGTTGCCAGGAAGGTCCACACCCCTGGAAGTCATGTCCCACGTAGAGAGGGGGGAGGGTGGTGAGTTTGCTTGTTGTGTTGGCTGAGTGAGAGAGACCACATCTGAGCTAGGGTAAGATATTGGGTAATTGAAACTGAAGGGGTACAGATTGTGCAACAGGATTGATTGTAAAAATTCAGAAATGGATAGCACAATACAACCTCACTGTAATACAATAATGTTAGAACACTGAATGAAGCTGAATTGAGAATGATAGAGGGAGGAGGGCTGGGGGCACAAATAAAACCAGAAAGAAAGATAGATTATAAAGACTGAGATGCTATAATCTAGAAGTGCCTAGGGTGTATAATGATAGTGACTAAATATACAAATTTAAAAATATTTTTGCATGAGGAAGAACAAAGGAATGTCAATACTGCAAGGTGATGAAAATAGATGGCAATTAATATTTTAAAATTTTAATTTATGTGTGAGACTAAAGCAAAAAATGTTTATTTGGTACAAAATTTGTATTTTGAACAGTGCAGTTCTTAATATAACTTATATTGACAGCTTGATTGAACATAAATACATGGAAGCTTGAGTAGGGCATAAGATTTTGTAGGTTTGTCTAGAGTGATGCCCCAATAAATCTCAGAGTGATTTGAACAGTGAATAAAAAAGTAATTGCAAAGTCTCTTTAGGGTAGTGATGAGAAAGGGGGAAAATTCAGCTTCCCTAAATGGAGAATTCTTGATACTCTCACAAGCAATGGAGACAACCAAAGCAACAGGCTGAGCTCCCAATCCTGGGGTTTGTTCATATGAAACTTAACCCTGAAAAGGATAGGTTAAGCCTACTTAAAGCATGTTTCTTTATATTCAACAAGTATTTTTTGATCTTTATAAGATTGAAAGGTGAAAAATGGTATCTGGTAGTTTTAATTTGTCTTATTTTGAGTAAGATTGTACACTTTTATAGATACCTAGGAATCATTTATGCCTTCTTTTTTTGTGAGTTACTTATACCTCAATAAATTTCTAACTTTGAATCTTTTAAAAATATATATTAAGAAATTAATCTTTTGTTTATGATACAAGTTACAAATATTTTGTCCTCTAATTTACCATCCCATTAAAAAAAAAAATTGGTATTTCCCAGAGGATAGTAGCTGTGCTCTTGTATCTATTCCTTGAGAAAAATACATAATGATTAAAAAATAATAGCAAATCTTAATCATTCATTCACTATTTAATGAGCTTCTATAATTGTGCCAGCTACCTGTGCCAGCACTGCAGATTAGATGTAAATAAGACAGGATTTCTCCTCTCACGGAGGCAGCAGACTGTTGGTGGTGCTGGGGGAGACAAACAGCGAAGAAGTGAGCAAATCAATAAGGATTTCATACAGTGAAAGAAAAATAATGCAGGGTTAGGGGGTGGAATGTAGCAGGGCAGGGGCGTGGGGCTGCGCCTTTGGGCAGAGTGTGGGGGTGTGTGATGAATCCGGACCTGAATGATGAGAAGGAGCCTGCCTTGGGGAGAGGGAGGGAAGGGGCCTTGACAGGGGCATGAGCTTTGCTTGTCTGCAGAATGGAAGGAAGGCCCTTGTGGATTGCATTTGGTCCAAGGCTGGGAGAGTGGGAGAAGAGGTTTGCAAGGAGGCAGGTGCCCATCAGGCAGGGCCATATGGGCCATGGGAAGGATTTGCATTTTATTCCAAATGTGACGCAAAGCCCTTGGAAGATTTTAGCAGAGGAGAGGTAATGATTTGAGTTGTTTTAAAAACATCGCTGGCCACTGGGTAGTGAATGAGCTGAGGGACTGTGATGGTTAATTTCATTTCTCAGCTTGGCTAGGTGATGGTGTCTGGTCGTTTCATCAAGCCCTGGCCCTCTAGTTTCTGTGAAGATGCATTTTGAAGATGGGATTTGCACCTATAATCAGTTGATTGACTCTACCCTTCTCCTCCAATCAGTTGGAGGCCTTAAAAGCCAGAACCCAGTATTTCAGAGGTGAGAAGAGCAATTTGGACTCAATTTCACCATTGGCGCTTGCCAGAATTTTCCGGCCAGTCAATTTTCTCAGGGGAATTTGGGCTAAGGACTTCAGCATCACCTTTATCTGAGTTTCCAGCTTGCAGCCTGCTCTAATAGAGTTTGGATTTGCCAGCTTCCATGGTCACGAGCCAATTCCTTATACTAAATCAGTCTCTCTCTTTCCCTCTCTCTCTGTATGTGTGTGTGCGTGTGTGCGTGTGTGTGTGTGTGTGTGTATATATATATATATATATATATATATATGTATATATATCCTGTTGGTTCTTTCTCTGGAGAACCCTGAGTAATGCAAGGGACAACAGCAGATGCAGTGAAATCTGTCAAGTGAGAAATTGTGGGCTTCATCTAGGAGGTAGCAATGGCGATGGTGAGAAGTGATAGGATTTGGGTGAAATATATGCATTTTCATTATATTGTTGATGGCTCAACTGCCATTACTAGGGAAAGAGGATGAGATGTTTATTGAATGAAGCATTGGTAGGGCCCACGGCCACTCGGTCCCTCTCAGTTGACCGCCTTGGCCCACATGTAGTGAATCCAGCTCTTTTCAACAGGATCTACTTCCCATTTTGGGGGTATTGTGTGGAGAAGACTCCAGAAAAGGGATCTTTAGAGGGTCAGGGGGAAAAGGATTTTATACCATTTTCCTTACTGTATGACTAAAACCATTTCATCTCATTTCTCTTCTGTTAAAGATCTGTGGTGAATAGTACACATATTCTCAACCTTCCTTGACAAACAGTTCTAGTAGCTAATTAATCTTAGAAGTATGATGTTCTTAGTGTTTTATCTGATTGATTTAAGATGAACTACTGATTTTCAGGCAGTATTCCTTCCAGAGACATCTAAGTATTATTCTGATGCTGCCAAGGAGATTACTGTTCTTTTTGGCATTTTAATGCAGAGACATAGTCATCTTTTTTTTTTTTTTTTTTTTTAATGCATGGACAGGCACCGGGAATCGAACCTGGGTCTCAGGCATGGCAGGTGAGAACTCTGCCTGCTGAGCCATGGTGGCCTGCCCAACATAGTCATCCTTTAAAATTACTGAGCCTTGCTGCCTGTTTCATAAAAAGATGGTCTTTGCTGGCTGTCTTTGACGTGTTTTGACTTCTGAAAGATAGGTCAGATATAAAGAAGTTGTCCCTTCTTTTTTGGACCCTTTTTGCCTCTGGACTCCTGTCCCCTAATGATCTCAGCAGATGACGTGTTCTCTTTTGAGTTTTATATCTCTTCAGCACACAAAATCGTGCTGTAATTGTAATCTTTGTTCTTTAGAAATTATTTCTAAAATTTGTTTCATATTGGAATTTTGATCTGTAATTTGTGTTGCCTTGTGTTATGGTGGTGAGAATTTGGGGAGATTTAAAAATACTTAAATTTCTTGTAGTGTTATTTTAAGCCCAAGTTAAAAATATTAAATAATCAAAATGAAACACCAGATGATGGAAATGTAAAAATCATTTATATCATTTCTATTGCTTTTCACTTCTATATTATATAAATCAAATAGGCTTTTCAGTACTTTGAAAATAAAAAGCAGTATTTGAAACTGAAGATGAAAGTCTCAGTATTTTTACTCTGCAGATAAGCTGGATATTTTGAGAAGTCAGTAATTAATAGATCTCTGATAGGATTGACCATCACCCAGAACCTCAGATAAATTCTGTTCTTTCATGGTGGACTGTTTCTTTTAATTTGTATTCAGGGTTTTTCTGTCTGCTGCCAATTTTAGAATTCAATGGAAACTTTTTTTTAACCTATTATTTTTAAATTATTTCGAACTTACAAGAAAGTTGAAAAGATACTGCAAAACCAATATATAGAACTCTAACATATCCTCCACTTAGACACGTAGATATATCAACTATTAGCTATTTTTTTTGAGGTGCATGGTCTGGGAATTGAACATGGGTGGCAGGCGAACATTCTACCACTGAACCACTCCTGCACCCCAACTATTAGCATTTTGCCACATGTGTTCTATCATCTATCTGTTTTCTACACATTTGAGAGTAGGTTGCGTGCATCATACTCCTCTAACACTTAACACATACATGTACATTGCCTGAGAACAAGGACACTCATGTCTACCTTAAGTACTGCTATCAAGTTCAAGAAACTTAACATTGATATAAAGCATACAGTCCATATTCCAGTTTTTCAGTGGTCCAAATAATATACTTAAGGGCATTTTCTCCTCCATTATCAGATCTAGTACAAGATCATGTGTTGCATTTCATTGTCATCGTCTTTTTAGCCTCTCTCTTTTTCTTAATTGTAGTGTGTGCAACAAAAATTTCCAGTCTCAAACACTGCCCATACAATTCAGTAACATTAATCAAATTCACGGTGCCCTCACTACCATTACTAAAATTTTTCCTTTGTTCCAAATAGGTAAAGGTGTATCCTTGATGCATTAACTCACTGTACCTCTTTGTAACTCTATCCTACTTTTCTGTCTCTGTGAATTTGTGTATTTTAGTTATTTCACATAAGTGAAATCATACACTATCTGCTCTTTTGCTTTTGGGTCATTTCACTCAAGCTAGTGTCTTCAAGTTTCATCCATGTTGTAGCGTGTATCGAATTCCGTTACTTTATACGGCTGAATAATAGTTCATTGCATATATATATACCACATTTTGTTTATGCATTCATCTGTTGATGGACACTTTGTTTGCGTCCACCTTTTGGCTATTGTAAATAATACTGCGATGAACGTCAGTATACAAATATCTGTTCAAGTTCCTGCTTTCAATTTTTTTTTGGCCCATACCTAGAAGTGGAATTCCTGGGTCCTATGGTAGTTCTGTGTTTAACTCTAAGGAACCACTGAATTGTCTCCCACAGTGTCTGCACCTGTTTACATTCCCACCACCACCAAACGAGGATCCTGTTTCTCCATATCCTCATCAATACTTGTTATTTTTGTTTTTTCAATAGTAGCTTTCTAGTGGGTGTGAGGTAGTATCTTGTGGCAGCGGAAACTTTCTTTTGTCAATGCCTTTTCTCAAACTGAAGTGTTTTCTCTCCCTTTTAGTAAGCAAGTTGTTTTCAACCTTATTTTTATTTGTTAAAATGAAAAGTTTGCTTATTAGAGAAAAAGTGTTGTGAAGGGAAAAGTGAAGTTCTCTCTCTCCTCAATCCTCAGTTTCTGGATATCCTCCCAGAAATTTTCTATGCACGTATAAGCATACATACATATACACACACACACACATATATAATACATACCTATATGTAAACATATACCTGCATATATGTAAATATATGTAGACTCTTTTAAAAATAATTAACTGGAATTGTACTATAATCTTGTTCAGCAATTTGCTTTTTTTCATTTAACAATACATCTTGAAACTCTTTCCATATCAGTCAATATAAAATCTTCCTCATTCTTTTTAATATCTATATACTATTTGTGGTAGTTAGATTCAGGTGTCTACTTGGCCAAGTGAACGTGCTTAGTTCTATTGCTGTGGACATGAGCCAGTGGCATGTGAACCTCATCTGTTGTTGATTACATCGGCAGTTGGCTAGGAGGCGTGCCTGCTGCAATGAATGATGTTTGATTTAATTGGCTGGTGCTTAAATGAGAGAGTCAAAGTAGCACCACCCAAGCAGCTTGGCATACCTCATCTCAGCACTCGCAGCTCAGCCCAGACCTTTGGCGATGCAGAAAGGAATCACCCTGGGGAAAGTTGTTGGAACCCAGAGGCCTGGAGAGAAGGCCAGCAGAGATCTCCCTGTGCCTTCCCGCATAAGAAAGAACCTCAGTTGAAAGTTAGCTACCTTTCCTCTGAAGAACTATACGTCAACTAAATAAATCCCCTTTTACTGAAAGCCAGTCCATCTCTGGTGTGTTGCATTCCAGCAGCTAGCAAACTAGAACACTATTCCATTGCATGGATGGGCTGTAATTCATGAACAAGTGTCTGCCTTATAGATAATAGTAATGGCTGTATAGTCAATATTTATTGGATACTTGATATATACTAGGCACTTAAGTATTTGCATGTATTTTGACATCTGAGTCTCCTAACGATCCTATGAAGTAGTATTGTTACTATCCCCATTTTATGACTGAGATGTAGATGGTTAAGTAATATGTCCAAATCCATGTAATGGGTAAATGGTGACCTGGGATCTGATTCTTGCATCTCCACTCTGCTCTGCTGAGGATTGGATAGTTTGACTTGAGTTTTTCAATAATGCAAACAGTGGTGCAGCTTTTTCCTATTTCTTTGCAAATTGGTGTGAATGTATATTGTTAGAATGTAGGATAATTCCAAAGTGGAAAAACAGCTGGATCAAAAGGAGTATGCTTTGGGCGGGCCATGGTGGCTCAGCAGGCAGAGTTCTCACCTGCCATGCCAGAGGACCTGGGTTTGATTCCTGGTGCCTGTCCATATAAAAAAAAAGGTATGCTTTTAAAGCTTTTTTATAGATACTGCCAAATTTCCCTGTAAAACATGGATGAAAGGTCACCATTTTTCTTTATTAATAATAACCACCATAATAATCCAATCAATAATGAATAGAATATTAATATTAATAATAAAATTTTATAGTAAATATTTGAAGACCCCATTAAAAAAATACAACAGCTTTATGGAGATATATTTCACATACCGTAGAATTTATCTTTATAATGTACAATTGAGTGGCTTTTAGTGTACTGACAGAGCTGTGCAATCATCAGAATCCATACTGATGTTTTTGTTTTTGTTTTAATTTGTATTTTGGTAACATGTATACAACATGACATTTTGCATTTTAACCGCTTTCAAGAATATAGAGTTGTTAATTATATTCACAATGTTGTACTACCATCAGCACTATTTGTTACCAATACTTTCCGATCACCCCGAACCGTACCATTTTAGGCATGATATGTTTTGGCGGTATGTTTGAAGGAGTACAAGGATTTAAAAGGTGGAGCCAACAAATGGCTAAGAAAAGGGCCCAGATAGTTCATTTGGGTTGAGCACATGAATCAGGCATGTTTTGCAAGAGACAGAGCATTTCTGTTTGAATTCATTAACTTATGAACTGGTGCGTTCTATTAGAGTGTTTGGTGTAGTTCTGTACGTTTAAATGGCCCTATTCGGCTATGAATCGCTGCTCACCTTTTGAAATGTTGACTGAACTGATGAAGGGGAATATGTAATTGAGGCTGGCATCAGTCTCTCAGGCAAGCAATTTCAAGAGGAAAAGGATGTGGTGGAAAGAACCCACACCTGAGCCAGGGGATCTGGGATGAGCCTGGATGGTAACTGACTGCTCCCGTTGGACCTGTGCCCTCATCAGTTGGGTGGGGGATGCCCCGCAAAAGGATCCAATGAGAGAATAAAGCCCACACCCTCCACTGGAAGGGAAACTTCCTTGTTTATTTATTGTTCCCCTGTTTTAGGCCCCTTCTCACTCTCTATCTTGACTTGAGGTTGCTTATGAGTATATGCCTTAGCTTCCCTTTAGCCTAAAAGTTCTTTAAGGACAGAAACTCTCTGCTTGCCGTATAACAGATGGGGACAAGTGCTCTGAAGAAGGAAAGCTGGACAAGGGGCTTACAGCGTGTGCACGCGGGCACTGTGGTCAGGCGAGGCCTCTCCGAGGAGGTGGCGTCTGAGCACAGGTTGAAGGATGCAGGTGGCCGCGCGGAGCTGTCGGGTGGAAAGTGTCCAGGCGCAAGGAAGAGTGAGTGCAACCCCCTGGGTAGTGCTTGGTCGGAGGAAAGCAAGGAGGTGAGTAAGGGGAGAATGGTGAGAGATTGAGGCTAAGGGTGGAGGCTGCGTGATTACAGGTAGGGCCTTGTACATGCACTAACTAAAAAGATTTATTGTTGATTATCTTCTTTTAAGAAAATGGTAAGGACTTTGGATTTTTATGTAAATGTGGCTTTTGAGCAGAAGACGTCATTTGCCTTAATTTTAAAAGGCTCCCTCTGGCCCTGGTGTATAGGGGGCAAGGGCAGAGCCAAAGGGGTTGGTTCGTGGCAGGATTAGAAATGTTGAGTGGTTTCCTCTGCAGTTCACAAAAGCCCTTTCACCTCAGTACTCAAAGAGCTGCCTTGAGTCCTGGGTGCCTGGCAGCCAAGGGCCATGTGGGTCCAGCCTCAGAGGCATGGCTTTCTTTTTTCATTTCCTGAGTAAAGACAGTGTTGTAATGGGCCCACTTTGTCTCTGACATTATCGTGTAACAAGGCTGTCTACTTGTCATCTGTGCCCTCTGCTGAGGTTTGGTGGGTGGTGGTCTGGAGAAGGGGTCCGCAAACTGGGCTATGACCAGTTTTTTTCAGCACTTGAGTGAAGAATGGTTTTTACACTTAGATGGTGGGGGAAAGTCAAAAGATGAATAATATTTTGTGATGTGTGAAAATTATATGATGTTCAAAGTTCAGTGCCCATGAAGTTTTTACTGGAGCACAGTCATGCTTATTCCTTTACAGATTGTGTATGGCCTGCTTTCCCGCAGTTATGGCAGAGGTGAATAGTTGTAGTTGCAATAGAGACTATAGGGCCGACAAAGCCAAAAATATTGACTGTCTGACCCTTTACAGAAAAAGTTTGCTGAGCCTTGGTCTAGAGCACGGTGTTCAGGTGTCTAGTTCTGGACTCACACCTCATTCCACCACTGTCCAGCTGTGTGACCTTGGGCACGTCCTTCTCCAAGCCTGAGTTTCCTCATCTTTAAAATAGGGATTATGATAGCACCTGCATTATTGGGTGGCTGTGAGGATCTGTTACTGATTATTTTTCAAATTTTTATTTCAAAATTTTCAAATAAAACTGCAAACTTAGAGGACATTGGCAAATTCAGATCCCATATAAAAAATTCCAGCATACCCCTCCCCATAGCCAGGTCCACCAATTTTAATATTTTGTCCCATTTGCTGCATTATTATATCAATCTGTCTGGCTGTCTGGCTGTTTTCTGAACACTTGACAGTAGACTGCATACAACATAATCCTTGAACACATAAAACTGAGCCATGTACATTTCCTACAAACAAGGATATTCACTTAAGTGATCACCTTAAGTGCAGTTATCTATCATATTCAAGAAATTTAGCATAGATATAAAGCTTCTAATCTATATTCCATTTTTTCATATGTTCCAAGAATTCCTTTTGAGCTATTGCTCAGCCCTTATTAGATCCCATTAAGGATCATGTACTGCATTTAACTGTCATGGCTCTTTAGTCGCTCTTTCTTTTTGTTGTTTTTGATTAATTGTGGAAATATTTATGTGTAACGTAAACTTTCCCATTCCAGCCACTCCCACCCATTACTGATTCTCGCCTTTTCATCAGCCCCTTGCCAGGTACTGCTGTGAGCTCCCACGGGGGCACACCCTGACTTATGCATTGTCTGTTTTCTCAAAGTGGTTCTCCTGATCAGAACTTATTCATTGATGACAGTAGTTCTGGTAGAGCAGGGGCTTTGGGCTTACCGGTATTTATGGTTGCTGCAGGAAGGCAGGTGTTTATAAGGTAGGGACTATCTGTATGAATTTCAGATACACTTCACCTCCATTTATAACACTCCTGTAGGGGATATTCATGCCTGAATTCTGCCTTATAGAACACCAAGAGTCTTTCCTTCAAGCTGTTTGTGTGATGGCAAGGTACTTCTAGGTTCCAGTAGGTGATTAGTTCTTTATATCTATGTTGGAGAAAGCAACTTTAATTCAGCCTTCATTTACTCTGAATTTGGGAAATATGGGAGATGGATGGGGAGGGCACAGGTGATCAGAATAGCCGTTCAAAAGATACGTCCTGTTAAATCAGGGACTACCATTTAGTAAGTTTATATGAACTAAAACTACATTTAAAAAGAGACTGAGTTGTATTATTGACGTGTACCAGGCAGCACTGGGGCGTAACCGAGACAGCCCTTGCCCTCTGTGAGCTTTCTGTGTAGGAGGAGGAAGAGCAGGGGACTCATTGATGAAGAAAGGGCGTGACGGTGTGGTGCCTCTGTAAAGGGGGTGCAGGGTGTGGGAGCAGAACCGGTGCAGCCTGGGGTGCCGTGGAAGGGCTTCTGGGTGGCTTCCCTGAGGTCTACACTGGATTCCCCCAATGCTGGGCACAAGGACACAGTGGAACACGATGAGCAATTTAGCAAATATCGAGCACCTATTACATGCACGTGCTGTAGGCACTTGACACTCTTCAGTGCACTAAACAGACCAGATCCCTGCTCTCATGGAGTTTGTAGTCTAAACATTAGTTCATGGTCCAGTTCTCGTGGAGTTTATGCTCTAACCATTAGTTCGTGATCCAGTCCTCTATCCATGGGCCGCTCACTGCCTTGGGCTGTCACATTTTCTGTAGAGCGCTGGCTCGTTGTCCTCACAACTTGACAAATGGCCTGATAGAATTCTTTGACGTTTGACCCTCCCTGCAGTTTCTAAGACCTTTGACTAACTCTGCTCCTTTCCAGCACCAGGTTTGTTCCCACGTCCAGACAGCCTTACAGCTGCCATAGAGGACTGGGTCACTCTGTGACCTCGTGCCAGAGGTTGTGTCCTTTCAGCTGAGTTTTGAGGGCAGCGAAGAAGGCCAGTTAGGGTGGTTCAGGCTAACATACATATAATCATGATTATAGTAACCATGTGTATTTATTGAGAACACATCAGGCGGTGTACAATATCTTGTTTAGTTATCATCACTACTTATGAGGTAGTTAAGGTTGTTACTCCTAATGTGTAGAAGACACCGAGCTTTAGAAAAAGGTGAGTTACTTGCCAAGTCTTCAAACAAAGATTTTTCAAGAGGCACACCTGTTTCTTAAAATGGATCGTGAAGTGTGGTCCATAGATCCCTGGAGGTCTCTGAAATCCTTTCAGGGGGTTCCAGAAATCAGAACTGTTTTTACAATCATATTAAAACATCATTTGCCTTTTTCCGCTGTGCTGACATTTGAACTGGTGGTGCAGATGCAATGATGGGTATGGCTTCTAGTGCTTTGCCACACATAAAGGCAGAGCTAGCACATTTTACTGCATTGTACTCTTCATTACCACGTACTCAAAGTAAAGCAAAAACAAAAATATAAAACACCCTATTTCACCTAAGAATGCCCTTGACAAAGTCATCAAAATTATGAATTTTGTTACACCCAGACCCTCAAGTGCATGTCTTTTTAATATTCTCTGTGATGAAATAGAAAATCGCACAAAGCACTTGTGCCATACTGAAGCATGGCAACTGTCATGAGGAAAAGCATTTGTGCAGTTGTATGAGTTGTGAGCTGAACTGGTGGCTTTTTTCATGAAAATAATATTTTTTTATTTGAAAGAATGTCTGCCAAACTATGGTTGTTCAGATCTGAGGATATAGAGACATTTTCTCAAAAATGAACAAGATGAGTCTGTCACTTCAAGGAAAACAATTAACAGTATTTGTTGCCAATGATCAAATTCAAGATTTCAAGCAAAAATTAGAAATTTGGAAAACTTGTCACAGTGAGCATAACAGCTTCCTGTTATGCTTAAAAATACTTGTGCTGGTTTGAAAGAAAGTATGCCCTTAGAAAAGCCATGTTTTAATCAAAATCCTATTTCATCAAGGTATAATAATCCCTATTCAATACTGTATATTTGAAACTGTAGTCAGATCATCTCCCTGGATGATGTGATTTAGTCAAGAGTGGTTGTTAAGCTGGATTAGGTGACGACATGTCTCCACCCATTTGGGTAGGTCTTGACTGATTTATTGGAGTCCTATAAAAGAGGAACGTTTTGGAGAAAAGAGATTTGGAGAGAGCAGAGGATGCTGCAGCACTATGAAGCAGAGTCCACAAGCCAGCAACCTTTGGAGATGAAGAAAGAAAATGCCTCCCGGGGAGCTTCATGAAGCTGGAAGCCAGGAGAGAAAGCTAGCAGATGACGCCATGTTTGCCATGTGCCCTTCCAGCTGAGAGAGAAACCCTGACTGTGTTCGCCATGTACCTTCTCACTTGAGAGAGAAACCCTGAACTTCATCGGCCTTCTTGAACCAAGATATCTTTCCCTGGATACCTTTGATTGGACATTTCTATAGACTTGCTTTAATCGGGACATTATCTCGGCCTTAGAACTAAACTAGCAACTTATTAAATTTGCCTTTTTAAAAGCCATTCCATTTCTGGTACATTGCGTTCTGGAAGCTAGCAAACTGGAACAATACTTAACAATTTTTTAGATGCAATTGGTGGTGAAATTAATGAATGTGTTTTTTTGTAGTCTAGGATGAAATTTGTCAACATTTGGAAGATCCGAGTAACTCGGTGAACTAGTACTTTCTAAATGACCATTTTATGATATTGCAGACTCATGCATAGGTAAAAGGTCCATTCCAAATTTGAGAGATCAGTGGGTTTTCTTTTTTGGTAGCAACTTTCCAGAGATAAAATTCACATTTTTTACCATTCATCCATTTAAAGTATATGACCATTTAAAGTGTGATGGTTTTTAGAGTACTCACAGAGTTGTGCAACCATTGCTAGGATCAACTTTAGAACATTTTCATCACCCCAAATGATCACTCCCCATTCGCCTCACTAATCTAGACAACCACTAGTACTAGTCTATTTTCTTTTTTTTTTTTTACATGGGCAGGCGCCGGGAACCAAACCCGGGTCCTCGGGCATGGCAGGCAAGCACTCTTACCTGCTGAGCCACCATGGCCCGCCCTAGTCTATTTTCTTTATCTGTAACTTTGCCATATCTAGACATTTCATATAAGTGGAATCACATACCGTTTTTTGTGACTGGCTTTCATTTAGCATGATTCTTTCAAAGGTTTGTCCATGTTGTACCATATATCAGTACTTCATTCCTTTTTATAGTTAAATACTATTCCATTGAATGGATAATGCCACATTATGTTTATTTGTTTATCAACTGATGGATATTTGGCCTGTTTTCACCTTTTGGTTATTATGAACAATTCTTGGTAAGCATTGGTGTGCAGATTTTTGTATGGACACATACTTTCATTTCTCTTGGGTATATGCCTAGGAGTGGAATTGCTGGAGCCTATGGTAATTCTGTGTCTAACTTTTTGAGGAATTGCCAGGCTGTTTTCCAAAGTGGCCATACTGTTTCCCGTCCCACCAGCAATGTATGAAGGTTCCGGTTTCTCCACACCCTTGCTAACATTTGTTCTTACCTGTCTTTTTGATGATAGCCATCCTAGCAGGTGTGATGTTGTATTTCACTGTGGTTTTGATTTGTGTTTCCCTGAAGATGAGACTGTGGATTTTAATGTACTAGAATAAAAAAGTTTATTGATATGATTTCAGCTCCCATGTTGAAACTAACTTTTAAGAACCTACCACTTGTTCAGTTATGTAGTATCAAAGAAGAACTTCCACAGTGATCTGAAAAGTCTATTAAAATTCTCTTTCCTTTGCCAACTACATTATCTATGTGAGTTTGAATTCTCTTTGTGTGCTTCAGAACAGTATAGCACAAGATATTGAATGCAGAAATAGATATGAGAATCCAGCTTTCTCTGATAGACAGATATTGAAAAGACTTGCAACCAGGTAAAACAATGCCATTTGTCTCACTTTTTTTGAAAATATGGTTATTTTTTTCTTAAAAATGTTATTTATATTAATATGTAATAAATTTATTATAATTACTTTAAAATGAATTAAATAAATATTTAAAAAATTCCTAGCTTTAGTATATAATATGGTAAATACTGATAAGTATAACCCACATAAAACTAAACTCTTGGAGGTCCTCAGTAATTATTAAGAATGTAAAGGGATCCTGTAACCAAAATTTTTGAGAATAGTGGCTTTAAAGAAACCATTTTCCAAGTCCTCATTGTCAAAGTATACATTTCCACAAAGCCAGCTTGACTGAAAATATCCCTGTGGTTGAAGGTAGGATGTTGTTCTCCTTTCCACCCGTCCTTTCACAAATTCCTTTGCCCACTTTACAAAAGGACAGTATTCTTCTCACCCATCCTGAATCTTATTAAGGTGCATTGTCCCAGGTTGTAAAATCATATGGGATGCTGGTTAAAGAGCCTAGAGGAGAGACCATTTAAAATATTTTTCTTTTAATGCCTCCTTCCCTTCCGTTCCTTGACTCTTGTCAAAGAGTCTCCTTCATAAAGGAGAGTCATGTGACAGCAAGGCAAAGGACGTTGGTACGAAGTACCGGGGAAATCCACATACGGTCCAAATGAAGGCAGAAGAGCCTTTACTCATTTAGTCAGCAGACTTATGACAATACTCTACGTCTTGTTTAATTCTTTTCAATTCATCCTCTCTCTCTCTTTTTCCCTCTCTCTCCCTTCCTCCCTACCCTCCTCCATCTGTGTAAGAATTAGAATTCAAAAGTGAAATGGTTATCATAGGGAAATGTATTTATATATGATTTGAATTGAACGATCAGTCTATTCCTTAAGAAAGTACTTTTTTTTTTTTTTTTTTTTTTTTTTTTTTTTTTTTAGAAAGGGAAACATTTTTAAACATTTTCTTGTTTTATTGTATTCTGTTTCTCCGTTTTTGTTACATGGGCTGGGGCCGGGAATCGAACCGAGGTCCTCCGGCATAGCAGGCAAGCACTTTGCCCGCTGAGCCACCGCGGCCCGCCAAGAAAGTACTTTTGAGGATTGACTTTGCAAATTAGATTACATGGACAATTTTCTTAATTCTGTATGTAATAAATCGAATGAGCTAGGTGCCCAATTCCAAGGTTTTGATTAAAATATATTGAAACCACATGATAAAGTAGGAATCTTTAATCAGAAATATTGTATCAAAAAAGATATATAGAAATACTTTAATTTGCCAACCTTTTTCAATATTATCAGATTTAAAACTGGTGCCTCAAAAATAGAAGAATAGCTGGTGTACTTGATAATCACTGGACAAGTCTTGGTCTGAGCACTTGCTCTGTGCACTGCTTCCCAGGAAGGAGGTAGAGACTGACTCTACTGATGGGCAGCAAATCCTTTTGCAAGGCAGGTGATTTTTAATTCTTTGCTTTTAATAAACCTTTGAACAAGGACCTAACTGATATGAAAATAGATAGATTTAAAAATACGTCTTCCACTTTCTGTTTTATAAATATCAAACTTACAGGAAAGTTATAGGAATAATTCAATAAACAACCTTAAAACTTTCACCTAGTTTTACTAATTGTGAACATTTTGCCTCCTATCTACCTAATCATGTATCTATTTATAAATTATTTCATTCCAGAAAATGTTCAGTTAGTTGCAAATATCTTGACACTCCATCCCTAAATATTTCAGGAGAATCTCCTACAATAGAGTAATCACACTCAGGGTATTTAACGTTGATACTTTTGAAGATTGTAGGCCAAGTTTAACCTTTTTGATAGAAATACTATAGAGGTTTAAAATTAATTCTTGATATTCAAATTCACATACTTATGAAATCAAATTTGGAATAGTATTCTAATGTAAAATTCTTTCCATTCTCTTTAGTTATTTAAGTAAAGAAGGGTTTTCAGCTCTTTTATCTATAGAAACAAAAATAGGACGAGAACTGATACCAAATCTCTCTCACTTTAATAATAAACATTCATATATTAATTGGGATGTGAAATTTCCAACTGCTAAAAAGACATGAACTAATTGAAAAGAAAGAAAAAAGCCTACCTATTTCATTAAAAGATGCAGTTTCTTTTTGTTTTATTGATTATATATTAAATTTTGTTCTAATTATGTTTTGATCAATTTTATACTAACAATTGTAATAACTCAATGAAGAAATGTTGGCATAGATTATAGTCAAAGAAATTTTAAAAAGTTAATAAGCTTTTGTTATTGAAGAGAAGTATGATAGGGTGTTTAATTAAAAAAATTTGCAAGAATAAAAATTCATTAGGGCAAAATTCTGTGGGGTGAGTAGAATGGAAATACAAGTTTTTTGAGAAAAAGTAACAATGTGAAATTTCTGCCCCAAATAATATGTGATTGTAAAATTTGGATGATGATATGGTTTGTGAATATATATATCATATATCTCAATAAAACAATTTAAAAAATTAATAAAAATTATTAGTGTAGTTTTTCCTAATGAGAGTTAGTAGATTGTATCAAACCATTGAGTATTTGAATTTATTAGATACTTTAAAAAGAGCCAAGTAACAGCTTTTTATTTTTACAATGTCAATATTTGGATTACTTTGGGATTTGCATCCTTTGCAACTATTTTGACTTACAAATTGAGAGTATAAAAATAAAAATGTTGGAGGGGTATATAGTTTTTCTAAATGCTTTCAGGATTTGCATGAACAAAAAATGGGGAATCCCTGTGTGTGTGATTGGGCTAGAGCCAGGCAAGAGCTGCAAGGGATGTTTGGGGGGATTACATAGCTGTAGGTCAGTAAATTGAAAGAGGGCAGGGAATTGTCAACAGAGGAAGATGTTGAAGGCAACAGGTCTTCAACTGACGTTAAGTAGCTTTGTCTTTACAGAAGGGGACAGGATGCCAAGGAAGCATTTAACCCCCAAATAATACTGAGAAGCCTGGAAGACCACATTAAGCTTTTGACTTTTATAAAAATGCTTCTTCGTAGGAGACTTCATGGCAGGGCTTATCCACCCCTGTATTCATTTACTGATAACCTGTATTAAATTATGTTCACTATGGGTATGACTCTATATGATATAATACATTTTGAGGAAAAACAGAAACATTCTCATTTTTGTCAGTTTAAACAAGTCTTTTGAGGCAGTGTAGGTAGTCTCTAGAGCCTCTTGTGAACCTCTTCTTTGCATGCATAATTCCTTGCGTGTGTATGAGAGTGGGTGAAATAATACTAATGGAATTCTCTCCTGGGTTCTCAGCAACGGCATGAACTGCCTTATTTAGTGACAAACGATTCTGAGTTATGACTCTCAGTTTACAGGTAGGGTGCTAGTGAAGTCAAGTGGTTTCCTTACTGTAGGTCTCAGAAGGTGGTAGCACTGGGAATCAGCTCAGGTCTATTTCCAGAGCTTGTGTACTTGGCTGGAAACTGTTGCTCTCACTGCAGTAGCAGCTCTGGCTTTGGGCATGTAGATGCTGTGTGGAGAATTTTGACTCACATCGTAAGAACCAAATTAAGGACCAAAGTAACTTTAATTGATGCTTCTTTTTATAGATGTCATTTAAGAACAAGTAATTGAAAGAGCAGAAGTTCTCAATCCCTATGAAGATAAAATTTGAGTTTTCTGGCTAAAAGTGCAATATACAATGGGCTTCTAAAACAAAAAGCCATTGCAGCAAATGCTCTGAGGGAAACTTTTTTTTTTTTAAATGTAAGAGACTGTTGAAAATAAAATAAAATTTATGCATTAAAAAGTGAAAGATTCCTTATGACAGTCAAAATATATTTTCCATGAATACATCTACCAAAACCTTAAGAAACAGAACAAATCAATATATGAAATATAAGAAATACATGTGTTCTAGTTTGCTAGCTGCCGGAATGCAATATACCAGAAACAGAATGGCTTTAAAAAAAGGGGAGTTTAATAAGTTGCTAGTTCATAGTTCTAAGGCCAAGAAAATGTCCCAATTTCAACCAGTCTATAGAAATGTCCGATCTAAGGAATCCAGGGAAAAGATACCTTGGTTCAACAAGGCTGATGAAGTTCAGGGTTTCTCTCTCAACTGAAAGGCACATGGCAAACACAGTCACAATTTCTCTCTCATCTGGAAAGGCACATGGTGAAGATGGTCAGGGTTCCTCTCTCATCTGGAAGGGCACATGGCAGACACGGCGTCATTTGCTACCTTCTTCTCCTGGCTTCCGGTTTCATGAAGCTCCCAGGGAGGCATTTTCCTTCTTCATCTCCAAAGGTCACTGGTTCGTGGACTCTCTGCTTTGTGGTGCTTCAGCTTTCTATGCTCTCTCTGAATCTCTTTCATTCTCCAAAATGTTTCTTTTTTTTATAGGACTCCAGAAACTTCTCAAGACCCACCCAAATGGGTGGAGACATGTCGTCACCTAATCCAGTTTAACAGCCACTCTTGATTAAATCACATCTCCAGGGAGATGATCGAATTACAGTTTCAAACATACAGTACTGAATAGGGATTAGAAGAAATGACTGTCTTTACAAAATGGGATTAGGATTAAAACATGGCTTTTCTAGGGGACATATATCCTTTCAAACCAGCACAACATGCTTTATAAAGATGAAAGAGGAATTATTCATGAGAGCTATTATCAAATCTTTCAGGCATGTAAAAGTATGAGTATAATGTAATGAACACCTGTGAATCTACTACCCAACATAAGGAATAAAACAAAAAAATACTGTTGTTTCCCACTGAAATCCCTTCTGTTTCCCACAGAAATAGCTGCTTTCCTGACTTTGATGTTTATTATTTCCATGCATTTTTTTATGAGAAGGTGAGTTTATTGAAGATGCATCATCAAGGATATTCCCATGCATTTTAAAACACTTTTTCTAAAAACTTTTTTATTGTAAAATATTAACATATATACAAAGCAAAGCAAGAAAAGCAATACTTTTCAAAGCACACTCTAAGAAATAGTTACAGAACAGATCCCAGAGTTTGTCATGGGTATCATTCCACCATCTCAGATTTTTCCTTCTTGCTGCTCCAAAACGCTGGAGGTTAGAAGGAATATTAATACAGTTATTCAGCAGTCATACTTGTTTGTTAAATCCCATTTTCTCTGTTTTATCTTCTTTTTTAATCTTCCTCCCAATCTATAGGTATCTTTGAGCAATGTCTGTTCTTTTTCATGTTGAAAAGAGGTATCCACACTGAAGGATAAGGGGATGTAATTGATAATCTTGGAGAGGCTGGTCCCTCTGAATTTCAAAATTTATCTGACCTAGGAACACTCTGGGAATTATATGTTCCAGGAATTATAAACCTAGTGCGTGAGACCTTTACAGAGTTCCAGTTGGAGCCCTAAGCGTTCTTAAGAGTCAACAGGAGTGATGTTGATAGGGGTTGAGTAAACCATGGCAATTATCACTATCTAACTGAAGCTTGCATATGAGGAGCCTCCAGAATAACTTTTTGACTCCATTTGATTTCTCTTGGCCACTGATGCCTTATTTTATTACATTTCTTTTCCCCCTTTTGGTCTGGAAGGTGTTGTCAATCCGATGGTGCCAGGGCCGGACATATCCCTAGGAGTCACGTCTCACACCGTCAGAGATATTTTTACCCCTAAAAAGCTTATATCATGTAGTGGAGACAATAATTTTCCTTGCAGAGTTGGGCTTAGAGAGAGAGAGAGGCCACTTCTGAGCAACAAAGAGGCTTCCTGGAAGCAACTGTTAGGCCTTGTTATAGGTGGTCTTAGCTTCTCCACTATAGAAATAAGTTTCATAAGGGCAAGCCTCAAAATCTAGGGCTTGGCTTATTTTCTTGGGAGCCCCCCATGGTTGAAAGGGTACCCAGGGTTTCCCAGATGGGAGAGTTTAATAGTTCCATATATATATATTATATATATATTTATATAAAAATAAAAATATAAAAAAATTATTTATATAAAAAATATATTTTTCCCTCCACTTCGGGCCCTCAAGTGACTCTACCAATACTTTTTAATTATCACCCTACCCTAGTTTGAGATGAATCCTGGTATTATATTATGCTATACAGAATTACAAGGCCTTATTCCTGTTCTGGACTCCAGGAGTTTGGGTTCTTTAAATGAGCTATCCAGACAGGTTGATTGAGATTGTTTTACAGAAAATTTAGGTTCTAGACATAATAAACCTCTCTGCCTTTGGTTTCACACAGTAGCTGAAGGTCTAGAATACATACACTATCATCTGTTACCCTGCATTCTAATTTAACCTAGACCCACCAGATTAGCTTTGTTTTAAACTCTAATTGAGGCCTGGTCTCTTTTTTGGTTACTTTAACTGTTTCTATATATAACTATGCTAACTTTCAGGGTTGCAGCACCCCATTTCTGCGTCTTGGGTGTCACAGAGTTAGTCTAAGTTCCAGGGAAATACCAGCTGATACACGTACAGCTCATTGTCTCAGAATCCAGAAATGCCTGCCCAACTTCAGACTAAGTGTGGCTGCTGTAAGGACTTACAATCTAGGCTCCATTTTCCCATAAGTATTTTCTGAGAGAGATCTTAGCATATTTGTTCTTTTATTTCTAGCTTATTTTGTAAACATATTGTTCCCAGGGTTTATTCAGTTCATTGTTTGCCTCTCAACACCTTTCCTTCTTGTAGCCACACCAAATTCTATCATATAAATGTATCAGAGATTGCCTTTTGGCTTATCAGCCATTATACCCTTCAGATCCCTCCATCTATTGGGCATTATGGATAATATCCAAAATAAGCAAACCACGTCTTCGAGAGTCCTCACTTGGTTGTACAATCAGCAGCACTCTTAATTTTAGACAATTTTCATTGGTCCGTAATAACAAAGAACCGACATACACAGCATCACCAACTATCAAATGAACATTACTCCTTATCACTTGTCTCTTCCTCCCAAGTAGTTGCCCCTGGTAGTGCTGTGGTACTGTCAATGTCTTCCTGTTCACTTTGACCACAACATGCATTAAAAAAATTTCCCCCTCTATCCCTCCACTGTAGACTCTTTGCCCACTATTGAACCATTGAAACAGTTCATGCAAGAACTATTTATAGTTGTAGATTTAACCAGTGGGATACATGGCACTATACATCACCTTTCAGTCATATTCACCTTCAACATGGCAGTGTTACTTATAAACCTGCTAATTAGTTAACATCACTTCTATCCGTTCCCTTACATTTAGGTTCAAACTCATTGGGTAGCCTTTCCTCCGTCTCTAGCTTTTGTGTACCTCTAAGTGTGTTATGTTCTACAGTGTAATCTCAGAGATGATCTTTACCAGAGTCATTATAGTGAAATCACATAACATCTGTCCTTTTGTATCTAATTTCACTCAGCACTATGTCCTCAGGGTTCATCTACATTATCATATGCTTCGGGACATCATTTTGTTTTGCTGCTGCATAATATTCCATCATATGTATAAACCACATTTTGTTTATCCACTTGTCTGTTCATGGGCACTTAGATTGTTTCCATCCCTTGGCAACTGTGAATAGTGCCACTGTGAACTTCGATGTGAAGATGTCTGTTCATGTCACTGCCCTCGGCTCTTCTGAGTGTATACCAAGTAAGTATTGGTATTGCTGGGTTAAAATACTTTTTTTTTTAAAAGAACAGTTTTATTCACATACCACACTGTCCATCCAACGTGTATAATCAGTAGCTCTCAGTATAATCACAGAGTTGTGCTTTCATCACCACACTCAATTTGAGAACATTTTCATTGTTCCAAAAAGAAAAACCCTATATCTCGATACCACCCATTATTGACACTTTGCATTGAATTGGTACTTTGTAACAATTGATGGAAGAATATTATAACTTTACTGTTAATTATAGTCCATAGTTTGTATCAGGTGTGTTTTAAAAAATATTTTTATTGAGAAATCTTCACACACATACAGTCCAAACACAATATACAATCAGTGGCTCACAGTATCATCACATAGTTGTATATTCATCACCATAATGTTTTAGAACATTTGCATCACTCCAGAAAAAAAGAAAAACTCATGCATCCAGTCATGGTCAGGTTCATGTATCAACCTTTTTGTCTTGTTGGGCAAGTGCTGGCCCGTCTGTTGCTTTGAAGACATTTCATAGAATTAAACACGTTGGGTATATCCACAGCTGATTCCATTTGTAATCAGTCAAGGGGAGTGTCTTCTTTAATGAGTGATGCTTAATCTAATCACCGGAAGCCTTTTAAGGAGGATTCAGAAGAGGCAGGCTCTCTTCCTGCTTTGGGTGGCAAGCCTCTCCTGTGGAGTTCATCCAGATCCTTCATCAAAATCGTCAGCTTCACAGCCTGCCCTACAAATTTTGGACTCTATGTTCCCACGGTTATGTGAGATACTTTTATAAATGTTATATTTATGAATATTTCCTGTTGATCCTGTTTCTCTAGAGAACCCTAACTAATACAACTTGGTACCAGGAGTGGGATATTAAGAAACAAAATCTTAAAAATGGGTTTTTATGAATGGTTTTCTACTCTGGACTCAAAGGCACTGAGGACTCTTATTCCCTAATCAGAATGACAATGCCAATCCATGGAGTGAGTTGGCAAAAGAGATAGTGAAAATCACCATTTGATTCTCTTAATGCTTCACTTGTATGAAGCCAAGCTCTGGGGGATAATGTTTTTGACACCTGTATAAAGTTTTGTGGAAATAGGAAGTATAGAGATGTTGGCTTGTATCTGTTAGATATACTTGATGCATTAATGAGTGAAAGGGATTAGTTTAAGGCTTCAATTGAGAAGCTTAAGTCCTGTCTGACAGATGTAGATGTGAGTGTCCTGAAGGAAAATCTTATTTCCTGTAGCCGTAGACCTGAGATCTCTGAAAATCAGGCTCAGAATCTTGTTAGAATAGCAACTTTACAACGTAAATTGAAATCTCAGTCTTACATGTGTCTGCCATTAAAGTGAAGACAGATTGGAAAGACATCCCTGAAAAATGGGATGGTGACATATGGATGGATAATGATGGTGGCAAGATTGAAATCCTAGGTCATGCTGAGTTTTCTCTAGATAACCCTGTAATAGTATGCCCTAAGGACATAGTTGCCCCACTTCCAGCCTGCCTTGAGGAGTTGGCCACCCAACCTCCACCTGAAGGGATTAGCCTGAGAGTGATTAATCCTCTTTCACCAGATGAAACTGCAAATGAATGCCCTGAAGCAAATGGCTTGGAAGAGACTTTTAATTCTTATCATGATCCACCCTCAAACTGCCCCTCATTACTCCCAGACCTATAACTAAAGTCCCAACACACCTCTAAAGGTATCACACATGAGGAGGTACATTATACTCCAAAAGAACTATGTGAGTTTTCCAACGTATATAGACGAATCAGGGGAATATGTGTGGCAATGGATTTTAAGGGTGTGGGATAATGGTGGGAAGAATATAAGGCTGGATCAGGCTGAATTTATTGATATGGGCCCAATAAGTAGAGATTTTGCATTCAGTGTTATAACTCCAGGGGCTAGAAAAGGCATTAACATTTTGTTTGGATGGTTGGCTGAAACATGGAGCAAAAGGAGACCGACATTACCTGAGGTTGAAATGCCAGAACTGCCCTGGTATAATGTAGATGAGGGGATCCAGAGGCTTAGAGAGATTGGAATGTGAGAGTGGATTTATCATGCAAGGCCTGCTCTTACACCCCAGGAATGTCCAGAGGATGCACCTTTTACCAGAACAGTGAGAAATAAATTTGTGAGACTAGCACCATCATTCCTGAAGAGCTCTGTAGTTGCACTTATCTGTAAGTCAGATATTACTGTAGGAACTGCTGTCACTGAGCTGGAATCCTTAAACACAATGGGGATGATCGGATCCTGAGTTGGCAGAAGTCAGGTGGCAGCACTGAGAATCCCCACATTGGCTCTTTAACTCGTGCAGTGAGGGCTATTATGGTGGGAAAAGCCAAGTGAAAGCGACTAGAACTGCCCCTACCTAGCAAAATAGTAAATCAGAAACAATACTGGAGGGATTGTAGAGATTACTGCCATTCTTAAGGACTTGAAGAATGCAGACGTGGTGATTCCCACCACATCCCCATTCAACTCTCCTATTTGGCTTGTGCAGAAAACAGATGGGTCTTGGAGGATGACAGTGGGTTATCATAAGCTCAACCAGGTGGTAACTCCAATTACTGCTGCTGTTCCAGATGTGGTATCATTGCTTGAGCAAATCAATACATCCCCTGTACCTTGTATGCAGCTACTGATCTGGCAAATGCTTTTTTCTCAATAGCTGTTAGTAAGGACCACCAGAAACAGTTTGCTTTCAGCTAGCAAGGTCAGCAATATACTTTCACTGACCTACCTCAGGGGTATATCAACTCTCCAGCCGTATGTCATAATCTTGTCCTTAGGGACCTGGATCGTTTCCATCTCCCACAAGACATCACAGTGGTCTATTATATTGATGATATCATGTTGATTGGACCTAGTGAGCAAGAAGTAGCAACTACTCTAGGCTTACTGGTAAGGCATTTGTGTATCAGAGGATGGGAGATGAATCCAACAAAAATACAGGGGCCTTCCACCTCAGTGAAATTTCTAGGTGTCCAGTGGTGTGGGGCATGATGAGATATCCCTTCTAAGATGAAGGATAAGTTGTTGCATCTGGCCCCTCCAGCAGCCAAAAAAGGCACAACGCCTAGTTGGTTTCTTTGGATTTTGGCAACAATATATTCCTCATTTGGGTGTGCTACTCCAGCCCATTTATCAAGTGACCAGAAAAGCTGCTAATTTTGAGTGGGGACCTGAACAAGAGGAGGCTCTGTGACAGGTCCAGGCTGCTGTACAAGCTGCTGTGCTTGGACCATATGATCCAGCAGATCCAATGGTGCTGGAAGTGTCAGTGGCAAATAAAGATGCTGTTTGGAGCCTTTGGCAGGCCCCTGTAGGAGAATCACAACGTAGACCCTTAGGATTTTGGAGCAAAACCTTATCATCTGCTACAGATAACTACTCTCCTTTTGAGAAACAGCTTTTGGGCCTTAGTAGAGACTGAATGCTTAACCTTGGGCCACCAAGGTACCATGAGTTGCCTATCATGAACTGGGTGTTGTCTGACCCACCAAGCCATAAAGTTTGGCGTGCGCAGCAGCACTCCATCATAAAATGGAAATGGTATATATGAGATAGGGCCAGAGCAGGTCTTGAAGGCACAAGTAAGTTACATGAGGAAGTGGCCCAAATGCCCATGGTCTCCATACCTGCCACATTACCTTCTCTTTCCCAGACCAGAGCTATGGCCTCTTGGGGAGTTCCTTACAGTGAATTGACTGAAGAAGAGAAAGCTCAGGCCTGGTTTACAGATGGTTCAACATGATATACAGGTACTACCGAAAAGTGGACAGCTGCAGCACTACAACCCCTTCCTGAGGTGTCCTTGAAGGATAGTGGTGAGGGGAAATCCTCCTAGTGGGCAGAACTTTGAGCAGTGCACCTGGCTGTTCATTTTGCTTGGAAGGAGAACTGTCCAGAGGTGCATTTGTATACTGACTCATGGGCTGTTGCCAATAGTTTGGCTGGATGGTCAGGGACTTGGAAAGACCATAATTGGAAAATTGGTGACAAAAAGGTCAGGGGAAGAGGTATGTGGATAGGCCTTTCTGAGTGGGCTAAAAACATGAACATATTTTTGTCCCATGTGAATGTGCACCAGAGGGTGATTTCAGCAGAGGACAGTTTTAATAATCAAGTGGGTAAGATGACCCATTCTGTACATACCAGTCAGCCTCTTTCCCCAGCACCTCTTATTACCCAGTGGGCTCATGAACAAAGTGGTCATGGTAGTAGAGATGGAGTTATGCATGGCTCAGCAACATGGACTTCCACTCACCAAGGCTGACCTGGCTACAGCCATTGCTTAATGGCCAGTCTGCCAGCAGCAAAGACCCACACTCAGCCCCTGATATAGCACTGTTCCCCGAGGCAACCCTCGGCTACATGGTGGCAGGTTGATTATATTGGCAACTCCCTTCATGGAAGGGGCAGCAGTTTTTTCTAACTGGAATAGACACATACTCTGGATATGTTTTTGCTTTCCCTGCATGCAGTGCTTCTGCCAAAACTACCATCCTTGGGCTTACAGAATGCCTTATCCATCATCATGGTATTTCACACCGGAAACACACTTCGTAGCAAATGAAGTGCGGGAATGGGCACATGCTCATGGAATTATCTGGTCTTACCATGTTCCCCATCATCCAGAAGCAGCTGGATTGATAGAATGGTGGAATGGACTTTTGAAAACTCAATTACGGTGCCAACTAGGTGGAAACACCTTGAAGGCCTGGGTAATGTTCTCCAGGAAACTGTATATGCTCTGAATCAGCATCCACTGTATGGTGCTGTTTCTTCTATAGCCAGGATCCATAGGTTCAGGAGCCAAGGGGTGGAATTGGGAGTGGTACCACTCACTGTTACCCCTAGTGATCCACTAGGAAGATTTTTGCTTCCTGTCCCTGCGACCATGAGCTCTCCTGGTCTACAGGTTTTAGTTCCAAAAGGGGGAGTACTTCCACCAGGAGAAACAACAATGATTCCATTAAACTGGAATCTAAGACTGCCACCTGGTCATTTTGGGCTCTCATGCCCCTGGATCAACAAGCCAAGAAGGGGATTGACCCTGACTATCAGGGGAAAATAGGACTGCAGCTACACTATAGAGGTAAAGAAGAGTTTTCTTGGAATATAGGAGATCCCCTAGGGAGTCTTTTAGTACTACCATGCCCTGTGATTAAAATCAATGGAAAACTGCAACAACCCAATACCAGCAGGACTACACATGGCTCTGAAACTTCAGGAATGAAGGTTTGGGTCACCCCACCAGGCAAAGAACTATGGCCAGCTGAAGTCCTTGCTGAGGGTAAAGGGAACATGGACTGGGTAGTGGAAGAAGGTAGTAATCAATGTGAACTGCAACCACATGATCAGTTACAGAAATGAGGACTGTAATGCTGTTTGGTTCATGTTATACTATTTAAGTTATAAGATATCAGGTTTAAGAAGAAATATTACCCAAAGATTTGCACCCTATTCTGGAGAGATTTAATGTGTTTCCAGTTATATGCAGCACAGTTGAGGATTGTTAGGTGAGAAAAAAATGTGTCATATTGTTTTCTATTCAGAAATTAGGTCTGGTTAAAGGTGATAATTATAGCTGCCAACTTGACAAGGGGTGGACTGTTATGGTCAGGTTCATGTGTCCACTTGGCCAGGTGTTGGTACCTGTTTGTCTGGTTGGACAAGTGCTGGCCTGTCTTTTGTTATGAGGACATTTCATAGAATTAAATCATGATCACGTCGGCTATATCTACAGCTGATTCCATTTGTAATGAGCCAAGGGGAGTGTCTTCTTTAATGAGTGATGCTTAATCTAATCATTGGAAGCCTTTTAAGGGGGATTCAGAAGAGACAGGTTCTCTTCCTGCTTCGGCTGGTCAGCCTCTGCTATGGAGTTCATCCAGACTCTCCATTGGAATCATCAGTTTCACAGCCTGCCCTACAGATTTTGGACTCTACCTTCCCGTGGTTACGTGAGACACTTCTATAAATTTTGTATTTATGAATATTTCCTGTTGATTCTGTTTCTCTAGAGAACCCTAACTAATACACATCCGTACACCTTACCCTTCCCTCTCACTGACCACTAATATTTCAATCTACCCAATTTTTCTTGCAGGTTAGAATACTTTTAAAGGAAATGTCTTTAGAGTATGGTGGGGAGGCATGTCTATACACTAAAGCTGGATTATATGATGTGTGAATAAAACTATTTAAAAATGAACAGAGCAAGTGCAAGGGTAGTTCAGTGGTAGAATTTTTGCCTGCCATGCAGGAGACCTGGGTTCAATCCCTGGCCCATGCCCTTCCCAAAAAAAACAAACAAGAAAAACAAAAAAAGTTCAACAAATGGTCCTGCAGTAATGGGATGCTCACGTGGAAAAAGAATGAAATGTGACCCCTGCCATACAGCATACAAAAAAAAAAATGGACAGAGAGAAACAAGTGCTAGAGAAAATGCTGAGAAAGAGATGTACTTATTCACTGTCAGTGGGGAAATAAGAGGTGCAGCCCCTTGGAGAGCTGTGTGGTGATTCCACAGGAGGCTAGGGGTAGGGTTGCCATATGATCCTGAAACCCCATTGCTCAGTATATATCTGAAACAATTGAGTGTGGGGATATGGATGGACATTTGCACACTGGTGTTCCTGGCAACAGTATTCGTGATCCACAGTGGAGGTGGCCTAAGGGTACAACAACTGAGGAATGGAAGGGGAAACTATGTTGTAGCCATACAATGGAGTACTGAGTGGCTGCAGGAAGAAATGAAGTTGTGAGGCGTGCAACTGGATGAATGAAATGTCAGGAACATTTAAAAGACAAAAAATATTACCATGTCTTAATTATATGGACTAACTACAGTATAAAAATTTGGTAAACTAAAGTTGAGAGCATGGGGTTATCAGGTTGGGGCTTATTGTAAAGGGTCCTAGATTGTAAGCTCTTACAGCAGTCACAAATATTCAGGAAATAAAACTATTAATTCTAAATTCTGAGATACTGAGCTTTTGTCTTTCCCAGAAACTTCGGGTATTTATGTGACACCTGAGACTCAGAGTTAGAGCTCTGAAGCTATGAAAGTCAGCAGTACTCCATACAGGAACTGTTTAAAAAGTTGAAAAAGTGATCAAACATTAAGTTGAGATATGAATGAAACTGATTTGTTACGACTAAGGTATATCAGAAGACTGGGTAAAGGATGAGATCATCCATATTTTAAAACTTCAGCTTCTATGTGAGACTAAAAGATGTTTATTTGGTGTAAACTTTATGTTTTGTTAGTGCATTTCCTAATTTAACTTGTATGGTCAATTTGGTTCAATACCATAAGTACATGGAATCTTGAATCAGGCAAGAGATTTTGTTGGTTTGTCCAGGTTAGTGTGATGCCCCAATAAATCCCAGCGAATAAAGAAGTATTTGCAAAGACCCCTTGGGGAATGGGGAGAAAGGGGGAAATATTCACCTTCCCCATTTGGAGAATTTCTTATTTTCTCACAAGCAGGTGGGATGACCAAATCAATAGGATGAGCCCTCAACCTTGGTGTTCACCCCTATGAAACTTACTCTTGCAAAGGATAATAGGCTAAGCCTACTTAAAATTAGGCCTAAGGGGTGCGTGGGTAGTTCAGTGTAGAATGCTCGCCTTCCATTTGGGAAACCCAGGTTCATTTCCCAGACCATGCACCCACCCCACCCACCCCCCAAAAAATTAGGCCTAAGAGTCACCACCAGAGAACCTCTTTTGTTGTTCAGATGTGCTCTCTTTCTCTCTCTCTAAACTGATAAGAGCGAGTGAACTCACTGCCCTCCCCACCTACATGAGACATGACTCCTCACTGCCCTCCCCCCCTACATGGGACATGACTCCCAGGGGTGTAAATCTCCCTAGCAACATGGGACAGAAATCCTAGGATGAGCTGGGACCTGGTAGCAAGGGATTGAGAAAGCCTTCTTTGTTTTTTTTCCATTCTACATATGTAATCAGTAATTCACAGTATCATCACATAGTTGCATATTCCTCATCATGATAATTTCTTAGAACATTTGCATCAATTCAGAAAAAGAAATAAAAGGACAACAGAAAAATAAAACGAAAACAGAAAAAAATTATACATACCATACCTCTTACCCCTCCCTTTCATTGATCACTAGCATTTCAAACTAAATTTATTTTAACGTTTGTTCCCCCTATTATTTTTATTCCATATGTTCTACTCATCTATTGACAAGGTAAATAAAAGGAGCATCAGACACAAGATTTTCACAATCACACAGTCACATTGTGAAAGCTATATCATTATTCAGTCATCATCAAGAAACATGGCTACTGAAACACAGCTCTACATTTTCAGGCAGTTCCCTCCAGCCTCTCCATTACATTTTGGATAACAAGTTGGTATCTACTTAATGCGTAAGAATAACCTCCAGGATAACCTTTTGACTCTGTTTGGAATCTCTCAGCCATTGACACTTTGTCTCATTTTACTCTTTGGTCAGGAAGGTTTTCTCAGTCCCTTGATGTTGGTTCTCAGCTCATTCTAGAGTTTTTCTCAATCCCTTGATGCTGAGTCACAGCTCATTCTAGAATTTGTGTCCCATGTTGCCAGGAAGGTCCACACCCCTGGGAGACATGTCCCACGTAGACAGGGGGGAGGGTGGTGAGTGTGCTTGTGTTGGCTGGAGAGAGAGGCCACATCTGAGCAACAAAAGAGGTTACCTTTTGGAGCACTACTCGGACCTCTTGGAGGTAACTCTTAGGCCTAATCTTAAGTAGGCTTGACCTATCCTTTGTGGGGTTAAGTTTCATATGAACAAACCCCAAGACTTGGGGCTCAGCCTATAGCTTTGGTTGTCCACACTGCTTGTGAGTCTATCAAGAATTCAACTTTGGGAGGTTGAATTTTCCCCCGTTCTCACCATTCCCCAAAGGGGACTTTGCAAATCCTTCTCCACTCACTGATCAAATCACTCTGGGATTCATCGGAGCATCACTCTGGACAAACCAACAAAATTTCATGTCCTTCCCAAGGTTCCATGTACTTATGTTGTTCAACCAACTATGTACATAAGATATATTAGGAAATACACTAGTCAAAATATAAATTTTGTACCAAATAGACTTTTTTTGCTTTGGTCTCACACATAAGTTGAAATTTTAAAATATTAGTTACCATCTATTTTCAGCACCCTGCAGTAATGACATTCCTTTGTTCTTCCTCATGCAAAAACATTTTAAAAATTTGTACATTTAGTCACTATCATTATACACTCTAGGCATTCCTAGATTATACCATCTCAGTCTTTATCATCTATCTTTCTTTGTGATTTCATTTATGCCCCCAGCCCTCCTCCCTCTATCGTTCTCACATGCAGCTTCATTCAGTGTTTTAACATAATTGAATTACAGTTAGGTAGTATTGTGCTGTCCATTTCTGAGTTTTTATATTCAGTCCTGTTGCACAATCTGTATCCCTTCAGCTCCAGTTACCCAATATCTTACCCTATTTCTATCTCTTGATGGTCTCTGTTACCAATGAAATATTCCAAGTTTATTCACTAATGTCAGTTCTTATCAGTGAAACCATACCGTATTTGTCCTTTTGTTTTTGGCTAATTTCACTCATCATAATGTCCTTAGGTCCATCCACGTTGTCACATACTTCATAACTTTTTTCTGTCTTACAGCTGTATAATATTCCATTGTATGTATATGCCACAGTTTGTTTAGCCACCCATCTGTTGATGGACATTTTGGCTGTTTCCACCTCTTGGTAATTGTAAATAATGCTGCTATAAACATTGGTGTGCAAATGTCCGTTTGTGTCCTTGCCCTCGTGTCCTTTGAGTAGAGACAGCATATAGATGGGTCCTGTTTTTTAATCTATTCTGCCAGTCTGTGTCTTTTGATTGGAGAGTTTAATCCATTAACATTTAGTGTTATTACTGCACAGGTAGTACTTTCTTCTACCATTTTATTTTGCCTCTTGGATTTTACACGTCATATCTAATTTTCCTTCTTTTTACCTTTACTCATAGTCTTCCTTTCTACGCTGTTCTCCACACCTCTCTCTTCTGTCTTTTCGTATCTGTCGCTAGTGCTCCCTTTAGTATTTCTTGCAGAGCTGGTCTCTTGGTCACAAATTCTCTCAGTGATTTTTTGTCTGAAAATGTTTTAATTTCTCCCTCATTTTTGAAGGACAATTTTTCTGGATATAGAATTCTTGGTTGGCAGTTTTTCTCTTTTAATAATTTAAATATATCATCCCACTGTCTTCTCGCCTCCATGGTTTCTGCTGAGAGATCTATGCATAGTTTTATTGGGCTTCCCTTGTACCTGATGGTTTGCTTTTTTCTTGCTGCTTTCACGATTCTCTTTCTCTTTGACCTCTTGACATTCTGATTAGTAAATGTCTCGGAGTACGTCTATTTGGATCTTTTCTCTTTGGGGTATGCTGCACTTCTTGGATCTGTAATTTTAAGTCTTTCATAGGAGCTGGGAAATTTTCAGTGATAATTTCCTCCATTAGTTTTTCTCCTCCTTTTCCCTTCTTTTCTCCTTCTGGGACACCCACCACATGTATATTTGTGTGCTTCATATTGTCATTCATTTCCCTGAGTCCCTGCTCATATTTTTTCATTTTTTCCCTATATTTTCTTTTTCTTGTCGGATTTCAGATGTTCCATCCTCCAGTTCACTAATCCTATCTTCTGCCTCTCGAAATCTACCATTGTAGGTTTCCATTGTTTTTTTCATCTCTTCTACCGTGCCTTTCATTCCTGTAAGTTCTGTGATTTGTTTTTTCAGACTTTTGATTTCTTCTTTTTGTTCATTCCTTACCTTCTTTATATCCTCCCTCAATTCATTGATTTGGGTTTTGATGAGGTTCTTCATGTCTGTTCATATATTCTGAATTAATTGTTTCAGCTCCTGTATCTCATTTGAATTGTTGGTTTGTTCCTTTGACTGAGCCATATCTTCAATTTTCCTAGTATGATTTGTTATTTTTTGCTGGCGTCTAGGCATTTAATTACCTTAATTAGTTTATTCTGGAGATTGCTTTCACTTCTTTTACCTAGGGTTTTCTTGCTGGATGAATTTGTTGTCTATCTGTTCTTTGACATTCAGTTCAGCTTTATTTGGACCTCTAGCTTAGGCTTTGTTTAACAAAGGAGAATTTTTCAGTTCTTGTTTTCTTGTTTCTTGCCCTGCTTGTATGCTGCCTCCCCCTCCCCCCCCAACCCTTAGGAGGGTCTGCTTAGGTATTATAGACCCCAGCCAGATTTTCCCAGACCAAACTGGCCTCCTATCAGGAGGAAAGAGTCACCTGTGTTGGTTTTCCCTGAGGGTGAGACCCAGCAGGTTGAAAGACTTTCCTGTGAAGTCTCTGGGCTCTGTTTTTCTTATCCTTCCCAGTATGTGGTGCTTGTCTGACTGCAGGTCCCACCAGCATAAGATGATGTTGTACCTTTAATGTTGGCAGACTCTCCCTGCTAGGGACATGGTGGAGACAGAGGAGAGGTTGTAGGCTGGTTTTAATGGCTTCAAATTACCAAGCCCTGGGGTCTGAATTCCTTGAGGAAGGGATTCCACCTGAGTTGACTTCACCGCTCCCCTGGGGAAGGCACAGGCTCCAGACAAGCCCTCAGATGAGCTTGTTTCTGCCTATGCCTGGGGCAGTTGCAGTCTGAGAAGCCCTTCAGCTGTATCCAAAGGCAGTCAAGCCTTTGTAGAAACACAACCACAAAAACCTCTGTTTCCTTCTTTTACCGTCAGCCCTGCCCCCTCGGCACCATGGCAAAAATGAGCGACCTCTGCTTTGACTAGGTTCACCTGAGCTGGGGGCCTATTTTTAGTAGCCAGAATTTGTTAATTAATTCCACCATTCGCATTTGGTTGGGCTCAGCCCCTGCTGCTGGTAAAGTCTCTTTCCTTTCCCCTCTGGGAAGCAGCCTGTCGGGGAGGGGGGGCTCACAGCAGGTTCAGCTGGTCCAGACTGGGGTACACTGTGTGTCCGTCACTGATGTGGCCCCAGGAGCTGTTCTGTACTGTTTCTGGTTATTTAGTAGTTGTTCTGGAGGACGAACTAAAACGCGCACATTGCTAAGCCGCCATCTTGGCCTGGAAGTCGAGAAAGCCTTCTTGACCATAAGGGGAAAGAGAGAAATGAGAAAAAATGAAGTTTCAGTGGCTGAAAGATTTCAGAGTCAAGAGGTCATCCTGGAGGTTATTCTTATGCATTATATAGATATTCCTTTTTAGTTTATGGTATATTGTAGTGGCTAGAGGGAAGTACCTGAAAGTGTAGAGCTGTGTTTCAGTAGCCTTGATTCTTTTATTATTATTATTATTATATAACATATATACAAAGCAAAGAGAGAAAAAAGCAATAGTTTTCAAAGCACCTTTCAACAAGTAGTTATAGGACAGATCCCAGAATTTGTCATAAGCTACCATACAGTCATCTCCGATTTTTCCTTCTAGCTGCTCTAGAATATAGGAGGCTAGAAGGAATAGATATTTTTTATCATCACAGTGAATTTTTTTTTCTTTTTTGTGAAAAATAACGTATATACAAAAAAGCAATAAATTTCAAAGCACAGCACAATTAGTTGTAGAATAGATTTCAGAGTTTGGTAAGGGTTACCATTCCACAATTTTAGGTTTTTAATTCTAGCTGGTCTAAGATACTGGAACATAAAAGAAATACCAATTTAATGATTCAGCAGTCATGCCCATTTGTTAAGCTCTAACTTCTCTGTATAACTCCATCATAACATTTGATCTTTCTGTCCTACTCTTTTGGGGTATTTGGGTTATGGCCATGCTGACTTTTTCATGTTGGAAGGAGCTGTTGATAATATGGGGTAGGGAGATGGAACTAGCTGATGTTCTGGAAAGGCTGGGCCCTCTAGTTTCAGGACTTATATAAACCAGGGACCTGTCTGGAGGTTGTAGGTTTCTGAAAATTTGCCCTAGTGCATTGAATCTTGTAGAATCTTACATAATGCTGTAGGTATTCTTTAGGATTGGCTGGAATGGTTCTGGTTGTGGTTTGGCAGGTTATGATAGGTAGCAGTGTCTAAGTGAAGCTTGCATTAGAGTGACCTCCAGAGTAGCCTCTCAACTCTATTTGAACTCTCTCAGCCACTGATACTTTATTAGTTACACTTCTTTTCTCCTTTTTGGTTAGGATGGAATTGTTGATCCTGCAGTGCCAGGGTTGGGCTCATCCCTGGTAGTCATCTCCCACGCCACCAGGGAGACTTTCACCCCTGGATGTCATGTCCCACTTAGAGGGGAGGGCAATGATTTCACTTGCGGAGTTGTACTTAGAGAGAGTAATAGCCATGTTTCTTGAAGATGATTGTATAATAATGCAGCTTTTGCAATGTGACTGTGTGATTGTGAAAACCTTGCGTATGATGCTCCTTTTATCTATGGTATGGACAGATGAATAAAAAATATGGATAGAAAGTAAATAATAGGGGGGATAAAGGTTAAGATAAAGTGGGATGGAAATACTAGTGGTCGATGAGAGGGAGATGTAAGGGGTATGATATGAGTTTTTTCTTTCTGGAGTGATGCAAAATATTCTAAAAATGAATACACAACTATGTGATGATATTGTGAGCCACTGATTGTACACCATGTATGGAATGTTTGTATGTACAGAATGTTTGTATGTTAGCTTTTATCAATAAAAGTATTTTAAATAAATAAATAAAATAGAGGCTTTTCATACTGTTCTATTGCCTCAGCATCTTAGACCCTGTCATTTGGTCCTTCCATGACCACCCCCTGGCACCTGCTTATACAAGATAAACAGCTTCTCCTTTTCCTTCATGCCTCCTAAAAAATACCAGTTAAAACCAACCACTACAGCTTCACCCAGGTAATGTCATAAAAGCAAAATCTTGTTGTCCTCTATAACCTTTTGCTCCCTGTCTGCTTGTTTGAACCTACGCTCCTGATGTGTTTCCCCATGGGATCCTGTGATGCTCACCTCTACTCTCTGTTCTGAGTACTAATAAACTTTTCTTTCATATAAAAAATACTTTTAATATATGCATATATATTCATATAGCCACACATAAAATGTAATGTTGTTTTGCATATTTTGAGCATAGTTTAAACCATTTTTATAAATAGTATTGTCAAGAATCTGCAGTTTGCCTTTTTAGCCCAACTTTATGTTCTGATATTTATCCATGTTGATATTTATAGCTGTAGCCCTTTCATTTTAACTGTTACATAGTAGGCATGGATTTTTTTCATTCTTCTGTCAGTGGAAATTTTGCTGTTACTATAGTTTTGTTCATGTCTCAGTGTACATATAGGAGAATTTCCTTACTGTGTCTACATGGAAGTTGTAGGTTTACTGAAAAACCAAGCAGAAAGTACTGGCCTTTGTTTTTATTTATTTTTATTAAAAAAATACTTTAGAAGTCTTCTAACCAAACCTGGTTTCAACTCTTCCAGTAGAAATGTCCCTGCTGGAGGCCTAACACCCACCTAGGAGCTGTTTCCTCATATATAAAATAGAGGTAATCCAATAGTGATAACCAACTTGTGGACCCTGGAGTGTGATGATAACATATACTTTAAGGTTATTTTAAAAATTACATAGTTAATACCTGAATATATTCCAACTGTGAAGATTCATGTATTCTTAGGTACATACAGTAACAAATGGGCCCCTCTTTTCACAATCACCACCCACCAATCCCTTATTTTCCCCTGGGTAACCACTGCTAGCAATTTGATAACCTGTTTCTTTTTCTGGGTACATATGTACATGTAAATGTGATATGGTATCTTTAAGACACCACTATCATAGCATCACTCTTATCCTGTCACTATTCCCATCAGGTTAATTTCAGTCCCCAAGTAACCTTTCCATTTTTACTGCTACCTTCCTTAGTCATCTCTTTTTGCTTTTTAAATGTAATTGCCTTTGGTTCTTCATGTTTACCCAGCTCTTTCCTGCCTTCCCTTGTACTGGTCTTCCACAGTAAATTAAATTGCTGTGTTCAAAGAAGCCTTCTGTAATTCCCCAAATGAAGGGAAACTTAACTTCTTCTAAACTTAATGTACACTGGATGCAGCATTTATCACTTTCTACATCTTTTTTTGAGTCTTTATGGGTGTTGGGGTGCTGGTGGTTTGAAACATATGTATCCCCCCAAAAACTGCACTTACATTTAATCCTTTCCTGTAGATGTGACCTCAGAGCAAGTAGGACCTTTTGATGAGGTCACTTCGGTTAAGATGTGACCCGCCTCAATGACGATGGATCTCAAACCTATTACTGAGGATTATAAGAGAATTCTTATATAAAGTCCATTCTCTTATAAAGGACAAAGAGAGAGAAAACCACAGGAAGAAATGAAAAGCACCCAGAAGAGAAGGAAGAGACCAGGAGAGGCCATCCTCTACCTTGCCAAGTGACAGAGGAGCCAAGGGTCACTGGCGACCAGTCCCAGAGTGCCTTCTGGGTATAAACCATTGCTTTGATGATGCCTCTCTTTGAGCATTTACCTGTCCTCAAAACTGAGTGAATAAATTCCCAGTGTTTAACCTGAAACTAAAACGAAGCTGAGGGGGAGAGTATAATTTGTCATTCTTACTAGGTTATACATTCTTTTAGGCTAAGTTCTACTCCCACTTTTTTTTTTTTAAACATCTTTTATTGCATAATATAACATATATACAAAAAAGTGATAAATTTCAAAGTACATTTTAACAAGTAGTTTTAGACAGATTTCACAGTATGAGTTACAGTTCCACAATTTCAGGTATTTCCTTCTAGCTGGTCTAAGATACTGGAGAATAAAAAGAAATATCAGTGTAATGATTGAGTAGCCATGCTCATTTGTTCTGTCTTGTCTTCTCTGTTATGACTCCTCCTCCTCCTTCGATCCTTCGCCCAATCTTTAGGGATATTTCAACCCACCCCCACTTTTTTAAAGCTTTTTATTTTGAAATCATTTTATACTCAAGAAGTTGTGAAAATACAATAGAGTACAGAGAGTTTCTTCGGCCTCATTCTGTTTCCCCCAGGGATAATATTGTGATGAAAACTATGGTTAAATTCTACCTTTAATTCATCATTATAATTCTGTTTTGAGGTAAAATGGCATACAGTGGGCATTTAATGACATAATGAATGAATTAGTGTGCTATGTGGATTTAGAACCGTATCCGAGTTTACAGATTATTGTCCCATTTTAACTCTAGGACACTACATCTCTCAGGCAAGAATTGGCTTGTGGTCTAACCGAAGCCATGAATATTTCCCGCCTACTTTTTTTTGGGGGGGGGTGTGCGGTGCATGGTCCGGGAATTGAACCTGGGTCTCCCGCATAAAAGGTGGGCATTCTAACCACTGAACTACCCGTGCACCCTCCCTCCTACTTTTGTGAACACTTGGTTCACCTGCCAAGCAGGGAGGATGGGAAAGCTGCAGCTTTAACTGTGTTTCCTATATTCTCTATGGAATATCAGGAAACGCCCACACTCTGAGATTTGTTTCAAAGTAATGCATGAAGGGGACATGGATGGGAGTGTGGAGGTGGCAAACTGGCTGTGAGCTGGTGTTTGATGGGGTTGGGAGATGGTTACTTGCGGGTTCATGATACCAGTTTGTCTTCTTAATATGTGTTTGAAATTCTTCATCTCTACTAAGTCATTAAATGGGGCAGAATTCGTAGAAAGGTGCTAACTGAGGTTATACAAAAGCACATCAAATTCTTACATTTGGGTTGAGAATGGAATTGATTTTGCCAAAAGGAGTCAGAAGGTGTTTTAGTTTGCTAAAGCTGCCAGAATGTGATATACCTGAAATGGAACAGCTTGTATAAAAGGAATTTATGATGTTACAAGTTTATAGTTCCAAGGCCAAAAAAATTTCCAAATTAAGGCACCAATAAGAGGTTACCTTCACTTAAGAAATACTGATGCCATCCAGAACACCTCTGTCAGCGGGCATGTGGCTGGCGTCTGCTAAGTCCTTGTTCCTGGTTCCGTTGCTTCCAAAGCTTCTGATGCCAGTGGTTTCCTCTCTGAGTATCTGTGGGCCTTCACTTAGTTCCTCTGAGACTTAGCATCTCATGGGAAGGCACCTGGCAACATCTGCTGAATTTTGCCTGTGTCTAGGCATCTCCTCTCTCTGTTGGCACTCCAAGCATTTTCAAATATGCATATCTCTGTCAGCTCTGAGGCAACTATTCTCCAAGCGTTTGCTATTCTCCAACCTCTGCATCTGAGGTTTCACCAAAATGTTTCCCCCTTTAAACTAATCAAGACCCACCTTGAATGGGTGGAGCCACAACTCCATCAAACCAAAGGGCCACACCCACAACTGGGCATGCCACAGCTCTGTGGAGAGAATCTAATCAAAAGTTTCCATCCTACAGTATTGAATCAGGATTAAAAGAAATGGCTACCCCCCAGAAGACTGGATCAGGATTAAAAACATGGCTTTTTTTTTGTGGTACATAATAGTTTCAGACCACACGGAAGGTATTATGGATTGAATCATGACCCCACAAAGACACATTGAAGTTCTAACCCCAGTCTTGGGGATATTATATTAACCTGTTTGTAGATAGGATCTTTGAAGTTGTTATTAATTAAGATGAGGCCAGATTGAATCGGGGTGGACCTTAGTCCAATAGGAAGGAATTCTTATAAGTGGAGGAAATTTAGATACACTAGGAAGAGACATGGGGGGGGGAGAGAGAGAGAGAGAGAGAGAGAGAGAGCGCGAGAGCAATGTGACAGAGCAGAGATTGGATTACGGGTTGCTGGGCAAGCCACCACCAGAATACTGCAGACTTCAGAGGAAATTATCCTTCCAGCACCTTGATTTTGGACTTCCAGCCTTCAAAACTGTGAGACAGTAGAGTCTGGTTGTTTAAGCCAACCAGACTGCTGGGCTTTGTTACCCCAGCCCTGGAAGACTAACATAGAAGGTAAGAGTTATTTTTAGTAATTGCCTGTAATTCTTCAGAAAGACACATTGAGCTTTTTTTTTTTTTACATGGGCAGGCACCAGGAATCGAACCCGGGTCCTCTGGCATGGCAGGCAAGCATTCTTGCCTGCTGAGCCACCGTGGCCCGCCTGACACATTGAGTTTTGAGGGAGGTTTATGTTTGATAGGTAACCCTCTGTTTTAGCAGAGCAGGTGCTATGATCTCTTGAATGTACAGTCTAGAATTGAAATGTTCCTTTGTAGAGGATCATTAGTCCTTGTCTACATATAAAGAGAGAACGTGGTACCTATGTTGCCAAAACAGAGGACGGGGTAACAACAGAGGAGAAGCTGTGCTGTGCAACCTGGAGATGGAATCCAGCTTACTCAGGCAAAGAAGAGAGCAGCATGTTCCTTTCAGCTAAGGGGGAATGACAAAAGCAAGGGCAGCCCAGTGGAGGAGGGCATTGGAGGAAGAGAGCCGGCAGAAAAATAGCAGCCCGTTAGAGCCCTGAGGGGCAGCCGAGTCCTCCACAGCCAATCTCCATAACCGTTGGAGAAGTGCCCTTTCTATTCACCATTATCCTAACCCTGCCACGTATCCTAAAGAAACAACCTTCCAAAAGCGGACATGAGTAAACAAATTAATGTCAGGTGAATATAGAATAATAAGTATACACTGAGTACAGCTGTAAGGAAATACATAAATCCAGGCCCTGATTTGATATATTACATAATCAATGAGTATATATGATTAATCTGCCATTTTATCAACCATCTCCGCTGCGCTGATGTGTGGCATGGGCAAGTTACTTCTCTTTGCCCCAGTTTCTTCATTTATACATGGTGGTGATAAACTATCAAATATAGTTGTGAGAATTGATAATGTATGTGTGTTTACAGAAAAATGCTTGGCGTTTGAGCAAGTGCTCAATATGTATTTCCTTTCATTACTGATCTGAGTTGGAAGATAAAAAGACATAAAAAGTATTTCTTTTCTATAAAGTGCATAAAGAAAAAATTATTTCAAAAAAATTCTTTTATTCCCATTTAACCAATTGTAAAAGAAACTCTTGTAAGACCATGAAAGAAACTTTTGATAATGTGGATGGATATTGATGTGCAATTTTGCTGGAAATCTTTATTGCACCATCTATTATTTCGTTGTATGCTGTGATTGAAAATGCTTCATTCATTTAATCTGAAAGCTTCATGTAGAAAGGGTGAAACTTTTCCTTTTATAGCACTCCTGGGGTTGTGCAAATTCATTGAAGCTGCTGACAACTCAGTCATGGTGATTGCTCTTAGTTGGGCATGGTTTTTATGTTTTCTTTTCATTTTCTTGAAAACATTTTTAAATTGGAAAAATAGTATGTGCACATGGTAAAGCATTTAACAGTACAGAAGAGAATAAAATAAAAATTGAGTTTCCATTCTGACCGCGACTCCCAGACTCCCTCCCTAGTGGCACCCAGTGTTGTTTCTTGAGTGTCTTTCCAGTAAATTTCCAAGCATGCACATGTACATGCACACACGCACACACACAACCATTTGTAGCCTACATGTACTAGTCTACATCTTGCTTAACCATACCTTTTGACGAGTGTTCCACATCCAAGCACAGTGATGTGACTCATAACTTTTCATAACTATTTAGTATAAGGTTGAATCCTGTTAAATTGCTGATATTCAATGGTTTGGCAATTTTATATGATTCAATCTGATAATAATTTTTGGAGATACATTTTTTTATAATCAACCTCCTATTGAGATCTGTATATCTCTCTATATTTTCATCTTTGGGTATTGCAGAGGAACTCGTTCTGCATTTTCTTGTAAATGCAAGGGTGTGTGTATATAGGATAAATCCCTAGAGTGGATGGCTGGGCCCCACATACAGCGTTTGGTTTGATAGATCCTGCCACTTGCTCTTTAAAGTAGTTGTACCAATTTGTGCTGCAGTCAGCAGTAGGTGAGAACAGAGGCAGAATTTTGAGAGAAAAAAGAACGTAAGGATGGAGCATTCATTCTTGCCTTCTTTTGGCACTCTGGTAATAATTCAGGATGACACTGAATTATTCTCCTTCTGAGTGTGAAAGGGAGACTTTGAGCTGGCAGATGGTTGATAGTAGTAATGATAATAATATCATTATTATCACTTATTGATCACTTACTGTGTTCTAACCTCTTTACACATATATTATCTTGTTTAATTTTAAGGACAAGCTGAGAGATAGATACGTTCTATTATTATTATTATTATTATTATTATCATCATCATCATCATCACCATTTTACCCAAGAGGAAAATTCAGTAAAACAGATTAAATATCTTGTCCTAAGTTTCATAGCAGATTACTGGTGGACAAGGGTTGCCTGGCTCAAGATCCTTTTGTCTCCCCACAAAGGATAGGCTAAGCCTACTTAAAATTAGGCATTAAGAGTCACCCCCAGAGAACCTCTTTTGTTGCTCAGATGTGGCCTCTCTCTCTCAACCAACACGACAAGCAAACTCAGTGCCCTCCCCTTCTCTACGTGGGACATGACTCCCAGGGGTGTGGACCTCCCTGGCGACGTGGGACAGAAATCCTAGAATGAGCTGGGACTCAGCATCAAGGGATTGAGAAAACCTTCTCGACTGAAAGGGGGAAGAGAGAAATGAGACGAAATAAAGTCAGTGTCTGAGAAGTTTCAAATAGAGTCGGGTGTTTACCCTGGAGGTTATTCTTATGCATTATATAGATACCCCCTTTTTAGTTTAAGATGTATTAGAGAGGCTAAAGGGAAGTGCCTGAAACTGTAGAGCTCTGTTCCAGTAGCCATGTTTCTTTAAGATGGACTGTATAATAATTTAGCTTTTGCAAGTGACTGTGTGGTTGTGAAAACCTTGTGTCTAATGCTCCTTTTGTCTATGGTGTGGACAGATGAGTAAAAAATATGGATTAAAAATAAATAAATATTTTTTATTTAACAAATGTTAAAATAAATTGGGTAGAGGGAAATACTAGTTGTCAATGAGAGGGAGGGGTAAGGGGTATGGTATGTATGAGTTTGTTCTTTTTTCTTTTCATTTCTTTTTCTGGAGAGATGTAAATGCTCTGAGAAATGATCATGGTGATGAATATACAACCATGTGATGATATTGTGATCCATTGATTGCACACCGAGTATGGAATGTTCGTATGTTAAGAATGTTTGTGTTGTATATTGACTGATTTTATTAATAAAAATTTTAAAAAAAAGATTTTTTTGTCTTCTTTATTATTTTCTCCCTGGGCTGTCCAGTTTTCATATACAAGTGAAAGACGTTATTTTTATTTTAGGTAAAAACCTATCACAGCCTGTTTATTATCTTTAATCTCATACCCATATGTCAATATATATGTCTTTAAGAAACTTGCACTACACCAAAACTATAAAGTTGAATCTTAAAATCCAATTCCAATTTAAAGATAATTTAATAGGAAACAAAGTTATTGGGGTTTGAATATATAAAACATTTCCTTATGTTACATTCTTACACATTGTGAGAAGCATTTGCTTTTAAATATAAATATAATTATATAGGTATATATGTATCTATATGTAGTATGCGTATAGTATACATAAGTATATAGTAATCATTTCAGATGTTTTTCTGAACTGTCATACATTTGTGTAGTTCATTTAGATTTTGCAAGTCAGCTGTGCAGTAAAAATATTCCGCTTTGGCTGTTTTTACATTTTAATTTCCCAGTTGTCCCTGTAATATTGAATTTTAATCAGGTTCTGCTTGGTGTTAGTGACAAGAACAAAGTCATCTTAAATCTTTCTGAAATAAGTCAATAAATTAATTATTGGCAATGTTTTGGTTTGCTAAAGCTGACAGAGTACAAAATATAAGAAATGAATTGGCTTTTATAAAGGAATGTATTAAGGTACAAGTTACAATGCTAAGACAGTGCAGATATCCAAATTAAGGCACCAACCAGAGGATACCTTCTCAGAAGAAAGGCAGCATCTGGGTTTCTGACACATGGGAAGGCATATGGCAAAGTCTGCTGGCCCTATGCTCCCGGGGCTTCGTTAGTACTTTTTCCTTTTTTTTTTTTTTAATAGAAATAAATTTTGGGAGTACCCAAACACCTCCTGGTTCCAGTGGCCTCCTCTCTCTAAGCATCTGTTGGTCCTTTCTTAGCATCTCCCGGGCAAACTCTTGGCTTTCATTTCTTAGTTTAGCATCTCCAGATGTCTGTGTCTGTGTTGGCTCTCCAAGCACCTGAACTCTCTGCTATCTGCATTAGCTCTTTTAAGGGCTCCAGTAAACTAATTAAGATCCATCTTAATGAATGGGGGTCATATGTCCATATAATCAGAAGGTCACACCCACAATTGGGTGGGTCACATCTCCATGGAAACAACCTCACCAAAAGATCCCACCCTACAGTAGATCTGCCCCCACAAGATTGGATTAGGATTAGAAGAATTTGGCTTTTCTGGGGTACACAACAGTTTCAAGGGAGCACAGGCAGTTTCAGTACTGTTTTGAATGGCAGGCTTCAGTTATCACTTTAGGGTCCCAGGAGAACACAGAAGCTTCTTGTGGCTGAGGAGTGCCCATCCTATTTTACCAAAGTCATTTAAATTGTACAGGACAAATGTCTAGTGAGCACCTGCTAATGCCTGATGGGTTTGGGAAATGAGGGCAGGAGATACGAAGATGACTAAGCAGGGAACTCCCTGGGGTGATATAAATGTCCCGTTTTGAAAGGGGTTTGGTCCACAGAGGTTATACATTTGTCAAAACTCTGTGAATATATACTTAAGATTTGTGCATTTACATCAAGAGAAAAAAATTGTAAACAAATATGAAGTCTTATTACAGATATACATGCTGAAGTTTTTAGGGGAAAGTGCCTTGATGTTTCAAATTCAAACATCAAGCAGTAATGCAATTTACTTTGAAATTCCACATAAAAAAATAAAATAGATTAATGGCTGGATAGAGGGGTGGATAGTTGATAATCAAGTATCTTAAAAGATTGATAGAAGGTTCTGCTTTATTTTTGAAATTTTGCATAATAAAGTATTGGGGGGAAAGATGTTGTTCTAGTTTGCTAGCAGCCAGAATGCAATATACCGAAAACAGAATGGCTTTTAAAAAGAAGAGTTTAATGAGTTGGTAGTTTGCAGTTCTAAGGCTGAGAAAATGTCCCAATTAAAACAAGTCTATAGAAATGTCCAATCAAAGGCATCCAGGGAAAGATACCTTGGTTCAACAAGGCCAATGAAGCACATGGAGAACACAGAGTTTTTCTCTCATCTGGAAAGGCACATGGTGTACATGGTCAGGGCTCCTCTCTCATCTGGAAGGACACATGGCGAACACGGCGTCATCTGCTAGCTGCTTCTCCTGGCTTCCTTTTTCATGAAGTTCCCTGGGAGGTGTTTTCCTTCTTCATCTCCAAAGGTCGCTGGCTCCTAGACTCTCTGCTTCATGGTGCTACAGCATTCTCTGCTCTCTCCGAATCTCCTACATTCTCCAAAATGTTTCCTCTTTTATAGGACTTCAGAAACTAATCAAGACCCACCCGAATGGGTGGAGACATGTCGTCATCTAATCCAGTTTAACAGCCACTCACGATTACATCACATATTCAGGGAGATGATCTGATTACAGTTTCAAACATACAGTGCTGAATAGGGATTAGAAGAAGCGGCTGCCTTTACAAAATGGGATTAGGATTAAAACATGGCTTTTCTAGGGGACATACGTCCTTTCAAACCAGCACAGATGTAAAGATAGCACCCAGAGGGAGTCTGATCTTTGCCTCAAACAGTGTAGTTAATGGCTTCGTATGCCTCATCCTAGTCGTTTTGGGGGGAGGGTAGGGCGTGGGGAGTAGTTAGTGGTTAGTACTAAAGGCATTTGCTCCCCTTTGTAGTCCATTTGTAAACCCTCTGGGTCATTTCCAGAAGCATCATTAGCAAATAACTGATGACTGCAAGCAGTTGTTGAGGTCCTCTAGTACTGTGTCTTTTGAACATTTTGACTTCAAACCTATAGAAAGAAAATACGTTTTATACTGCAATTTATTACACAGTTATATATAACTGAAACAAAAGTTTCATGAAACATTTTGATGCACCCTAATATTTTCTATTCTATTTCTGAAGAAGATGTCAACTGTGATCAACTAATGGGTTAAGAACCTGCAGTTTGAAAAATGTTGCCTTAGCATGTAAGCCACAGAGACCAAAGGGTTGATGCACATTCATTTATTATCATCGTTATAAGATTATTAGCATTTTCAAATGTTCTTATAGCTTTAAAACCCAAAAGATCCTGGGTTTTGTCACCTGTAATACACTGCTATTTCTTAATGGAGCGGCCTTGGGAAAGACATTTAATCTTTCAGCCTTAGTTTTGTCATCTGTAAAATGGAGATATTAGGGGAAATACACACTTCATAGAGTTCTTGAAAAGGATTAAATGAGAGTATGTTTGTAAAATTCTCAGTAACCGTATTTATAACTGTGAGTCATAAACTTCAATATGCTCAGACCCCTCAGAAGATGTTAGAATATATGGAAAGGAATAAGATGTCCCTCAGAGGCTTTGTTACTACTTTTTTCCCATTTGTTTTTTGTTTATTTTTAGAAATAAGTTTTGGGAGTACCCAGCTGTTTGCTGTAGTGCTCAGTTGTTGTCCGTAGCAGCATTGGAGAGCGTGCCTGTGAGAATCCCAGGGAATTTTGGCAGGCTTAGTGTTGTTACTTATTGCTGGAGATGGGCTGGGTATAATGCTAGGTTAAGGAGCTGTGCTCAGGGTTTCTCACACATTCACCCCTTTAGCCTGGAATGCTGGAGGAGCTGCGTCTGGCCAAGTGAGGGGGTTGCTGCAGGAGGAACCCAGAGGGCCTCATTACAGATGAGTTTACCTCTGAAAAATCCCTTTATTGAAGATTATTCCACACCGGTTGGGTTCCCTCCCTTTTCATTTGAACAACTTTGGCTGCTGGTGGAAATAATTAGACTGAAAATGTCTTGGTATTGCTGGCGCAGTTGAAATCTTTACACTTTCTAATTTAATAGAATTTTAGAGCAGGGAGGACCCTTGAGCAACACAACTGCCATTTTTTAGGTGAGAATGGTCCTTCAGACTGGACCTTTGGCATCCCGTCCAAAGGGACATTCCATTCCTTGTGTCTGCCTGCAAAAGAGACATGGCACTTTAGTTGGAGAACTGGCACTTTGTTTTCCCATTATGGTAACATAGATGCAACATAAAATTTCCTATTTTGACCACCCTCAAGCGTGCAATTCAGTGGCATTCATCACATTCAGTGTTGTGCTGCCATCACCACCATCCTTTACCAACATTTTCATAGTCCCAAACAGAGACACTGAACACTTTATGCGTTAGCTCACCATTGCCCTGGTAATCTGTATTCTACTTTTTTGTTCTGTAAATTTGCATATTCCAATTATTTCATGTAATGGAATCATACAATATTCTCTCTTTTTTGCCTGGCTTATTTCACTTGGCATGATGTCTTCAAGATTCATCTGTTTTCTCATGTATAAGAACTTCATTTCTTTTTACCACTGCATAATATTCCATTGTGTGTATATACCACATTTTGTTTATCCATTCATCTGTTGGTGAAGACTTGGGTTGTTTTCACCCAAGCTGTTGTGAGTAATGCTGCCATGAACATTGGTGTATAAATATCTGTTCGAGTCCTTCTTTTAGGTATATAGTTAGGAGTAGGAGTGCTGGGTCATATGGTAGTTCTATGTTTAACTTTCTAAAGAACCACCAAACATTTTCCACAGAGGCTGCACCATTCTCTATTCCCACTACCAATGAGTGAGTTTTCTTATTTCTCTGCATCCTGACCAACATTTATATTTTTCTTCTTCTTTTTTAATTGGAGTCATTCTAGTGAGTGTGAAGTGGTGTCTCACTGTGGTTTTGATTTGCATTCCCCTAATGGTTAATGAAGCTGAGCATCTTTTCACGTGCTTATATCTTCTCTGGAGAAATGTTTATTAAGTCCATTGAGAATTGGCACATTTTAACCACAAATCAATCTTAAGAAAACTGTTGCTATAACTGCTGTGTGCTCTTGCATTTCCTTTTGAGTACACAGCTTACCACTTAATATATTTACCAGTTTATTAACTAATAGGGCAAAAACCAACTTAGAAGTCTCACTGGTCTTAATGCAACAAAGATTTATTTCTTGTTCATGTCTCAAGTCCAAGCTAGCTCAGGATGGTGACTGCTTTTCCTCTACTCTACATAGTTATTCAGGGACTCAGTCCGATTTGGGCTTTGCCATCTTGTAGAAAACCATTTAGAGCACCTGCTTTCTAGGTTGCCATGGCAGGGAAGAAAATTCACCCATTCTATATGCTTTAGCCCAGAAGTAATATAGTCATTTTTCTCATAGCATTGGTCATAACTAGTCACTGTCTAACTGCAAGGGGCTAGAAATATGGGCAAGCAGATGGAATATTTGACAACCATTCCTGTTTCTGCCACTACTAGAAGAAATGTTCAGTATTATGTTTGTTAAAACTATCTACCCAGTTATACAGAGAAGGTCGGGTTTAATGAGTATGACTGATGAATCATTATTGATATTTCCATTGATCTCCAATGTCTTGGAGCTGCTAGAAGAAAAAAAGGAAAATCATGGAACCCATACCAAACTTTAGAATCGATTCTATAACAGCTTGTTAAAGTGTACTTGGGAATTTATTGCTTTTTTTGTGTATGTCGTATTTCACAATTAAAAAAAAAAGCTAAAAAAAAAGATTTAAGAACAACAAATAAAAAGAACAAACCAAAAGCCTGTCCAACCATGTTTTACGACCTTGCTGGTTTCTTAGCCTCCAGGTTCGTAGAGACCACCATGGTGGCAGCTTTTGCTGATAGCCCGGTGGAGCCAGTTCCTGAAAAGTTGGTAGGAAAGCTGCTGTCAATCACAGGGAAACAGGGGTCATCTGTGGTTTTGCCTTTTGACTTTCTCCTTCCCTGCAGTAAATTAGATTATTCTCACTATGGAATTTATCCTCCATCCTCCTGGATACTTAGTCTGGTGGGCCGAAAAACAGCCCCCAAAAGACATCCACATTTTAATACCTTAATCCCTCAATTATGTGAATATTTCTTTATATGGCAAATAAAACAAAGAAGGTCTGGGTAGAACCTAAATGCCATCACATGTAACCTTATAAGAAGGAGGCAGAGGGAGCTTTACAACAGACAGAAGAGGAGCAGGCAGTGATACCACAGAGGCAGAGATTGCAGTGATGTTGCCCTAAGCCAAGGAATGCCAGCAGCCAACCACCGAAGCTGGAAGAGGCAAGGAACAGATTCTTCCCTGGAGCCTCCGGAGGGAGCACGCCTCTGCCTACACCTGGATTTTGGCTCAGTGAAAATGATTTCTGACTTCCGGCCTCTAGAACTGTGAGAAGAAATGTCTGTTGCTTAAGTCACTGAGTTTGTGGTGATTTGTGTCAGCAGCCGCAGGTAGCTAATATTCTTAGTGCTGAGTTTCTTGGGGGCGAGGGGCTATTGCCCTTGTAACCAGTACTTTGAGGAATTGGTGACTTGTGTGGCATTTGGGGATTGTGATCCTAAGTGTGCTGAATGCCACTCTCTGGCCTCTCGTTTTCTAGGCCTGTAAGATCTAAGGGGTGGAGAGGGCTGCATTTCTTGTCCTTCTAGATTTCCTGTGAAGACATTCTGGACAGCATTGCCAAGTAGAGATGAAGGCTGGGAACCATTGGGCCATGGTTTAGATAGAAGAGTTTTCCTGTATTGCCACTCAGAAGTGGAGGCAGAAATTGTTAAAAAGGTGTGTAGAGCTTCTGTGCATCCAGAAGAAATGTAATCCAGGATTCTAACACCTAACCTCTTAGTGTGTATTAAAAAAGTATTCACCTTTCAGAATATTTCCACATGACAATCTATGGGTCATTAGTTACAAGGTACTGACTTTTTCTCAGGGTAAAAAAATGCCCTGTGGATTTCTTTATTTAAAAAACTTAAAAAAAAATTTTTTTTGGTATGCTTATGGCGGGGGTCAAATTTCATTCTTTTTTCATGTGAGTATCCCCTTATTGCAGCAGCATTTGTCAAATTTTTGTTTGTTTGCTTTTTTCTTTCTTTAGTTTACTTGTTTGTTTTTTGGGGGAAGTGCATGGGCCAGGAATCGAACCTGGGTCTCCCACCTGGCAGGTGAGAATTCTACAACTGAACTACCCTTGCAACCCTTGCACCCTCCAAATTTTTTATTTTGAAATACTTTTAAACTTGCAGGACAGTTAAAAAAAATAACATAAACTCCATAAAAATAACTACATCATACCGCTACATTCCTAGATATTCAGATACATCAATTTTAAGATTTTGCCACTTTTGTTCTCTGTCTGTCAATTATCTATCAATCCATTTTCTGAACACCTGATGGTAGGTTGTATCCATCCTACTCCTTGAGCACTTAATATTGCAATGTACATTTCCTAAGACCTAGGATATTCACTTATGTAACCACCTTAAATATATTTATCAGGATCAATAAGTTTAACATTGATATCAAGTTTACAGTCTATATTCCAGTTTTTTCACATGTCCCAATAATGACTCTTTTTGCCTTTTCTCCTTCCTTAGTAGATCCTGTCCAGGATCCCTTATTGTATTTAATTGTCAATGTCTCTTTAGTTCTTTTTTTGTTAAAAGTTTAATTGTGGGAGCGTACATGCAACGTAAACTTTCCCATTCCAGTCACTCCCAAGCATATACCATTGAGTGGGATTCGTCACATTTACGATGCTGCAGTGCCCTCACCACCTTCCATTCCTACAACTTTCCCATCTCCCCAAGCAGAGCCTGCACCCACTAGGCATTAGATCCCCATTCCCCTGGCCCCCACCCCTGGCAACCTATACTCTGATTTCTGTCTTTACAAGCTTGTATATTCTCTGGTATTTTCATTGTGGTTACCATGGGCATAACTATAACATCCTAAATCTGTAACAATCTTGTTTGCTTTGGTACCAACTTAACTTCAATGGTATACACAAACCATGTTCCTATACCCCTCGTCCCACCACCTTTATGTAGTTTTTGTCATAAATTACAAGTTTCCACATTATGAGCTTAAAACCACTTACTTACCATTACATTTTATACATTTGCCAATTATATCCTGTAGGAAATAAAAAGCGGAATTACAAACCAAAAATACAGTAGCCTTGGCATCTGTATTTTCTCGTGTCGTTACGCTTACCACAGATGGTGATTAGACCTATTATTTGTTGTCCTTTCCTTTCAAACTGCAGAATTCTCCTTAGCATCTCTTGCAGGGCTAATCTAGTGGTGACGAACTCCCTCAGCTTTTTTTTTTATCTGGTAATGTTTTAATCTCTCATTAAAAAAAATTTTTTTAAACTTTTTTGTTGTATAGTATAGCATTTATACAAAGCAAAGGAAGGAAAAAGCGAAAGTTTTCAAAGCACTGTTCAACAAATAGTTACCTGACAGAGTCTAGAGTTTTCATGGGCTACCTTCCCATCATCTCAGATTTCTCCTTCTACAACATTGGAGGCTAGAAGAAATATACATTTTTTTATCATCACAATAACTTTTTTCTTTTTTTGTAAAAACAACATATATACAAAAAAGCAATACATTTCAAAGCACAGCACAGCAATTAGTTGTAGAACAAATTTCAGAGTTTGGTAAGGGTTACAATACCACAGTTTTAGGTTTTTACTTTCTAGCTGCTCTAAGATACTGGACACTAAAAGAAATATCAATTTAATGATTCAGCAATCATATTCGTTTGTTGAGCCCTATCTTCTCTGTATAACTCCACCATCAACTTTGATCTTTCTGTCCCACTCTTTAGGGGTTTTTGGGCTATGCCTATTCTAACTTTTTCATGTTGGAAGGGGCTGTCAATAATATGGGGTAGGAAGATGGAACTAGCTGATGTTCTGGAAAGGATGGGCCCTCAAGGTTTCAGGACTTATCTGGTCCAGGGACCTATCTGGAGGTTGTAGGTTTCTGGAAAGTTACCCTAATGCATCAAACCTTGTAGAATCTTATATATTGCTCTAGGTGTTCTTTTAGGATTGGCTGTAATGGTTTTGATTGGAGGTTGGCAAGTTACGTTAGATGGCAATGTCTAAATGAGGTTTGCCTAAGAGTGACCTCCAGAGTAGCCTCTAGGCTCTATTTGAGCTCTCTCAGCCACAGATACTTAATCAGCTATACTTTTTTCCCCCCTTTTGGTCAGGATGGCATTGTTGATCTCATGGTGGCAGGGTCAGACTCATTCCTGGGAGTCATCTCCCATGCTGCCAGGGAGAATTTTACCCCTGGAAGTCATGTGCCACGTAGGGGGTAAGGCAATTATTTCTCTTGCAGAGTTAGGCTTAGAGAAAGAGAGGCCACATCTGAGCAACAAAAGAGGTCCTCCAGAAGTAACTCTTAGGCATCCTATAGGTAGGCTAAGCTTCTCCACTACATATTTAAGCTTCACAAGAGCAAGCCTCAAGACCAAAGGTTAGGCCTATTGATTTGGGTATCTCTAATGTTTGATGGTATCAGGGGTTTTCCCAATGGTAAAGTTTAATAGTTCCATGTTTTTTCTCCCATCCCTCAAGGGATTTTGCCAATACTTCTTTATTATCTGCTTAATATTCTGGGATGTAGCTAGGCATTACATTAAGCTGTATAGGATATATCCCCTCATTTTTATTCTGAGTTCCCTGTGTTTTGATTGTTTATAAGAGCTATCCAGAAAGTTGGGTTAGATTATGGGATTCAGAAAATTTAGGTTCTGGACAAAATAAACCTTTCTTCCTTTGGTCTCAAAGAGTAGGTGTGGTTCTAAAATAGAGACAATGTCTTCCTTACCCCTGTGTTCTGAATTACCTTAATCCTGACCTGATCGGCTTCGTTCTTATCTCTCAATACCAGGTTTATATATATATATATATAAAACAGCCTCTCAAAATCTAGAAATGATAATTATCACTCCAGACTAAGTGTGTCTGCTATAAAAGCTTAAAATCTAGGCCCCAGTTTCCTCATAAGCTTAATCTCTCATTTTTGAAAGGGTGTTTTGCCAGATGTGGAATTCTTGGTTAGCAGCTTTTTTCCTTTCAACACTTTAAATATGTCTTGTGCATCTTCTTGCCTCTGTGGTTGCCAATGTGAAATTGGCACTTAATCTTATTGAGGCACCTTTGTATGTGACATGTTGCTTCTCTTTTGCAGCTTTCAGAATTCTCTTTTTACTTAAATTTAGTATTTGACAGCTTGATTATATGTTGCAGTGTGGATCAGTTTGGATTTATCCTATTTGGAATTCATTGAGCATCTTAGATGTGTATTTTCATGTTTCTCCTTAAATTCGGAAAGTTTTCACCCATTATGTCTTTGAATAATCTCTCTGCCCCTTTCTCTTTTTTGTTTTCTTTCTGGAATTCTCACATTCATATATTGATAAAGTTGATGGAGAGCCCTTAAGCTTGGTTCACTTTTTTTCATTCTTTCTTCTTTCTGTTCTTCAGACTGGATGATTTCAATTATCTTATATTGAAGTTCGCAGATTCTTTTTTCTGCCAGTTCCAATCTGCTGCGGTATTCCTCCAGGAATTTTAAATTTCTGCTGCTGTGATCTTTAGTTTTGTTTGGTTTCTTTTAATAATCTCCATTTCTGGAAATTATTATACTCCCTTTGTGGTGCTTATCTGTCATTTTCTTGATTTCCTTTAGTTCTTTGTCCATGTTTTCCTTTAATTATTTGAGCATATTTAGGACCAGTTTTTGTAAGGATTTGTCTGGTATGTCCCAAATCTGGTCATCCTTATTGATGGTTGCTAATGCTTTAATCTTCTTTTTTGCCTGGGCTATCACATCCTGTTTCTTTGTATGTTTTGTAATCTTTTGTTGAAACCTGGACGTTTTAGATATTTTAATGTATTGTTGTTGGAATTTAAGCTCTGAGGCATCTTTTCCTTAGCTAGTATCTAGCTAGTGTTAACACAGCTTTTCTTAGATGCTAGGAGCTAACAAAAAAAGCAAAAACAAAACAAAAACTTTTCCAGTCTTTACAAATGGACTTGAGCAAGTGCTCCCTGTTTTGATTTGCTAAAGCTGCCAGAATGCAATATACAGAAATGGAACGATTTTTTAAAAGGGAATTTATTAAGTGGCAAGGTTATAGTTCTGAGGTCATGAAAATGTCCAAATTAAGGCACCTACAAGAGGTTACCTTCATTCAAGAAAGTCTGAAGCCATCCAGAACACATCTGTCAGCTGGGAAGTCATGTGGCTGGTGTCTGCTGGGGTCTCTGGCTTCTGGACACCTCTGTCAGCTGGGATGGCATATGGTGATGTCTGCCAGCTTTGTCTCCTGACTTCACATTTCAAAGGATTTCCTGGGGATGTTTTCCTTTGCATCTCCAAAGGTCTCTGAATTTGTGGGCTCTGAATCTTTCTCTAAAATGGTTCCCTCTTAAAGGACTCTAGTGTGACCCACCTTGAATGGGTAGAGAAACATCTCCATGGAAACCACCTAATCAAAAGGTCCCACCCACAACTGTGTGGGTCACATCCCCATGGAAACCATCAATAATATTGGATTAGAATTAAAGAATATGGCTTTTCTGGGATACACAACAGTTTCAAATCGGCATACTCCCTTTCATAGCTTATCCATACAATGAGGAGGAGACTAGCTAAAGGCCAAAGCATAGGGGCCATCCTGATTCTTTCTGCACATATGTCTTGCTTTGGGCATGTGCATGTTGTCCTAAAAATTCCCTTGTTTACATGGATACAAATGTCCCCTCTTCCCTAGGAAGCAGATTCCTCACTGTCTGGGCACTGCACTGTATGTCCCATAGCCAGCAGTCCCTTAATGTCAGCAGCCATGATTTAACTGCTTGTCCTGTTGCTTTCTGTAGGAAAGCTCTGTGGGTCTCTTTTACAAGCAGAGCAAGTTCTAAGATGGTGAGCCTGGAACAAGTGCATTGGTTCAGTGCCTTAGACAGTTGCCAGAGGGATTGGGCCTGACTTACCTGCTCCTGAAAATAGGGAAAATTTTCAGAATATTTGCCCAGTTCTTTGGAGGGTGGCATCCTGTACTACTGTCTAATTGGGATGACGCAGCAGTTCCTGTTGGTTGTTCAAAGCTTCTGTGTGGAGACTGATCCTGAACCATCTCACTCAGCAGATTGAGATAAAAAAAGATTTTTAAAAAATTAATTTATCTTTTATTTATGATACATAACCATATACAAACATAAACATTCTTATCATATGATCATTCCATTCTTGTTTTCTAATCAGTAACTCATACTATCATCACATAGTTGTATATTCGTCATCATGATCATTTCTTAGAACATCTGCATCAATTCAGAAAAAGCAATAGAAAGAAAACAGAAAAAAATTCATAAATGTCATGCCCCTTACCCCTCCCCTTCACTGATCAGCATTTCAATCTACTAAATTTATTTTAACATTTATTCCCCCTATTATTTATTTATTTTTAATCCATGTATTTTACTTGTCCGTTGATAAGGTAGACAAAAGGAGCATCAGACATAAGTCTCTCACAACCACACAGTCACACTGCGACGGCCATATCATCGTGGAATTATCTTCAAGAAACGTGGCTCACTCAGCTATCTTGATCAGGGAGTTTCCTCTGTTTTTCTTTATACACAAAATTTCTACCATCGCCGGGCCCCATATAACATGGGCTTAAGGTATTTTTCCTTTAGTTGACATGGGTTTGGTCAGACCACCCTCTGCCCACCGCTTGGGCTTCCTCATGGCCAGGGGAAGCATTTTCAGAATATTTGTCCAGTTCTTTGGAGGGTGGCATCCTGTACTACTGTCTAATTGGGATGACAGTTCTTGCAGCACTTTTCTCCATTTGAACTTACGTGAAGCCTTCATCTGTATGAGCTGCCTTGATGCAGGGCAGTCTTCCCTTTTCCAAGATTAACCTATGAGTCTGCCTCTGTTTTTCTCTTTTTAGCCCACAACCATTAAAGTATTCTGATTGGCACTAATATGATCATTATTACAAACATGGCATGGAGTCACATGGCAATAAGCTGGTCATCCATGTAATTCAAATATGATTGTACGAGCACTTTTTTTTTAAAAAAAAAGGTTGTTATAGAAATAAAAGCAGACATTAAGAACATTGTATAGAGAATTCATTGATTCTGAAGAATACATCTGTGGTTGTCAGTTTGAGAAACATTGATATAAACCAGAGTCAGCAAACCTTTTCTATAAAGAGTAGGATTGGAAATGTTTTAGGTGGAATCATATGGTCTCTGACACAACTATTCAACTTTGCCTTTGACAATATGTAGACAAATGAGCGTAGCTGAGTTCCTATAAAACTTTATTTATGGCCAATGAAATTTGAAGTTCACCTAGTTTTCACATGTCATGAAATAGCGTGTATTTCAACCATGAAAAAATGTTAAAGCAAAAAAAAAATGTATAAAAAACCATTCTTAGATCACCAGCTGTACAAAAAATAAATAAGCAGTGGACAGGATTTAACTCCATAGGCCATAGTGTTTTTTTTTTTTTTTTTGGTCTTAGAGATTTATTTTCTATTTTAAACTTTTTTATTGTATAGTATAACATATATACAAAGCAAAGAAATAAAAAAGCAATAGTTTTCAAAGCACTATTCAACAAGTAGTTACAGGACTGATCCCAGTATTTGTCATGGGCTACCGTATGATCTTCTCAAATTTTTCCTTCTAGCTGCTCCAGAATATAGGAGGCTAGAAGGCGTAAATATTTTATCATCACAATAAAATTTTTTTCCTTTTTTTTTTTTGTGAAAAATAACATATATACAAAAAAGCTATAAATTTCAAAGAACAGCATCACAATTAGTTGTAGAACATATCTCAGAGTTTGAGATGGGTTACAATTCCACAATTTTAGGTTTTTACTTCTAGCTGTTCTAAAATACTGGAGACTATAACATAACAATTTAATGATGCAGCATTCATATTCATTTGTTAAATCCTATTTTCTCTGTATAACTCCATCATCACCTTTGATCTTTCCATCCCTCTCTTTAGAGGGGTTTGGGCTATGGCCATTCTAAATGTTTCATATTGGAAGGATCTGTCACTAAAATGAGGTAGGGAGATGAACTATCTGATATTCTGGAGAGGCTGGGCTAGGTTTCAGGACTTATCTGAACCAGGGACCCATCTGGAGGTTGTAGGTTTCCGGGAAGTTACTGTAGTACGTGGAACCTTGTGGAATCTTATATATTGCCCTAGGTGTTCTTTAGGATTGGCTGGAATGGTCCTGGGTGAGAATGGGCAAGCTATGATAGGTAGGAATGTCTAACTGAAGCTGGAGTAAGAGCAACCCCCAGAGTAGCCTCTTGACTCTATTTGAACTCTATCTGCCATTGATACTTTATTAGTTATACTTCTTTTCCCCATTTTGGTCAAGATGGAATTGTTGCTTCCACGGTGCCAGAGCTGGATTCATCCCTGGGAGTCATCTCTCATGATGCCAGGGAGCAGGCCACAGTTTTTGAACCCCGCTATAAGCAAATTCTTATGGCAAAACGTCTGAAACAGTTTTCCAAAACTGATGTTTCAAGGAACAGAGGTCCCAAGAGAAAATTATAGAACTGGTCAACTAAATGGGAGACATGCCTAATACTCCAAACGGTATTCATAATATGCACAAGCAGATTAAAAATCCTGTGAGCAAAGGACATGGAGAGACAAGTCACAGAGAAGGCACTTAAAATAAGATATAATTTTCCATCTGTTAGGTTGGCCAAGATCAACAAATTGATAACACTACACATTGGTGAGGCTGTAGGGAATAGCCTCTGCCATCCATTGCTGATGGGAGTGATCTAGTAAAACCTCTATGGGTGTAGTTTGGTGAGATCTATCCAAATTACAAATATATAAATCCATTGATGCATCGAATCCAGTCTAAAATTTTGATGCTACAGATAGATTTTCCCATCTGTAAAATGATATAGAAATAAGATATTCATTGTAACATTGTTTTTATTCAATGGAATACTGTGACACCATGTTTAAAGTATGACGAAGCTGTCTGTTTCCTGATATGGAATGATCTCCAGGATATGTTAACAGAACAAGAGGCAGGCCGATTAGTATAAAATATCATTATTTGTGTAGAAAGGGTATATATGTATGTTTGCTTAGGTGTGCATCAAGTATCTCTGGAAAGATATATAAAAAACTGATATATATATCACTCAGTTACCCCTCATCAACTCTAGGGAGGAGAACTGAGTGGCTGGCAAATGAAGTGAGAATGAGAATTTTTAAATATACTCTCTTTTTACCTTTCAAATTTGAATTTACTACTTAGGCTCTACTTAGAGAATAGAAAAACATGGTTAATTTTGTTTAACTTGTTTCCTCTCGTAACATCCAGTGCGGCTTGTGTGCTGTACCCTTTGAGCACACCTACTCTGATTTCTTCTCTCTTTATTGCATTTCTGACATTTGTGTCTAGGTCATTGGCGAGAAAGAATTATGTGGAAAAAAATGAATGATAGTATAATAATTATAACTTGTAATTTAGAGTTAAAGTTTTTAAACTAATTAAAAATGACCTCAGCATTACCTCTCCCTCCAAGTCAGGCTTCCTAATTGGTGAGCTGAGATTGGATTTCCTTAGCCTTCAGGAACGCCAGGCAAGGACCAGGCCACTGGGCTAGTCATGGCTTCCATTCCAAGTCTATCGCTTGACCCCAGTTCGTGTGTAAACATTATTATTTTCCTCATATGCAAGGATATGAAAAGGTTGGCAGACACTGCTCTAGGTGAAACAGGATCCCACATTTTAAGAATATATGCTGCATAAAAATAATTATGGAAGACAAACAAAATCGTTATGGGTTTTGGGAAAATCCTAGTGGTTGTTTTGCTCCAGGGCAGGTGTCCTCAACCTTTCTTCCACTGTGACAGTGGTAATGACCTGCATGTTTTCTGGGGAGAGCTTTTGTCCATGCCCGAGGGCTGGCTCAGCATCGGTGTCTCCCACCCAGGCCTGCTGTAAAAGGAAGAGGAACATTTTAGGAGATGATTATGAGTTCACTCTAATTTACCAAGAAGTAAACCATCAAAAACTTGGGTATGTCCCTGTCTGTAGGGACAAATTCTTCAGACCCGCCTTCCATCTCGCAGTTGAGAAACCACTATCCTCAAAGAGTGAGTAAACTCTCATATGGTGGCTTACCGAGTATACATTAGTTTCAAACCACCCAATAAGACACTGTTTTTTTTAAAGGATTACTGACAAGTAAAAAATAATAATTCTAATGATATTACATGTATGATGTGTAGTATCAAACAAGTGCTCTGTCGAGTTGAGTTCTCATTTGAACTAAACTATGTATTGTTCTGTTGTGTTCTGGTGGATCTGATGATGTCAGTAATGCTGTCTGTTCTTTATGTTTTCTGGAAAAGTAACTGAATTTGTATGTCAGTGTAGTACTATCTAAAGAAATCTAAGTGCTATTAAAATGCTTAAAAATAAAATGATCAATTCTCCTTTTGTTCCCTTGACAGGATAATTGAAGCTATCTGCATAGGTTGGTTCACGGCAGAGTGCATCGTGAGGTTCATCATCTCCAAAAACAAGTGTGAGTTTGTCAAGAGACCCCTGAACATCATTGATTTACTGGCAATCACGCCGTATTACATCTCCGTGTTAATGACCGTGTTTACAGGCGAGAACTCTCAACTGCAGAGAGCTGGAGTCACCTTGAGGGTTCTTAGAATGATGAGGATTTTTTGGGTGATTAAGCTTGCCCGTCACTTCATTGGTCTTCAAACACTAGGTCTGACTCTCAAACGATGTTACCGAGAGATGGTTATGTTACTTGTTTTCATTTGCGTTGCCATGGCAATCTTCAGTGCACTTTCTCAGCTTCTTGAACATGGGTTGGACCTGGAAGCATCCAACAAGGACTTCGCCAGCATCCCCGCTGCCTGCTGGTGGGTGATTATCTCTATGACTACAGTTGGCTATGGAGATATGTATCCTATCACAGTGCCTGGAAGAATTCTTGGAGGAGTTTGTGTTGTCAGTGGAATTGTTCTGTTGGCATTACCTATCACTTTTATCTACCATAGCTTTGTGCAATGTTATCATGAGCTCAAGTTTAGATCAGCTAGATATAGTAGGAGCCTCTCTGCTGAGTTCCTAAATTAATGTGTTGTGATTCGTTTTTTTTTTTTTTTTTTTTGCATACACTTAGTTTGATAAGAAAGCGTTGCTCCTACTTCATATTCATGTGTTTCTTGCCGGATGAGCACTGCGGTAATACTGTCATCATTTGGTAGGGAAAAAATCCTTCCCAGCTCAAAGGATAAAACAGTTTCTTTACTGTGGAGTAAATAGGATTGAGACTGCAAAGGAAAGGTAATGACTCCTAGAATAAATTTTAGGACCTTGTTTTATTTAGACTTGTCTCTTTGTCTTGAACAATTACACCTTTATTTTCCACACACTTTATTTGAACATTTTTAAAACTGAAAGTTACCATTTTCCAAATGTTTTTTCCATCCTATGAATTAACAAGAAACTTGGAACTTCTAGTGTTATTTTTTGTTGTTGTTGGAGAGTAACATTTTCATTTCTAAATGTTTTATAATCTCTTATATCAATGTCAGAAGTATCCTGGAAACATATGCCACATGCAGGAACTGTTTAACAAATACTTTTAAAAATTGGCCAAATTTAAAACTATGTTGGCAGTACATACAAGCAGGAATAATATTTTAAACTTTTCAAGCATACTTTTTAATTCTCCGATTTATTTTTGTTACTAATATTCACCTTTAGGGAAGCTTGAGTGTATTAGTCCTTTCCCAGTTTAGATTTCTTCTATGTCTTAACTGAAGTGACTCAAAAAATATTTAAGAATGAAGAGAGCATCTATTGTTTAGCACTTTATTGAATAATATCTGAATTCGTTGAGTTACCAGGTGATAATTGTCCTAACATTTAGATGTCCAAACAAGAATGTTTCCAACATAAAAATGATAGTTTGGTATTGCTCAATATTAAAACCCATATTTATGGGTTCTTGATTTCCTTTTTCTTAAACAGTGTGGGTTTAATAAGACTTACCAGATGAAAGGATATTTATGTAGCCTTTTTATACCAAAGTCATATTTTATATGTTGTCACTAGATTATCATAAAAAAGGAAATAGATTATTTCTGTACTCTTGGTTGCTGCATAGCCAAGCCAATTTTAAGCCAGTTTAAAGCAATGAATATATAATTTTTTATCTGATCTCCATCATTGTGACTCACAGTAACCCAAAAACCTACCGTATAATATGTCCCAATAATCTGCTAGATTATTAGGAGTAGATAAAGTAAAACTGATAATTGTTCAGCGCTAAATTCTATCACTATAAATGAGAATTTTGCTTTCTCGGCCAGTTTGCCAAAAAGAAGTCAGTGTGTGAACATGCAAAAATTAAATTCATAGATTCATTAATAACTTAATATTGTATACTGTAAAATCTAAAATAAATGTAAACAATACAGTTTACTTAGGGGAGGGAGGGGGTGAGAAGTGGGTGGGTGGGGGTCAGTATATATTTATAAAAAAAAAGAGTAACCTGAAGTGTTCATTAAAGGAATATTAGCCATCTAATTCAACTGTCACTATTATAGGTTAAAAGAAAAAGAAAAAAAAAAAAACAGGCAAGAGAGGATATGATTATAGAGTTGGATTTCTAGAAACCTAGTCTGGTAGCTTCTTCCTAACATACCTCTGGGTTTTGAGAAAAACCCTGGGAATTCACACTTCTTTGTCATTGCCATTGTTGAGATAATTACAAAACTGTTTACTTGTCTCTAATGTCCTTTCCTGAGTCTCTGTGGTATCGTGTCCATTGAATATCTCACCCCACCTTCCCTACCACTGGTATGATACTTTTTTACATACTCAGAATCAATTCTGTTATTTATTGTTTATTTACTGTATTTTAATAGAATTGAAATAAATGGCATGGATTTATTTTCTTTCCTTGGATTAAGGCTTTGTGGTTCATGCAAATTATATGCAGATGATGGCATCCTCATATTACTACTAATAAAAATATGGTAACCTTCGATTTTACTGACACTGGGAACTCTTCATATGAATATGTTGTACCTCCGCGAGTACATAATAGGTATCTGGAGGGCTGAGATCCTCTCTCATGCACACATTTTCACATCCCCACAGTACAGAATTGTGACAAACTGTTGATTGATTTGAAGACGCAAGGAGAAGCCTACCCTCACCGTAGGTGGGCACAGCCACACCTGTGAACACACACACACACAGACTCTGTGGCTGTCCTCAAGTAGCAAGGGAGAAATCTCTTTTTGGTGATGCTGGATTTTTCATATCTCAGGACCGGTTTTCATAAAGGAGCATGTTGGATAGATGTTGATGGTAGTTCAGCTACTCATTTACTGAGGATGATGATAAGACATGACACAGTAGTTCACTAATGAGTTAAAAATATATGTCAGAATTTTCCCAGTTTTGGATATTGTAGTTTTTTTTTAGAACAGGGGTATTTTCTTGTAACTTTCCTTGAGTGTTGTTGCCTTTTGAAAGAAATCAGTAAGTGGCACTTCTTTCTTACTTGCACTTTTAGATATTTTTCACAACTCAACTTTCATGGCGAAAATGCTTTGTTAAAATCCATAGTAGTACCGGTAGGTAAGGTATCCTCTAAATTAAAATGCCTAAATAGCAAGGACTAAGCCAGATTTTTTTTCTTGTTTTTACTACCCCTGAGCTTATGTGACTTGATCATATATATACCTTGTTTGTATCCTCTTAAGTGGGACTTTTTGGTATTAGAGAAACACAATTAGGAAATATATTTGAAAGTGAACAGGCCTTATGTATCTTTTTCTTATATTGCAGCATTGTCTTGTGGGTTACTGCTTGAAACAGTTGATTCAGTTTGCTCTCCAGGTTAGCAGTTGCTTGTAACCACACATTTGTAATTTCTTACCTTAGAATGAAGAAATGCATTTTCTTGCAGGAACTGTCAGAAGTCAAAATAATATGTCCTCTTTTAAAATTTTGTCTAAATGCCCTGCCTAGGTCTCCTGTGATCTGGAAGGGACAGAGATGGGTTAAGTTGAATGTTGGGATTAGAGCATTTTCTGTTAGCTTGATATTTTCTAAAAGTTTATTTTTTTCCTATAGGAAAGACAAATAAAAAATTGCAAACTCTTAGCTGTGTTCGTCTATTAAGCTTATGTAACTCCAAAATTTAGCCATAGAACTTCTGAGAATTATTTCCAGAGCTCTCTGACTCTACATAAAAGTGCATTCACTTATGGTATACAACACCTATAAACCCAATTAAACATGATGTAAATATTTTATAGGGCCATAGGAATTAGAACTACAGAGATTCTGGAGATCTTCTGGTCTACCTTGCCTCTTCCTTTGCCCTTTATCGCATGCCTCACACTAACATTAATGACGAGGGAACTGTGCTTCCAGTGGTTTGAGATTTAGCCATTGTCACCCGAAGGGAGACCAACTTCTCCCAGTTTTCTCGGGGATGTCCCAGTTTTAGCACTGAACCACCCCCACCATACAGCGAAATTCTTCAGTTTCCAGTTCACTGGCATGGTTGCTCACTCTAGTGTCAGGTCAGCCCGCAGAAACCTGGCCTGAACTTAATTCAGTACTCTTTGGACATGCTTCCTTTTTTTATTTTGTGACATCAAGAGGCATAAAGGATTTCTTTTTCGTTTTTTTTTTTTTTTTTTCCCCTTGCATGGGCAGGCACCGGGAATTGAACCCGGGTCTCTGGCATGGCAGGTGAGAACTCTGCCACTGAGCCACTGTCGCATCACCCAAGGATTTCTTTTAAAAATACTTTTTTTGGGGAACTTTGGAGCCCTTGAATCTTTAGGTCAAATAAAAGGCAAATGTTGCTTTTAGAAGCCGTAGGTGTCAGGAAGGAGGGCCTGGGACCAACATATAGAGAACTCATAGTTGTAATAGATTTTTATTTATTTTTTTATTAGAGCAGTTGCAAGTTTTCAGAAAAAAATACAGAGTCCCATATACCTCCTCCCCACTCACTGTCCCCTATTACTAATAGTTTGCTTTAGTGTGGTACCTTTGTTATAATTGATGGAACAGTTTTTAATAGGTTTTTTTTTTAATGGCAAAACTTCCCATTTGTGCAGATATCCCTCGGTTACCATTGCATTATTTAGAAGGGCCAGGCTCAGAAGTGTTTTTACAGGGGCCTAGGGAGTAATCTGGGTTGAAGCTTTAATGGAAGTGCTCTGGAGAAGTTCCCATTTTGGTCAGAGAAGTTTGCAGATGCTCCTTTGTTTATTCACTCTGCTTTCATTTGGTGTTTTGCTTCCTGGCTTTCCAAAGTCCATCTGGAATCAGAGGACTGGGCGCTTCAGTTCTGCCCCTGAATGTACACTGAGGGCTTACTGCCCCTTTTGCTGTGGAACCTTCCAGAGATTGGGGACTGTCACCCACAGTGGGAGTATATTGTCCCATTCTGTGATCAACCTTTTTTTTTCTTCTTCTTGCAATTCCTCTCCTATGTCTAAGCCTTCAGATTGTTCCACTTCCAGAATTTTCCTATAAGCACATACACTTTTGGTCATTAGCATAAGCTCAATTATCAGTTTACTATTGTTTGTCAAATTGCATTTGATAATCTGCATTTATGCTGATAATTTAAAATTAATTCTAAGTAGCTTTGGGGGGAATCCTTTGGCATATTGTAAAAGATCAATAATACTATACCAAGTATAATGAAAGTATGAATAACATTTAGTGGGTAAAAACCAGAGGAAATAAATATTTTTTGGCCTTCACCTGCCAGAAGTAAGTTACTCGATGTTATTTATACCTGAAGCAGTGCTCCAGTGTACTTATTATGTAGAAATATATTAAAACTAAAATTAAAATTTCTCAAAGTTTTACTGGGTAGGGTTTTTCCCCCTGTGCTTTATTTCAATAGTTTTGAAATAATTCTGTCTTATAAGAGAGTGGAGGCCATTATTGTCATAAAGTGTTCTTTTTTTTATTATTTTTTAAGAAAGGAAGCATAAGTAATGACAGAATAGTTTTTGTTGTATAACATGCAATGATTTGTTCAACTTACATATTACTTTTGTCTGCATTTTGCAAATTTGATCTTGCAACTCTGATGAAATTCTGTGCTTTCCTTCTCTAACAGTACAGAGGGCAGGAGAATGTGACTTCCTTAGTGGAGAGCTAGCTGTATTTGTAATTACAAATCCTGAACTCTGACCCAAGAAAAACATTTATTTTGCAGTCATACACACGCCACAACCACCCTTTAATATAAAGCACTTGGGGGTAAAATACAAAATCATAAAACTGATGTAAGGCTTAGCTTTCAGATCCATGTGAAGACTATTTGCAGTGCCTAGACAGAAGTGGGAAGTTGAGATTTTTTGCTATGAGATATATTGCTTAACCTCTTATCCATATTTTATTCAATAATTCTTACAAGTAGGAAGTCTTATTTTATAAAGTATACCAATCATATAAAGATTACAGTTTTAAAGTCAGAATAATGGATCATGATCCCCTCCTTTATAAGATTTGGTTTATAATAATTTAAGGTAAATCACTTTTCATTAACTCTTCCAGTTAACTCAGATTTTATAAAATCAGCTAGAAATCAGGTGTATGTGTGTTTGTCTTCTTTAAAATACATATTTTAATCTATGCATCATATTGTGCTGCATTGCAAGGCACTGGGACATGGTGGCCTGCGTGAGATCATTGATTGATGTTTCCTGCTTTATGTAATAAGTAGGTCTCAAGGTATGTGTTGAAAAAAAATTAACTTCAGCATATTTCATAATTCACGACTATGGATGTGTACAGGAGCTCACTTAGGGGATCCATTTAACCTGTGAGTGGTATTATCATCCCCTAAAGTGTCGGTTTAAACCTCACAGGTGAAGTTTGGCAGGTCTTCACCATGCCAAGAAGCGACTGAATGACCAGGAACGGGGAGTTAGGAAAAGTTACCGCGTATTTGTCTAAATTGTCTGGTCAGGGTGGGCTGCGGTGACTCAGTGGCAGAGTTCTCGTCTGCCATGCCAGAGACCTGGGTTTGATTCCTGGAGCCTGCCCATGTTAAAAAAAAAAAAAAAGATTAAATTGTCTGGTCAGTGTTAGCATTGTAGCTCTGTAGACAAGCTTTAGGCTATTTGGAATTCAACTAGGAAACTTCAAAAATGGAACAGAACAACAGGGGCTGGTCTTAGCAATGTGTTTTTCTTTTTCTTTTTTAAAGATATAATTCATATACCATAAAATTTGCTATTCACCAACACTTGTTATTTTTCATGATAGCCCTTCTAGTGAGTGTGCAGTAGTAGCCCATGTCTTTGATTTTGCGTTTCCCCAATGACCAATGGTGTTGAGCATCTATTCCTGTGTTTATTGGCCACTTCTATGTCTTTGGAGAAATGTCAGTTCAAACATTTGCCCATTTTAAAAATTGGGTTGTCTTTTTATTGTTGAGTTGTAAGATTTCTTTATATAGTCTGTATATTAGACCCTTGTCAGATACATGATTTGTAAATATTTTACCCTATTCAGTGAGTTGTTTTTTCACTTTCTTGATAGTTTCCTTAGAAGCACAAAAAATTTTGATGAAGTCCAATTTGCCTATTCTTTCTTTTGTTTGTGCTTTCATTGTTATATCTAAGAAAGTTGTCTAGTCCAAGGTCATGAAAATGTGAACCTGCGTTTTCTTCTAAGAGTTTTATAGTTTTTAACTCATGTTTAGGTCTTTGGTGCATTTTGAATCAATTTTTGTATATGATATGAGGTGTAGGGGTTCAACTTCATTCTAATGCCTGTGGATATCAAGTTGTCCTAGCACCATTTGTCAAAGAGACTCTTCTTTCCTTGTTGAGTGGTACTTGCACCCTTGTAGAAAATCAACTGGTTATATATAGAGAGAGAGAGAGAGAAAGAGAGAGCGAGAGAGAGAGAGAGAGGGGCTTACTTCTGGGCTCTCAATTCTATTTCATTGACCTACATGTTGTTCTAGTTTGCTAGCTGCTGAAATGCAATATACCAGAATCAGAACAGCTTTTAAAAGGGGGAATTTAATGAGTTGCTAGTTTACAGTTCCAAGGCTGAGAAAAATGTCCCAGTTAAAACAAGTCTATGGAAATGTCCAGTCTAGGGCATCCAGAAAGATACCTTGGTTCAAGAAGGCCGATGAAATTCAGGGTTTCTCTCTCAAGTGAGAAGGCACATGGTGAACACAGTCAGGGCTTCTCTCTCGGCTGGAAGGGCACACAGCGAACACGGCATCATCTACTAGCTTACCCTCCTGGCTTCCTGTTTCATGAAACTCCCCGGGAGGCATTTTCCTTCTTCATCTCCAAAGGCCGCTGGCTGGTTCTCTCTGCTTCTCGAGGCTATGTTGTTTTTCTCTGCTCTTTCTGAATCTCCCTTGGTTCAAGAAGGACGATGATGTTCAGGGTTTCTCTCTCAAGTGAGAAGGCACATGGTGAACACAGTCAGGGTTTCTCTCTCATCTGGAAAGGCATTGGCAACCATCTGCTAGCTTTCTCTCCTGGCTTCCCTTCACGAAACTCCCCAGGAGGCGTTTTCCTTCTTCATTTCCAAAGGTCGCTGCCTGATGGACTCTGCTTCTTGTGGCTAATGTCATTTTCCTCTCTCTCAGAATCTCCTTCATTCTCCAAAATTTTCTTCTTTTATAGGACTCCAAAAACTAATCAAGACCCACCCAAATGGTTGGAGACATGTCATCACCTAATCCATCTTAACAACCATTACTGATTGAGTCATATCTCCAGGGAGATTATCTAATTACAGTTTCAAGCATACAGTACTGAACTGAGATCAGAAGAAATGGCTGCCTTTACAAAATGGGATTAGGATTAAAACATGGCTTTCTAGGGTACATTCAAACCACCACACATGTTTCTCCTTATGTCAGTATCATACCGTCTTGATTACTGTAGTTTTGTAATAACAACTGAAATTGAAAAGTGTGGATCCTTTAAGGTTGTTCTTTTTTCAAGATTATTTTGGTTACTCTGTGTCCCTGTCATTTGCATATTAATATTAGGATCAGCTTGTCCTTTTTTTGCAAAATACGTAGTTGGAATTTTTATAAGGATTGCATTGAATCTGTTTTGGGGGGAGTATTTCCATTTTAACAACATTAATTCTTTGAATCCATGAACGTAGATATATTTCCAAATATTTAGGTCTTCCTTAATTTCTTTCAACAATGTTTTATGCTCTTCAGTGTAAAGGTATAACAGTTCTTTTGGTAAATTTATTCTTGAATATTTTATTATTTTGATGCTATTTAAAAAGAAATTGTTTTCTTAATTTCATTTTCATGTTGTTAATTCCTAATGTGTAGAAATACTACTGAGTTTTGCTGAGGTTATTAGTCCTAATAGTTTGTGTGTGTGTATATGTAAGGGCTTTCTCTATGTAAGATCATGTCATCTCGAAATAGAGGTAATTTTCCTTTTTTCTTCTCAATCTGGATGCCTTTTATTTCCTTTTTTTTTTTTTTTTTTTTTTAACCTGATTGCCCAGGCTAACCTCTCGTACATCATTGAATAGAAGTGACAAGAGCGAACATCCTTATCTTGTTCCTGGTCTTAGAGAAAAGCTTTCAGACTTTGACCATTAAATGTAATGTGAACTATGGCTTTTTCGTAGATGCCCTTTATCAGTTGAGGAGGTTTCCTCCTACTCTTAGTTGATTGTTTTTGTCATGAAAGGGTATTCGATTTTAACAGTGGGTTTTAATGAAGAAATGGACAGATTTTTGTTGTAAATTGAGTTGTTGTACTGTTGTGTCAGGAAATAAATTTTGTTGAAATGAGTTTCTGAATCAGTTTAAGAACTCATCAAGTAGGAGCCGTAGACGTTCTTGTTCATGGTTTTTAAACAGTTATTCAATTGATAGGCATTTTGTGGATTCAAAGTCTATTGAGCTGATTCTCTTTATTAACTCAAGTTAATTTCAGTTTGTGTTCACTTGCCGAAAGATACAAAGGCAAACATACGCAGGAGATTAGATGACTTGTAAAGCCCTATTTTTGTTGGTTGGTTTATTTTAATGAGTCTTAAATACCTGACTTGGTGTTTCTCAGATTCCACGAGGACATACCAGAGGGTGTGGATGAAAGAGGCTCCATCTTCCTGAAGGGTCGCTGTGGGGCTTCTCTCTTCTTCCTACCTTGGGTTGCCAGGGGCAGGAGAGTTTGAGAATCAGGAGCTCGCTGGGAGCTCTCCTACTGCGGCTCCTTCTGGAATCGGGTTTCCTGGTAGTGTTTCTGTCTATCTTTCTATAGTACTTACAGGAAATAGACGAATCACTGAATTACTGGGGTGGACAGGAAGGTTCCTCAGAAAGAAGATTTGATGGTCAATTAAACAGTGGCACTGCACTAGGAAAAGGATAAAAGGAGATTTTTGAAGTCCTTCGTATCCACCTAGTAGGTGCATTTACCTAAGGGGTCTCCTGCAGTACTGGTCCCTGTGGGGTACACAGTGATGACCATCAGCTGGCCCGGCCGCCAGCTGGGAGCTGCTGGTACCTGAAAAATCTCCTCTACTCAACAAGACCCATTTTTGGTTTAAACTGAGTGTCCTTTACACAAACGGTAAGCCCATATTTTTTAATGTATTCCGTTACCATGAATATAATCATTCTGTCATTTCTCCAGGAAATGTTGGTAAAATAAATGGAGGAAAAGCCCCATATTATCTGTAAACATTTCCCCAAACAGGTGGAAGATCATCTACAAGATGGAATTTTCCAGTCTGACTAATGAATTGAGAAAGCCCCACTGGCATTTTTTTTTCATGAGTAATATTGCTAATCTAGTATTTGACTGCATACTTAAACAGTTTTCTAATTTTGTACATACACACCAACCGCCTTTAGGTAATGACTATATTTTAAACAAATCTCCTGAGTGTACTAGGCCAGTGGTAGTAATCATCAATGCAAATGTGGGTTGCAAACCTAATGGGGTTGTGATTCAAGATTTTGAGCGCACGGTTGTAATGACATATATTCACAAAAAATGTTTAGGAAAAAACTTTCAAAAAAGGCTTATGCTTTGCTATAACTATAAAATAAATGTTTTCCATACTATTCAGAACAACTACTTTTTAAGAATACCAGGGGATCCCAATTACTACTTATTGAACATTTGAATAATGCCTACAATTCCTAATTGATAGAGTAACAAAAGTTATAGCAACTTTTTCATACAAGTATAATGTACTAATGTTTTATCATTCTTTTATTTTTCTTAATTGTTTTTATTAAGTGTTCTGAAAAATAAATCTCTGCTTCTAGTTGGTCATCCTAATAAAATTTGCTTAGGGAAATATATTTGTAACCATCCATAGCTCAAGAATATATCTGCTTCACTGTCTTTACAGGTTCATTTCTTGCAAAAAAAAAAACCCACTTAGGTGATCCAGGTAATGAGTGTTTATTTTAAGGACACAGCTGCTGATGCCTGGTCAAGACTGGGGGTTCTGGTCTCTTCTGCTTCTTGGGATCTAGCATCAGGGCTGGTATCCTTCACCTATATGTCATTTCTTCCAGTGTCTTCTCCACTTGGACCCACTGCTTGATTCTCTTTCTATTGTCCCTGCTCAGATTCCAGGGTAGCATCGGCTTATCTTTACCATCCCCCGCTTTGGGGAAAGATTTTTCCCAACCAACCACCTTGTAAGCCCTATATAGGAGGAGCTTGGGGGAAGCAGTCTGTTTGGGGTGGGGAGGGCAGTCTCACCAGGAAGGAGTGTTGGAGGCACCATCATAGAGTCTGCAGAGACTTTGCACACAGCCACACCTTGGTCCGCTGCATGGATGACATTTTGCTGACTGGCTGTGATCAGCAGGAAGTAGCATGTACTTAGATGTCACTGTAACTGAGTTGTCTGGTAGCCTTAACGAGTAAGGAATTGACTTTACCCAAAGCTCAAAGTGCTGTCATGATCAGCCACAGTTATAACAAGAGTAAGCCGTTCTGTGGGCAGAAGCTGCAGCTGATTTGTGGCTGTCTCCTGAAGCACAGTGGGTGTTTAAAGTCAGTGTATGCTCAGTTAATTACTAAATAAGCAGATTTCTAGATCCTTTCAAATAAAGGAGGACTTAACTTGGTATTTACACTTAAAGCTCTTTGCACTCTCCCCCACTCCTCAACCCCCCACAAAACCAGCATTAGGACATTTGTGCAAAGGAATATCTCTGTGAGTTTGGTGCCAGTGGGAACTTGGCGGTGCTTTGTGTCTGTTCCTGGAGGAACCAGCAGGAGACCCCCCAACCAGATGATGCCTGGCTCTGGAGGTGGAGGTGGAATTTGGGCTGTGGATCTTCCTGGACAGTCAGCGTGCAGCTTGTTTAATGGGAGTGTCCATTCATCTCGCCACAGTTTAAATTCCTTTTCTTCATGTACCCTCAAGAATAAGTTTACCAAATGTTTTCTCTTGAATTTTCCAGTTTTTGGAAAAATTTTATCATTGTTATTAGTATTATTTTCTCAGTTAGGTATTGTTTTTAATCTCTTGTAGTTTCATTTCTCTATTTTGTTCTAATTTGGAAATTTAACAAGCAGTCAGCGCTGCAATTTCCCTTAGAAGATGATCTTAGATTATTTTTCTAGAGTGCTTGATTAACTTGTTCGGTGAAAAGAAATAGAATTTTTTAATCCTAATTTCACTGAGAGTTTGGTAGAAAGAAATGAGTGCAGTAATTGCCGAGGTTTTTTTTAAAAACCTACTACCTTGTCATTCATTTACCCTGTTATTTAGGCATAATTAGTAGTCTATTTTCATTTTTTTTTTAACATGGGCAGGCACCGGGAATCGAACCCAGGTCCTCTGGCCTGGCAGGCAAGCATTCTTGCCTGCTGAGCCACCGTGGCCCACCCTCTATTTTCATTTTAAGGAAAACAGTTTGAAAGTGAGTACAGTTAGTAACCCAAAAGTAATTTCATTAAAATACTTGATAAATGAAAAGTATATTGAAATTACACATCTTTGGACTAGAATAGAAATTTGGAGAGTATTTTTCCACTTCATGAAGTATCAGTCATTTTAGCTTTTAGAGCCCAGAAGTGATGGCTTTACATATTAATGTACTGAATTGTCTAGATTTTATTGTATTATCCTACATTTTATACAGTCATCAGCTGGAAATCTCCAAAGCGAAACTGCTAGACTCTTTCTAACTTGAAAGTAAAGAACAGATCTACTGTTGCAAAGGCCACAGAATTTAGATTTTTAAAATATATTATGAAGACTATGTATGGGTTATATTCTATTTAAATTATTTATCTGAAGGTGAATATATCTGTTTTACACTGAGGAGTACCTCACACAATACAATTTTTACATCATAATAGTTCAGTTTTATGTTGCAAAATGACAAGAAAAGTTTTATTTGATGTGTTTTTAATGTACTTTTAGCCTGTTTAATTTTGATCAGTAAGTTAATCACCTCACTGTCCTTTCTTTAGTTCAGAATAGATTGAATTTTGGTGCACATTTTTGCTATTTTCAGGCCAAGTAGAAGTAGCCTTATATCAAAGGTAGCCTTAGGTGGAGCCTTATTGCAAAGATTTTTAAATATTTAATTTCTAGTATTTTTTCTAGAATTCAGAACCTCAAGTATTTCTGGTCATATAAGAATTTTGAGATGCGTACTCCATTTAGTTATGGGTAAAATGTGTCAGGTACATCTCTTTACACTTTCTGACACTTCCATTTCTGTCATGTAAAGTTATGCTTCAGTTTCTTATTGACGCTTTTGTACTGTCACATGATAAGGTTCATCAGTGGATAAATTGCTGTGTGTATATATGTGATAGATACTTGCCTTAAAACGAGCACTTTTACTTTGTAAACGGTCTATGGTCACATTGTCTGTCCAGTTACTGGTCTTTCTCTGTGCCTATTGAATACAGGCCGATCAAGTCCATGGAGGTGAAAAAGAAGATGAAGCACCTTTTCATTGTTCACAATCTGAACCTGGATTAAAAAGTATTTTTCATATTGTGGAAAAACTAATGTGAAAAAAAATCTGTACAGGTTGTATGGCTTTTATTGCTAAAGACAGAAAATGATTGAACAGATAAAATAGATATTGGTTTTAACTGTTAACTTTCATCGATCTTGTTCTCAATGAGAGTAATGATTCAGATGTGTGTGTGGTCAGTTCTACAACTTCCACTCTGTATACATAACTACCACTGATTTTTTTCATTAATGGCCACTTCATATAATGAGGAGGGGCCAGATGCCCTGTATCAACCAATGGTGAAAGTAATTTGCATAATAAAGATCATATTATAGCTTGGGATTTAAGGGTGGTAATTATTGTTTGATAGCTCTTTAGAAATGATGGTTAAAATGGACATAGCTTTTACCTTCTAATAAACAGATTCTTAAAATCAACTCAACTGATGTGACATAATTTTGTTTTTTACCTTCGTTTGTGATCAGTAAAGTGTGCAGTAAAGTAAGCTGGGTTGTCACCGTGTTACTGATGTATTTATGTCTCTAATAGTACATATAAATGTGCATCAAATAACTAATTTGTGGTTAAAGTTTTTTTAGCATCTTTAGTCATTAATAAAATAATATTTTATAGAAAATTAATTTTGTTATGATATAAATATGTCGAATGCAGATCTGAAAACGTTCTGTATAGCTTGAACAATTTGAATAGCTAATAAATTTTGACTTTGAGAACCATTTACAGCTGATACCAAATACAATCAGTCCCTGTTGAGTTGACTTCATTAATTAATGTAGTTTGTCATTGGTGGATGTGTGTCCCTGTTCTGATCCCAAAGTTACCTCTGCGATGAACTGTGGATGGTAAAGCACGAAAGGTGCTTCCTGGCTGTTGCCGGGCCCCTAGTGAGTGTGGGGCTTGGGTGAGTTGTTTAATCTTTCTCTGACCTTTCATATTCTCTTTTTCTCCCTTGACTCCTCATCCCTGCAGTAAGAATGTAAATAATCTATATGAGGTAAGTGTCCAAGGGATGCTGATGGGTAACTATAGGACCCCAATACGTGTGGAGTTGAATAAAAAATCTTGGGAATTGCACCTTGTAAATGCTGCTGCTTGTCCATAGTGTGTTCTCAGGGCACAGATGCTGCCAGGTCCTCTCTGCTCTCTTAGCGGCAGGACCACATGTCTCTCCTGCTGTGCTCTTCATCCCTCATCTCTGCCATCTGCATGCTCCCTACCCATGCCCCTTTTACTTCTGGAGGAGGTGATTCCAGGTTTTCACTCTTGCATCAGTGGACCTGCTGCCATGCTGCCCTTGACTCGGCTGGCCTGTCGCATGGCCCTGGTCAGCATGGCAGAGCCGTCCACAGGCAGCAATCCAGCAGGCTTTCCCGAGGGCAGAGGCTCTGATTGTCCCAGCAGGCTCCGGAGATGGGCTTGGTTATGAAAAGTGTCCCCTCAGGAGCGGAGGCAAGGACTGCTGAGGGCAGAGAAGTGGGTGCTTTCCTGCACAGCTATGGACCCAGGACCCAGCGTTTCACTGCAGGGTCTCTGCTGATTGAGGTGTGGGACAGTCTGCCCAGGGGCTTGGGAGAGGTTTTCTCTAATTTACTACTATTCAGATTATTGCTTTAAGAGCTGGGCATAAACTGTAAAAAACAGTGGGGATCACTGTGATAATTGCATTTAAGATAGGAATTCGTTCATCAGGTAACACTTACATGCTGTTAATCAGAGTGATGATTTCTAAGCCACAGGATTTGCCTCTCAACTGAGATTTTCTTCATGTTTATTTTTGGAACTAATCAGGTTTTTGTTTTCTTTTAAGGAGAAGTAATAACAAACATCAGACTGAACATTATATGGTTGGATTGTTTTTCGTATATTTAACAGAATGATAAACCAGCGTGCACGGCACCTGACAAGGTCTTTGGGGTGAAGAAGGGAAGAGTTTTCAGAGAGTGTTTTGTTTGTTTTTGGTCCTTCCTGTCATTGGCGTCCCAAGTTGACAAGGTGCTAGCGCTATCAGTCAGAAGTTCCATCATCTCCATCCTCCATAAATCTTAGGCATATTCTGGCGAGGCACCTCTTTATTTTTGTTCAGGCTGTGAATACAGTGAGGCTCTGACAAATATTTGGCCAAAAATGGGTTTTGGCACTCAACTACCAGAGCAATATAACCTTTTCAGGGCCCAGGAATTTGTGTGTGTGGTGGTCCTTCTGTCTGATGAAAATGTTGAAGTAAGTGTGGTTACTTCTTTAAGTCCTAAAGAACTTGTGGGGCTTGAGATGGGACTTGAGGGGTTCTCAAGGTTAATTTTACTTAGACAGCTAGTCCTTTTGTTGGAGCTGCCAGGAGAGATTGGACACCACTTAAAAAAAAAGTGTATTGATTTTTTTGAAGTATAATAACAGTTATATCCACATACTAAAAAACATAGAAAACAAGAAGAGAAAAAATAGCCACATCCTTCCCTATCACTGGAGGAAGTGCTGTCATCACTTTGCTTTACTTTTCCCCACTCACCTTACATCCCAAAGTGCTAGGCTCAAGCGCAGGGCAGGTGTAGTCCCTATTCTAAGGAGTCCCAGGTGGGGAAAGAGACCAGTAATAAAACATTAAAGAGGATTAGGGGTGGGATAAAGGTTATGAAATGACTGCTGTGGAATCCCAGAAGATGGTCGCCTCATTCAACTCGTGAATCCAGGAAGGATTCCTGGAGGAGTGATTCTTAAATTCAGTTCCCAGAGACAGACCCTTATGAATGGGCAGCAGTCACAGGGTTCAGCGTGTACTGATGCCAGAGGAACTTGGCTTGTCCTGGCAGTCATGCTTGGTTGGTTAAGTGCACAGAAAAGAGTGTATGAGGGGTGCTGGCGGCGGTGCAGAGGACAGATCAGGAAAGGCTGCATATGCCAGGCTCAGAGGTGGGCTTTATCCTCCAAGCAAAGAACCATTGAAGGACTTAAGTCAGGGGAATGACATGGCAGGGTATGTGCCGAAAAGAGGATCGCTGTCAGCTGTGTTGTGGGTAGAAGGACTCAGGATAGTGGGGCCAATGAGTAGTTGTCCAGGTAGGAGTATTGTAGTATTGTATTGTAGTATTGTAGTCCTCTGGGTAGGAGGCGATGAGAGTGGATATATCACCAATGCTAGTGAGAGAGAAAAGCTTTTGGTGGGAGAGAGTCCCATTTTACACTTATTAAATTTGAGGCAGAGGCTGGGCAGCATCCAAATGGTGATCTCCAGCAGGCAGGTGGTTCTGTGCGTGGCGTCAGATCCAGAGCCGTCCAGATGGTCAGGATATGGGAATCTTCAGCATGCAGATGGAGTGGAAACTAATTTGGAACAAGATCTGAAAGAAAGTCTTCGGAGGGAGGGTGTGTTGAGGGAATAGAGAAAGTAACCCAGACTAGACCCCTAGAGAACTTTGCCAGATGGGCAAGAGGAGAAGAGGGGGTTGAAGGGCACAGCAGGGATGTGGGGAGTGCAGTGCCTCCCAACAGTCAGTGAGCTTATGGGCTGTAACATATTCACTGGACACAGCCACTAGGAGCTCCTGGGGACTTTGGAGAAAGCCACAATGGAGCCTTGGGTTGCAGGTGCCAGATTGCAGGCCTCTTCATCAAACAGCGTTATAAACCTGGTGGATGAAGAGAACAGCATCAACCTTAAGTTCTCACCCTTTCCGCTGTGATGGTAGCATCCTCATAGCCATAACTTTTAATGTCTGCATATGGTGACCCAGAACTTACCTAACCATTTCCTTAGGAGAAGATTCCCAGCAATGGAATTACTGGGCCAAAGAGTCATTTTTATGGCTTTTGCAATGCATTGCCACAGTGATTTTCAGTTGGGATCTACTGATTGGCAGTGTCATCAGCAATGCCTGATGGTGTCCGTATCACCACACCCTCATCAGCTTTGGGTTTTACCCCATTAAGTCATTTTCCTAATGCAGAGGATGAACCAATGGCTTCTTGTTGTGTCAGCTGTAATACCTGGTTACCAGTGGCCACGTCTCACAATCACTTTTCGTCCCTAGACAACCAGATCAAAACCACATATTGGATGGGAGGTTTTAAAATGAAAGTGAATGAAGCAACAACAAAAAACAAACTTGGCACATCATTCTGATTTTCACTTTGGGGCTGACAGCTCTTGCACTGGGGTCCTGGTTAAAATGCTTACTCTCTCTGGATCTGTTTCCTGGCTAACGGGATTGTTGGTGTTTTCTAAGGTTCCTTCAAATTCTAGGATTCTGGGTTGTTTCTCTCTGGGCTTCTCTTTTGGATCTCCCAGGCCTAAAAGATTGAAGCGCTCAGAGCTGACCCCCACCTAACCACTGGTAAATTGACTGCCTGAAACTTGTGATGTGATTAGAGAACATATTCTGCCTTAGAGTAGGAAGATATTATCAACAGAACAATAAGGACCCTCAAGCACTATTTTCATTAAGAAAATACATATGTGAATTACAGATAATCAAAAGGATGAAAATTAAAATCTCTGTAATGTTACCATACTCCTACCCTTCTATCCAGCCAACACTGACGTATCCCTTGGTCTTACTGTACATGTCCCTTTCTCAGGGGAGCCCTGTTGACCCCTATAATAGATTAGGCTCACTAGATAATCTATCATCCCTGGTCCTCCCTTATCATAATCACTTCTGAACTACATAGGCTTCCTGAGAGTAGTGACTTTGTATGTGTAACTAATTACTGTACCCCCCACATCTAGTCCAGAGGCCAGCATATAATTGGTGCTCAATAATGTTTGTTAAATGAATGAATAAAGCGATAATTCTAAACATCTTAGCATGTTTCTCTTCATGCTTTTTCTTTGTATAAACGTCTGTTTACCAAGATGTTTTTTCCTTCCAAAAATGAGATCGGTGTATACTACCACTTTTTATTTGTTTCCCACTCCCATTGAGTCGCTTTTGCATGATAGCCTACTCATATAAAACAGACCCTTTTGTTTTTAACAACATACATACATTTGTGCAATGGTTGATTCAGATTAGGGATATATCCTGGAACTTAGAGGATGCAAATAATGAGTCAATTCCGTTTTATGTACAGTGATCAAATTGCCTAAACTGATGAGCTGTTGGAGAGGTCAGCATGGCTTGCCACTGGATGGTGGCCCTGCGGTGACCTGGACTCAGTGGCCCAGGAGGTGGAGGAGGGGCAGTGTTGGGCAGCCATTTCCAGTGCTCGGTCCTTGCCATTACCCTGTGAGGTAGGTATTATCAGTCTCCTTTTATAGATAAAGAAACTGTCTCAGGGTGATTAGACAAGTTGCCCGAGGCAAAAACCACACACCCTGGCTTTTTGTGGCTCAGCTGAAAACCTAGGTCTCCTAAAACTGGGTCGTCCTTCTATTACTCCACTGACAGTGCTGGACAGAGGTGCAGGATCACAGCCTCAACTCTCTCAAACGAACTGGCCTTGATCGGGTCTGGGATTTAACCCTGGCACACACCACTGTGGCCTTCTCTCTGCTGTCGTTTGTCAGTTGTCAGTTCATAACTGTTGCAGATATGTCCAGCATAAAGTCCAGGATGTAAAATGAATAAAGTGATCGTACTTTTAGTTGGAAGGCTGAAAGTTCAAGTTGTATTGAATGGGGGATGGAAGCAGATGAGTGCAAAGGCCAGGACTTCCAACTCTGGTTTTGCAAATCTTTGATTAAGTTCTCATTTCCTTGCATCTAATTTTTGGTAAGAATTTTAGGAAGCACCATTTGAACTTTATTCGAACCACCTGGGAAACAGCAGCACACAAGAACTCTTCCCTTGGGCCTGTCAGGAACAACTTTGCACAGTTGAAACAGCTGAAATCACAGTAGCACTTCATTTAAAACCAAGGGCAGTTACACCAGGGTAGAATTTTACTACACATGATGTGGTTGAAATTTAGTGTCTGCTTAATCACATTTAGAGTCAGGGAATGTAGTACTGTAATGAGTTTCAGCTTTGTTCAGAAAAGATGTTATTACCAATAATCATTATTATGAGCCATAAAATCCAGTACAGAAGAATGGGAGAATTAAAAGAGGAAAAGAGTGATAGCATTATGTGAAGAATCTCATTTAGTTATACACAGCTTCCCCCAGTATGGTTTTAATTTTTAATAGATGCTCTTCATTTATAGCTGGCTGATTAGCAGTGGAGGCACCCTGAGCTATTACTAATAATTTTTAAAAACACATTTGCACTCATTCATCATCTCTGATGTTCATTCTCCTTCTGATCAAAAGGAAGCACTTATTTCACAAACTCTTTATTAGTTTTAAAATTGCATAGACATGGTTTACTCCATTCCAAATTCAACCCAACAGGCACTCACTGGTAATGGTCTGTTGTGTAATATTCTAGGTTCTTTTCTATAATAGCATGTATTTAGCTGCTTCTAGATCAAGAAAGGATGGTGAGTATATGGTTTTTTCTTCCACTCTAAACACTTAGAAATGGTTGATAAGATTTTAAAAAAATTTATTAATAAAAAAATTTAACAAACGTAATAAAACATTAACATAGATAATCAGTAATTCACAATATCATCACTTAGTTGCATATTCATCATTTCTTAGAACATTTGCATCCATTCAGAAAAAGAAATAAAAAGACAATAGAAAAAGAAATAAAACGAAAACAGAAAAAAAGGAGATAGTAAGATTTTAAAATACAGTTTTAAAATGTAGTTTACCTTTATCAGTTACTATGGGCTAAGTTAAGCTGCAATGATCAATAACCCTAGCATCTTAATGTCTTACAACCACAAAGGTTTATTCCTTGCTCATGTTCCATGACTTTTCACAGGCTGGCCGCAGCTCTATGCCACATCCTCTTCCTTTTGGGATCCAGGTTCAAGGAGTTGCCCTTATCTGGGGCATTACCATTTCTGGGTCAGAGGTAAAAGAGAAGATGGTAGAAGCATGCAGATTCTTGAAACTTATACTCAGAAATGTCTTACTCCATCATGTCCACACTTCATTATAAAGCTAGTCCCAAGGCCGTGTCTGACATTACTGGGGTGGGAAAATAGAATAGCCTTATAGGGAGGAATGGTGAATATGTGGGAGCAGGAATACAATTACCATAGGAATGTAACCAGGAATATGCCATTGGTTACATATGGCCCTCCCTATGGGCCCTTCCTCCCTATGGCCCTTCCATAAGGCCCTTCCTCCCTATGGCCGTGGGAGGAAAGGGAGGGGCACCTGTCTATGTGAAACCTCACTGTAAGCAGTTGCAAGATCTAGAGTCATTATACCTGGCTGGGGCAGGAGTCCTGAGCCCTGATGGAGGTTTAGCTCAGATCCTTGCACGTGCTTGCGCTGGCTCACGGCAATACAGAAACCACTTGGCAGGAAGGTGCACAGGCAGGGCAGACTCCCAAGATAAGCTCTTAAAGCATAAACTGCAAAACACTTGGGGAAATCCAGCATTATGAAAGAGAATGACAAATCTAACAAATAGGGAGAATTTATATCAGGAAATAGAAATAATAGGCCATTCCAAAATACCTTAAATATGTTCAACAGAAAGCTGGTATCAGTGAAATAAAGTCAGGGGGCTATAAAGAAGAAGATTAGCAAACTAAAAAGCTATGAAACTGAAAAGATTAGTAATTAAAATTAAAAACTACCAGGCTTTATGCATATAAAGAAAGAATTAGCAAATTGGAAGATAGAACTGAGGAAACCTCTAAGAGGGCACAACAGTGAGATGGTTGGTTGATGATATAGTGGGTCATTGAAAAGCTTCAGCCTATGTGAACTGGGAATTCCAGAAAGAGAAAATAGAGTGAAGAAGAGGCCATATTTGAAAACAAAATAACTAAGAATTTTCCAAAATTTAAGAAGGACATAGGTTGTCAGGTTGAAGAAGTTTACTGAGTGCTGAGACAGATTACAAAAATAAATGAATGAATGAATGAGTGAAAGAAGGACATCATGGTGACACTACAAAATACTAGGCATAAAGAGCATTTAAAAAGTTACCAGGGTGTCCCTAAAATTTGACCCAGTATCAGGGGATTCCCTGATGGTAAGGTTTGATAGTTCCATATTCTTTCTCCCATTCCTCAAGGGACTTTGCCAATACTTTTTGATTATCTGCTTAATATACTCTAGGATGTATCTAGGCATTACAATAATCTATACAAGATTAAAGGACCTCTTTCTTATTCTGGGCTCCCTGTGTTTAAATTGTTCAAGTGAGCTATACAGATAGGTTGAGTTAGATTACGCGCTACAGAAAATTTCAGTTCCAGACCAAATAAACCTTTCTTCCTTTGGTCTCAAACAGTATGTGTGGTTCTAAAATGTAGACACTGTCTTCCTTACCCCTATATTCTGAATTACTTTAACTCCAACCTGATCAGCTTTGTTCTCATCTCTAAATATCAGGTTTTATATATATTTGGAGTCTCTCGAAATCCAGAAATAATAATCACCACTCCGGACTTAATGGGTCTGGTCTAAAAGCTTACAGTCTAGGCCCCTGTTTTTTATAAGCTATTTCTAAAGGTGACCACACCATTGTTGTTCTTTTGTTCCTGGCTTATTTTGCCTCACCAAATGCCTTGCGACTTCGTTCCTTTTTGTAGCAGCACAACCTTTGTTCATAAGTATACACCATCGTTCACCAATCTACTTTTCCATCAGTGCATCCTTTAGCCGCCTGTATTCATCGGGCATCATGTATAGGGCCCTAAGTCCATAGGCCATCAACATTCCCAGTTTTTGACAACTTCATTGTTTCCAAGAGAAAGAAAGCATTGGTTCTTATTGAAGCACACCCTCACCAAATAGGAAATCTAAACTTCCTCTTAAGTCTTGTCCCTCCCCCTATTATTTATCTCTGCTGTTGCTGTGGTAGTCCTGATGGTTTCCTTTTGAACATGGCTCATAGTATGCAACAGCAGTTTTCCCCCGTACCCTGGACTTGTACACAAATCATATCTTTGAAGTAATTCCCGCAAGAACTAATTCCTATTTCTAGTGTTAATCAGTGGGACACGTAGGTCTATACAACCCCTTTCAATCTTGTTCTTCTTCAATATGGTAATATTACTTTAGACCCACTAGACAACCACCTTCACTTCTATCTATTCCCTTATATTGGAAGAACAATTTTAAAAATTTTATACTTTATGAATACATTACTTTTTTTTTTTCACATGGACAATCAAACCCGGGTCTCTGGCATGGCAGGTGAGAACTCTGCCTGCTGAGCCACCATGGCCCGCCCTATATGTAACTATTTTATATAAATATAAAAGCATAAAACACTCAAATTGAGAGTGTCGATGGACTAGGGACTTTGGGCGTTATACATGTTGCCTAATGAATGCAAGTGGCTGAAGGATGCACCAACTGAGAAGTAGATTGGTGAACGATGGTGTATACATATGATGGAATATTGTGCTACTATGAAAAGGAACAGTCAGGAGGCATGCAATGATGGGACATTTGGTGACGCAAAATAAACCAGAAATGAAAGAACAGTTATTGTATGGTCTCCTTTATAAAATGCCTATAAGAAAACAGGAGCCTAGCAGACACATTTAGTCTGGAGTGGTAATTATTATTTCTGGATTTTGAGAGACTTTTTAATATATGTATAACCTGGTATTTAGAGATAGATTGAAGCCGATCAGGTCGGGATTAAGGTAATTCAGAACACAGCAGTGGGGAAGACATTGTCTCTATTTTAGAACCACACTTACTCTCTGAGACCAAAGGAAGAAAGGTTTATTTTGTCCAGAATCTAAATTTTCTGTAGCACATAATGTAACTCAACGTGTCTGGATAGCTCATTTGAGCAATGGAAACACAAGGAGCCCAGAATAAGAATGAGGGCTGTAATCCTGTATAGCTTAATGTAATTAATGCTTGGATACATTTTAGAATACATTAAGTAAAAAATCAAAAAGTATTGACAAAATCCCTTGAGGGATGGGAGAAAAAATATGAAACTATTAAAGTTTACCACCAGGGAAACCCCCGATACTCTGTCAAATATTAGGGACACCCAAATCAACAGGCCAACCCCTTGATCTTGAGGCTTACTTTTGTGAAGCTTATGTATATAGTGGAGAAGCTTAGCCTACCTATAGGTATGCCTAAGTGTTACTTCTGGAGGACCTCTCTTGTGGCTCAGATGTGGCCTCACTCTCTCTAAGTCCAATTCTGTAAGTGAAATCATTGCCCTCCCCCCTACATGGAACATGACATCGAGGGGTGAATGTCTCCCTGGCGGCATGGGAGATGACTCCCAAGGATGAGTCTGGCCCTGGCACTGTGGAATCAACAATTCCATCCTGACCAACAGGGGTAAAAGAAGTGCGATAATAAAGTATTGGTGGCTGAGAAAGTTCAGATAGAGTTGCGAGGCTACTCTGAGGGTCACTCTTAACGGAAGCTTCAGTTAGACCTTGCTACCTATCCTAACTTTCCAAATCCCACCCAAAACCATTCCAGCCAATCCTAAAGAACACCTATGGCATTATATGAGATTGTACAAAGTTTCCATGCACTAGGGTAATTTTCCAGAAACTTACAACCTCCAGATGAGTCCCTAGACCAGATAAGTCCTGAAACTTTGAGAGCCCAGCCTCTCTAGACCATCAGCTAGTTCCATCTCCCTATCCCATATTATCAACAGTCCCTTCCAATATGAAAAAGTTGGAATGGCCATAGCCCAAATACCCCTAAATGTTGGAAGAAAGATCAAAGGTGATGGTGGAGTTATACAGAAAAGGTAGGGTTTAACAAATGAAAATGAATGCTGAATCGTTATATTGATATTTCTTTTAGTGTCCAGTATCTTAGAGCAGCTAGAAGTAAAAACCTAAAATTGTGGAATTGTAACCTATACCAGACTCTGAAATCAGTTCTACAACTAATTGTGCTGTGCTTAGAAATTTATTGCTGTTTTGTATATATGTTATTTTTCACACACACACAAAAAAAGTTGATTGTGATGATAAAAAAAATTTATTCCTTCTAGCCTCCTATATTCTGGAGCAGCTAGAAGGAAAAATCTGAGAGGATGGTGTGGTAGCCCATGACAAACTCTGGGATCTGTCCGGTAACTACTTGTTGAAGGGTGCTATAAAAACTATTGCTTTTTTCTTTCTTTGCTTTGTATATGTGTTACATTATACAATAAAAAAAAGGTAGCACAATGTCATAAAATTAGGAACCACCAATGAAGTAATGAAATTATTGAAATAAAATGAAATAAAAGCCCAGAAATCACCATGTTTGGAAACCACAGAGCTTACTTCTAAATAACTAAGGGGTTAAAACAGAAATAGTGAAAAAACCAATTATTTGTCAATGAATGCCAATAAAACCTTATGAAACAAAACATTCTTTGTAGTTTTCCTTCCTAACTAAACAGCACATTTATTAGGAAATAAGCCAGAATGAAAACATCATTCAGTATTCAATTTAAGGCTAGAGAATGAACAAAAGACTGAACCCAACAAATGCCAAAGGATAAAGAATAAAGATAAAAGCACAAGTTGATGAAACAGAAAGCAAAGAGAGGATTAATAAAACTAAAAGCAATTTTTCTCAAAAGGCAAGCAAGACAGACATCTGGCAAATGGAAGGGAAATAACAAAAGCAAAATACACATACTTTTCAAGTGCACATTGATCATTCTCCAGGGTAGACCATATCAACCAAAACAAATCTCAATAAATTAAAAAACACTGAAATCATACAATGCATACTTTGCGACCACAACAGCATGAAGCTAGCAATCACTAACAGAGGGAGAAATGAAAAATCCACAAATACGTGGAAATTAAACAACATATGCTTAAATAAGGAATAAATTGAAGAGGAAATCAGAAGTAAAATTAGGAAATATCTTAAGGTGAATAAAAATGAAAATACAAAGCATCAAAACCTATGGTTTGCAGCAAAGCCAGTGCTGAGAGGAAAATTTATAGCTCTAAATGCTTACATTAAAAAAAAGAAGAAAGACTTCAGATCAGAGAACTAACCTCAAAACTGGAAGAACTGGAAAAAGAAGAGCAAATGAAAACCAAAGTGAGCAGAAGGAAAGCAATACCTGAGATTAGAGCAGAAATAAATGAAATAGAAAACAAAACAGACAACGGAATCAACAAAATCAAAAGCTGATTCTTTCAAACTGTCAGTAAAACTGATAAACCTTTAGCTAGGCTGACAAAGAAAAAAGATAGAGGAAACAAATAACTAAAATCAGAAACGAATGGGAGCAGGCATTAGTACTGACCCTGCTGAAATAAAAAGGACTATAAGAGGATATTATGAACATCTGTTTGCCAATAAATTTGATAACCTACATGAAATGGACAAATTCTTAGAAACCCACAAACTACCTACATTGACTGAAGAAGAAATAGATCTCAACAAACCAGTAACTAGCAAAGAGATTGAATCAGGCAGCAAGAACCTCCTAGCAAAATCCAGCCCAGGACCAGGTGAATTCATGGGCGAATTTTACCAAACATTCCAAGAAGACAACTCTAATTCTGCTTAAGTGCCTCTAAAAAAATTGAAGAGGAGGGAACGCTCCCTAATTAATTCTATGAGGCCATCCTCCATACCAAAGCCAGGTAAAGATATCACAAGAAAAGAAAATTATAGACCAATATCTCTTATGACTATAGATGCAAAAGCTCTCAACAAAATACTAGTGTACTGAATCCGACAGCATATTAAAAGAATTACACACCATGGCCAACTGGGGTTTATCCTGGTAGGCAAGGTTGGTTCAACATAACAAAATCAATGAATATAATACACTACATTAACAGAATGAAGGGGAAAAAAACCCATGATCATCTCAATGCCGAAAAGGCATTTGACAAAACTGAGCAACCCTTCCTTATAAAAACACTGAGAACCCTAGGAATAAGAGGAAATTTCCTCAACACAATAAAGGGCATATATGAAAAGCCCACAACTAACACCCTACTTAATGGTGAAAGACCGAAAGCTTCCCTTCTAAGATTAGGAACAAGACAAGGATGCTTACTGTCACCACTGCTATTCAACATTGTACTGGAAGTTCTTGCAAGAGCAATTAGCCTAGAAAAAGAAATAAAAGACATTCAAATTGGGAAGGAGGAAGTAATACATTCCCTATTTGCAGATGATATGATCCTATATGCAAAAAATCCTGAAAAATCCATGACAAAGCTCCTAGAGTTAATAAATGGATTCAACAAAGTAGCGGAGTACAAGATCAATACCCCCAAATCAGTCATGTTTCTATTACACAAGCAGTGAACAATCAGAAGAAATCAAGAAACTAATTCCATCTACAATAGCAGCTGTGCAAGTTTGAAAGGATTTATGTACCCTAAAAAAGACATGTTTTAATCCTGATCAATCTTATGAGAGCAATGGTTTCTTCTAATCCCTATTCAGCACTATAGGTTGGAAACTTGATTAGATTATCTCCGTGGAGATGTGGCTCACCAAATTGCGGGTATTAACTTTTGAATAGAGGGAGATGTGACTCCTCCCATTCTAGATGGGTCTTGATTAGTTTACGGGAATCCTTTAAAAGACGAATCATTTTGAGATTCTGAAAGAATAAGAGAGCCGTGATGACTACAGAACCCAGGCAACCAGATACCTTTGGAGATGAAGAAGGAAAATGCCCCTAGGGGAGTGTCATGAAACAAGAAGCCTGGAGAGAAAGCTAGCAGACGTCCCATGTTTGCTATGTGCCTTTCCAGTTGAGAGAGAAACCCTGGACATCACTGGTCTTCTTGAACCAAGCTATCTTTCCCTGGATGCCTTAGATTGGACATTTCTATAGCCTTGCTTTAATTTGGACATTTTCCCAGTTTTAGAACTGTAAACTTGCAACTTATTAAATTCCCCATTTTAAAAGCTGCTCCATTTCTGGTATAGTTGCTTGCCACTCATCAGTTATCTCCACCTCCATTGAGTATGTCTTCCTGACTGTACCGACTATAAATGTGAAAACTGCCTTTCAAGTAGGTTTCTAGATGAGGATCAGGTAGTGCCGGTTAGGTGCACTTGTTTGAGATTTGGTTGGCAAGGGGAGGCAGTGGCCAGCATCCTGCAGTTTCTGACTTTTTTTTTTTTTTGGTACTGCCAAACAAGGTTGTGGAGACTCACGGTATAGGATCCAGCTTTGAGGTTGTGGAGAATTAGCTGGCTGTGCCATATTTGTTGGCCTCCCTGGAGGGGCAGTTGTAGATTTTTCTGTGGGTCATTTCCGGAGGCCCTGCCTGGAATCTATCTACTTCTCCAGTCTTTTCAACAATTTTGTATGAAAACATGAAGAGAAATTTGAAAACTTAGATGAATGGGTAATTTCAGAGAAAACATAAATTACTAAACTAGACACAAAAAACAATGAAAACCTGAATAGACTAATAGTAAAAATATATACTGAATAGGTAGTCAAAACTACTACTCCAGCGCCACCCCCCTACTCCCCCACACACTCAATCTATAGGCTACTAGGTCTACCCAGTTTTATGGGTCAGTTTTCCAGAAAAAAATAACCCTTGTATCATGCAAATTGTTCAAGAGAAAAAAGAAGAAAAATAGGGAAAGTTACTCAATTCATTTTGTGAAGATTATAATCTTAGTACCAAAATTGGACAGTACAGGAGAAGGAAATTAAAGCCCAGTCTTGAGAACACAAATACTAATTAAATTTTTGGCACATAAAATCCAGCACTGTATTAAAAAATCATCATGACCATTGGGTTTATCTCAGGATAATGTTAAAAAATATATCATTGTAATTAATTCACTACATTAACAGATTGAGGGAGAAACACCATATGATTTTAAAAGATCCAGAAAAAGCATTCTGCAAGATTCAACACTCATTGAGGATAAAAATTCTTGGCAAACTAGTAATCCAAGGAGGCCTTCTTAATTAATAAAGGATATCTACCAAAAGCCCACAACAAGCATCACTCTCAGTGGTTAAACTTTGTAAGCCTTTCCCCTGAAGTCAGGAGCATGGCAAAGATGCCTGTATTATCAGTAGATTACAGCACTTCGCTAATGAGTCACACACATTGCAAGAAAACCCAGGATACCGGGAAAGTATCAGAATTAATAAGGATGTTTCACAAGGTGGTTGTATTCAAGATCAACATAAAGAAAGCAAAAACTTTACATGAGAAATAACCAATTAGAACATGTGTAAAAAAAAAAATAAGAAGAAGAGATACTATTCATATTAGCAAGACAAAGATACTTAGAAATAAGTCTCAAACCCCTATTTTTTATTTTTATTATTATGGTAACATATCTACAACATAAGTTTTCCCACTTGAACAACTTTCAAGCGTACAGTTCAGAGGCATTAATCCCGTTCACAGTGTTGGGCTACCACTATCACCACCATCTCCTACCAAGACTCTTCCATCACCTTAAGGCCAGCACCTGGCAGGCCACAGTGCTGGAGAAATGGCTATGTGTAGACCTTTGATTTTTTTAAAGTCGAGTATTAGAAATAACTGAAATAAAATACAAATGAAGGCAACAATTTGCAACAGTCTTAAGTCTACTTTTGAAAAAAATAAAAAAAGTATTATTGTTTAGTTTATGGGTCACTTTGGTGAAACTGATCAATACTGATCAAATTTTCATGGCCAGGAGTTGACTAGGATCTTATTCTTGGAAAGGAAAGGAACTTGAGAACTTGGTAGCAACTTCACCATCACCAGTTTCCTATACTGGCAGACCTAGTAAACAAATGTCTTTCTTCTCCACCAATCTTATTTGAAAGTGGGTACCTTTCTGTCTTTTATTTATGTTTTTTTATTGTGAAATATAGCATATATACAAAAAAGCAATAAATTTCCAAGTACATTTTAACAAGTAGCTGTGGAACCGATTTTAAAATTTGGTATAGGTTACAATTCCACGATTTTTTGTTTTTTCTTCTAGTTGCTCCAAGACGCTGGAGACCAACAGAAATATCAATATAATGATTCAGCAGTCATACTCATTTGTTAAATCCTATCTTATCTGTTACATTCCTCCTTCTCTTTAAATAGCATATATACATAAAAGCAATAAATTTAAAAGTGCATTGCAACAATTAGTTGTAGAATAGATTTCAGAGTTTGGTATGGGATACAATTCCACAATTTTAGGTTTTTACTTCTAGTTGCTCTAAGATACTGGAGACTAAAAGAGTTATCAATATAATGATTCAGCAATCATATTCGTTTGTTAAACCCTACCTTCTCTGTATAACCCTACCATCACCTTTGATCTTTCTCCCACTCTTTAGGGGTATTAGGGCTATGCCCATTCTAACTTTTTCATGTTGGAAGGGGCTGTCGATAACATGGGATATGGGGATCGAACTAGTTGATGTTCTGGAAAGGCTGACCCCTCTGCATTTTAGGATTTATCTGGTCCTGGGACCCATCTGGAGCTTGTAGGTTTTGGAGAGTTACCCTAGTGCATGGAACCTTTGTAGAGTCTTATATAATGCCCTAGGTATTCTTTAGGATTGGCAGGAATGGTTTTGGTTGGGATCAAACCCCTATTTTTAAAACTATAAAAATACATCTGAGGACACATAGGATGAACTGAATAAACCAGGTTAATGGAAGTTAAGACTCAGTAAGGCCAAAAAAGAAATTCCCCCCAAATTGATTTATAAATTCAATGTGACCCAAGCAAATATACTCACTGAATTTTGTGTGTGTGTGTGTGTGGTACTTAACAGCTTTTCTTAAATTCACATGGAATATGAAGGGCTATGGCGATCCAGACCCAATTCTGAAAAATAAGAATAAGTATCAAAAGTCAAGGCATTACACATCTAGAGTAATTAAAATGATGGCTGCCAGTGCAGGAATAAACAAATAGACCAGTGGAACAGAACACATTAAATTGACCCATTTATATAAAATAAGGACTTGGTATATGATGGTGGGGTCTCACAGATCAATGCGAAAGGGTAGACGTTTAATAAATGATGTTAGGAAAATTGGTTTTCTGTGAATGATAAAAACAAATCCCTATGTCACACCATACATAAATTCCAGATGAATTAAAGATCTGGGCAAAAAAAACACAAAACATTAAAACTATTGAAAGCATGTCTTTAAAAATATACAAAAAGGAGAAAAACATAGATTTAACGATATCAAATTGTAAACTTTTTTTGGTAACATGTCACCATCCATAAAATTAAAAGACAACAAACTAAGAGAAGAGAAGTGAAATATTTATGATAGATGTGCTTTCGTATATTGGACGTGCATGACTTGTGAAATAATAAAGAGAAAACATTTTTATGTTTTTGCTCCCACCTTTTAAAAAACATTTTCCATGGGGGTGGTCTTTTTCCGCGCCCAAGATAAAAACTCTGGCAGGCCCAAGACGTTTCTGTTAATTCTTAGATAAAAATGTACTTTAAGGTACAAGGCTTGTCTCAATTTCTAAATTATAATCTCTAACCAAGAAACGAGTCTGAATTTGATTCAATGTCCAACTTTCTTTCCTCTTCCAACTTAGAACTGCTTGCAGCAGGGAGTGGTTGGCATTTTCTCTAGTTCTCTGTCCTGGGCTCTCTCAGCTCTCCCCTCCCTCTGCTTCCTGCCCAATTTGTGATCCTTTCAGGGCCCCAGTGCAGGAAGGGAGAGATGGTAATTGCGTTGGGGAGGTCCTGCCAAAACCTGCCTTTGAATTCTGGGCTTGGCAGAGTTTACAGTGTGTTTTTTTTCTCTTGTAGGAACTTCCATGGCCTCTTAGGAAGTTCCTTCCTAGGGACTGCTCTCCTTCCTGCCGTCCCTCAACCCTGATAGATGGTGTCTCTATCGTGGGTGGTTGCTTGTGTCTCCTCCCAGCCCCTAGGAACTGAGCTTCGTCTCTAGCTTCTCGCTGCTCAGTTCCCTTTGCATTTTTACGGAGCTTGATCAGACAGAGCTGAGACCACTGCAGCAGCCCTCTGCCACTCTGCCCACATCCTTGCACGGGATCACACGTGCATCCTGGCTCTTCCTGCGGCGGTGAAACAGGAGGACCATCACACATCACCAGTGCCCTGGCTCTGCCCCCGAAGCCACTCACTCTCCTGCTTGCTCTGGGTTTCCTGCACAGGAGTCAGTCCTCAGCTCCAAACATATCGGCGAACTTATTGAGCTCCCTGAATGGCGACAAAGAAGCTCATTCTCTCTAGACTCCAGGTAAAGGAGAAAAGCAGCCCCATATCCGCCAGCTGGGATGAGGTGGAGGTTACTCACAGTAAGTCTCTCCAAAGAAATCATTTGGGAAATGTCTCTTTTCCACATTCCCACTCTTTTTTTTCTAATATCCTTGACCTGGCTCAGGGGTCTAAGAACTGTTGAGCTGGTTCCCTGGTATTTCCTTTGTAAATTCTGCCTAAGGAGAACCAGACTCACATTTATTCTGATGTACAGTATGTAACATATCAGTACCTCCACTGAAATTGAAACGGGAGTCATATTTTTAACACACACAGAGGAACAGTATCCAAAACAAAGAACTTATACAAATCTAAAAGAAAAAGACAATTCAGTATTTAAAAAATAGGCAAAGAATATGAGCAGGCAATTCACAAAAGGTGAACCTTAAAGGGCAGTGGATGAAAAGACGCTGGGACTGAGGAGTTTTCTTCTCAGACAGGGCACCCAATTGTAGGGACAGCTTTTGTTCTCTTTGGGTGAGTATTTTTCCCGGTGCCTGTGTGTCAAAATTCCTTTTCCATTTCTCCCATGAGCTCTGGGGATCCTCGTGCAAGCAGGACTCCTGGAGGTCTGTCTGGAAGATCCCAAGTTCCCAGGATGAATATGCGGAGTGAGACCCCCTCAGCCCCAGGACACATGAGAACATTGTCCCCTCCATCTCTGATCCTTGGTGGAAACGTCCACAGCCTGCTGGCATCAGGTGGACCCGTTGCTTTCAGAGCAGAAGAGAGAAGCCTTCTTCTGTTGCAAATTGTGTTTGCTCCAAGGAGGTTTCAGAATTAATAACCGTGTTACAATGTGTCAAAAATACCCAGTGTTTTAAATTGAATTAGGATTTCTTTTGGAAGCAGCTGCTACATTTTTCAGACACATTTTTTTCTGCACTCTGGCTTCAGTGGAAGATTGTTTAATTCTGGAGTTTCTAATAATTATGAAAGCTAAATCAAAGTCTCCCATGATACCGTGTGTCTCAGAAACTCCTTGTAACCTTCAGGGCTGCAGCACTCCATTTCGGGGACCCAGGTGTCACAGAGCTACTCAGAGTTCCAGGGAAATACCACCTGATACACATATAGCTCAGTGTCTCAGAATCTGGAAATACATCCACAACTTCAGACTCAATGTGGCTGCTATAAGGGCCCACAATCCAAGTTCTCATTTGTTTTTGTGTGTGTAAGTATTTTTCTGAGAGAAACCTTAGCATATTTGTTCTTTTGTTTCTGGCCCATTCTGCATAACCCCTTGTCTCCAAGATTTATTCAGTTCATCGTGTGCCCCTCGATGTCCCTCCTTTTTGTAGCCACACCAGATTCCATCATACAAATGTATCACCGTTTGCCATTGTACTTCTGGGTTATTGTGTCCTTTGGCTCCCTCCATCTATTGGGCATCATGGATTTGGTTGTACATTCAGCAGGACTTTCAATTTTAGACAATTTTTATTGGTCCATAATGACAAAGAACTGGCAAGCATAACATTACCAACTGTCTAATCAATTTACCCCTTATTACTTGTCCCCCTCTCTGCAAGTTAGTTGTCCCTGATAGTGCTGCTGACAACGTGGGGTGTGGCTTCAGGGGATGAGCCTGGCCCTGGTACTGTGAGATGGACGGTACCTTCCTGACCAAAAAGGGGAAAAGAAGTATAATGAAATAAGGCACCAGTGACCAAGAGCGTTCAAATAGAGTCAGGAGGCTGTTCTGGAGGCTGCTCTTATGCAAACTTCAGTTAGATAGTGCTAATTGCCATGGTTTGCTAAACCCCCAAACATCACTCCTGTTGTTTCTTAAGAACACCTGGGACTCGAACTGAGACTCTATAAAGGTTTCATACACTGGGTTTGCCTTCCTGGAATGTATAATTCTGAGAGAGTTCCTAGGGCAGATAAATCCTGGAACTCAGAGGGACCAGCCTCTCCAGGTTTATCAATTAATTACATTTCCCTTTCCTTCAGTGTGGACATCCCTTCTCAACATGAAAAATTTAGAACGGGCATTGCTTAAAGATCCCTATAGACTGGGGGAAAGGTTAAAGAAGAAGGAAGAGGTATGACGGAGAAAATGGGATTTAACAAATGAGTATGGCTGCTGAACCACTGGATTAGTCTTCCTTCTAGCCTCAGTATTTTGGAGCAGCTAGAAAGAAATATCTGAGATGATGGAATGGTAGCCCATGACACACTCTGGGATCTGATCTGTAACTACTTGTTAAAGTGTGCATAACATTACAAATATATTTAATACCACCAAATCAAATATTTGAGAAATTTTAGGTCATATATGTGGTACCATAAGAAAAAGTGAAAAGAACAGCAACACAGAGTGAACCCAAATGTAAGCTATAGTTTATAGTGTATAGTGTATAGTGGATTTTCTTCATCTTTTGAAATTTGATAATCCGCACCAAGGCAATTGACTGAGCCAATCAAGCCTCTAGCTCTTTACCTTTGACCCCATGCAAAATGATCCTCACCTACCCTAAACGTGCTCCTATGAGATGAACAAACCCTTGTCCAATCCACAGGAGTCAAGCTAACCTCCATTTTTATGTCTGTAAAATTCATCTGCCATCCCTTCAACCCCAAAGCTACTCCCAGTTCTGGCTTCCTTTGCTGCAGCGAAATGTCAGTGTCCCAAAGAAAATGCTGTAGTCTGCAAACTCGACCCCAGTATTTGTCTTTCACAAGAGCATAATTACAATAGTACTGCTTGCTCAATTGTAGCAAACATACACACTAAGGCAAAATGTTAATAATAAGGAAAATGGGGGTGGGGTGGTATAGGTAAACTCAGGATTTTTTTGCATGATTTTTCTGTAAACCTACAACTGCTCTAATAACAAAAGAAAAAGAGGAAAACAAGTAGAAAGAAAATATCTAGTCTCACCATTCAAAGCAAGGACGTTAACATTGTAATGTGTATCCTTTCTGTCATTACTCAGTGCAAAGACTCACGCTTATGTTTTCCTGTTGTTGTAAACATATGGAACATAAACAATATCACAATATTTTCTCACATTATTTAGTCTTTTAAAATCTATTTTTTCTTTCCAATTTAATTTAATATGTTTGAATATATAAACCATGATTCATACATACATGCATATATATATATATATATACACTTCAATCCCTTTCCCTTCCTACTCTTTTGTCTCCCCTCATAAATAACCATTTTTATATATGATTTGTGTTTACAGTGCTTATATATATTAATATTTTCCCCTCCTTCCTACGGGGAAAGTAACATACTATATACTGTACCTTGATTTTTACACTTAACAGTATTTCCTGGAGGCTATTATATATCAGTGACTTTCATAGCTTTTTTTTTTTGGTATGCTGTGTGGTGGGGTCACATTTCATTCTTTTTCCATGTGACCATCCCATATTACAGCCTCATTTGTTGAAATTTTTTAGGGGAGGGGCGGAGTGCCTGAGCCGGAAATCAAACCCTGGTCTCCCGCATAGCAGGTGAGAATTTTACCATTGAACTACCCTTGTACCCCTTTTTCATTGCTTTTTATGGCTGCATAGTACTTCATCAAGTGGCTATATTTTAGTTTATTCAACCAGTTCCCTGAACAATGAGCATTTAGTTTCTTTTCATTTTTTTTTATTATTACAAAAAAAGACCCCACTGAGTGACCTTGTGTAAATGTAATTTTTAATAGTTTCAGAATATGCCTGATCTATCTATGCAACTGTTTTCAAGACACTTGCCTGAAACCTCACTTTCTACCCCACTTCTGCTCTGAATTCTCACTGCCAGGCTCTGAACCAGGCCTGACCCCTACCTCACCCCTACCTTGAACTTGAGGCTTGTTTATTGGCTCTCCAGGAACACAACCTTCCCTAGGGAACCTGAATTGTTTTTCCCCAGCTCTCAATACCTCTGGTGGACCCGGGTAAAAATGCCTGTAGAAACCCATCAAGCTGGCTTCCCCTTATCTAGCTTCCTTCTGGAGGAATTCAAAGAGGGTACACCACATTCCCTGAGCGTTTTTTGCTTGTTTGGGTTGGTTCATTTTATTTTTTTTATTAATATTATTTTTTGCATGGGCAGGCACCAGGAATTGAACTGGGGTCTCCGGCATGGCAGGTGAGAATTCTGCCACTGAGCCACCATTGCACCGCCTGATTTTATTTTTTATTATGGAAATTTCAAATACATAAACAGAAGGAATAGAAGAATGAAAATCCAATGCCTCCACCTGGATTTAAAAGTTGGCAATACTTTGCTATATTTCATTCACCTATTTATGCTTTTCACTGAACTATTTTTAGTGAAAATTATAGACATAATAATGATTCACAGCTAATACTTCCTACAGAATCCAAAATAATATTGTGTACACATAGTTTTTGGATTGCATACAATTCCCAAATAAGGACATTCTCCTACATAAACACCATTATCACAACTAACAAAGTAAACATACTTACTCAATTTCTAATAGCTAGTCCATATTCAAATTTTCCTAGTTGTTTCAAAAGCATCTCGTATAACTAGTCTTAAAAAGCAGAATCCGTCAAGCACCACAATTGCATTTCATTTTTATTTTTATTTAAAACTGTTCTTTTTATTTAGAACAGTTCCTCCCTCTTACCCTTTTTATTTTTATCAAATTGACATGTTGAAGAGAACTGAGGCTGTTTTGTATGTAACCTATCTCACATTCTGGATTTGCCTGATTATTTTCTCATGGTGTCATTCACTTTGTTTCTTTATCCACTATGCATGTTTCCCCTTTTTAAAAAAGTTTTATGCACCTCCATGTGGTAGCTATTGGCTTGTTTTGATCACTTTCCCCTGAGAGGTTTTGCTCCTGTGTCGGTGACCCTGAGCTGATCAGGAAGTTTGGGATTGCCAATTGTTTTCTGTAATTCTGCTCTTCCTGCTAGGGTACTGTCTTTAGAGATCCCTGGAGGTCAGTAACTCACATCCCCTGAGAAGATGAAAAGCCACTTACTTTCTTCCCTGGGGCTTTTAACATTCAGCAGGTAAGCACCCTATGTTTTCTGGCTGAGAACACAAGGCCTGTGGTTCCTCAGACCTGGGGTAGGGCAGAGACTGTCGACCTCACTGCTCTTAGGTGGCCTTCCCACAAGCCTCCTGCACTTGGCTCCACCTTCACCCCTATTACACAAGGTGGGCGCGGTGTCAAAGAGATGGCTGCTTAATTTTTTTTCTTTTCTTTTCCTTTTTCCTTATAATTCAGCTTTATTGGAACTGCCTAAATCATTTACCACTCTTTCATCTGCTTTCCAGCTTCCACAATACGGTAGCCTGTTTCCTCTCCCGTTCTCTTGGTCCTTGTGGGTTTGTTTCCTTCACACGTCCCTTTACTGGTGTTTTAGAGGGTGTGGGGAAGAGGCAGCAGGAGTAAAACACAGGTATACAATCTGCCAGCTTTAGCTGTTCTCTGGCTTAGAAAAATGCCGGGATTGCTTTGCTGAGTCATTGTGGTTGAAAAAGATTCTGCCCCCAGCCATAGCAGCCCCAGGAGATCCAGGGTTGGTGAAGAGATGGCAAGAGGAAGTTGAATTGCTCAGCATTACAAGTCGGGAGAATTTTCCATTTCTGGAGAGACGTGAGGGGGCTGAGACCAGGGAAGAGAGGGGAAGATGTGAGAAGAGCGCAGGGGTGACAGGGGGCTAGAGAGAGACAGGAGCCAAGGTAATGGTGGCAGATTAGGGCGTGAGGTGGGAAAGGTAGCAGATGAACAATTTCCTACAGGAGTAGCTGGCTAAGGAGCCTAAATAGCCTACGTATCTTAAATATCCAACTTTAGACTATCTGTTGTGCTGTAGTGTTGTGGCAGAAGCCCTCATCTCTCCCTATGTCTACTCCTTCCTTCCTTTCTAGTGGTTCTAGCTGGGCACATTGCTACCTGGAATAAAAGAGCATGTTTCCCAGCTTCTTTAGCAGACCAAGTTCTGGCTAATAAGATGCAAGCAGAAGCGCTATGTTAGATTCCAGGAAGTCTCCTTAAAGGGAGTTTACTCAGCTGGGATAATCTCTTTTTTGCCCATCCATCTTTTTTTTTTTTTTTTTTAATTTTTTTAATTTTATATTTTTAAATACCAAAAAACACCAAACAAATGCAAACATTCCTATTTTGATCATTCCATTCTACATATATAATCAGTAATTCACAATATCACCACGTAGTTGCATATTCATTATCGTGATCATTTCTTGGAACATTCGCATCTATTCAGAAAAAGAAATAAAACGAAAACAGAAAAAAAAAATTTTACCTACCATACCCCTTACCCCTCCCTTTCATTGATCATTAGCATTTCAAACTAAATTTATTTCAACATTTGTTCCCCCTATTATTCATTTGTATTCCATATGTTCTACTCATCTGTTGATGAGGTAGATAAAAGGGGCATCAGACACAAGGTTTTCATAATCACATAGTCACATTGTGAAAGCTGTATCACTATACAATCATCTTCAAGAAACATGGCTACTGGAACACAGCTCTACATTTTCAGGCAGTTCCCTCCAGCCTCTCCATTACATCTTGGATAACAAGATGATAATTTACTTAATGCATAAGAATAACCTCCAGGACAACCTCTCTACTCTGGAATCTCTCAGCCATTGACACTTTGTCTCATTTCACTCTTCCCCCTTTCGGTCAAGAAGGTTTTCTCAATCCCTTGATGCTGAGTCTCGGCTCATTCTAGAATTTTTCTCAATCCCTTGATGCCGAGTCTCAGCTCATTCTAGGATTTCTGTCTCACATTGCCAGGAAGATCCACACCCCTGGGAGTCATGTCCCACGTAGACAGGAGGAGGGTGGTGAGTTTGCTTGTTGTGTTTTGCCCATCCATCTTTCCTTCTTCCATACTTTGGATGCAATGACTGGAGCTCCAGCAGTTATCTTGTGTCATGTGGTAACCTTGAGGTGAGAACAGAAAGCTAGGAGTCTGGGTCTAATGTTATCATGAAGCTGCCATACCAGCTCTAGACTGCTTACCTCTTGACTTTTCTTCTTCTTCTTCTTCTTCTTCTTCTTCTTCTTTTTTAAATAAAAAGGAAACAGAATTAAAACAATTTGTTTTTGTGTCATAATGGCTAGCACTGATCACATGCCCATTACTATTCTAAGTGCTCACCTTATATACTAACTCATTGAATCCTCACACCAACTCGACGGGGTGGGTACTATGATTATTCCTGCTTTATGGATGAGGAATGAGGCACAGAGAGACTAAGTAATTTGCATGAAGTCACATAGGTAGCAAAGCAAATAAGCCAGGCAGCTTGAAAGCCCTGTGCTGTGCTGCCGCAAACTACACAACGTGGAGATGAATCCAACCCTAAGTGATGCAGTTGTGCCACAAACACCCCTGAGTCAGCCCCACACAGGCTCGTGTTACCAGTGAATGTTCAGTGATCCTGGTGAGTGAGTTAGAAGAGAAAAGGCAGTGGAAGTAAACACTGCCCCCCTGGGGTACCTGTTCTCTGACAACAACATGTAGGAAGTTGATCCCAGAATTCCTGGTTATGACCAGCAGCTGTGCAAGCAAAGTCCCAAGGAGAAGCAGAGACTGGTGGAAGGAGCCAGGTTACCTGGAAGGCCAGGGAGCTGTGGGCTGCAGCGTGGACTAGGAGCAGGTGGGAGATGAAGCCCCCTTCCCCAAATATATTAGAGGAAGGTGGCAGAGAGAAGCTCCTATGTTTACACCTATGAAGTGTTTTGAACATTTAGCGTGACTTCCTCAGGACTGATTCCCAGGCGTGGGACTTCATTTGAATTGAGTTTATGAAAGGATTCTTTCACCAATTTCAGACCCTCTACTTGTTAGGAATATATTCTGCTGTACCTATATATTCTGCTCTATCTATGGGAGATGAAATTAGGGGCCAAATTTTAAGATGCTAATATGGGTGCTTGGTAATACAAGACAATCTTTATTAATTGAATTAGTCAAAGATAAGAGACACAAAGTGTTAAAAAGACAGATGAGCGTGTGCCAGAGATTCATTCTCTCGCTTACTCAGGAGGTCATGAACAGGGTGCTGGGAAGCTGTAGAGAGACATTTGGGCTATTCCTTTTGCAACTTTATCTCTTTGAAGCTTCTAATACTCCGGGGTGTACATTTCAATCCTTGTTCCCCAAGCTGATTGTAGACAAACCAATCTCAAGGACACTTTTGCAAACTAGAAGCCGCTTGAGATGGAGAGTTTGGGCTCACACTAATTAGCCTCGAGTTGTGGGAGCTGAAGCAGGTGACTCAGTTTGCCCTGGGTCCTTGGCAGCTCTCAAGAGCTAGAAGTGAAGAGAGTCTGGGAGGCTCCTTAAGGAAGATGTGGCTTTCTTGGGGATTTTTTTCAGTGCTGGGCAAAGAAAGGATCAGCAGCACCATTTTAGAGCTATTCTTCTGCCCTGATCCCCCAACCCCATTCTTAATAAAAGCACAAAATATAATGTGGCAAATGAGCCTGGTATTTGGAACCCAAATCTGGCCTGCGGAGCCACAGCCTGGCAGAGCTGTCCTGGAAGGAAGAGGGTGGCAGCAGCTCTCACCACCTCAGCCCCAGGATTCCCCACTGACTGCCTGGAGGAAATCCTAAACTGTAGCTGGATTGCAGGAAAAACACATAGATGTCCCCAAGGAGCTTGGCTGAAAGGAGTCCAAATAAGAATCTCAGAGAAAAGGAAAGAAAATGAAAACATAAGCAAATCAATCATGCTTTCAGACAGACTGGGAGCTTGGAAGATAATACAGTCTATGAACGTGTCCAAGAATTGTTCTATTAGCTCATTGAATATTTATTACGTTTTTACAGTCATCAGCTAAGCGAACCGGAGCTTCTTAAGGAAAGAACAAGGACTTTCGATTTGACAGTTCTGAGTAAGGAACAGAACTGCTCTACTAGATCAATTTGGTCTTATTCAGAGGAGTCTGATAAACAACCCAGCAGCCTTTTCTCTTGGCCCTTATTTTTCTTCCTCTTGATCATTCATGTATTTCATGACTTCTGGTTCCTTCATTCACTTTCAGTCCTGAGGAGAGGGTCATGGAGCAAAGATACATCCAGGACTATTGAAGGTGCCATCTTTGTTCCCCATTAAAGAGAGAACATTGTAGAGCTACAGAAAATGAAGCCAGTCATTCACCTAGGCCGGCTCAGCATAGGTCATCCCCTGAGCTCTGCATCCACCATTCATAAATGAGTCCAGCGCTTTTCTACAGTAGCTTGAAAGATTTGATTCCCAATCCATTATTTTTTCCTAGAGCTTTGGAACTAACTGTAATATAATGATTACAGGAGATGAGCAAGAGAATGAACCAAATAAGGTTCCATCCAGCTGCTTTGTAATGAAGGGCCAACTTTTCCAAATGTGGAGGAAAATCCAGTTGTGGTGCTGTTGTTCATAAAGGTTTCCTGCCTAACATTTAAATGAGAGACCCAGCGGGAATACGCTCAGCCCCTTTCCCAGATATAGAGCCTTTCAGTAGGCTCTTACAAAGTTTGGGGACCCAGAAGCCCACGGTCAGTTCCTCCGCTGTGCACAACAGAAGTGTTTTACTGCTGGAATGAGTAAAAGCTGGAACGATTCATGGCCCAAAGCAACAAACAATAACCACTAACTAGCATTAGCGACACCCCTAAGATACTACAGGACTTTCTGCAGTGGATAAAAGGTAAGATTTAAAAGTGATGTCAGTCAAGACTCCTGACCCCCCAGAACAGTAAAATAACAAATCTGTGTTATTTTAGGGGAAAAACAAAAAGCAAAACAAACAAATAAAAGGTGATGTCCGAATGCGATTAACACCGCTGAATTATATACTTGAAAATGGTGAAAAATGAAACATGATATGTTGTATGCATGTTACCACAATAAATTTTTTTTTTAAGTGATGTGGCACAAAATGCAGTGTGGGATCTTCAACTGGATCCTGGACTAGGATTAGGGGAAGAACTGGTGAAAGCAAAATAAAACCTGTAGTTTAGTAAATAGTTAAAATAGCAATGACAATTTCTTAGTTTTGACAGATGTGCCCTGCGTCCTAGTTTGCTAGCTGTCGGAATGCAATATACCAGAACTAGAATGGCTTTTAAAAAGGTGAATTTAAAAAGTTGCTAGTTTACAGTTCTAAGGCTGAGAAAATGTTCCAATTAAAGTAAGTCTACAAAAATGTCCAAATTAAGGTACCAACATGAGATGACCTTCCTTCAAGAAAGTCCAATGAAATTCAGGGCTTCTCTCTCAACTGGAAAGGCATATGGCGAACATGGCAACGTCTGCTAGCTTCTTCTCCAGGCCTCTTACTTCATGAAGCTCCCTGGGGGCGTTTTCCTTCTTCATCAAAGGATGCTGGCTGGTGGATTCTGTAGTTCTCTCCTCATTCTGAAACTTTCTCCAAAATATTTCCTCTTTTAAAGGATTCCACTAAACTAATCAAGACCCATGTGGAATGGGTGGGGTCACATCTCCCTCTCTTCAGAAGTCTATACCCACAATTGGGCGAGTCACATCTCTGTGGAGATAATCTAATCAAAGTTCCAATGTGCAGTGTCGAATAGGGTTTAAGAGAAATGGTCGCTCCCACAGGATTGGATTAGGATTACTGCATGGCTGTCTGGTGCATAATCCTCTCAAACCAGCATACCCTGGTTAGGTAATATGTTAACATTGGGTTGAGGGGCATATGGGAAGTCTCTGTACTATATTTGCAACTTTTCTGTAAATCTAAAATTACTCCAAATAAAAAGTTTATTTTGTGAAGAAGGGAGACCACATTTTTATTTGCTATTGGTGGGAGTATAGGCTTTGGAACTCGTCAAAGGCTTTAGAAGTGTGCACACCTATTGACCTATAATTTCACTCCCAGGGATTTGCCCTAAAGAAATAGTTCATCCCAACGTTCTTTATAATGGGGAAAGTTGGCCTGAATTGAGGCCCATGTGAATAGTGTGGCATAGCTTACACTATGGAATTTATGAAGTTATTAAAGGCAGAGTTGGAGAAGTATATTTAGCAATGTGGAAAGAATGTCACCATGTATTGTTGAGTGAAAAAGGCAGATTACAAATTGTGCTGGTATATCCCCTAGAAAAAGCCATGCTTTAATCTAAATCCCATTTCATAAAGGCAGAATAATCCTTATTCAATACTGTGTGTTTGAAACTGTAATTAGATCATCTCCCTGGAGATGTGATGTAAACCAGCATGCCTGTTAAACTGGATTAGGTGACGACATGTACCTCCACCCATTTGGGTGGGTCTTGATTAGTTTATTGGAATCCTACAAAAGAGGAAACATTTTGGAGATAAGAGATTCGGAGAGAGCAGAGAATGCTGCAGCACCACAAAGCAGAGAGTCCACGAACCAGTGACCTTTGGAGATGAAGAAGGAAAATGCCTCCCGGGGAGCTTCATGAAACCGGAAGGAGGAAAAAAGAAGCTAGCAGATGAAGCCGTGTTCGTCATGTGCCCTTCCTGATGAGAGAGGAAACCTGACTGTGTTTACCATGTGCCTTTCCAGATGAGCGAGAAACTCTGACTGTGTTTGCCATTTGCCCTTCCACTTGAGAGAGAAACCCTGAACTTCATCGAACCAAGGTATCTTTCCCTGGGTGCCTTAGATTGGACATTTCTATAGATTTGTTTTAGTTGGGACATTTTCTTGGCCTTAGAACTGTAAACTAGCAACTTATTAAATTCCCCCTTTTAAAAGCCGTTCTGTTTCTGGTATATTGCATTCCGACAGCTAGCAAACTAGAACACAAAGTATCTGCATGATATGATCTCATTTATTTTTTAAAATCTACCTGCTTGGAAGAAGGGGCAAAGATACAGCAAAGTATATATAGTGTTTTTATCTAGGTAGGTGAGATTGTGGGTATTTTAAATTTTCTTGGTTTTGCTCTCATTTTTCGGTGGTGAACGTGTAGTCCTTTATAATTTAAAGAACAATAAATATGAAAAATGTATTCTGAGGGCCTCAACTTACTGCTGGCAGGTAATGAACACAAATCCCTAGGTCTTCATCAGGAAGAGTGCTTAAGAGGGGGTGGGAACTTGCCTGGAGGTAATTTCCATCGTTGGGTCAACCTGCTGTTAGGGCTCCTTTAGCCTCTGGTCTTCAGTGATAAGATAAACGCCTTCATCCATGGAATTGCCAGTAATTAATAGTTGTACAATGGTTTGTAGTATAAAGCATTCTCTGTATGTTAATTTAGTTGACTGCCACAACCAGAAAGTAAGGCAGCTAATACCTGTACTCATGAGTGAGGCTGCCCAAGGTCATGGGACTAGTGGGTAGTGAAGCCAGGATAAGGAAACGGGTCTCTGACTCCAAGACCAGTGCTCATCTCCACCATCAGTTACTGCCTGCCCAGCCCTCTCTTTTGGAGCAGTCCTGGGTTCTCTCATGAGTGGGATTCATAGTCCTTCACAGACCCACCCCAGGCAAATTCTGGTCCTTATAAAGTTTATCTTTTGAAAGATGCCACATTCTCCCACTTTTTATGCCAACCAGGAGCTATTTCTGGGCCATGTGTTTTCTGGAACCTCAAGGCTGTGCAGGTTTTGAGAGAGTTTTGAGCAGCCAGCCTTGATTTTTTCCTGTGCATCCACCTGGCTGCAAGGTGAAGGCTGGATGCCACGTCCCAGAATGAAGGTGGCGCCTGCTAAACATAGCTGAAAAAGCCAGATTCTATCAGAATCAGAATCTTATCTCCAAACCTATCTGTTTATGTATTTGTTCTGCATTGGCATGTATGCACTCTTTAAATCCTCTTAGGGATTTTGAAGATTTTACGCTAGTGAATGAGAACAGTTGCAGACATCAGTGTTATTTGCTAGATTTATTAATGCTCAGGGTCTTGGGGAGTTAAGTAAAAATTTAGGTGACTAAGCGGAAAAAGCAGGAAAGCAAGCTTGTGGTGGTGAGGGAATTGCTTCTGATTCTGGAACCTAAAAAAAAAAAGTCCATTTATTTTTTTTTTTCATTTACTTATAAAGTAGGAAAATAAAAAGAGCATTGCACTAAATGTGCATTCAACAGATGTACATATATCGGTGCTTGGAATGTGCAAGGCATTGTACTAGATGTATAGGAGATGCAAAGCTTAATACAAGCCCATGCACAGTCCACCAGGGGAGACAGACATGTGCACACATTATCATTACTCAAGGCAGTCAGGTTTTCAACCCCGGAGGGTGGCTGGAAATGTAAAAGGGACTTTAAAATATATAATCATTTGGGACAATTGCCAACATTTGGGCAGGATCCAGGGATGCTAAACATCCTGCAATTTAGGAAACAGTTCCCCACAACAAAAAAGTTGTCTGGCTCAAGATGCCAAGTGTGTCTTGAGTGGGAAACCTGAGAGAGAAGCACACAGCACTGGGGGGAGCTTAGGAAGCCATCTCAGCTAGGAAGGAAAACTGTCTTCTTCCCGGGAGAGTATTAGTGCTGGGGTCTACATGCAGGTGGGGTTTTGACAGGCACAGATGGGCACAGGGATATTTTAGGTGAAGGGGGTAAGGTGAGTCAAGACCAGATGTGAAAACACAGAAGGCGTTGTTCTCAGAATGACAAATAGTTCAAAATTTGGGGAGGGGGGAAATGACTGGACTGAGAACATATGATAGGTCTTGAATGAACGTGCTAAGGAGCTTGGATTTTAGTGGCTAGGTTGTGGGGTGCATGACCAGGTAAGGAACAAGAGCAGAACTGGGCTTCAGAGGACTGAATATGGGCATGGTGGATGGGATGAGTGCAGACATGGGTTCCCCCACTTCCGAGCTCTATGACTCTCCTTGGCGTTCTCATCTGCAAAATGTTGCCCAGTTTAAATGAGAGAAAATGTATGTGATGTGTCCAGCGCCCATTGCACAAACCCCATAAAGGGTGGTGGTTACTGTTTTGTGGCTTTGGCTTGATTGGTTTCCAGGTGCTGCCATTACCAGCTGCAGGCAGGTAATACTGACCACAGAAGTACGAATCTGGGTCTTGGCACACAGGCCTGCCAGTGGCTGGTGAGAGGTGACAGTTCTGGCCTTTCCCCCTGATCTTTCTTCCCACTGGGCAAGTAGGAAAAGAGACAGAGCTGGGGTCTGTCCCCTGTCCCCTGATGAGCCACCCCCAAATCACAGTGGCACTCAGAGAGGGGTTGACCTCAGAGAACTCCTTGCCCGAACTCCTGAAGGGGAAACTCACCCCAGGGAGGGACCGGCCTGGCACCCCACAGGGCAGGGTAAGCGGAGTCAGGACAGGACCAGTGTCTGAACCCTTGGCCCCTGGCTTCCCCACCCCAGTCTCCACGGGATAGCAGAAAGTGCCACCTCCTGCCCGCTTTGTCCTGCATACCTGGAAGGTGAGAAAGCTGTCAGCAAGATGAAGAGGAAGGGGACTTAAATCAGAAGAAACCTGACTTCCTTGCTCCAAAACTTCCCACCGGCACCTCGACGTGGGGGCTGAGGTCCAGATTCTGCAGCATGGCCTCCAAGACTTTCCAAACTGACCCAACCTGAGGACACAGCCCACTGCAACTTGTTCCTTTCCACACCGAGGCCTTCCCTTGATCTCTTCCTGCGCTTGGCTGCCTCATCAACTCCTGCATCAGGTTCCCATATCCCCTTCTTTCCTCTGTTGAAATCCTGCGCACCCTTCTCAGTCAGCCTCCAAAAAGCTTTCTTTAGTCCCTGCCTTTGGAAAGGCTCCCTCTGCTGCCCACCTGCCACTCCCCACCCCTGCCACCCCCCACCCCCCACCCCAGCACCTGGGTGCACCTGTTCTGCCTGTGTCACAGCCCGGTGGCTACCACCTCCCATCAGTCCCTGGGGCTGAGCATGCCCTGCAGGTAAGGACTGTGTCTTTTATTGCAATGCTCGTTTTGTCATCCTCAGCCAACCTCAGTGCCTCCTGCATAGCCTGGGTAGATGATAAATATTTTTTCACTGGGATTAAATTTTCTCTCCTCCACTGTTTGACATTTAGCAACTGGCCAATAAATCTTGGTTTGATTTGAAGAAGGAGTGAGGTAAGACTAGCATTGGGGAGGCCTTTGTTCCCCCAATTATTTATAAGAAATAGCAGGGGCCTGAAGTTATAAATGACAACTGCCAGCCCAGCTGATGGTCCATGTGTCCCAGCTTCCTGGGGCGGCAGCATCGGCCTTGCTAACGACCACACTCCAGAAACTGCAGAGCTGGGGAGAGGCAGGTGGGCAGGAGAGGAAATAGGAGGGTTTGGAGAAGCACCAGGCTGCTGTATTTTTGGAAGGGAAGGGAGGGTTTCAGCTCAAATGTTACCATCCTGCTCTTGCAGCATTTCCTTCCATAAAGCCAGTAATAGAATCATTAATGATTTTTATTTTTTAAATTTAGACAGTAACTTTCACCTGAGCAAATCAGAGGCTTAATGACTAGTAAGCTGATGGCTTAGGAGGGAGGTTGCTCTAATACATCTTTTGCAAAATGCAACAAAATGGCCCTAAATAGTTGGGTGGTTTTTAGAAAACTGCATGGTGAGTTGCAGAGTCAAACCAGGACTGGGAGACTCAATTCCGACTCCCAGATATAGGAAACCCACACGCTGCTCTCATCTGCAAGTCCAAAAGCTGTTGTCCATATATACAAGAACTAAGAGGTTGTGCAGTGTGCAATCTGCCAAATTGTGAGCCCTTTGCCCTTCGCTAAGGCTGTCTCCGGAGAGTCCTTGAAGAGGAAGGAGGCAAGGAGGATGGCGTATTAATCTCCAGTGGGAGCTCCATGGGTGGCTTTTCTGTTTGTGTTTATCGGGTTCCGCTTATCACCACCAGTACAGCCAGCCAGGCTTCTGGGTTTCTGAGACCAAGGGAAGCGAATTTATGCTTAGCCGTCTCAGGATCCATCCAACTGACCAGTCGGCTCTGCACGGGGAGTGGAGAAAGGAAACAGGCTCAGGTTGCCACGAGGTGACCCACAGTCAGAGAAGGGGCATGAGGTTGGGGAGAAGGGGTCAGAGGGAGACTCCCAGCCTTCCTTCTCTAAGGACAGGCACAGGAACAGTGACAGACTCGTGGAAGTTGATCTTTAAACACCACGACTTGCTCTCCGGGCCAGATTGGCCTCTTCCCCTAGCCAAGTAGGCCATGTGCTGCAGCTGTGTACCACAAGGCGGTTGGAAAAAGTCATTTGTTCTAAACAAAATAATATCCCTTTTTTGAAGGCTGCAGTGCACCCTACCACCCAGGGTGTACGTCACGGAATAAACACAGGGCTGACATCCTTCGGGCTCTGTTTCAGGTCATTAACTTAATGGCTCTGGTCCTTGGAAGCTCAGCTGAGGACAAGCATTACCCTGTTATACAAACATATTCAACTGGCTGAAAAACACGTTATTGTTTTCTGAGTAATTGTCATTTGCAGTAATGTGTGTGCGTGTGTGTGTGTTTCCCTTGTGATTGTCGTGACCATTACTTAGAACCTTTGGAAAAATCATAATGGCCCCAAGAAGCTCCAAGGACGCCAGGATTTCCTTTCCTCCCAATAGGATTGGGCATTATAATTATTTTGCATAAGTTGACGACTGGTAGCAGGCCTTCACTGCTGAGAAGATAATTAGGAGATAATGTCAGTGGCAGAGAAAGTTGTCAGAGCAGAGTGGTCCCCCACTGCTCTGCGGTGCTCAGAGTGTGGATGTGGGGAGGGCGGGATGGGGGGGAGTGAACTCTTAAGGAAGAATAAATGTGGGGGAAGCGCCAACTATTCTTTGCTGCTAAGGAGATGATCATCTTGCAGCAGTATTCTGCCAGCTGCTCATCCTACCAAATGCCCACCTCGCCCTCCCTTGAACTCCCTTACAGAGAGATCAGGAAGTGATCCTGCTGCTCATTCGTACAGCAACGCATGGCTAAGATGAGAAGGTAGCTCATTGCATTTAGCTCCCCCAGGGGGCCACCGAAAGCTTAACTTCGCCCCAAAGCTTAACTTCCGGTTGGTAAATATTTTGCACTTGGTGCCTCTGAAACCTGAATGCCAAACTGTTTTTACAAGATGGGATTGTGCCATTGAAGGGCGGAAGGGCGGGGAGTCAGGGAACAGCTGGCAGGGGAGCCGCAGCCCAAGCCCTTACCAGCTCTTGTGGGTCACTCTGCACTCCCCTGACTACCCTGCCACTCCCCTCTAACATCCCCTCCCCGGGCATGACAGGACCAGTGTCTGCGAGGCAGGCCTTGGCATGAGACTCTAGAAGCACAGATTTGCCAGAGTAAGCAAAAATGCAGCCCTCCTTTCCCACTGTATGTGACAGGCTTATGGAACATTCTGGAGTGTGTGTTTGGTTTACGCTTATTTATGGAAATACTGTGTCCCTTGAGATCCTAGTTGGGATGAGATACGCTGTATTTCTAAAATTTAACCGTCATGAGTGATCGGGCAGCCAGTTGGGTGCTGTGTTTCCCTCAGGTGGGAATTACTTGCACCCCCTCCCTTTTCTTTTTGTTTCCTTCCCACCGCTTAGTTCCACGGCAGAGCCGCCCAGCTATTATCTCAGGTATCATGCATTGCATTCTGCCTGGAAAGAATAGTTCATCTTTAAACTCTGAGAGGCACTCAGCACTGTGCCTGGCACACAGCGGTCAACAAGAATGTGTGGGAGAAATAGGTGGTAGCAAGGCTTCTGTATTTTTCATTCCTCTTTCTCTACAAGAAACTAGACGGGAGAGAGGACCCAAAGCCTTTGGGTTGCCGTATTTCTGGTTTTGTCCACCAAAATGGGAATGTGTCAGGGAGGGCTGCGATTACACATTGTCTCTGAAGGCGGCCACAGGGGCCTCCCCCGCTATCTTGTCGCCGTCACTCGAGGGGCAGCATTCTGCCTCGACGGAGCCTGGCAGGTCACCTGATTTCTTCCTATCTGGAAAGGTCTTGTCGCTTTTGACACGTGGTTTGGGGGCATTTTCTTCACGGCGGGAACTCCTGAACCAGGGGAGGACGCAGGCCCTCTCGTAAGCACGTCCTGCCACCGCTGTCCATTGTCTGAAAACAGCCAGATAAGACAAAATTAATGATAACAAGCAAAGGGAAAAAGGAGTTCACTTCAGAATGGACTCGATGAATTCATAATTACTGAGATTTATTTTCTTTTGATAGGGGACAATTAATTAGCAGCGAGGGACTCTGATGAACTGTGACTGGAAACAGGTAAGGAGATGGTGACAAGTGAGGGGGCAGGAGAAGGAGGAGCATTTTGGTAACCAAAGACAGGGATGCCAGAAGAACGTTTTTCTGGGCATGCATTCGAATAGGAGAATCACAGTGAGGGCCGCCCTGGAGGCTGAAAATCAATAATTTTTCCAGAGATCAGCTACACGGTAGGACCTTTAGGGGTGAGGCATGTATATTTTATGTTTTCTATTTTTTTCCCCAAACTGAAATATTCTCTTTTTTTTTTTGTAAAATTTACAAATAATGCAAATGTAAATTATGTTGAGGGTATGCCTCCTTGTAATCCCATCTCCTGGCAATAAACACTTTGAGCAGACAAGGCTGGTGCCCTGCCCAGCCCCTTCAGGGCCCCCCAGGTCACCTGCAAACAGTCTCGTGTGCACTGCAGGAGCCAGGGGCAGGATGAATGAATGTCCCTGTAGATACCTCTTGGGGGGACAACTCTGCAGCACCTCCTGCACAGTCTCTCAGAGGCGACCGGGGACTGAGCTCCAGTTGCCCACAGCACCCATGCACAGCCTCCTTTTCGCTTCCTGGTCTCACTGCTTGAATCCCTCACCAGGCTTCCCGGGATCACCTCCCAAATAAAGTCAAGCAAATCCTTGCTTCGGGATGGGCTTTGGGACCCCACTTTCCATATACCCATAACTACCTCCTAAATGTACATTGTCTGCATCCAGGACCGGGGTGCGGGGCATGGTTTGGGGGTGCTCCTGTCCTATCGCCTCATTCTCTTCTCTTCTGCCCAAGCTCCTCCAGGCACTGAGCATCTTTGCACCCAGCTCTCAGATGCAGAGCCAAGCTCACATTCCCTCCCACCACACCTTGTCTGGTTAAGTTCCATAAGGTAAAGACGTAGTTAAAAGCAAGTCCTAATTCACAATCTATTTATTCAATCATTGTTTGCGTCCGCATCTACTGAGTGTCAGGCACAGGACACTCAGAAATGTGCCTGTGTCTATCCTCAAAGCCTTCAAAGGCAGGGAGCAGGGAGGCAGAGAAAGACGTAACAAAAAGTCAGGTAAATGTGGGAGACCTGGGTTCGAGTCCCAGTCCATGCGCTTCCCAAAAAACAAACAAAAACCAAAACAAACAAATAAAAATTCAACAAATGGTGCTGCATTAACGAGATACTTACATGGAAAACCAATGCAATGTGACCCCGCCGTACAGAATTAAAAAACCGCACAAATTAGGTACAATATAGGTGAACCATTGATTGTGCACTTTGGATGATTACATGGTACGTGAATATAAGACATATAGCAATGAAAAATTAAATAAGTAGTTACAATTAATACGCCGAGTGCTTTGTACAGATCATGAAGAAAATGGGTGATGGAGTTTGGAATTCGGAATCCTTTTTCCAAAAGGAGCAACGTAATATAGGATCGTCCCCAGGCAGGTATGATGGACAGAATTATGCTCAATATGTTGCCTTACATGGAAGAGGGAATTTGCAGATGTGATTAAGTTAAGGATTTTGAGATGGGGAGATTATTCTAGATTATCTGATTGGGCCCAGTGTAATCACAAGGGTCTTTATAAGAGGGAGAGAGGAGGAGAAGAGTCAGAAAGAGAGGATGTAAGGACTGAAGCATCGCTAAGAGAGAAGCCGCTTCGCTGCAGGGTTTGAAGATGGAGGGTGGCACCCTGAGCCAGGAACACAGAAGCTTCCACACACTGGAAAAGGTGAGGAAACCGACTGTTCCCTGGAGTTCGGAAGGAACCCAGTCCTACTAACACCTTGACTTCAGCCCTTCGGACCTCTAGAACCGTAAGACAGTACGTTTGTGTTCTTTGAAGCCACTAAATCTGTGACAATTTGTTATAGCCGCGGTAGGAGACTAATACAGCAGGTTGATAAAAATCCTGAAGTATCTGGTAGGTAGGGTTAAAAATTTGAATATCAGATAAACAACAAATAATTTTTTTAATACAAACAGGTCTCATTTAGGACATACAATTATCCATTGCTGGATCTGAAATTCAGATTTCACTGGCTTGTTCCTTATTACTGTTCACGCAGTTTGGAATCCTCCTGGCAGCTAAATTGCCAGTGGCCCCATAACTGGTAGGGCTGAACCCTGGGACTTCCTGAGACCCTTCCTCAGGGTCCCGTTTCCTTAGAAAACCGAGCCCCTCTGGTCTCTGACTAACTCCAGTGTCCCTCTCTCCTAAGCCCGGCCTCAGAGCAGTCCTGAGGGTCATGAGGTACCCCCCCACCTCCCAAGGCAGAGCTGTGGCAAGCACAGGCCCCTCCATGTTAGCCCTGGGAGCAGGCAGCTGCCTGCAGCAGGAGGCTTTGCTGTGAGCAGGTCCATGCGATATGCAATATCCGCTAAAACGAACACATCGTCGGGAAACCAGCAGCACTGTTAGAAGTTGCCGTGATAATCCTTATGCTTCAACAATTGCAGATTAAAACTATAAAATATAATTTTTTGCCTACTGGATTAGCGACAAATTAAAAAAGGCAGGAATGGAGCCAACTGTGTGGAGTACTTACTACTCTCAGGCACTTTGGCAATTCCTTTGAGATGGATTTTCTGATGAACACTCACTGCAACCTTTGATGTAGGTTCTATTGTCCTCTTCCCGATGTTCCTCATCAGGAAAGTGAGGCTTAGTGAGGTGAAGCAGGCGGCATGGCTGGGAAGGGGTGGGGTGGGGTGGGGTGGGGGGTGGAACCCAGGGCTGGGAGTCCAGACTGCTGCCTGTCAAAGTTGGGTATAAGGGGAGGATCCTTTTTTGTAGTATCGCTTGACTTGACAGTGTCTAATGCAATTTAAATGCACATCCTCATAGATGCAGCAATCTCCCTTCTTGTACGAGTGTTCTAATTTGCTAGCTGCCTGAATGCAATATACCAGGAAAGGAATGGCTTTTAAAAGGGGGAATTTAATGGGCTGCTAGTTTATAGTTCTAAGGCCAAGAAAATGTCCCAGTTAAAACAAGTCTAAAGTAATGTCCAATCTAAGGCATCCAGGGAAAGATACCTTGGTTCAAGAAGGCCGAAGAAGTTCAGGGTTTCTCTCTCAAGTGAGAAGGCACACGGTGAACACGGCGTCATCTGCTAGCTTTCTCTCCTGGCTTCCCATTTCATGAAGCTCCCTGGGAGGCATTTTCCTTCTTCATCTCCAAAGGTCGCTGGCTGGTGGACTCCCTGCTTCATAGTGCTGCAACATTCTCTGCTGTCTCTGAATCTCTTCCTTTCTTCAAAATATTTCCTCTTTTACAGGATTCCAATAAGCTAATCAAGACCCACCCAGATGGGTGGAGACATGTCTCCACCTAATCCATCTTAACAACCACTCTTGATAGAGTCACGTTTCCAGGGAGATGATCTAATTACAATTTCAAACATACAGTACTGAATAAGGATTAGAAGAAATGGCTGCCTTTACAAAACAGGATTAGGATTAAAACATGGCTTTTCTAGGGTACATACATCCTTTCAAACCAGCACGATGAGTATGCAAAGGCACATGTACAAAGACACTTATTATAGACTGTTTATAGCAAAAAGTGGCAAAAAAGTGTTCATCAATAAGGGCCTGACTAAAATCAATTATGCCACATTCATACAAAAGGGGTATGTTGATAAGTGAATGTATGTGTGTAAAAAGAGAAATATTGATGACATATGATACCATTGAGAAAAAAGGAAGTTGCAGAACAATATGCTAAAACATTATTTTGTTCTGGTAAAAGAGGATCTATCTATTTATATATATCTATATCTAGATATAGATATCTGAATATGGAGAGATATTACATTTAGTATAAGTATAGAAAAAAATCTAGCCAAGTTCATGCCAAATCATTATGTCATGGAGTTTAGCTCTGAGATGGGATTGGAGGCGTTGGAGTGAGGGAATCTTTTTCATTTATATTTTACTTTATGTGTTTCATAGGAAGGGAGGATAAGGGATGGAGTTATAGATATTTAACTTTCATTTTTGCGTTTTTCTGTATTTTCCAGAATACAGTATTTTCTGTATTCTTACATTTAATTTTGTAAGTTGATAGGTTCAAGGAGCACAGACCAAGAGATATAAACAATAAATGCTTCAACTGAAACCCCCGACTGCTCTATTGCATCCCATTAGATACAATAGAGATCATTTCTGCCAGGGCAGTAAGAGAAAAGGCCCAGAGGCCAAATGAGCCAAGGCACTGCGAGGAGACTGGCAGTAAAAGAGGCAGAAGTTTAGAGAGACTAGAATAATTAGATTGGAAATATGGTAATATTTTTTTGCTTTGACTTCAAAAATAATTAATGTTCATTGAAGAATTTAGAGAGTACAGATAAGCACAATCGAAAAATAAAAATCATCATTTGAAAATAATCACTGCTAAAATGTTTGGATGTGTTTATGTATAGATATATATATTTGATATCACGTGGTATAAAACTGTTATACTGTTTTGTTATCTGCTATGGAAGTGGCTGCTTATTATCCCCCAATATCCATTTTCCCTGTGTCCTTTAGTAATTAAAGTTCTGTGATTAAGCTGGGCATCTCCAGCCTCCTTTGCAGTTTAATGTAGCTGTGTGATTAATTTCTGGCTAACGGATATGAGCAGAAGGGATGTGTGCAAGTTCTGGTTCATGTCCATAGACGACAGAGGTGTGCCCTCCACATCCCCTTCTCCCCTTCCTAATATTGGCCTCGACAGGAGCTGGAAAAGCCCTCTTAGACCACTGCATGGGTGGCAGAGCCTTAAGGAGGAGGGAGCTAGGTTCCTGGCGCTGGAAATCTCCTTATCAGTCCTAAACTCCATTAACTTCTCTCTCTTTAAGCCACTACTGTTTTGACCTTCGTTGTAGCATCTGAAATTATATCCTAATACTCCTGCTTTAAAAAATTGGCTAGCATGTTAACATTTTCCAGTGTCAAGGTTCTACCACAGCATAACTTTTTAATGTGTACAGTGTTTTATTTTAGAGATGTATCATAACTTGTTAATCAGTTCCCTAATTTTGATAATATAGCTTATTTCTATGTTTGTATTGCAGTGAATAGTCTCAGAGGCACATCTTTGGATTTAATAAAAATTATTTATTTAGATCAAATTCATAAAAGGTGGAATTTCTGAGTCAAACAATATATACATTTTCAAAGTTTTCACTTCTGGAGGGGCTGAGTCACCAGAAAGTATTGGCAGGTACAGATTTACCTGGACCCGCAAGCGTGCTGGACGTTATAATTAACATAAAAACCCTTTGGGTCTGGGTGTTTGGAACTTAGGCAGACAAATTCACTGTTGATATGAATTAGGCATTGGGAAGCAGATTCTTGAGCGGAGGGAACAAATGGTGAAAGGACTTGTAAAAGAGGTTTTTTTTTGGGGGGGGTGGGTAAATTGGAATAGGAAGAGGTTGAAGTCTTAGAAATAGTAATTGTTGGGGGAGAAGCTATGGTAGATTGAACTATAGATCCAACAAAGACATGTTCTTAATCTTAATCTGTATTTTTGTCAGTGTGAACCCGTCGTAAACAGGATTTTTTGAAGAAGTTATTTTCAGTTAACATGTAGCCCAACTGCAAATAGAGTCGAGAGGTTATCCTGGAGGCTATTCCTATGCATTAAGTAGATATCACCTTGTTGTTCAAGATGTAGTGGAGAGGCTGGAGGGAACTGGCTGGAACTGTAGAGCTGTGTTCCAGTAGCCATATTTCTTTAAGACGATTGTATAATGATATGGCTTTCACAATGTGACTGTGTGATTGTGAAAACCTTGTTCTGATGCCCCTTGTATCTACAGTATGGATAGATGAGTAAAAAATGGATTAAAAATAAATAAATAATAGGGGGAACAAATGTTAAATTGGGTAGAGGGAAATACTAGGGGTCAATGAGAAAGAGGGGTAAGGGATATGGTACGTATGAGTTTTTCTTTTTTTCTTTTTCTTTCTTTTTCTTGAGTGATGTAAATGTTCTGAGAAATGATCATGGTAATGAATCTACAACTATGTGATGATATTGTGAGCCATTGATTGCACACCAAGACTGAAATGGTCATACATTAAGAATGTTTGGGCTTCTATGTTGATTGGCTTTATTAATAAAAATTTAAGAAAAAAAAAAAAAGATGTGGCCCAGCTGAGCCAGGATGGGTCTTACTCCACACTATTGTAGGCCTTTATAAACAGAAGAAATTCCGGCACAGTAGAAGAGAAAGCCTAAAAAAGGAGCCAGAATTTGGAAGTCAGTGGAAACCGGAAGGGAAGTCAGAAGAGTCTATGCAAGAGAAATTGTCCGGAGACAGAGATGCAAGCCAAGGATCAGTGAGGATTGCAACAAGCCAGCGCCAGAATGCAACAGACGTTGGAGAGAAAGCATAGCCCTGTTGTCGCCTTGACTTTGGACTGCTAACCCCCGAAGCCATGAGCTGAAAAATGCTAACTGTCAAAGCCCACCCTTTGCACGGTGTTTGTCATAGCAGCTGGTGAACTAAAACAGTAGTCCCGGGCTGGTGGCCGGAAACATGGGGAAGAAAGAGAGGCTGGGAAAAAACTGATCAGAAGAGCAGGAATAGAGGTAGGGAAGAGGGAGAGGGCAGAGATTTTGTTGTTTGAGAGAGGAGTGCTAGGGAAAAAGTGGGCCTATCAAGTGGAAATGCATGAAGAGGTCCATCCATTTGCTCAACAAATATTTACTGAGCTTCTACTGTGTGCCAGGCAAGAGAGACAGAGTTCCTCCTTTCATGAGCTAACAGCTCAGAGCCAGAGGCAGGCAATTAAAAAGTAAGCAAATAAATGAACAAGTTAATTTTAGGTAGCGATGGAACCATAAAAGCAATCAAATGGGTTGATGGTCTGGAGGCTTAGAACAGTTGGAGGGAGAGGAGCTGTGGGTGAAGTGCAGGTGTGTGGTTTTTCCCCATCTTCCTCTGATTTCCATAGGGGCTGGGATGGGGTCAGAAGCTTCTGGTAGGAGCGTGGGCTGATTCCTACACTCAGGGGCTGCCTCCTTTCTACTGCAGCCTGGGCCTGTTCTCAGGGCTGCAGGGAGAGGCTGGACGCCAAGTGTCCTGGGAGAGCTTCCTGCTTCCACCAGAAACACAATGTGCGGCAATTCTGGGCTGGCCTGTGGCTTTTTGGACTGTGCATAGTTTTTTTGGATTGTGTATAGTTTTAACAGTTTGCTCTAAAATGGCTCCTTTTCTCTCTCCACCTTCCACTTTCTCAGACTCCCAATTTTGAATCAGGACCTTTGGGAACTCGCAGGATTTGGCTGCACTGACCCTGCCTAGGAAGCTTGTTTTCCTCCACTTATAGCGGTTCTTATGCCCAGAGCCCAAGGAGTGGCTGCCACACTCTCCCCTTTGCATTTGCTGTCCAAAACTTTGTGAATAAGGGGGTGCTGTTCTGTCCCCCAAGGAAGCACAATTCGTCTAGTAAATAAACCTACTGGTTTCAACTCTTCAATATGGGCCAGACACCTAAGTAGGCATTTTATTTGCATTATTCTATTTTCTTCTCTTAACCCTGAGGTAGGTACTTTTATTATCTTCATTGCACAGAGGTGAAAATCGAAGCACAGAGAAGTTAAGTGGCTTGCCTAGAATCTTCAGCTAACAAGGTACAGTGAGGACTAAAATCCAGGGTGGTAACTTCAGAGACCAAGCTCTACCCTGCGCTACACTCTCACTCTAGTAAAAGAAAACCCAACTGCAAACAGACAGGCCTTGGTAATGGGTCTAACTGCAGGTCCTGAAAACATGAACTCTGTCAGAGCTGTGTGTGCAGGGGAATCAGATATGTTAGATTTTTTGGTTTGTTTGTTTGTTTCTGTGTGTGTATTTAAAGTTTCTGTTGTGGTAACCGATATTCGCCACAAAACTTTCCATTTTAACCACTTTCAAGTAAAGAACTCATTGGTGGTAGTTACAGTCATGCCATGCACCCATCACCACCATCCATTTCCATCACCCCAAACAGAAACTCTGCACCCATTAAGCATCACCGCCCCCTCCCCCAGCCACACCCTTTTATGTTTTGTCTCTGTGAAATTGCATATTCTAGTTATCTCATATGTAGTCATGGCGAACGATATTTGTCCTTTTGTGTCTGGTTCGTGTCAGCCATTGGGTACGTTGGTTTTTTGTTTCAGGAAGAATCAGATGGGCAGTGGGCCCCGGGGACGCAGCCCCTTGCTCCCTGACCCCAGGGTGCCACCAGTGGCGTTTGGACCAATTCCATGTTCTGGCCCCTCCTTGGGGACTTTTCGGGCTGGGCTGCTGGGGGTTCCCTGTGCCTTTTGTGGCACACTAGATCCCCTTCTGTTGTCATCACTGCTCCCCAGCAGCCCCCTTCCCTTTTCCTAGAACCCACTGCCTTTTCGACATGAAAAATGTACTATAACAAGGCTGCTGGTAATTAATTAAAAGAGAAAAAAAATCCCAATCTTCAAATACGAAATGATTAATGACATAAGCATTAACGCCTCTGCACACTCAGAATGGCACCTCTTCAAGATAAACTTTTCCAGCACATTATTTTCTGCAGATGTGTGTGTTTTCTGCCCATGCGAGGCTGATTTCTCTAACCATGCCGGCCCATTTCATAGCAAATGGGCCCAAATGCTGTTTATCCTGCTCATTAGGAGCTTATATCAATTAAGCAGGCTTGGCTGAACTGCTTGTCCAGGCCGGCGCAGACACGGTCTGCAGTGCCTGTGCTCTTGGCCCCCTCTGGCCACCTGGGGCATCCCACCCCACTCCCCACCACTCAGAGGCCCTCTGATGCAGGGCGTCCTTGGAGCCTTCACAAGCCCAGGGCAGACTTCTGACATCAGAGAGTGCTCTTGTGTGGTGCTTGTACTTTATGGATTTTTAAAAGCTAATTGTTTGGCTCAGACATGCGGCTCCAAGCTGCTGGCTTACTGGATCTTTCTGTTGGTTGTTTTTTTAACCTGAAAAAGCCTCATCTGCCTCTTCCCTCCTTCCTTCCCAGCACTCAGCCTGCTCCCAGCCTGTGCTCTGCTTGGTTCCCCCCCATTTGTTCCACCTCACCCATGCCTCCTCTGCTTGACCCTTGTGCTTTGTGAGGTGCAAGGCTCAGGGTTTCAGGGCCTGCGTTGAAGGAGCTGAGGGTCTCGGGCTGTGGGTGGGCAGTAGAAGAGGCCCGTGTCCTGCCCTCCGGGGTGTCTGCGCATATGGGCAGAGGACACCTTGTCGTCAGGGAATTTGCCCAGGCCCAGGGAAGGTGCTTAGATCCGTTGTCATGAGCTGGTGGACAAACGACCATGGGCAGCACGTGAAACACTTCTGAGGAGTAAGTAGCCACTCCACGCGCAGAAAGGTTGAAATTCAGTGACCTGCTGGGTGGAGGGGTTGTCTAAATCAGGGTGGGAAACCCAGCCTGCCATTAGCCATAGAAGAACTCGTTTAATGCCTTGGGTTATAAAAATCGCAGTGTGACTTTAGAAGCTAGCCTCCATGGCTAGAAGATGGAGGGATTTACGGTAGGTACAAGTCTTCAGTTCTGTGTGCTGAGAGTGACACTTCCACTTTCCAGAAGAGCGAAATGATTTTTTCCCCAACAAAATTGTGAAAATGAGAAGCTTTTGTGGTTCAACATTTAGACAGGAATTAAAGCACTTTTCAATACAAGTTGAAATTATTTTTTTGCTTCTTTGGCCTGAATTCATTAATAAATGCGTTGGATTTCTTTCTTTTGGGACTTGGGCTACTGGGAAGGCTGTTCTTATGTCTCCTTTCACCTCCTCCCCGCCCTTCTTTGATCCCTTTAAAACTTTGCTATCCAGTATGATAGTCACTAGCCACATGTGTCTATCTGAATTAAAACTAAACAAACTTTAAAATTAAGTTCTTCAGTTGCACTGGTCACATTTCAAATGCTCAATAGCCATGTGTGACTTGTGGCCACTGTACTGGACAGTACAGCCATAGAACATTGCCCTCCTGCCAGAAAGTTCTACAGCACTGCTAATGTACCTTTGCTATCCAAGTTAACTGCATTTCTCCAGTAATATTTCTGGAATAGCATTCTATGTATCTAATAAGTTTTAAGTAGAAAGTCAATGAAACACTATGTACTCCCCCTCTCATGTCCTCCTCTCCCAACCCCACTACACACATATATAGAGAGCCCCCTACCCAGTGCCCCAGCTACACGATTTCAGGAAGTTGTTCCTTTGTTACATGACTATTTTTAGAAATGAAAAGTTCCCCATGATTGTCTAAATCAGAGGCCTGCAAGCCCAGGGGTGGGTAAAGTTCCCACATCAGCAGACCAACATCTGGCCAGCCCTCAGCCTAATGCTTGCTGTTCCAGGGCCACCACTGCTTCCCTGGTCCCCCTCAACTTCCCCAGGATCCGTCCCGAGATGCCTCTCAGTTTGACTTCACCCATTCTCTTTGCAGACCACAAAATATTGACCCGACAGTGTCACAGCACTAACACTTGGCCTGCCCAGACCGCGCATGCCCAGCCCCACCACAACCTAGCAGCAAAGCTCCATTTGTGCCGAGGTGCTGCTAAATGGCTGTGGGTCTCCAGCTGCTGTCAACTCCGGATACCCCCGGTTTCATGAAGGAAATTTAATGGAAGGTGATTCATCTGCTACAATATTTGCAATCAATATAGAAGTAGTTTTGGTCTTTTTTTGCTTTGTGTTTAATTCTGAGGCACAAAGTTCTCACCCAGGGTTATTCTTCGTGCATCATTTAACTTAGAATCCCACCGGGCTCCTCACCCTGACGCTTGAAGGATAAATGGCACTTTTACAACCCACTGGAAATAAAGCACTACTTGACTGACAGCATGACAGCTCTTTTGGAAAACGTCTGAGGCCGCTGCTCTCGGTTCTCTAATTTGAACAGCACCCAGGGTGTGTGCTTGGCTGGGGATGGACAGCCCTAGGCTGCACCAGACCCAAGGGAAGCAGGTCTATAGTTCAGACCTCTTCCTTGGGACACGATATTAGTGGGACAGGCTTTCCGACCAAAAGGCAAAGTACCTTTTAAACCTTGTAGGCCCTTCCACGGAGGGTAAGACTTTGCCCACTCCCTTGGAGGTCTGTAATGACCACGAGACCTCCCAGGGCTTCTCTGGACTAGCCCTCTTGGCCCTACTGACCTCCCATTATGCATTTGGGGCTGGGAGGCTTTCCTGGTACCTGTCTGTGTTGGTAAAGTCTCGACAGTCCTCCACTGGATAAAAGCCTTATATAAATGCTGTCACACCAGCCTGTTGAGAAGCAGTCATCCTCAATTGTTTTTGAAAGAATCCTTTGCAATTATAGCTGGCAGAGGAGAAATGATCATGGCATTAAGTTATTAGATGTACATCATGAAACATTTTTTTTAACTGAAGTTTATTTTCCTGAGAGAAGATTCAATGCACTCTATCTCTTTTAAAACATCTGATGTCACCACACTCTGCCTCCAGCAGCAAGCAGGATGCCCAAACCAGGCAAACCTTGCAGTGACGTGCCACACAGAATGTGGCGGAAGGTGTGTGCCAGGCAGGACAACGCTGAGAAGCCAAAAACAATGAGAGAGAAAAGACTACAGGGTGAGACCCACCCAGCTGGTAAACAGTGCCCCAGAGCTCAGCACACAAACTCCTCCTAGGGATAACCAGTGCCACAGGGCAGGGCAGGAGACGGATGGCCCCCTGGGTGCCACTAGGTGCCAAGGCTGGAGGAGGTATAGGCTGGAGAAGAGGAGTAACAGGATTTGGCAAGCCCTGCAACATCCTGCCCGCCCTATTAGTAACAACTGCTGCACCTAATGGTAATAACTGTTACTGCTTCTGTTTAATGTGGGCTTACTATGTTCTAGGCACTAGTACTAGTTTGTTAAGCTGCTGGAATGAAACGTACCAGAAATGGAACAGCTTTTAGAAACAGCTTTTACAAGCTTAGGGTTCTAAGGCTGAGAAAATGTCCAAACGAAGGCACCAACAAGAGGTTACCTTCACTCAAGAAAGGCTGATGCTGCCCAGAACACCTCTGTCCGCTGGAAAGGCGTGTGGCTGGCGTCTGCTGGTCCTTGTTCCCAGTTCTGTTGCTTCCAGCTTCTGATGCCAGTGGTTTCCTCTCTAAGCATCTGTGGGCCTCTACTTAGCTGCTCCAGAATGAAACTCTTGGTTTTATCTCTTAGCTTAGCGTCTGCTGGGGCCGCAGATTTCTTCTCTTTAGGTTCTGGCTATTTCTGTGAGCCCTTGTTTTGTACCCTGCTATTTCTGTCTTGATCTCCAAACATCTACATGAGCTCTGAGGTTTATTCAAAATGTTTTCCCTTTTAAAGGACTCTGGTCCTTTAATCAAGACCCACCTTGAATGAATGGAGTCACATCTCCATCTAATCAAAAGGCCACACCCACAACTGGGCATGTCTCATCTCGGTAGAGATAATCCGATAAAAAGTTTCTGCCCTACAGTATTGAATCTGGGGTACATAATAGCTTCAAACCGGCCCACCACTGATAATGAACAAAGACAACTCTCACGAAGTAGCTATCATTCCCACTTTATAAATTCAGAAACTGAGGCTCAGTGAATTGAAGTGAAGTATCTTGTTTTGAGTGAAACTAGTCTGGCAGGTAGAAGAATCACTAGTTAAACCCCAGTGACAATCAGCGACATAGGAACTTTCACTTCACTGGCTTAACGAGGTCCTCTTTATACCAAAGGAAAGGGATTTTTATGACTCCGGAGCAATTGTTATATGAATCTTTAAAACAATACACAGTGTACAAGCTCAACTGTTACCTGGGTTGTGCACATTTCTAAATCATTTATTTTGACTGAATAAATGGAATTGGTTCAGAGAGACACTTAATATAACCTATTCTTTGAATTTGCAGAGATTTTTGTAATGCTCTCAATGTTTCTTTTTATTGGGTGTGGGAGAGCTGGGGACAGGAAGGAAGGTGCGGTGTTAAAAGGCAAACAGAGAAAAGATTCTTCATAAAAAAAGAAAATACGTCTAGAAATGATTGCTCCATAAACAAAACATGAGTGCACACAGCAATTTCAGGTTCTCGTTCCGCCCACTCAGTTGTTCTTAATGATTCAAGAACAGAACTGCCTGGGCAGATTTACAGGCTCCGCGCTGCTGACATCTGTGCCGAAGCTAGGCTATGTGTGTCCAAAGAGCGCTTGCTTCTGCTCAGAGGGAGAAAATGCAAACACTGTAATTTGATTTTTACCTTTACCATGATTTAAATGAAAATCAATGTAGTTATTCTCCAGTATGCATCTGCAGGCTGTTAGGATATGAGTGAGTGCCAGAGAGAGGACAGGGTGGCCTTGAAATTTGGGGATTGAATGAGATGTGAGGATCACACCATTCGATGCCAACAGTTGTCTTCTTTCAGCTCTCGCCACTGTTAAGAAAGCTGAGCTGCAGGCTGTCTTTTGCTGGAAACCTTGTTTGAAATGGTGCTTTAGCAAATTCTTCTCCAGGATCAGATTGCGTATTGATGGCTGTTCAGTGGAGGGCAAAGCGGTGCCTAGGACAGGGGTTGGGGTGGGAGTTCCAGGCCCAGCGCCAGTGCCCTCTGACATGGGTTTACTGAGTTTCCCAGCTGTGGTTTTGGGAATGTCACCTTCTCTCCAGTTCCCTTTCTTTAATGGGAAATTTGCTTTCCATTAGACGCTTTCCCCAGAATTATAAATTCTCTTAGCCTCTTCTCTAAGGCCTGTGCTCCCCAGACTATAATGATGATAGCAGAGACCTGTCAAACCCAGGCTGACCCCCAGCCCCAGACTCCTCACCAAGTCAGCAGTTTTGGAACCCACCTGGCAGGCTACCCCCAGGGACTGGCGGATACAGGCTAGTAACTTTGCTGCCTAATAATACACTGAGTCTGTGATTTAGAACCTTCCTTCCATCTCTGAGACCCAGAGCAGGGAAATAACTTGCCACGGGAAATAGAATCTATAGGTAGGAGGAGCTGGGATTCAAACCTAGATTGGTCTGATGCTAGAGCCTATGTACCTGTCATCCTTTTCAGAGGTGATGTGAAGTTAGGCTTTGCATTTCTATGCAGCAGAAACTATTGAAATGCCAAAAGCCTACCCTTCAAGAATCTGAGGAGGAAGGGGAGGTAAGTAAAATGATGGGGTTGGCATTTGAAAATGATCTGATTTTTTATTTTAATGCCAATGCTAAAAGGTTGGGTGTTATTTGAGTGGAATGTCCAGCGCCTCTCTTTGGCTTTCAAGCTTTAAAGATAGATTCCACATCCTGGGTGACTGATTTCATACTGTGTTCCACCTGACAGCTGTGGTCTGGCTGTCCCTTGCCTCAACTAATTTTTACTGCTTCTAGGGAAAGAGGGAAGGAAAGAGGCAGAGTGAAAGGGAGAGAGGGGTGGGGATGAGGAAATGGAAATATTTTCAAGTTACAATGTCAATTATAACCAGCTGAATTTACACAAGTACAAAAATCCAATGGACTTAAAATTCTAATGCTTTATATCATGGTAAATTGAATTTTGGCTAAATCAGCGAATACAGATCCAGTTTTACTATTTTTGCTCAATATTATTTCTCATGTAGACGTCCATATATTTACATATTTTCTTTTAACTTTTTCAGCATATATTATTTTATTTAATCCTTGTAATAATTCTGTTAGGTTAGAATTTTTATTCTGTGTCCAAAAGAGATTAAGAAACAAGCCTAAGGTCACAAATCTAGTGCACAAATCTAGGTCACAAATCTGGACAATGACTTTCAGTGGCTATATAGCACTCCATGGTATTGATACTGGGTAGATTCAGACAGATTTTTCTAAAGACAGAAAGTTCTACTACCTCAAAAAAACAACTGTTTTAGTTTGCTAGCTGCCGGAATGCAGTATACCAGAAACAAAATGGCTTTTAAAAAGGGGAATTTAATAAGTTGGTAGTTTGCAGTTCTAAGGCTGAGAAAATGTCCTAATTAAAGCAAGTCTATAGAAATGTCCAATCTAAGGTATCCAGGGAAAGATACCTTGGTTCAAGAAGGCTGATGAAGTTCAGGGTTTTTCTCTCAGCTGAAAGGGACATGGCGAGCAAGGCATCATCTGCCAGCTTCTTCTCCTGGCTTCCTGTTTCATGGGAATCTCCCTGGGAGGTGTTTTCCTTCTTTATCTCCAAAGGTCGCTGGCTTGTGGGCTCTTTGCTTCCCATGGATCTGTCGTTCTTCTCTGCTCTCTCTGAATCTCTGTCTTTCTCCAAAATGTTCCCTCTTTTATAGGACTTCCGAAACTAATCAAGACCCACCTAAATGGGTGGAGACATGTCATCACCTAATCCAGTTTAACATCCACTCTTGATGAAACCACATCTCCAGGGAGATGATCTAATTACAGTTTCAGACATACAATACCGAATAAGGATTAGAAGAAACGGCTGCCTTTACAAAATGGGATTAGGATTAAAACATGGCTTTTCTAGGGGACATACATCATTTCAAACCAGCACATCAACTAAACAAACAAGAACCTCCATCAGCATGTACCTTCCTGAGATCCAAGTGTTGTGTGGTTCTTAATCTCCTTTTCCACTTGATCAACAATATCCAGAGTGCTCAGTGTCAATAGCAGGGTACTTCCTCATTTCTCACAGCATTGTGTGGCAGTGACGTTTCGTTAGTTGGTTCATTCATTCATTCATATCTTTTTTTCCAATAGCCCTTTGGAGAAGAACTGTGTAGTGTTATCCCTAATGGGTTCTCATGTGACCCTCCCTGTGGCCTAGTTCCTGGAGACTGTCACTCAAAAGTCTCCTCACATCTACCTGGGATGTGGTTAAAGAGTACTCTAAGTTCATTGGTAGTTTGGAGTATCAGTACCTGGAAACATTTAAAAAATTCTAATTTTATGCCTCTGGGGACTTTGTATTATTTGTGTATACATACATGGGTTTATAAAAGTCACATATGTTTTTTTGTGAAATATGCCAACCCTGCAGATACATGTGAGGCACAGAGTGATCAGAAATACCCCCTGACCTCAAGTTGGAGAAGGCTGCTGCTCACCCTGCCATGGATATTCTCTTGGATCTTTGCCTCAACATTCTATATGCCTTATTTTTAAGGATGATGTTAATGTAAAATAGCATGAATCTTGTTCTGGATCTCAACTTTTTCCTATGCATAATTAAGTGCATTTAAAATGATTTAAAATAAATTATGAGTCATACCTCAGCCTTCCTTAACCAGTGGAATGAAATGTGATGTGTCAAAATTGAGTTAAATCCATAATCTCTGTGGATGTGCTTTTGACTTGCTCATAAAGAAAGGCAGGCAGGCAAAAGTGAGGCAGCTTCACACACTGTATTGACATTCAACAACAAGAAGGTCAGAGTAGGGAGTTGATGTCAATATGTTCATCTCGTACCGCAATAAAGCTGTCCCAGCAACTGTAATCCCAGCTGCCATTTCCCCTCTTTTGGGTGAGAAACGTGCCATTCAGACCTTCAACTCCTTTGCTACAAAAACACATACTCCAATGCTTTCACAAAGATTTTTTTTTCAATATCAATATAATCTAGATTTCTGGTTTCAGTAAACAGACAAACTAACTTAACTTTCCCATACCAGAGAGGGCTTTATTTAACAAAAAACACTGAGATGACAGCTGAGATTTCTAATTCTGCTGCATGAAAACTACTGAACAATTGCACAGCAGGTGTCATCATTCAGAGCATTAAAAAATTCATTTAACTTTCTGTTTTGTTTTTCAGTATTTTTTTGGGGGGGATGCTGTTCTTGGGGTATCACTGGCAATTTTAAATGTTGGGAAAATATTTCTCCATTCTCTTTCTCTTTCTCTCTCTCTTTTTGTTTTGTCAAAGAAAGGGTAGACACAGACAACAATAAAAAAGATTACATTGTACCATGTATATTTCATTCTCCTTTATCGGGAAAACTTAGACTGGACAAAATCCACACACACAAATGCAGTTTGCAGATGCGAGGGCAAAGAAACAGCAAAGCAGAGCTTCTTGGGGACTTGTGTCCTGAAGACCCTCTGGAACAAATGTTCGTTACTCATATATTTCTACTTCCAAGTGGTGACACCAAAGCCCTGTGATATATGAGCCCTCTGAGGACAGGGAAGGGTTGGAAGGAGCCAGAAAGAAGAGCCTGTGATGACCTCAACTTCTATAGGGCCCTACATGCTTTAACTCTGCCAGGCCTACCAAAAGTCAATTTTTAAAAAGTCAGTTCTGGGAAAATAGGAGAATTAAAAAATTAAGAACTAATTCACAAGGCAATTCTATCTATATTTAGAACAACTCAATTTAAAATTTATATTGGACATCCATCCATTCCCTGAGTGCTTTCACAGAGCCGAGTGCCAAAGGCCATTTAGCACACAGCCCTCCCCCATGGAGAAGCAGCAGTGCTCTGATTCACCTGGAGCGCAGGGCTGGCCTTTGCACTCACTCAGTTCACCTGGTGATTGCCAAGATTCCTCACCTCCTGGGCTGTGTGGCCACTTCCCCTAAGAAAAGAATCTGGGGAACAACCTGAAGTGGATCATGAAAAAAGAAAGATCATGTCTTTGATGTTGGGTGGGATATGCAAATAAGAATGAGAATAGGGTGTCTTAGTTCTGTCAGAGTGTGCTGTGTTTTATTTGGGAAATGAGACAAAATCTTCCCATGATCAGCCACTCCATGTGACATCCCAACCCACACTCTGCTACTGACATTTTATCTCCCACTGAACAGCCTGGCTGTTGTAACATTTTCAGGATTCTTAATTTATGTCTTGCAGGATCTAAAATCAGATGGCAGGAACTTTTAAGAAAATAATCAGTGTTGACAGGCACCTCTATACTTTAAAAAGCTGGTACACCTTCGTGCTGTAAAAGTCGGAGAACGCGCTCTAATTTCTTCTTTCAAAATATGTCCAGAAGCCAATGGGATGGAGACAGGGAACTGTCCTAAATCATTTCTCTTTTCAATCTCAGCTCTATGAAAGCCCTTGCCTTCTACCCCATGTTTGCTAACAAGTTCATTTTCCTTTCTGGGTATGAGAGATTCCAGCATTTAATTAATTTAAATTCGAGAACCAAGAAAAGCTTATGGTAACTAACATTCTTATATATAGTCCAAGAACTAGGAAAAGTAAAATGACCCAAAGATCAGATCAGCAACTCAAGATGTGTGTAAGCTTTACAGCTTACCAAACTGTTAATTATCAGAACATAAGTGAGGGAAAATATGATGACGATGATGACGATTCCTACTTCACAGAAGAGGCAACTGAGGCTCAGAAAGTGGAAGTGATTAGTTCCAAATTCCATTTATGAAAAATGCTATATAAAGATTAGTTAGTCTTCTCCATCAGTTTGCCACATACTTTCATAAATGCACAACAAGTGCACCTCTAACATCCTCGTGAAAACATATGATAGATGATATGGCTAAAAAAAGCCTTGCTGCATTCCTGGAGAGTACAAATCTTATATACTCCTTTTATACAGTACCTTACACAGAGTGGAGGCTTAAAAAGCATCTTTCAGTTGAATGGAGTACTACCAGAAGTGAAAGTGATATTCCTGGATCTTTCAGGCTCAAGGTCCTGCATTTTCAAGTGTTCCTAGTTCACTCTATGCCCACTTCATTTGTCTCAAAGGGCCCCAGACCAGGGAAAGGAGAAATAACCAATTTTCATAGAACTCACGTAACAGTATCAACCAATTCTGAGAAACTGTAAAATTGACTTCCCGGTGCCTGAAATTTAGGCCACTATAAATGTCCTCTTCACAAATGCCAGGAGGCGTTGGTTCTGCTACCTAACCGTTCTCAGTACTAAACAGCCCTCAGCAGGAGCTTTCAGATTTCATTTGCTCCCACACCCAGGCTGACAGTAGAAGCCCGACGGCCTGGACCCCTGGGCAGACTAAGGGTAGGGTGCTTCATGAGGTGATCTAGGTGGGGGAGAAAAGAAATGTGACTAAAAGGATGGGTTGTCAGTAAAGGAAGAGAAGGTCTCAGCCCAACAATCAGAGGGAGGCACCGCAGCCCCGGCGCTCACCGCCCGACGAGGAGGGCTCGCTCCGCCCCGCCCCCTCACGTTCAGCCCCACCCCTTCGCACCAGGCCCCGCCCAGACTCCCCAAGACGAGAGGATGGGCGTTGACAGCCTCCGTCGCGCCGGGCGCTTGCGCATTTCTTAAGATGTCTCGGCATTGCCCAAATGGAAGTGTCGGTATGCCGTCCCGCATTTTCTTCAAACTCCGCTATGTAGGCTTACTGTGATTTACTAGATCCACTGTCGGCTTTCTTGACGCTAAGAGCATAGATTTTTCTTCCCTGCTATAGCTTAAAATGGCATATTTTAAGTTAGGCGGTCCCCGGGCAGCCCGCCTCCTGGCGCAGGGTCCTGGGGCTGATCCTTGGGCGACCGTTTGCGAGGCCGGGTCCTTTTCTGGGGCGGTCGCTCGGGCAGCGGCTGTAGGAAGCAGGACACCGGCATCATGTACTACAAGTTCAGTGGCTTCACGCAGAAGCTGGCTGGAGCGTGGGCTTCTGAAGCCTATAGCCCGCAGGTACGGATCGCGCCGCGGGGGTCCTGCATCAGGACTGATGGCCCGAGCCCTCCGCGCCAGGCATTAGCCGCGCTGGAGCAATGCAAGGCTTCTGACCCGGGTTCTGTTCTGTTTTCTGCGCACCTCCTAGCGCCTACCCACGCCGACTTGCGGTGGTCGTCGAAGCTCCTTTATCTGGAGCTGCTTCCCCGGCGGGACAGGCCTGGAGCGGAGTTTGGGTCTGACACTCGTCAGGGTTCAAGGTGACCCTCGGGGTCGTTGCATGTCTAAGTGAGGTGGCTCGTGGGGTCGACAGGGCCCAGGATGTGACCCAGTGGGGTCCGGAGTTCGTCCTCCCTCTCTTGGAGGAGGTCCACATTTTGAACTACTCGATCCCCCGTTGCCACTCTTGTGCCACCGGCCTTGAAGGCAGCCTCGCCCAAGATCAAGGTTGAAGAGCGGGATGACGATATCGAGGGAAGCCATGGGCACGCGAGGGAATGTGAGATCCGTATTAAGGGTCTTTAAATGGCTGGGGGAGCCTGGACTAGGCAGTTACAGACTACGAGTTTACAGTTTCCCAATTGTAAAATATTCGTATGACAGGTGCCCATTATATGGGCGGTCTGGAAAATGTTCAGACTTCACTCAGATTCTACCAATTGGAATTTCAATCTCCAGCCTCAGTGTTACAGCTATGAGGGGCTTTAGAATCCCAGATAGATTTGGCTCTAAATCCTGATTCTGCAGCTTTAATTGTATGACCTTGACAAAGTTGTTTAATTTATTGTAAACTCAGTTTCGTTTAGGGCTGTTTTAGTACGGATTAAATGAAGTGTGTGTCAAGTGATTAGCAGCCTCTGGTATGTGGTTGGTATTGGGTAAGTGGTAGCTGTGCTCCAGAAGCTGAGCCTGAGATAACCGCATTATTATCTCTCATCCTCATCAAGTATGGTGGGCAGCGTAAAGGATGCTCTATGATCGTTGCTTTCCTCTCTTTTTTCCTGTGGGACCCTGCAGCTCCCCACAAGGGAGATTTCAACCAAAGATTAAACGTGCTGTTAGCTAGGATGGGGAGGGCAAGCGAAAGGGTAAGTTTTTTTTGGAAGGTGGGGTTGGGGAGAAAGAGTACAGGTGTATAAAGGTTGAGCGTGTGATTTGTCATGTCTGGTTGTAGGCAGCCAGGTTTGTGAATATGGAATTCGATAGAGAGATCAGGGTGTCTGCAGCCCATGGGTGGTAGCAGAATCTGTGGTGAGAACGAGGTCACTAAGGAGAGTAAGGAAGGATGATGGGACCAAGATTAGACTACAGAAACAGAAGGGAGGGTTGAGGAGGAAAATTTAACAAAAGTGCAGTCCAGAATTAGAAGAGAAACCAGCTGTGGCATCACTGAAACCAAATTGTTATACAAATTGTAAGAAGGAATTGTTACACATTATAGGAAAATAAACTTTTCATCATAAGTGCTTTTACTATAAAAAGGTGTATTTTTCAATGTATAAATATATAGGGTTAGGGTTATAGTTCAATGGGTTTTGACAAATGCATACACTGTGTGACCCACACCTCTCTATCAACATATAGATCATAACCTCACTCCGGGGGAGTTGTCTTGGACCCTTTTCCTTATATTCTCTTTCCATCTTCCTGTTCTGACTTCTATCTCCATAGATCATTTCTGTTTCTTTTTGAACTTTATATAAATGGACCACACATATTTTTTTCAATATATATTTTGAGGTTCACCCATGTTATGTGTAGCAGTAGTTCTTTTGATTGCACAATGGGATTTCTCTGTATAAATATACCACAATTTAGTCTGTTGATGGTTGTAGATATTCTTTATTTAAGGGTGGTGGTGGTCGTGGTGGTGATGGTGGTGGAATGCATGGGCTGGGAAACAAACCCGGTTCTTCCACATGGTGAGTGAGCATTCTACCACTGAACTACCTGTAGGTAGTCTTTTTTTTTTTTAAATTTTTTTTATTGTTAAATATAACATATATACAAAGAAAAGAAATAAAAACAATGATTTTCAAAGTACACTTCAACAAGTAGTTAGAAAACACATTTCACAGTTTGTTATGGGTTACCATTCCACTATTTCAGATTTTTCCTTCTCCAAAACACTGGAGGCTAGAAGAATTTTTTTTCCCTTTTTGTGAAAAATAACATATATACAAAAAAAAGCAATAAATTTCAAAGCACATCACAACAATTAGTTCTAGAACAGATTTCAGAGTTTCGTATGGGTTACAATTCCACAATTTTAGGTTCTGCTCTAAAATATTGGAGACTAAAAGGAATGTCAGTATAATGATTCAGCAGTCATACTTGTTTGCTATAAACTATACAGATATTCTTTTAATAAAGCCTTAATACAATCTAGATTTTGTGGCCTCGTGAGGCAAAAGTAAAATTTTAGACTAAAAACTGACATCTTGAAATTATATTGGCACTCTGTAATTGACTAATAGTAGAGTGGGGTTACCTGGAGAGTCATTCGGTACAAAGAGGGCTTTCAGATTTCTAGCATCTCTTGAATTGTGTTTCTCTTGAGAATTCTAACTTCTTAAGATATGTTAAAATAAGTAAAACTGTAGGCTTTATATGAGTGTGGATTTAGAAGTGGTTATGACAGGTGTTCCCAAAACCACGTGTTCTGACTTTGGTAATTAGGAATACTTCAACTTTTCCTTTACTTGAAAACATTAGCACTCTATGAATGTAGATGAGTGTAACCTTTAATATTATGTGAAGTGAATAACCTAACATGAAATAACCTAACACATTAAATAATCTAACATGAAAAAGCTGGGTCTGCAACATTAGCATAACTAGAGATTTATAAATCAACTTCATGTCAAGTAGTTGTTGGGAGAGTATTTTCCAGTGACTGATTGAAGAGAATTTTCCTTACCTTTCTGTGTGCTATGTCAAAAATAAATTGTGTTCTTTTACATGCAACAACATGGATATACCTTGAAGACATCATGTTGAGTGAAATAAGCCAGACACAAAAGGGCAAATATTGTATGATTTCATTTATATGAAATACCTAAAATAAGAAGTTCATAGAGACAGAAAGCAGTAGATTAGAGATTACCAGGGCCTGGAGGGAATGGGAATGGGGAGTTATTGCTTAATTGGTACAGTTTCTTTTGGGGTGATGAACAAGTTTTGATAGTAGATGGTGGTGATGGTAGTACAACCTGTGAATGTAATTAATGCCACTGAATTATACATTTAAAAGTGGTTAAAATGGCAAACTTTTGTTATGTTACCACAGGAAAGTTAAGATTGAGGTCAATAAGCACATAAGATACTCAACATCATTAGTCATTAGGGAAATGTAAACCAAAACCACTTCACACCCAGTGGGATGCCTGTATGTAGAAAAGACAGACAAAACAAGTGTTGGTGAAGATGGGGAGAAACTGAAACTCTACCACATTATTGGTAGGAATGTAAAATATTACAACCACTTTAGAAAACAGTTGGGTAGTGTGCCAGTTTGAATCTGTTGTGGACCACAGAAAAGTCAAGTTCTTTAATCCTTATTCAATATTGCTGGGTGGGATCTTTTAAATTGTTTCCATGGTGATGTGACCCGCCCCAACTGTGGGTGGTAACTTTAGATTAGATGGTTTCCATGGAGCGTGTCTCCACCCATTCTAGGTGGGTTTGCTTACTGAAGTCCTTTAAGAGGAACCGTTTTGGAAGAAATTTTTAGACCTGACAGAGCCCACGCAGCCAGAGACTGTTGAAGATGTTTAAAGAAAATGTTCCTGGGGAAGCCGTTGAAGAAGCCAGGAGAGAAAGCTAGCAAACATCACCAGGTGCTCTTCTAGCTGAGAGAGAAACCCGAGTGTCACCAGCCTTCCAAAGTCAAGGTATCTTTCCCTGAATGCCTTGGATTGGACATTGTTATAGCCTTGCCTTAATTTGGACATTTTCGTGGCCTTAGAACTGTAAACTTGCAACTTAATAAATCCCCCTTTTAAAAAACTGTTCTGTGTCTGGTATATTGTATTCTGGCAGCTTACAAGCGAAAACAGGCAGAATCATACAAAGTTAAACATAGAATTACCCTATGAACCAACAGTTCCTATCATTGGGCAGAATGATAGTCTAGTTAAAAGGGACTGTGAGAATGAGGGAGGGGAGTGGGGCTGTAGGAGAGAGCATTGATGAGGTAAGTTTGACTATGGTGGAAGGATGTAGGTCATGAAGGATCTAGAATGGTAGGATTTAATTTTATGAGAAAAGAGTGGGAATTTACAAAGGAACTTGACACACATAGTTGTGGTAGAGTCTTGTGCAGAGGTTGAAACAAAGGCACGCTTCAGTTTCATGGTGACTGAAGGATTATGACTGCAGAAGCAAGTGTTATGACTAGAGCTATGCTTTGAAAAGATAATCAGACTAGAGTGGAGCCGGAAAAGGCCAGTGGCAGTGATTCCTGTAACATCATTAAAATAATTCAGGGTCTTTTGTGTAGGAATGGAGAAAGACTCCGCGGTCTGGGAGAGAAGAGCTTGGTGAATGATGATAGGGATGTTAGGGATAAGGAAGGAGGACTCCAAGATATCTGGTCAATGAGAGGATGGTGGGGCTTACTACAGAAACAGGAAGCTTCAGAGAAGGCTTGTGAGGGAAACTGAAAAGTGAATTTTGGACATGCTAAGTGTTAGATATTAGGAGGATGACAATACTTAGTTGGCAGTTAGAAATGAAGGACTTAAGTCATTGTAGATTGAAATTGTTTCCAACTTCAGATCAGTGTGAAACGGTTGGTAGATTTCTGCCATTTAAAAATTAAAATTTGGAGGGATAATTCTCTTACTTCTCTACCTCTATCCTCTCCGAACCCAAAAAGTAGAAGAAAAGGGAAACATCAGGTTAGCCAACTTTGGGGGAAAAATAATGTTTACTTTTCTCTTTAAGAATTTGGAGCACTAAAATAGACTGTAAGCAAGAAGTAAAATTAATAAACATGCTTGAGGTTGAATGGCTTTTAATTTTGGAAATAGTAGACTATGTAAATAGCCGAGAGAGTTGATATTAGAAAATAACATCTTATTCCTTCTTTATTTAGGAGCTACTTATTTTGTGTCTGATTTATTTCACTTAGCGTTATGTCCTCAAGGTTTAGCCATGTTTTCATATGTTTAGGGACATCGTTTTGTCTAAATGCTGCATAGTATTCCATCATATGTATATACCACGTTTTGTTTATCCACTTGTCTGTTGATGGGCACCTGGATTGTTTCCATCTCTTGACAACTGTGAATAGTGCCGCTATGAACATCGGTGTGCAAATATCTATTTGTGTCACTGCCCTCAACTCTTCTGGGTATATACTGAGTATTGGTATTGCCGGGTCATAGGACAACTCAATATTTAGTTTTCTGAGGAGTCACCAAACTGGCTTCCACAGCAGCTGAACCATTTTACATTCACCAACAGTGGATAAGTGTTCCAATTTCTCTGAATCCTCTCCAACATTTATAGTTTACTGTTTGTTTAATAGCAGCCATTCTTATAGGTATGAGATACTGTTGTCTTAATTTGCATTTCCCTTGTAGCCAGTGAAGGTGAGCAGCTTTTCATGTGCTTTTTAGCCATCTGTATTTGCTCTTCAGAAAAGTGCCTATTCATTTTCTCTGCCCATTTTATAATTGGGTTGTTTGTTCTTTCATTGTTGAGCTGTATAATTTCTTTATGTACACAGTATATCAAGCCTTTATCCGATATGTAGTTTCCAAATATTTTTTCCCATTGAGTTGGCTGCCTCTTTACCATTTTAACAAAGTCCTTTGAGGCACAGAAGCTCTTGATCTTAAGGAGTTGCCATTTGTCTATTTTACCCTCCCAGCTTGTGTTTTCAGTATAAATTTTAAGAAGCTACCTCCTATTACTAGATCTTGAAGATGTTTCATTACATTTTTTTTCTAGAAACTTTATGGTACTGATTCTTGCATTTGGTCTTTATCCATTTTGAATTAATTTTTTATATAGGGTGTAAGGTAGGGGTTCTCTTTCATTCTTTTGTCTATTGAAATCTAGTTCTCTCATGCCCATTTATTGAAAAGACTATTCTGTCCAAATTCAGTGGATTTGTCCATAAATTTGGTGGTCGATCTCTGCAATCTCGATTCTATTCCACTGATCAGTCCCTCTGTCCTTGTGCCAGTACTATGCTGTTTTGACCACTGTGGCTGTATAGTAAGTTTTGACGTCAGAAAGTGATAGACCTCCCAGCTTGCTTTTCTTTTCTTTTTTTTAAATTTTTTATTAATAAAAAAAAATTACAAGAAAGAAACACAAACATTCCCAACACATACACTCATCAGTTCACAATATCATCATCACATAGTTGCATATTCATCATCATGATCATTTCCCAGAACATTTGCATCAATTCAGAAAAAGAAATAAAAAGACAACAGAAAAATAAAGCAAAAACAAAAAAATTTGCATACCATACCCCTTACCCCTCCCTTTCATTGATCATTAGCATTTCAAACTAAATTTATTTTAACATTTGTTCCCCCTATTATTTATTTGTATTCCATATGTTCTGCTCATCTGTCGACAAGGTAGATAAAAGGAGCATCAGACACATGGTTTTCACAATCACACAGTCACATTGTGAAAGCTGTATCATTATACAATCATCATCAAGAAACATGGCTACTGGAACACAGCTCTACATTTTCAGGCAATACTCTCCAGCCTCTCCATTACATCTTGGATAACAAGGTGATATCTGCTTAATACATAAGAATAACCTCCAGGATAATCTCTCGACTCTTTGGAATCTCTCAGCCATTGACACTTTGTCTCATTTTACTCTTCCCCTTTTGGTTGAGAAGGTTTTCTCAATCCTTTGATGCCGGGTCTCAGCTCATTCTAGAGTTTTTCTCAATCTGTTGATGTTGAATCTCAGCTCATTCTGGGATTTCTGTCCCATGTTGCCAGAAAGATCCACACCCCTGGGAGTCATGTCCCACGTAGACGGGGGGAGGGTGGTGAGTAGACAGGGGGAGGGTGGTGAGTTTGCTTGGCTGGAGAGAGAGGCCACATCTGAGCAACAAAAGAGGTTCTCTTGGGGGTGACTCTTAGGCCTAATTTTAAGTAGGCTTGACCTATCCCCTGTGGGGTTAAGTTTCATATGAACAAACCCCAAGACTGGGGGCTCAGCCTATAGCTTTGGTTGTCCACACTGCTTGTGAGAATATCAAGAATTCAACTTGGGGAAGTTGAATTTTCCCCCGTTCTCACCATTCCCCAAAGGGGGCTTTGCAAATACTTTCCCACTCACTGTTCAAATCACTCTGGGATTCATCAGGGCATCACCTGGACAAACCAACAAAATCTCATGTCCTACCCAAAGTTCCATGTACTTAAGGTGTTCAACCAGCTATCTACATAAGTTATATTAGGAGATGCACTAGTCAAAATATAAATTTGTACCAAGTAAACAGTTTTTGCTTTAGCTCCCTCATTTTTGAAGAACAATTTTGCTAGATATAGAATTCTTGGTTGGCAGTTTTTCTCTTTTAATAATTTAAATATATCATCCTACTGTCTTCTTGCCTCCATGGTTTCTGCTGAGAGATCTACACATAGTCTTATTGGGCTTCCTTTGTATGTGATGGATTGCTTTTCTCTTGCTGCTTTCAAGATTCTCTCTTTCTCTTTGACCTCTGACATTGTGATTAGTAAATGTCTTAGAGTATGTCTCTTTGGATCTATTCTCTTTGAGGTATGCTGCACTTCTTGGATCTGTAATTTTAAGTCTTTCATAAGAGTTGGGAAATTTTCAGTGGTAATTTCCTCCATTAGTTTTTCTCCTCCCTTCTCTTCTCCTTCTGGGATACCCACAAAACGTATATTCATGTGCTTCATATTGTCTTTCAATTTCCTGAGTCCCTGCTCATATTTTTTGATTTTTTTCCCTATATTTTCTTTTTTTTTGCCAGATTTCAGATGTTCTGCCCTCCAGTTCACTAATCCTATGTTCTGCCTCTCGAAATCTACCATTGTAGGTTTCCATTGTTTTTTTTCATCTCTTCTACCATGCCTTTCATTCCTATAAGTTCTGTGATTTGTTTTTTCAGATTTTTGATTTCTTCTTTTTGCTCATTCCTTGCCTTATTTATATCCTCCCTCAATTCATTGATTTGGGTTTTGATGAGGTTCTTCATGTCTGTTCGTATATTCTGAATTAATTGTTTCAACTCCTGTATGTCATTTGAATTGTTGGTTTGTTCCTTTAACTGGGCCATATCTTCAATTTTTCTAGTGTGATTTGTTATTTTTTGCTGGCGTCTAGACATTTAATTACCTTAATTAGTTTATTCTGGAGATTGCTTTCACTTCTTTTACCTAGGGTTTTCTTACTGGATGAATTTGTTGTCTATCTGTTCTTTGACATTCAGTTCAGCTTTTTCTGGACCTCTAGCTTAAGTTTTATTTAACAGAGGAGAATTTTTCAGTTCTTGTTTTCTTGTTTCTTGCCCTGCTTGTATGGTGCCTTCCACCCCACCCCCATGCTTAGGAGGGTCTACTTACGTATTATAGACCCCAGCCGGATTTTCCCAGACCAAACTGGCCTCCGGAGGAGGAGGAAAGAGTCACCTGCATCAGTTTTCCCGTAGGGTGAGACCCAGCAAATTTAAAGACTTTCCTGTGAAGTCTCTGGACTCTGTTTTTCTTATCCTGCCCAGTATGTGGCACTTGTCTGCCTGCAAGTCCCACCAGCATAAGATGATGCGGTACCTTTAACTTTGTCAGACTCCCTGCTGGGGACGTGGTGGAGACAGAGGAGAGGTTCTAGGCTGGTTTTAATGGCTTCAAATTACCAAGCCCTGGTGTCTGAGTTCCTTGAGGGAGGGATTCCACCTTAGTTGGGCTTCACCGCTCCCTTGGAGAAGGCACAGGCTCCAGACAAGCCCTCAAACGAGTTTGTTTCTGCCTGTATCTGGGGCAATTGCAGCCTGAGAAGTCCTGCCGCTGTATCCAAAGGCAGTCAAGCCTTTGTAGAAACACAGCCACAAAAACCTCTGTTTCCTTCTTTTTTTTTCCCCCCACTTTTTCTGTCAGCCCTGCCCCCTTGGCACCGGGGCAAAAATGAGCAACCTCCGCTTTGACCAGGTTCACCTAAGCTTGGGGCCTATTTTTGGTAGTCAGAATTTGTTAATTAATTCCACAATTGGTGTTTGGTTGTGTTCAGCCACTGCTGCTGGTGAAGTCTCTTTCCTTTCCCCTCTGGGAAGCAGCCTGTGGGGGAGGGGCGCCGGCTGCCACAGCTTTGGGAACTCATGGTTCCTGGGGGAGCTTGCAGCTGGTCCAACTGGCCCATACTGGGGTATGCTGTGTGTCCAGTCACTGATGTGGCCCCAGGAGTTGTTCTGTACTGTTTCTGGTTATTTAGTAGTTGTTCTGGAGGACGAACTAAAATGCGCACATTGTTAAGCTGCCATCTTGACCCAGAAGCCTTGCTTTTCTTTTTTAGAGTATCTTTAGCTATTCAAGATCTTTTTCCCTTCCATATAAATTTGCTAACCAGTTTTTCCAAGTCTACAAAGTAGGTTGTTGGAAATTTTATTGGTATTGCATTGAATCTATACATCAGTTTGGGTAGAATTAGCATCTTGACGATATTCAACCTCCTGCCCATGAGCATGGAATATCTTTCCATCTGTCTACATCATTTTTTATTTCTTTTAGCATTTTTTTTTTTGTAATTTTCCGTGTATTAATCCTTGACATCCCTGGTTAGGCTTACTCCTAGATACCTAATTCTTCTGGTCGCTATTCTGAATGGAATTTTTTCTCATAGTTGTCACCTCAGACAGGTCATTGCTTGTGTATAGAAACATTACTGATTTTTGTGCATTAATCTTGTATCCTGCCACTTTGCTGAAATAGCTCAAGTATTTGTTTTTGTTTTTGAGGACATTTTTATTTATTTATTTTTTGCTTCACTATGGAAACAAAACATTACCTAAAATGAATTTTTAAAATTTTACACAAATACAAAAATTACACAGTACATGTGTACACATATACATATAAGAATTTTGAAATCAAAGGGGATATATTATAAATCAGCAGATAAGAGAAATTTTGCATATTACAGTACTGCCAGTAAACATCAAACTGGAAAATATCTTCTTTATGCAGTTCCAGGAATTAGGATGTGATTTTGATTATCTTTATCTCAAATGGAAAGAATCAATTTGCCCAATATGGGTTTTCCCAAATTCTGTAGATATACAGCAGGGGCTGAAAAGAAGTGTAATGGGCAGTCTAGAAGACATCAGTGTCTCCCTGTGATTGAAAGAGCTAATCTAAAGGAAAAGTTTCTTTGAATTTTAGGAAGTGTTACAAAAATATATACATTTCAGGCATCATTAAACAAAAAGCATCCATAAGCTACTCTCACATGTGACACTACCATGCTGCTTTTCCCCCTTTCTCTTTTGCTTTGTTGATTCACAAGTGGTCCAGCCAAGAAAGCAGATGTTCACTAATGTCATTCCCAGAACCACCCTGATTGGAGATGTTTTTGCATAAACACATATCTCAGTGTGAGCTTGTGTAAAAATCAAAATTAAACAGAAAATACAAAATAATCAGGAGAGAAATGTAGTATTAATCCTATTAGCAGAGAGTTCATCTGGATGCCTATAAAAATTGCTCTGACATATATCAACTATATTATTGGCTATGAGAGATTCTGTTCCAAATGAAAGTGATTATTATTTTATACTCTATTCTTCAGGCAAATTTATAAAGAAATAAAATTGAAACATATGACTCATAAGACATTGTATGGAGAAATTAATTAAAATAGTTTAATGTATGTAAAAAGTACAAAATTCAGATTTGGATTATTTTGCTGTGTCATATCTAAGGAGATCTCATTTCTCTCTCTTTTTTTTTTTTAAATTTATTTTTTATTATCAAACCAAAACAACATACAGACATGAACATTCTTGACATACAAATGTTCCATACATGGTGTACAATCAATGGCTCACAATATCATATCATCACATAGTAGTATATTTAGCACCATGATCATTTTTTAGAACATTTGCCTCATTCCAGAAAAAGTGATAATAAGAAAAAACTCATACATACCATATCCCTTTAGCTCAAATAGTTTTGCTGTAGATTTATCAGGGTTTACTAAGTATAGGATCATGTCGTCTGCAAATAATGAAAATTTTGGATGCCTTTTATTTCTTTCTCTTGTCTAATTGCTCCAGCTAGTACTTCTGATACAGTGTTGAATAATAGTGGTACAGTGGGCATCCTTGTCTCGTCCTCGATCTCAGGGGGAATGCTTTCAATTTCTCACCATTATAATGCTGGCTATGGGTTTTTCAGATATGCCATTTATGATATTGAGAAAGTTTCCTTTGATACCTAATTTTTTTTTTTTGATACCTAACTTTTAAAGTGTTTTTATCAGGAAAGGATGCTGGATTTTGTTGAATGCTTTTTCAGCATCAATCGATATGATCATGTGATTTTTCCCTTTCAGTTTGTTAATGTGCTCTATTACATTGATTGATTTTCTTATGTTGAACCACCCTTGCATTCCTGGTATGAATCCCTCTTGATCGTGATGTATAATTCCTTTAATGTGGTGTTGGACAACGGTTTGCTAATATTTTGTTAAGAATTTTCACATCTTTGTTCATTAGGGAGATTGGTTTATAGTTTTCTTATATTGTCTTTATCTGGTTTTGGTATTAGAGTACTGTTAGCTTCATAAAATGAACTAGGTCGTGTTCCTTTTCTTCAGTTTTTTTTAGAGTTTGAGCAGAATTGGTGTTAGTTCTTTTTGAAATGTTTGGTAAAGTTCTCCTATGAAGCCATCAGGTTGTGGGCTTTCTTTTTTTGTTTGTGGGATGAGTTTGGATGAGTGATTGAGTCAGTTTACTTGTAATTGGTTTGTTGAGAGCTTCTGTTTCTTCTGGAGTCAGTATAGGTAATTTCTATGTTTCTAGGAATTTGCCTATTTCCTCTAAGTTTTCTAGTTTGTTGGCATAAAAATACTTTTATGATTTTAAAAAATTTCTTCATGATCTGGGAGTAACCATCCTCTCATTTCTGATTTTGTTTATTTGTGTCCTCTCTTTTCTTTTTTGTTAGTCTAGTTAGGGGACCATCAGTCTTACTAATTTTCTCAAAAAACCAACTTTTAGTTTGTTGATTCTTTCTATTATTTTATTGTTCTCTAGTTTGTTTATTTCTGCTTTGGTCTTTAGTATTTCTCTTATTTGCTTTGAGGTTAGTTTGCTGTTCTTTCTTTAAATTCCTTAAGTGAGCAGTTAAGTCCTCAAGTTTTGCTTGTTCTCATTTTTTTGTTTGTTTGTTTGTTTGCATGGGCAGGCACCAGGAATCAAACCTGAATCTCTAGCCTGGCAGGCAAGAACTCTGCCACTGAGCCACCATTGCCCACCCTTGTTCTTGTTTTTTAATATAGACAGTTAGGGCAATAAATTTCCCTCTCAGCACTGCCTTTGCTGCATCCCATGAGTTTTATTATGTTGTATTCTCATTATCATTTGTCTCTAGATATTTACCAATTTCTCTAGCAATTTATTCCTGACCTACTGATTATTTAAGAGTGTATTGTTTAATCTCCATGTATTTGTGAAAGCTCTGGTTCTTAAGTGATTATTAATTTCTGACTTTATTCCACTGTGATCAGAGAAAGTGCTTTGGATAGTTTCAATGTTATTAAATTTATAGAGACCATGTCCCAGTATATGATCTGTCCTGGAGAATGTTTCCATGTGCACTAGAGAAGAATGTGTATTCTGGTGTTTTGGGATGTAATGATCTATATACGTCTATTAGAGCTGATTCATTTATCTTATTGTTTAGGTTCTCTATTTCCTTGTTGATCCTCTGTGTGGTTGTTCTATCTATAGCAGAGAGCGGTGTCTTGAAATCTCCCACTGTTACTGTTGATATGTCTATAGCTCCCTTCATTTTTTCCACTATGTGCCTCATGTACTTTGGCGCTCCTTGATTGGGAGTATACACATTTGTGATTTTTATTTCTTTCTGGTGAATTGTCACTTTATTAATATGTAGTGTCCTTCCTTGTCTCTTACGATGTCTTTACGTTTAAAGTTTATTTTGTCTGCTATTAGTGTAGCTACTCCTGGTTTCTTTTAGTTATAGCTTGCATAGAAGATCTTTTTCCATCGTTTCACTTTCAATCTAACTGTGCCCTTGAGTCTAAGATATATCTCTTGTAAACATCATATAGATAGATTATGTTTTTTGGTTTGATTATGTTTTTTGTCAATCTGTATCTTTTAATTGGCAAGTTTAGTCCATTAATATTCAAAGTAATTACTGTAAAAGCAGTTCTTGATTCTACTGTCTTGTCCTTTAGTTTTTTTTTTTTTTTTTTAACATGGGCAGGCACCGAGCATCGAACCCCGGTCCTCTGGCATCGCAGGCAAGGATTCCTGCCTGCTGAGCCACTGTGGCCCTGTCCTTTAGTTTTTATTTGTCAGATATATATATTATTTCCCTCCTCTCTCTCTTTTCCTTTAAATTACCTTTACTCAGTATGCTGGTTCGAAAGGATTTATGTACCCTAGAAAAGCCATGTTTCAATCCTAATCCCATTTTGTAAAGGCAGCTGTTTCTTCTAATCTGTTTCCAGTACCCTACACTGGAAACTTTAATTACATTATCTCCACGTAGATGTGACTCAATCAAGTGTGAATATTAAACTTGATTAGGTAGAGACGTGTCTCTACCCATTCCAGGTGGGTCTTGGTTAGTTTACTGGAATCCTTTAAAAGAGGAAGTATTTTGGAGAAAGCTTCAGAATGCCACAGAACTACAAAGCAGAGAGTTTACCAGCCAGTGATTTTGGGAGATGAAGATGGAAAATGCCTCCTGGGGAGCTTCATGGAACAAGAAGCTGGAAGAGAAAGCTAGTAGACTTCACTATGTGCCCTTCCAGCTGAGAGAGAAACCCTGAACGTCATCGGCCTTCTTGAACCTCGGAATTTTTACCTGGATGCCTTAGATTGGACATTTCTATAGACTTATTTTAATTGGGACATTTTTTCGGCCTTAGAACTGTAAACTAGTAACTTATTAATTTATCCTTTTTAAAAGCCATTCTGTATCTGGTATATTGCATTCCAGCAGCTAGCAAACTACAACACCCATATTCTTTAATTCTGTGCTCTCCTCCAGATCTCCGTCTCCTGTCTTTTCTTATCAGCTGACAGGGGTCCCTTTAGTATTTCTGTAGGGCTGGTCTCTTGCTGACTGGTTCTCTCAGTCTTTCTTTGTCTTTGAAGATTTTAATCTCTCCTTCAATTTTGAAGGATAACTTGGCTGGATAAAGAAATCTTTGTTGAAAGCTGTGCCAATCTGAATCTGTGGTGGACCCCTGAAAAGCCATGTCCTTTAATCCTCATTCATTGTGACTGTGTGGGAGCTTTTTGATTGTTCCCGTGGAGATGGTACCTCTCCAATTGTGGATGGCAACTTTTAATTAGATGGCTTCCCCGGAGTTGTGACTCTACCCATTCCAGGTGGGTTTTGATTAGTTTACTGGAATCATTTAAAAGAGTAAGCATTTTGGAGAGAGTCCCTTTTAGAATGATGGGAGAGCAACAAGAACCATGGGAGCCCATGCAGCCAGAGACCTTTGGAGAAGAAGGAAAACGCCCCATAGGGAACTTCATGAAGCAAGAAGCCTGGAGAGAAAGCTAGCAGACATCAGCATGCTTGTGATGTACCTTTCCAGTTGAGAGAGAAACCCTGACCTTCACTGACCTTTCTTGAATGATGGTAACCTCTTGTTAGTGCCTTAATTTGGACGTTTTCACAGTCATAGAACTGTAAACTTGCAACTTATTAAATTCCCCTTTTTAAAAGCCATTCCAGTTTATATTGCATTCTAGCAGCTTGCAAACTAGAACAAAGGCCTTTCTCATTCAGAATCTTAAAAATATCATACCACGGTGCCTGTTGAGTAGTTTGAAGTCAGTCTTACATGTTTTCCTTTGTATGTAGTAGATTGCTTTTCTTATGTTTCTTTCAGGACTGTTTTTCTTCAACATCTGACAGTCTGATTAGTATGTATCTTGGAGTGCGCCTATTCGCGGATTTATTCTATTTGGAGTTTACTGGGCCTCTTTGATTTACATATTTGTGTCTTTTATAATGGTTGGGAAGTTTTCTCCGGTTATATCTTCAGCTTACTTTCCCAACCCTTTACCCTTTTCTTCTCCTTCTGGGACACCAATAATTCTTACATTTTTGCACCTCTTGTTTCCCTAAGATCCAGTTGCATTTTTCCTATCCTTCTTGCCATTTATCCTTTTGTACACTCTCATTCTGTTCTATCTTCTAGCTCACTTATTCTTCCTCCTGCTTCTTTGAATCTGCTATCTATCGTGTGTGTCCAGTATGTTTTCTGTTTGGTGTATTGTATCTTTCATTTCTGTGAGATCTGCCATTTTTCTTTTTAATCCCCTGAATTCTTTGTGCTGTTCTGGTATCTTCCTGATATCCTTTATTTCTTTATAAATATCCTTGAGTAGTTTTTCCATATTCTGTGTCTCCTCTGGAATTTTGAACTGGTTGTTTGGCTGGGCCATTCTTGCTTGGATCTTTGTGTGGTTTGTGCTTTACTGTTGTGTTTGGGGCAATTTGATTATCTTGATATGGTTATTTTGCAAGTTGGTTTCCTTCACTCTTCCAAAATTTTGTATTTACTTAGTTTTTGCTGAATGTTGCCTTTTGCACTTTGTTGGTTATTCTCCACAAAATCAAGGTCTGGCTCTCATGTAGGGGATAAAATTCAACTTAAAGGTCTATTATAAGCTAGGCTGGGGTGTGCGAGTACTCTGGTGGCAGAGTGGTTGCCCACCATGCAGGAGATCCAGGTTCAACTCCCAACCTGTGTGCATGCACACACACACACACACACGATAGAAAAAAAGAAAAGAGATAATAATAATAAAGTAAAATAATAATATAATGAAAATATGAAACGCAAAAACGAGAACCACAGCATAATACACCTCAATAGTAGTAGGCACCAGAATCAAAAGTAGACACCCCAGGATATACTGGGAATGAAGTCAGGCTAGTGCCCACCAGAGGGAGAAAAAATTTAATAGAAAAATAATAATAGTAATAATAAAAAGAAATGAAATGGAATAGTAAAGATAGTTTGTGAAATAAGAAATAGAAAATGAATAAAAATATAATATAAAATATCTATAAAAATTAAAAACAATAATGAAAAGGACAATTATATTACTAATAAAAATGTATAGAATGAATATGTTTTAAAAGGGGGAAATAAAAAAAGAATATTAAGAAGAAAAAAAAAAAGTTAACATCCCTTTTCCCTAGCAGGTGGGGACCATGAGCTCGTCCTTCCTCAAGCTCTCCCCTCCCTCTGTGATGCAACCAACCTGCACTTACCGCGTCTGGCCAGCAGGTGGCCCACTTGAGTCTCCTTCTCCCTCAGCCCCGCCCCTACTACCCGGAACTATTGGTTGGCATGCTCAGCAGGGGGGCTGCTCTGCCAGGGGTAGCTGCTGGTAGGGTCTCTGCCAGGAGACTGGGGACCCAACCAGCGTGAGGTTCTGGGCTTCCTGTCGGTGCTGTCAACCACAACTACGTGGGGAGGTTTCCCTCGTTGGCAGCTATGCAGGCTGGATCCGTGGAGGGCCAGTTCACTCCTATCGCACCTCCCCAGTGCAACGCAACCCACCTGATGGGAATCCTGGTTACCTGACCCTTTCTCTCTCTCTCTCTCTCTCCCCTTATCCTCCTCCCCAAAACTGCCTAAAGACCCTCTTAGATACTCATACCCTGGGACCTGCAGCCCTGAGCATTTTATCCCCGTCTCCTTTCTTGTTTCATGGAGCGGGAGTGAACTCATGATACTGCTCTGCCATCTTCCTGGAAGTCTCCTTTTTTTTCTTTTTTAGAGAAGTTTTAGGTTTATAAAAAAGTCCTGAATAAAATACATTAAAAGTTCCCATATATCTCCCTATTATTAGCACTTTACAGTTCATGAAGGAACATTTTTATAATGGTACTATTAACTATAATCCATCATTTACAGTAGGGGTCACTGTGTTGTACAGTTTCGTTTAGTTTTTTTTTTATATAGTCAACCTAAAATTTCTACTTTTAACCACATTCACATAATGTATTTCAGTGCTGTTAATTATATTCAAATATTTTGCTATCAACACTACCGTCCATTATCAAAACTAAATAGATCAACCCCAATAGAAACTCTGTATATCCCAATCATTAGCTCCCATTCCCAACCCCCAAACTGGCCCCTGGTAGCCTAAACTCCAGGTTCTGCTTATTTTAGTGATTTCATATCTGTTTTAGTTTGCTAATGCTGCTGGAATGCAATATACCAGAAATGGAATGGCTTTATGAAGGGGATTTATTAGGTTACAAGGTTACAGTTCTCAGGCCTTACAGGTGTCTGAACTAAGGCATCCAGAGAGATATATGTTGATTCCAAAGAAAGGTCAATGTCTGTCACATGGAAAGGCACATGGCTGACATCTGCTGGTCCTGGTTTTGTTGGTTTTAGCTTCTAATTCCAGTGGATTCTTCTTTAAGCATCTATGGGTCCTAACTTTGCTACTCTGGGGCAAAACTCTGGGTTTCATCCCTTAGCATCTCGTGGAAAGGCACATGGTGATGTCTGCTGGGCACTGGTTTCTATTTAGCTTCTATTGGCTCTCTCAGCTCCTGGCGCCTCCTGGGGCTTCTGCATTTGCAGACATCTGCAACTAAGCTTTCTCTATTGGTACTCCAAGTAACTCCAAATGTCTGCATCTGCGTCTTTGTCAGCTCTTGACTTTGTCCAAAATGTTTCCCCTTTTAAAGGACTCTTGTAAACGAATTCAGGACCCACCTTGAGTGGGCACTCTCATCTCCATCTAATCAAAAGGTCATACCCATTTTGATTATACATGCCACATCTCCATGGAAACAATCCAATCAAGTTTCTACCTTGAACAATAGGTCTGCTGCCACAAGATTGGATTAAGAAGAAGTGTATGACTTTTCTGGGATACATTACATCTTCAAACAGCAGAGTGTCTTACAATATTTGTCCTTTTAGGTCTGGTTTATTTCACTCAAAATGATGTTTTCATGGTTCATCCATGTTGTCACAGATATCAGAATGTCATTCTTTTTTATGGCTGAGTAATATTCCATTGTACGTGTATACTACATTTTGTTTATCCATTTATTGCTGATGGACACTTGGGTTGCTTCCATCTTTTGGCAATTGTGAATAATACCATTATGAACATTGGTGAATAATGCAAATGTCTTTTTGAGTCCCTCCATTCAATTCTTTGGGTAAATACTTAGAAATGGGATTGCTGAATCATCTATTCTTAACTTTCTGAGGAATTGCCAAACTGCCTTCCACAGCAGCTACATCACTTTACATTGCAACCAACAATGAATGAGTGTTCCTGTTTCTCCACATCCTCTCTAACACTTGGAGTTTTCTGCTTTTTAAAAACAGCTAGAGTTGATGTGAATTGTTATCTCATTGTGGCTTTGATTTGCATTTCCCTAATAGCTAATGATGTTGACCATCTTTTCATGTACTTTTTGGCCATTTGTATCCTCTTTGGAGAAATGTCTATCCAAGTCTTTTGACCATTTTTAAATTGGGTTGTTTGTTTTTTTAATGTTGAGTAGTAGCATTTCTTTATATATTCTGGATGTTAACCCTTATTGGATATGTGGTTCCAAATTTTTCTCCCATTGAGGAAGTTGTCTTTTTACTTTCTTGTTAAAATCCTTTGTACATAAGTTTTGAATTTTGATGAGGTCCCATTTAATTATATTTTCTTTTGTTGCTTGTGCTTTGGATGTAAAGTCTAAGAGACCATTCATTGCCTGACACAAGGTACTCAAGATGCTTCTCTGTGTTTTTTTCTAAGGGTTTTGTAGTCCTAGTTCTTATATTTAGGTCTCTGGTCCATTTTGAGTAATTTTTGTATAGGATGTGAGCTAGGAATCCTCCTTCATTCTTTTGCATATGGTTATCCAGGTCTTCTAGTATCATTTGTTGAAGAGACTGTTATTTTCTAATTGAGTGGGCTTGGCAGCCTTGTCGAAAATGAATTGGCCGTAGATGTGAGGTCTATTTCTGAACTCTCAATTTTATTCCATTGTTCTAGATAATCTGTCCTTGTGCCTGTACCGTACTGTCCCCCTCCCCTTTTTTTAATAGAGAAATCTTCATACACATACTTCGTACACATACATGGTGTACAATCAGTGCTTACAGTGTCATGACATAGTTAGCTGTGCATTCATCACCATGATCAACTTTTAGAACATCTGCATTGTACCATACTGTTTTGAACACTGTAGCTTTTAACGTGGAAATGTGAGTCCTCCCACTTTGTTCTTTTACAAGATGACGCCCTTGATCTTTCCAAATAAATTTGATGATTGGCTTTTCCATTTCTATAAATTAGGCTGTTGAAATTTGGATTGGGATTGTGCTGAATCTGTAAATTGCTGCGGGTTGAACTGACATCTAGACAATATTTAATTTCCAATCAATAAATTCCTTCCATTTTTAGGTCTTTGATTTTTTTATTACATGGTTTTGTAGTTTTCCACGTGTAAATCCTTTACAACCTTGGCTAAATTTATTCCTAGGTATTTGATTTTTTTAGTTGCTGTGCTGGTTTGAAAGGATTATGTACCCAGAAAAGCCATGCTTTAATCTTTATCCAGTCTTGTGGAGATATAGCCATTTCTTTTAATCCTGGTTCAACATTGTAGGGCAGAAACTTTTTATTAGATTATTTCCACAAAGATGTGGCACACCCAATTGTGGATGTGATCTTTTGATTATATGAAGATGTGACTTTGCCCATTCAGGATGGGGCTTGATTAGTTTAACTAGAGTACTTTAAAAGGGGAAACATTTTTGAGAAATCTCAGATGCAGACATTTGGAGAACAGTTGCTTCAGAGCTGACAGAGACACAGATGATTGGAGATGCTTAGAGTGCCGACAGAGAGAGCAGATGCCTAGACACGGGCATAGAGCCAGCAGACATTGCCATGTGCCTTCCCATGAGATGCTAAGCAAGTCAGAACTTAGAGAGAGCCAAGATAAGCCAAGAGATGAAAGCTAGCCCCTGAGAAGCAAAATGAGGAACCCCCCACAGGAACCGAGACTGAAAACACTGGAGCCCAGAGCAGGGGAAGAAGCTAGCCACACCTTCACACTGACAGAGGTGTTCCGGACAGCATCACCCTTTCTTGAGTGAAGTTATCCTCTTGTTGGTGCCTTAATTTGGACATTTTTTCGACCTTAAAACTGTAAACTTGCAACTTAATAAATTCCCCTTTTAGAAACTATTCCATTTCTGGTATATTACATTCTGGCAGCTTTAGCAAACCCATGCAGTTGCTATTATAAATGGATTTTTTTTTCTTGATTTCCTCCTCAGATTGCTCTTATATATGTATAGAAACAGTACTGATTTCTGGGTGTTGATTTTGTACCCCACCTTTTTTGCTCAATTCATTTATTAGTTCTGGAAGCTTTGTTGTAGAATTTTGGGGACTTTTCATATATAGGATCATGTCATCTGCAAATTTATTGAAAGTTGTACTTCTTTCTCTCCAATTTGGATGACTTTTATTTCTTTTCCTTGCCTAATTGCTCTGGCTAGATCTTCCAGTACAAAGCTGAAAAACAGTGGTGACAGTGGGCATCCTTGCCTTATTCCAGATCTTAGAGGGAAAGCTTTCATTCTTTCACTATTGAATAATGTTAGCTGTGGGTTTTTCATATATTCCCTTTATCATGTTGAGGTTTCCTTCTCTTTCTATTTTTCTAAGTTTTTCTATGCAGAAAGGATGCTAGATTTTGTCATATGACTTTTCTGTGTCAATTTCAAATGATCAAGTAGTTTTTTCCCCTTTATTCTGCTAATGTGGTGTATTTTATTAATTGATTTTCTTATTTTGAACCACCCTTGCATCTGTGGGATAAATTCTACTTGATCATGGTATGCAGTTCTTTTCTTTTAATGTAATTTTATTGAGATCTGTTTAAATACCATACAGTCTATCCAAAGTATTCATCTATGGCTCACTGTCATCACATAGTTGTGTATTCATTGCCACAGTCAATTTTAGAACATTTTCATTACTCCAAAAACAAAAAGAGAAGAAAACTCAAACATCCCATACCCTTTGTACCCCCTCCTCCATTATTGACCCCCAGCATTGGTATGGTACATTTGTTACTCCTGATGAAAGAATATTTAGATGTTACTGTTAACCATAGTCCATAGTTTGAAATAAGTTCATTTTCCCCCCATATACCACTCTCTTATTAACACCTTATAATAGTGTCAGATATTTGTTCTGTATAGCTCATGAAAGAACTTGATTTGTACTCTTAATCACAGTCATCATTAGAGTCAAATGCCACTGTTATAGAGACCCACGTTCTAACTTCTAGCTTTCTTTCTGATGACATACATGACCCTAACTTCCCCTGTCACCCACATTCATATATAGTTCAATACTGTTATACTCATAATGATGTGCTATAGTCGCCTCTATTCATTTCCAAACAGTTAAATTCAACCTAATTAAAAATTCTGCACATATTAAGCAACCACTCCTCATTCTCTAGCTTTGTTCTATCTCCTGGTAACCTGTATTCTAGATTTTATGTCTATAAATTTGCATATTATAATTAATTTATATTAGTGAGAGTATGTGCTGTTTGTCCTTTTGTGTCTGACTTATTTCACTCAACATAATGTCCTTAATGTTCATCTATGTTGTTGTGTGACTTATGGCTTCATTTGTTACTGCATAATAATATTCCATCATATGCGTATACCACGTTTTGATTATTCATCAGTTGGTGAACACTTGGGTTGTTTTTATCTTTTGGCAATTGTGAATAAAGCCTGTATGAATATTGAAGTTCAAACGTCTTTTATATTGCTTAGGTTTTCTGTTTCCATATTGATCTTCTGTTTAGATGTTCTGTCTATTGAAGAGAGTGGTATGTTGAAATATGTCAAAACTGAACTATTCTTCAGTGCTTCCTCATGTACTTTGGGACGCTTTGATTAGGTGCACAGATCTTTATGGTTGTTATTTCTTTTTGGTGAATATATAGTGTTTTTCTTTGTCTCTTATAATATTCTTACATTTAAAGTTTATTGTCTGATATTAGTATAGCTAGCCCAGCTTTTTCTTTTTTTTTTTTATTTGGTTATTGTTTGCATGAAACATCTTTTTCCATCCTTTCATTTTCAACTTATTTGTATCAATCTCATGTAAGTAGCATATAGATGAATCATGTTTTTTTTTCCCTTTTAATCCATTTGCCGATCTTTTTCTTTTTATTGGGGGATTTATGCCATTATCTCTCAATATAATTACTGTAAAAGCAGTCTTTGCTTCAACCATTTTATCCTTTAGCTTTTTATTGGTCAGATCTTTTTTTTAACATTTTTTTAAATTTTAATTTATTTTGTATCTTCAAACCGAAACAGCATACAAACGTGAGCATTCTTAATGTATAAGTATTCCATGTATGGTGTACAATGAGTGGCTCACGATATCATCACATAGTAGTATATTCATCACCATAATCGTTTTTTAGAATATTTGCATCATTCCAGAAAAAGAAATAAAAAGAAAAAATGAAAAACTCACACATACCATACCCCTTACCCCTCCCTCTCACTGACCGCTGTATTTTCATTTACTCAATAGATTTTAACCTTTGTTCCCCCTATTTTTTTCTGTACCCCTTACACTCCCTTTCATTGTTTACTAGTATTTCAGTCTACTCAATTTATTTTTCCATTATCCCCCTATGATTTATTTTTAATCTATATTATTCACTCATCTGTCAATATCTTAAAGAGAACATCAGACACAAGGTTTTCACAATCACACAGTCATATTGTGAAAGCTATATCATTATACATTCATCTTTAAGAAACCTGGCTGCTGGAACACAGCTCTGCAGTTTCAGGCACTTCCTTCTAGTCTCTCTAATACACCTTAAACTAAAAAGGGGATATCTATAAAATGCGTAAGAATAGCCTCCAGGATAACCTTTGGATTCTTTGAAATCTCTTCGCCACTGACATTTTATTTTGTCTCATTTCTTTTTTCTCCTTTTGGTTGAGAAGGTTTTCTCAGTCCCTTGTTGCTGAGTCCCAGCTCATGCAGGATTTCTGTCCCACGTTGCCAGGGAGGTTTACCCCCCTGGGAGTTTTGTCCCACGTAGACAGGGGTAGGGCAGTGAGTTTGCTTGTTGTATTTGCTAGAGAGAGAGAGGCCATATCTGAGCAACAAAAGAGGCTCTCTTGAGGTTGACTCTTAGGCCTAATTTTAAGTAGGCTTGACCTATCCTTTCTGAGGTTGTTTCATATGAACAAACCCCAAGATTGGGGACTCAGCCTGTTGATTTGGTTGTCCCCACTGCTTGCAAGAATATCAGAAATATTTTTCTCTCTTTTTATCCTTTTAGTTACCCTTACTGATAATCTTCATTTCTGTACTATCCTCCGAACCTCTTTCTCTCCTGTCTTCATTTCAACCAGCAGAACTCCCTTCCGATTTCTTATAAGGCAGTTCTCTTGGTAACAGACTTTCTTTCTAAGCTTCTGTTTATCTGTGAATAGTTTAATCTCTCTCTTGTTTTTGAAGGACAGCTTTGCTGGATAAAGAACTCTTGGCTGGCAATTTTTCCTTTTCAGTATTTTAAGTACGTCATACCACTAGCTTCTTACCTCCATGGTGTTTGCCGAGAAATCGGCACTTAGTCTTATTTGGCTTCCTTTGCATGTGGAGAATTGCTTTTCTCTTGCTGTCTTCAAAATTCTCTTTCTCTTTGGAATTTGACAGTCATATTAGTATGTGTCTTGGAGTGGGTCTATTTAGATTTATTTTGTTGTAGTTCATTGGGCTTCTTGAATTTGCATATTTATGTCTTTTATAAGGGCGGGGGAAATTTCAGCCATTATTTCCTCAAATAGTCTTCCTGGTCCTTTTCCCTTCTCTTCTTGTGGGATACCCATAACGTGTATGTTTGTGTACTTTGTGATGTCAGTCATTTCCCTGAGATCCTGCTCAAATTTTTCCGTTTTTTTCTCCATTTGTTCTTTTGTCTGTTTGAATTCAGTTACTCTGTCTTCTAACTTACTACTCCTTTCTTCTGCCTCTTCAAATCTGCTGTTGAGTGTTTCTAATATGTGTATGTATATATACGCAGTTTTTATTAGAGAAGTTGTGGATTTACACTAGTATATTTTAAATTTCATCTATAGTGTCTTTCATTTCCATAAGATCTGTTATTTTTCTGTGTGCTCTTTCAAATTCTTTATGCTCACCTAGTGTCTTAATATCCTTTGTCTCTTTAACCATCTCAGTGAATTTGTTTAGGAATTTATTTTGAGCATCTTTAATTAGTTCCAAATTCTGTGTCTCCTCCATATTTTTAATTTGTTCCTTTGACTAGGCCATATCTTCTTGCATTTTAGTATGTTTTGTGATTTTTTTTGGCTAATATCTGGTCGTCTGATTATCTTAATGGGTTTAATCTGAAGGTTGGATTCTCTCCCTTGTCTAGGATTTTGTTGTTGCTTGGGTTTGTATTAAGGCTCTTCTTTGACAGTTGGGGTATTCCCCAGCCCAAACATGGCCAGGTTACCTGAACAGAGGGCATAGACCAGATCCAGTGGGCCCTCGGATAGGGTCTGGAAGGACTCCAAAAAGCCCCCTTTTTTCCTGCACCTTCCGGCCTGTCCAGCAGATGGCGCTATTTGGCTACCTATTTCATCTCTTGACTCCCTTAAACAGTGTGTCTTTTGGTGTCTGACTGGGGGTTGGGGTAGATCTGATACTGTGGAGATCCTGTGTTCTCACTTCACTGGTCAATATCTGGCTCATTGTTGGGCTGTGTCCCCTTCTGTTCTTGGGTTGGAGAACTTTTGCAGCCGTCCCAATCTGCAGCTGCCTACCAAGCATGGATAGGACTGCCTGCTGCTGTTTCCCTTGAAGATAGGGGATGGGCTCCAGGAGCCTCAAGGAATTACAATCTCTGACTACAGTTTCTCGGTCTCTTAATTCTGCCCTTCCCTGGGTATTGTACTGTCCTCTGTTCCCCAGATTCACTAACAGTTGATTTGGGAAGTTTCTGCCAGGTTACTTGCTGTTTTTGGAAGAGTAGATTCTGTTATTTCCTCTCCCTCTCTAATCACTTCGTTTTGAAAGCTCTTCTTTGGGGCCCTTTTGTATTTAGCAGTCTTTAGCAGTTTGTGTTCTGTCCTGGGTATCTGTGGACTTGGGTCCTTGTGTCTGGATATATGTGGGGATCTGCTTCACTGCTGTGAGTGTTTTTATAGTCTGTGACCCTGGTGAGAGGTAGAAGGGATCCATGCCACAGCCTCTGGGCACTTCCCAAGCTGTGGGTCCAAATAAGGGGAGGAAAGAGGACCTGCTGGTCCAGGACGAAAGTTTCCTACCTGATATTTTTCTCTTTCTTTGATTCAGTGTTTGTGAAATTCTCCTCCAGTCTCACCTTCCTCTGGAGTTCTAAGCAAGTAAGATTTGCCTTTTTTTTTCTGCTGAATTTCTGGGGTGGTTTTTCCAGGAGATGTCTTACATCACCATGTTGATGATGTCATTGCTCTCTGTAGTTCCTTTAATGTGTTGTTAGGTTCAGTTTGCTAGTATTTTGTTGATAATTTTTGCGTTTATATTCATTAGAGAGATTGGTCTATAATGTTTTTTTCTTGCAGAATCTTTATCTGGCTTTTGTATCAGGGTGATGTTGGCCTCATGAAATATGTTAGGTAATATTACTTCCCCTTCATTTTTTTGGGAACAGTTTGAGCAGGATTGGTGTTAATTCTTGAAATATTTTGTGGAATACTGCTGTCATACCATCTGGTCCTTGGCTTTTCTTTATGGAGAGGTTATTTTAAACGTTTTTTATTGTGAAATATAACACATATACAAAGAAAGAAAAAGCAATGGTTTTCAAAATATACTCTAACCAGCAGCCACAGAACAGATTTCAGGTTTTTCCTTCTAACTGCTCTGGAGGCTAAAAGAAATATCAATATAGTGATTCAGCAGTCATATTCATTTGTTAAATCCTATCTTTATTGAGAACTTTTGATTACTGAGTCTGTCATTTTACTTATAATTGGTTTGTTGAGATCTTCTGTTTCTTCTAAAGTCCATGCTAAGTTGTTTATGTGTTTCTAGGAATTTGTCCATTTCATCTAGGTTATCCAATTTGTTGCATACAGTTGTTCATAGTATCCTCTTAAGAGCCTTTTTATTTATGCTGGATCAGTAGTAATGTCCCTCTTCTCAGTTTTTATTTTATTTCTGTCGTTTTCTTTGTTTGTGTAGCTAAAGATTTGATCTCTTCAAAGAATCAACTTTTGGTTTTGTTAGTGTTCTCTATGTTTTTTTTTGTTTTCTATTTCTTTTATTTCTGCCCTAATGTTTGATTTTTTCCTTTTTGTTTAGTTTGCTATTCTTTTTCTAGTTCCAGCAGGTTTATAGTTAAGTCTTTGATTTTAGCTCTTTCTTCTTTTTTTTAAATGTAAGTACTCAAAGCTATATATTTCCCTCTAAGTACTGCTTTGTGCATCACATAAGTTTTGATATATGTGTTCTTATTTTCACTTGTTTCAGGTTATTTACTGATTTACCTTGTAATTTCTTCTTTGATCCATAGATTGTTTAAGAGTGTTATTTAATTCTATGTATTTGTGGATTTTCCAGTTCTCTGCCTGTTATTGATTTCCAGCTTCATTCTGTTGTGAATCAGAGAAGATCCTTTGTTTAATTTCAGTGTTTTTAAATTTATTGAGACTTGTTTTGTGACCCAACATGGGTCTTTCCTGGTGAATGATTCATGTATACTTGAGAAGAATGTATATCCTGTTGTTTTGGGGTATAATGTTCTGTATGTGTATTTGGTTCATTTATTGTGTTATTTAACTTTTATGTTTCCTTTTTGATTTTCTGTCTAGATGTTCTGTCTCTTGATGAAAATGGAGTATTGAAGTCTCTCAACTATTATTGTAGTGATATCTGTTCCTTCAGATTTGTGTTTTTTGAGCACTGTGGTTGGGTGCATAAATATTTATAATTGTTATTTCTTCTTGGTGGATTGACCCTTTTATTAATAAATTATATTCTCTTTGTCTCTTGTAACAGCTTTTGACTTAGTCTATTTTGCCCTATGTTAGTATAGCTACCTCAGCTCTTTTTAGGTTACTATTTGCTTGACATATCGTATCTCATCCTTTCATTTCAACCTATTTGTGTCTCTGGGTCTAAGGCAAGTCTCTGTAAACAGCAGACAGTTGGGTTGTGTTTTTCTTTATCCATTCTCTCAATCTGGGTCCTTTGATTGGGGAGTTTAATTCATTAACATTCAGTATTATTACTTTGAAAGTAGTATTTACTTCAGCCATTTTGTCCTTTGTTTTTGTTTTAAAAAAAACACGTTTTTTATTATTAAATATATATACAAAGAAAAGAAAGAAAAAGTGATAATTTTCAAAGTATACTTCAACACGTAGTTACAGAACACATTTCAGAGTTTGTTATGGGTTACCATTCCACTATTTCATATTTTTCCTCATAGCTGCCCCAAAGCACTGGAGGCTGAAAGAAATATGTTTTTTCTTTTTTGTGAAAAATAACATATACAAAAAAGCAATACATTTCAAAGCGCATTGCAACAATTAATTGTAGAACAGATTTCAGAGTTTGGTATGGGTTACAATTCCGTGATTTTAGGTTTTTACTTCTAGCTGCCCTAAGATACTGGAGACTTGTCATTTAGATTTTATGTCATACTTTTTTTGGTCTTTCTTCCTTTATTGCATCCTCCTTTTCTGCATAGTTGATCTTTCTGATGTATCTGACTGATTCCTTTCTCCTTTCCATTTCTGTATATTTTAAAAATACTTAAAAAAAACCAACTTTCTTTTTTGTTACCCTGGGGTTTGTATTATACAACATATGCCTATTACCTACAAACTTGAAAAGATATCAACCTAATTTCTTAGAATACACATTCTCTGCTGCCATATACATCCATTTCCCCTTTTAATGTTATTTTAAAAAAATTTTTTTATTAACGGAAAGAAAGAAAGAAAGAAATTAACACAACATTTAGAAATCATACCGTTCTACATATGCACTCAGCAATTCCTAACATCATCACATAGATGCATGATCATCGTTTCTTAGTACATTTGCATCGGTTTAGAGGAACTAGCAACACAACAGAAAAAGATATAAAATGTTAACATAGAGAAAAGAAATAAAATTAGTAATAATAGTAAAAAAAAACCCTATAGCTCAGATGCAGCTTCATTCAGTGTTTTAACATGATTACTTTACAATTAGGTATTATTGTGCTGTCCATTTTTGAGTTTTTGTATCTAGTCCCGTTGCACAGTCTGTATCCCTTCAGCTCCAATTACCCATTATCTTACCCTGTTTCTAACTCCTGCTGGACTCTGTTACCAATGACATATTCCAAGTTTATTCTCGAATGTCCGTTCACATCAGTGGGACCATACAGTATTTGTCCTTTAGTTTTTGGCTGGACTCCCTCAGCATAATGTTCTCTAGGTCCATCCATGTTATTACATGCTTCATAAGTTTATCCTGTCTTAAAGCTGCATAATATTCCATCATATGTATATACCACAGTTTGTTTAGCCAGTCTTAAAGCTGCATAATATTCCATCGTATGTATATACCACAGTTTGTTTAGCCATTCTTCTGTTGATGGACATTTTGTCTGTTTCCATCTCTTTGCAATTGTAAATAACGCTGCTATAAACATTGGTGTGCAAATGTCTGTTTGTGTCTTTGCCCTTAAGTCCTTTGAGTAGATACCTAGCAATGGTATTGCTGGGTCGTATGGCAATTCTATATTCAGCTTTTTGAGGAACCGCCAAACTGCCTTCCACAGTGGTTGTACCCTTTGACATTCCCACCAACAGGGGATAAGTGTGCCTCTTTCTCCGCATCCTTTCCAGCACTTGTCATTTTCTGTTTTGTTGATAATGGCCATTCTGGTGGGTGTGAGACGATATCTCATTGTGGTTTTGATTTGCATTTCTCTAATGGCCAGGGACATTGAGCATCTCTTCATGTGCCTCTTGGCCATCCATATTTCCTCTTCTGGTAGGTGTCTGTTCAAGTCTTTTTCCCATTTTGTAATTGGGTTGGCTGTCTTTTTGTTGTTGAGTTGAACAATCTCTTTATAAATTCTGGATACTAGACCTTTATCTGATATGTCATTTCCAAATATTATCTCCCATTGTGTAGGCTGTCTTTCTACTTTCTTGATGAAGTTCTTTGATGCACAAAAGTGTTTAATTTTGAGGAGTTCCCATTTATTTATTTCCTTCTTCAGTGCTCTTGCTTTAGGTTTAAGGTCCATAAAACCACCTCCAGTAGTAAGATTCATAAGATATCTCCCTACATTTTCCTCTAACTGTTTTATGGTCTTAGACCTAATGTTTAGGTCTTATTTCCATTTTGAGTTAACTTTTGTATAAGGTGTGAGATGCGGGTCTTCTTTCATTCTTTTACATATGGATATCCAGTTCTCTAGGCACCATTTATTGAAGGGACTGTTCTGTCCCAGGTGAGTTGGCTTGACTGCCTTATCAAAGATCAAATGTCCATAGATGAGAGGGTCTATATCTGAGCACTCTATTCGATTCCATTGGTCAATATATCTATCTTTATGCCAATACCATGATGTTTTGACCACTGTGGCTTCATAATATGCCTTAAAGTCCGGCATCGCGAGACCTCCAGCTTTGTTTTTTTTCGTCAAGATGTTTTTAGCAATTCGGGGCACCCTGCCCTTCCAGATAAATTTGCTTATTGGTTTTTCTAATTCTGAAAAATAAGTTGCTGGGATTTCGATTGGTATTGCATTGAATCTGTAGATCAGTTTAGGTAGGTTTGACATCTTAATTATATTTAGTCTTCCAATCCATGAACACAGTATGCCCTTCCATCTATTTAGGTCTTCTGTGATTTCTTTTAACAGTTTTTTGTAGTTTTCTTTATATAGGTTTTTTGTCTCTTTGGTTAAATTTATTCTTAGGTATTTTATTCTTTTAGTTGCGATTATAAATGGGATTCGTTTCTTGATTTCCCCCTCAGCTTGTTCATTACTAGTGTATAGAAAAGCTACAGATTTTTGAATGTTGATCTTGTAGCCTGCTACTTTGCTGTACTCATTTATTAGCTCTAGTAGTTTTGTTGTGGATTTTTCCGGGTTTTCGACATATAGTATCATATCGTCTGCAAACAGTGATAGTTTTACTTCTTCCTTTCCAATTTTGATGCCTTGTATTTTTTTTCCTTGTCTAATTGCTCTGGCTAGAACCTCCAACACAATGTTGAATAATAGTGGTGATAGTGGGCATCATTGTCTTGTTCCTGATCTTAGGGGGAAAGTTTTCAATTTTTCCCCATTGAGGATGATATTAGCTGTGGGTTTTTCATACATTCCCTCTATCATTTTAAGGAAGTTCCCTTGTATTCCTATCTTTTGAAGTGTTTTCAACAGGAAAGGATGTTGAATCTTGTCAAATGCCTTCTCTGCATCAATTGAGATGATCGTGATTTTTCTGCTTTGATTTGTTGATGTGGTGTATTACATTAATTGGTTTTCTTATGTTGAACCATCCTTGCATACCTGGGATGAATCCTACTTGGTCATGATGTATAATTCTTTTAATGTGTTGTTGGATACGATTTGCTAGAATTTTATTGAGGATTTTTGCATCTATATTCATTAGAGAGATTGGTCTGTAGTTTTCTTTTTTTGTAATATCTTTGCCTGGTTTTGGTATGAGGGTGATGTTGGCTTCATAGAATGAATTAGGTAGTTTTCCCTCCACTTTGATTATTTTGAAGAGTTTGAGAAGAGTTGGTACTAATTCTGTCTGGAATGTTTGATAGAATTCACATGTGAAGCCGTCTGGTCCTGGACTTTTCTTTTTAGGGAGCTTTTGAATGACTAATTCAATCTCTTTACTTGTGATTGGTTTGTTGAGGTCATCTATTTCTTCTTGAGTCAAAGTTGGTTGTTCATGTCTTTCCAGGAACCTGTCCATTTCATCTAAATTGTTGTATTTATTAGCGTAAAGTTGTTCATAGTATCCTGTTATTACCTCCTTTATTTCTGTGAGGTCAGTAGTTACGTCTCCTCTTCCATTTCTGATCTTATTTATTTGCATCCTCTCTCTTCTTCTTTTTGTCAATCTTGCTAAGGGCCCATCAATCTTATTGATTTTCTCCTAGAACCAACTTCTGGTCTTATTGATTTTCTCTATTGTTTTCATGTTTTCAATTTCATTTATTTCTGCTCTAATCTTTGTTATTTCTTTCCTTTTGCTTGCTTTGGGATTAGTTTGCTGTTCTTTCTCCAGTTCTTCCAAGTGGACGGTTAATTCCTGCATTTTTGCCTTTTCTTCTTTTCTGATAAAGGCATTTAGGGCAATAAATTTCCCTCTTAGCACTGCCTTTGCTGCGTCCCATAAGTTTTGATATGTTGTGTTTTCATTTTCATTCACCTCTAGGTATTTACTAATTTCTCTTGTAATTTCTTCTTTGACCCACTTGTTGTTTAAGAGAGTGTTGTTGAGGCTCCATGTATTTGTGAATTTTCTGGCACTCCGCCTATTATTGATTTCCAACTTCATTCCTTTATGATCTGAGAAAGTGTTGTGTATGATTTCAATCTTTTTAAATTTGTTAAGACTTGCTTTGTGACCCAGCATATGGTCTATCTTCGAGAATGATCCATGAGCACTTGAAAAAAAGGTGTATCCTGCTGTTGTGGGCTGTAATGTCCTATAAATGTCTGTTAAGTCTAGCTCATTTATAGTAATATTCAGATTCTCTATTTCTTTATTGATCCTCTGTGTAGATGTTCTGTCCATTGATGAGAGTGGTGAATTGAAGTCTCCAACTATTATGGTATATGTGTCTATTTCCCTTTTCAGTGTTTGCAGTGTATTCCTCACGTATTTGGGGCGTCTGGTTCGGTGCATAAATATTTATGATTGTTATGTCTTCTTGTTTAATTGTTCCTTTTATTAATATATAGTGTCCTTCTTTGTCTCTTTTAACTGTTTTACATTTGAAGTCTAATTTGTTGGATATTAGTATAGCCACTCCTGCTCTTTTCTGGTTGTTATTTGCATGAAATATCTTTTCCCAACCTTTCACTTTCAACCTATATTTATCTTTGGGTCTAAGATGTGTTTCCTGTAGACAGCATATAGAAGGATCCTGTTTTTTAATCCATTCTGCCCGTCTATGTCTTTTGATTGGGGAATTCAGTCCATTAACATTTAGAGTTATTACTGTTTGGATAATATTTTCCTCTACCATTTTGCCTTTTATATTATATATATCATATCTGACTTTCCTTCTTTCTACACTCTTTTCCATGTCTCTCTCTTCTGTCTTTTTGTATCTGACTCTAGTGCTCCCTTTAGTATTTCTTGCAGAGCTGGTCTCTTGGTCACAAATTCTCTCAGTGACTTTTTGTCTGAGAATGTTTTAATTTCTCCCTCATTTTTGAAGGACAATTTTGCTGGATATAGGAGTCTTGGTTGGCAGTTTTTCTCTTTTAGTAACTTAAATATATCATCCCACTGTCTTCTAGCTTCCATGGTTTCTGCTGAGAAATCTACACATAGTCTAATTGGGTTTCCCTTGTATGTGATGGATTGTTTTTCTCTTGCTGCTTTCAAGATCCTCTCTTTCTCTTTGACCTCTGACATTCTAACTAATAAGTGTCTTGGGGAATGCCTATTTGGGTCTAATCTCTTTGGGGTGCGCTGCACTTCTTGGATATGTAAATTTAGGTCTTTCATACGAGTTGGGAAATTTTCAGTGATAATTTCTTCCATTAGTTTTTCTCCTCCTTTTCCCTTCTCTTCTCCTTCTGGGACACCCACAACACGTATATTTGTGCGGTTCATATTGTCCTTGAGTTCCCTGATACCCTGTTCGAATTTTTCCATTCTTTTCCGGATAGATTCTGTTTGTTTTTGGAATTCAGATGTTCCATCCTCCAAATCACTAGTTCTATCTTCTGTCTCTTTAAATCTATCATTGTAGGTATCCATTGTTTTTTCCATCTTTTCTACTTTATCCTTCACTTCCATAAGCTGTGTGATTTGTTTTTTCAGTTTTTCTATTTCTTCTTTATGTTCAGCCCATGTCTTCTTCATGTCCTCCCTCAATTTATCGATTTCGTTTTTGAAGAGGTTTTCCATTTCTGTTCGTATATTCAGCATTAGTTGTTTCAGCTCCTGTATCTCGTTTGAACTATTGGTTTGTTCCTTTGACTGGGCCATATTTTCAATTTTCTGAGTGTGATCCGTTATCTTCTGCTGGCGTCTGGGCGTTTAGTCAGATTTCCCTGGGTGTTGGACCCCACAGGTTGAAAAATTTTTCTATGAAATCTCTGGGTTCTGTTTTTCTTATCCTGCCCAGTAGGTGGCGCTCGTGGCACACGTTTGTCTACAGGCTCCACCAGTAAAAGTTGCTGTGGGTCCTTTAACTCTGGAAAACTCTCGCCGTAGGGGAGGTTTGGCAGACAAAGCATCTTGGAAGAGTACCAGCTGGCCCGGGGGTCCGAACACGGGGAGGGTCGCCGGCCGCCGCAGCTCGGGAGAGCACCCGACCGAATTTCCTAGTCGGCCCGGGGCGCCAAGCGTGACGGAAGGGCGCCAGGTGTGCAGCCTGGGAGAGTGCACTGTTCCCAGCTGGACCGGGGAGTCACGTGTTTGGAAGGGACCCCCTGGTCACCGTTCTCCGCAGTCTGGGGATTTTCGACCCAACTCTCTCAGTTGGTGCAGGGGGCCTCGCGTGGTGGGGGCGCCAGCCGCCGCGGCCCAAGGGGACCGCCTGCCCAATTCTGCCAGCTGGCCTGGGAAGGAGGAAGGGAGGGACTCTGGCCGCTTGCCCTCCCGCCCAGGAAAACCCACGCCCCTCGGTGATCTCACCGGAGCTGGTTCTCCCAGACAGTCAGCCGTTCCAGGATGGGGTACGCCGTCCCTTTGATCTCTGTCGTGGCTCCGGGAGCTGCTCTGTATTGTCTGCACTCACCCAGTAGCTGTTCTGGAGGAGGAAAGGTGAGGGTGGCAAGGCTGTCGAGGCTGGTGGCGGAGGAGCCGGTGAAGGCGGAAGAGGGCACTGTGGTGGTTGGAGGGCCGCCGGAGCAGGAGGGGGAAGAGGGGGGAGAGGAGGGCGGGCGGGTCGGCTGCTGCGGGGCGTGGGCGCCTCGCAGCGGGCCGGCGGACAAAGAAAGAGGGGAGAGGAGGGCGGGCGGGTCGGCTGCTGCGGGGCGTGGGCGCCGCGCGGCGGGCAGGCGGACAAAGCTTAATGTTATTTTTGTCTCATATTACTGCTTTATATTTTATGTTGTAATCTAACTCTTACAGGAATTAAAGGCTAGATTTATATATTGAGGACACAGTATTATTTGGTTTTGCATTCATCCATTTAGTTACGTTTATTGAGGATCTTCACGTCACACCAGTTGGTTGTGGTGCATAATTCTTTTAATGTGTTTTGGATTTGATTTGCTAGTATTTTGTTGAGACTTTTTGCAGCTATATTCATTAGGGAGATTGATCTTTAGTGTTCCTTTCTTGTAGCACCTTTAACCAATTTTGGTATTAGAGTGATGTTAACTTCATAAAATGAGTTAGGTAGTGTTCTGTTTTCTGCAGTTTTTTTGGAAGAGTTTGAACAGCATTGGAATATTTGATAAAATTCCCCTCAGAAGCCACTTGGCACTGGTCTTGTCTTTGTAGGAAGATTTTTGATGACTGATTGAATCTCTTTACTTTTGATTGGTTTGTTGAGATCTTCTGTTTCTTCTTGAGTCAGTATAGATTGTTTGTTTGTTTCTAGGAATTTTTCCATTTCATCTAAGCTGTTTAGTTTGTTGGCATATAGTTGTTTATAGTATCCTTTTATGATTGTTTTAAAAATTTCTTCAGGCTCCAGGGTAATGATTCCTTTCTCATTTTTTATTTCATTTATTTGCATCTTCTCTCTCTCTCTCTTTTTTTTCCTTGTCAGCCTAGCTAGGGGTCCAGTGATTTAGTTGTTTTTCTCTAAGAACCAAGTTTTGGTTTTATTGATTCTTTCTATTGTTTTGTTTTTTTTTTTGCTCCCCAATTTATTTATTTCTGCTTTAGTCTTCATTTCTCTTTAAGTCCTCGATTTTTCCTCTTTCTTCTTTTTTAATATAGGCCTTTAGGGCAGTAAATGTCCCTCTCAGCACTGCCTTTTTCCACATCCCATGAGTTCTGATATGTTGTATTCTCATTTTCATTCATCTCCGAATATTAACCAAGTTCTTTGGCAATTTCTTCTTTGACCTACTGAGTGTTTAAGAATCTGACATTTAATCTCCATGTATTTGTGAAAGTTCTGGTTCTTGTTGTCTAGCCTCATCCTACTGTGATCAGAGAAAGTGCTTTGAATTATTTCAGTCTTTTAGAATTTATAAAGACCTATTTTCTGCTCCAGCATATGATCTGTCCTGGAGAGCCTTCCATGAGCACTAAAGGAGAATGTCTATCCTTGTGTTTTGTTTTTATTTTTAACTTTTTTAAATTGTGAAATATAAGATATATACAGAAAAAGCAATGAATTTCCAGGCACACTTCAGCAAGTAGTTACAAAACAGATTTTAAAGTTTGGTATGTGTTCTAGTTTGTTAGCTTCTGGAGGCTGATGACGTTCAGAGTTTCTCTCTCAGCTAGAAGAACACATGGTGACTATGGTGACGTCTGCTAGCTTTCTCTTCAGGTTTTTTGTTTCATGAAGCTCCCACGGGGGTGTATTCCTTTTTCATCTCCAGAGGTTTCTGGTTGTGTGGGCTCTGTTGGTTCTTGTGGCTCTCGGGACTCTGAAGCTTTTTCCAAAATGGTTCCTCTTTTAAAGTATTCCAGTAAACCAGTCAAGGCTTCGAATGGGTGGAGTCACATCTCCCTCTAGTCAAAGGTTAATACCCACAATTGGGTGTGTCTTCTCTGTGGAGATATTAAATCAAGTTTCCAACATATAGTACTGAATAGGGATTAAAAGAAACAGCTGCATCCACAAAATTGATCAGGATTAAAACATGGTTTTTCTAGGGTACATAAACCTTTCAAGCCAGCACACTATAGGTTATAGTTCCACAATTTTTTGTTTTTTTCTTCTAGATGCTCCAAGACACTAGAGACCAACGGAAATATCAGTAAAATGGTTTAGCAGTCATATTCATTTGTTAAATCCTATCTTTCTGTTATAGTCCTCCGTCTCTTAAATAACATATATATATATGCAATAAATTTCAAAGTACATCACAACAATTAGTTGAACAGGTTTCACAGTTTGGTGTGGGTTACAATTCCACAATGTTAGGTTTTTATTTCTAGTTGTTCTAAGGTATGGGGGGGGGGGCTAAAAGAAATATTAATATGATGATTTAGTACTCATACTTATTTGTTAAACCCAAACTTCTCTGTATAACTCCACCATCACCTTTGATCTTTCTCCTCCTCTTCAGGGATATTTGGGCTATTTCTATTGTAATTTTTTCACCTTGAAAGGGGCTTTTGATCATATGGAATAGGGGGAGGGAACTAGTTGATGTTCTAGAAGGGCTAGCTCCTCTGCACTCGAACTTATCTGGTCCAGGACCCATCTGGAGGTTGTAGGTTTTGGAAAGTTAGTGCATGGAACCTTTGTAGAATCTTATATAATACCCTAGGTATTCTTTAGGATTGGCAGGAATGATTTTGTTTGGGGTTTGGGAAGTTACGATAGTCGCAATGTTTAATTGAAGCTTGTGTCAGAGTGATCTCCAATGTAGCCCTCAACTCTGTTTGAACTCTCTTAGCCACTGATACCTTATTTGTTACACTTTTCCCCCTTTTTGGTTAGGATGGAATTGTTGATCCCATGGTGCCAGGGCCAGGCTCATCCATGGGATTCATCTCCTATGCTGCCAGGGAGACATTCACCCCTAATTGTTATGTTCTGTGTAGCAGGGAGGGCAATGGTTTCACTTGTAGAGTTGGGCTTAGAGAGAGAAAGGCCGTATCTGAGTAACAAAAGAGGTCCTCTGGAGGTGACTCTTAGGCATACCAAAGGTAGGCTAAGTTTCTCTGCTACATACATAAGCTTCACAAGAGCAAGCTTCAAGATAAAGGGATTGGCCTATTGATTTGGGTGTCCCTAATGTTTGACACAGTATCTGGGGTTTCCCCGATGGTAAAGTTTAATATTCCATAATTTTTCTCCCAATCCTCAAGGGACTTTGCCAATGCTTTTTGATTATCTGCTTACTATACTCTGGGATGTATCCAGGCGTTACATTAAGCTATACGTGATAAAAGGCTCTCATTCTTATTCTGGGCTCCCTACATTTGGATTATTTGAATGATCTATCCAGACAATTTGAGTTAGATTATATGCTACAGGAAACCTAGGTTCTGGACATAATAAACCCTTCTTCCTTTGGTCTCATAGAGTAGGTGAAATTCTAAAATATAGGCAATTTCTTCCATACTCCTGTATTTTGAATTACTTTAATCCTCACCCTGTCGGCTTCATTCTTTTCTCTACATATCAGATCATACAATTTAAAACAGTCCCTCAGAATCCAGAATTAACAATTACTACCCTGGGCTTACTGTGACTGCTGTAAGAGTTTACAAGCTAGGTCCCAGTTTACTTATGAATATTTGCTGAATGAGATCATACAATATTTGCTCTTTTGTTTCTGGCTTATTTTGCCTCACCAAATGTCCCACCGGTTCATTCACATCATTGTATGCCTCACAACTACAGTCCTTTTTGTAGCAACACCGTGTTCGAGCGTATGTTTACACCATTGTTTGCTAACCTACTTTTCAGTCAGTGCATCTTTCAGCCACCTCTATCTACTGGGCCTCATGTATAATGTCCAAAGTCAACAGTCCCTTAACACTCTCAATTTTAGATAATTTCATTGTTCCCAAGAAAGTGATAGCCAATAAATACACCCTCACCAAATAGAAAATCCAAACCTCCCCTAACTCTTGTCCCTCCCCCCATTTTGTACCCCTGATATTGCTGTGATATTGTTGATTTTTTCCTGTTAAACATAGTCCATAGCATGCAATAGCAGTTTTCCCCCATACATCGAAATTATACACTCTTTGTATAAGGTTCGTACCTTTACGGTAGTTCATGCAAGAATATTTATATTTGTAATGTTAATTGGTGGAACACAGTGTATACAACCCCTTTCCTCATGTCTGCCTTCATTATGATAATGTTACTTATAGACCCACTAGTGAACCACCTTCCCTTCTCTTATTACCTTACAATTAAGTTCAGCTTGATTAGCAAAATATTCACCCATCTAAAGCTTCTGTTTGCATCTCTAGGCCCCCTATACACTGTATTATAAGCCTCTGATTTTACCTTTACCATGGTCATAAAAGTGGAATCATACCATTTCTATCCTTTTGTTTCTGGCTTATCTCACTCAGCATTATGTCTTCAAGGCTCATCCATCTTATCATGTGGTTCAAGATGTCATTTTGTCTTACTGTTGCATAATATTCCATTGTATGTATATACCACATTTTGTTTATCCACTGGTCTGTTGATGGGCACATGGCTTGTTTCCATCTTTTAATGATTGTGAATAGTGCTGCTATGAACATTGGTGTGCAAATCTTTGTGTCACTGCTTTCAGCTCTTCTGAGTACATACCGAGTAGTGGTATATACCCAGGTATATGCCAGGTCATAGGGCAACTTGATATTTAGTTTTCTGAGGAGCTACCAGATTTTATTCCATAGTGGCTGTACCATTAACATTCCCACCAGTATTTCATAAGTGTCCCAATTTCTCCACATCCTCTCCAACATTTGTAGTTTCCTGTTTGTTTAATAGCAGCCATTCTTATGGGTGTGAGGTGGTATCTCATTGTAGTCTTGATCTGCATTTCCCTTTTAGCTAATGTGAATGAGCATCTCTTCATGTTCTTTTTACCTATCTGTATTTCCTCTTCAGAAAAATGTTTATTCATATCTTTAGCCCACTTTATAATAGGTTGCTTATTCTTTTGTTGTTGAGTTGTATGATTTCTTTATGTATACAGGGTATGAAACCTTTATCCTATGTACAATTTCCACATATTTCCTCCCATTGAGTTGGCTGCCTCTTCATCTTTTTGACAAAGTCTTTTGAGGCACAAAAGCATTGAATTTTGAGAAGTTTCCGTCTATCTATTTGCTGCTTGTGCTTTGGGTTTAAAATTTAGGAAGCTGCCTCCCATCTTGAAGATGTTTCCCTACATTTTCTTCTAGGAGCTTTATGGTAGTATTGTTATATTTAGGTGTTTGATCCAATATGAGTTAATTATTGTATAGGGTGTAAGGTAAGGGTCCTCTCTCATTCTTCTGGCTATTGATATCCAGTTCTCCCATACCCATTTATTGAAAAGACTATTTTGTCCCAGTTCAGTGGATTTGGGGGCCTTGCTGAAGATGAGTTTATCATAGATTTGGTGGTCTATTTCTATGCTCTCGATTCAATTCCATTGGTCAGTACTTTTATCTTTGTGCCAGTACCATACTGTTTTGACTACTGTGGCTATATAATAAGTTTTAGAATTGGGGGAGCGTTAATCTTCTCACTTTCAGTCTTCTCTTTTTTTAGGATGCTTTTAGCTATTTGAGGTCTCTTTCCCTTCCAGATGAATTTGGTAACTAGCTTTTCCAAGTATTCAAACTAGGTTGTGGGAATTTTTATTTGTACTGCATTGAATCTGTAGATCAATTTGAATAGAACTGACATCTTAACTACATTTAATCTTCCTATCCATGTGCATGGAATGTCTTTCCACCTATTAAGATCTTTTTTAAAAGTTCTTTTAACAATGTTATGTAGTTCATTGTGTACAAGCCCTTTATATCCCTAGTTAAGTTGCCCACTGATTTTGTAACCTGCCACCTTGCTGAATTTGTTTATTAACTCAAGTAACTTTATCATTTTTCTTAGGGTTTTCCAGGTATACTATCATACTTGCAATAATGAAAGTTTTACTTCTTCCTTTCCAATTTAGATACCTTTTATTTCTTTTTCCTTCCTGATTGCTCTTGCAGAACTTCTAGTACAATGTTGAAGAATAGTGGTGACAGAGAGCATCTTTGACTCATTCCCACCTCTCACCATTGAGTGCAGTGCTGGCTATGGGTTTTTCATATATGCCTTTTATTGTGTTGAGGAAGTTACCTTTGATTCCTACCTTTTCAAGTGCTTTTATCAGAAAAGGATGTTGAATTGTTGAATGCTTTTTCAACATCAACCGAGATAATCATATGATTTTTTTCCTTTTGATTTGTTAATGTTCTGTATTACGTTAACTGATTTTCTTGTGTTGAACCATCCTTGCGTTCCTGGTATAAACTCCGCTTGGTCTTGGTGTATAATTTTTTTAATGTGCTGTTGGATTTGATTTGCTAATATTTTGTTGAGAATTTTTGCATCTGTGTTCAAGATAAAGAGTAGATTGGTCTGTAGTTTTCCTTTCTTATAACATCTTTACCTGGTTTTTTTTTTTTTTTATTAATTAAAAAAATTAACTAACACAACAATAGAAATCAATCCATTCTACATATGCAATCAGTAATTCTTAATATCATCACATAGGTGTATGGTCATCATTTCTCAGTACATATGCATCGATTTAGAGAAAGAAATAGCACTACAACAGAAAAAGAAATAAAGTGATAACACAGAGAGAAAACACAAATAAAAATAAAAAGTACAAAAATATATAAGAGAAAAAAAAAAACAAAACAAACAAAAAAAAAACTATAGATCAGATGCAGCTTCATTCAGCGTTCCAAGATAAGTACATTACAATTAGGCAGTATTGTGCTGACCATTTTTTTTTTTTTTAGACGTCATACCATTCTACATATGCAATCAGTAATTCTTAACATCATCACATAAATGCATGATCATCGTTTCTTAGTACATTTGCATCGGTTTAGAAGAACTAGCATTATAACAGAAAAAGATATAGAATGTTAATAGAGAGAAAAAAAAATAAAAGTAATAATACTAAGAACAAAACAAACAAAACAAAACAAAACAAAAACCTATAGCTCGGATGCAGCTTCGTTCAGTATTTTAACATGATTACTTTACAATTAGGTATTATTGTACTGTCCATTTTTGAGTTTTTGTATCTAGTCCTATTGTACCGTCTGTATTCCATCAGCTCCGATTACCCATTATCTTACCCTGTTTCTAACTCCTGCTGAACTCTGTTACCAATGACATATTCCAAGTTTATTCTCGAGTGTCGATTCACATCATTGGGACCATACAGTATTTGTCTTTTAGCTTTTGGCTAGACTCGCTCAGCATAATGTTTTCTAGGTCCATCCATGTTATTACATGCTTCATAAGTTTATCCTGTCTTAACGCTGCATAATATTCCATCGTACGTATATACCACAGTTTGTTTAGCCACTTGTCTGTTGATGGACATTTTGGCTGTTTCCATCTCTTTGCAATTGTAAATAACGCTGCTATAAACATTGGTGTGCAAATGTCTGTTTGAGTTTTTGCCCTTAATTCCTTTGAGTAGATTCCCAGCAATGGTATTGCTGGATCGTATGGCAATTCTATATTCAGCTTTTTGAGGAACCGCCAAACTGCTTTCCACAGTGGTTGCACCATTTGACATTCCCACCAACAGTGGATAAGTGTGCCTCTTTCTCTGCATCCTCTCCAGCACTTGTCATTTTCTGTTTTGTTGATAATGGCCATTCTGGTGGGTGTGAGATGATATCTCATTGTGGTTTTGATTTGCATTTCTCTAATGGCCAGGGACATTGAGCATCTCTTCATGTGTCTTTTGGCCATTTGTATTTCCTCCTCTGAGAGGTGTCTATTCAAGTCTTTTTCCCATTTTGTAATTGGGTTGGCTATCTTTTTGTTGTTGAGTTGAACAATCTCATTATAAATTCTGGATACTAGACCTTTATCTGATATGTCGTTTCCAAATATTGATTCCCATTGTGTAGGCTGTCTTTCTACTTTCTTGATGAAGTTCTTTGATGCACAAAAGTGTTTAATTTTGAGGAGTTCCCATTTATTTATTTCCTTCTTCAGTGCTCTTGCTTTAGGTGTAAGGTCCATAAAACCGCCTCCAATTGTAAGATTCATAAGATATCTCCCTACATTTTCCTCTAACTGTTCTATGGTCTTAGACCTAATGTTTAGATCTTTGATCCATTTTGAGTTAACTTTTGTATAGGGTGTGAGATATGGGTCTTCTTTCATTCTTTTGCATATGGATATCCAGTTCTCTAGGCACCATTTATTGAAGAGACTGTTCTGTCCCAGGTGAGTTGGCTTGACTCCCTTATCAAAGATCAAATGACCATAGATGAGAGGGTCTATATCTGAGCACTCTATTCGATTCCATTGGTCGATATATCTATCTTTATGCCAATACCATGCTGTTTTGACCACTGTGACTTCATAATATGCCTTAAAGTCTGGCAGCGCAAGACCTCCAGCTTCGTTTTTTTTCCTCAAGATGTTTTTAGCAATTCGGGGCACCCTGCCCTTCCAGATAAATTTGCTTATTGGTTTTTCTATTTCTGAAAAATAAGTTGTTGGGATTTTGATTGGTATTGCATTGAATCTGTAAATCAATTTAGGTAGGATTGACATCTTAACTATATTTAGTCTTCCAATCCATGAACACGGTATGCCCTTCCATCTGTTTAGGTCTTCTGTGATTTCTTTTAGCAGTTTTTTGTAGTTTTCTTTGTATAGGTCTTTTGTCTCTTTAGTTAAATTTATTCCTAGGTATTTTATTCTTTTAGTTGCAATTGTAAATGGGATTCGTTTCTCGATTTCCCCCTCCGCTTGTTCATTGCTAGTGTATAGAAATGCTACAGATTTTTGAATGTTGATCTTGTAACCTGCTACTTTGCTGTACTCATTTATTAGCTCTAGTAGTTTTGTTGTGGATTTTTCCGGGTTTTCGACGTATAGTATCATATCGTCTGCAAACAGTGATAGTTTTACTTCTTCCTTTCCAATTTTGATGCCTTGTATTTCTTTTTCTTGTCTAATTGCTCTGGCTAGAACCTCCAACACAATGTTGAATAATAGTGGTGATAGTGGACATCCTTGTCTTGTTCCTGATCTTAGGGGGAACGTTTTCAATTTTTCCCCATTAAGGATGATATTAGCTGTGGGTTTTTCATATATTCCCTCTATCATTTTAAGGAAGTTCCCTTGTATTCCTATCCTTTGAAGTGTTTTCAACAGGAAAGGATGTTGAATCTTGTCAAATGCCTTCTCTGCATCAATTGAGATGATCATGTGATTTTTCTGCTTTAATTTGTTGATATGGTGTATTACATTAATTGATTTTCTTATGTTGAACCATCCTTGCATACCTGGGATGAATCCTACTTGGTCATGATGAATAATTCTTTTAATGTGTTGTTGGATACGATTTGCTAGAATTTTATTGAGGATTTTTGCATCAATATTCATTAGAGAGATCGGCCTGTAGTTTTCTTTTCTTGTAATATCTTTGCCTGGTTTTGGTATGAGGGTAATGTTGGCTTCATAGAATGAGTTAGGTAGTTTTCCCTCCACTTCGATTTTTTTGAAGAGTTTGAGGAGAGTTGGTACTAATTCTGTCTGGAATGTTTGATAGAATTCACATGTGAAGCCGTCTGGTCCTGGACTTTTCTTTTTAGGAAGCTTTTGAATGACTGCTTCGATTTCTTTACTTGTGATTGGTTTGTTGAGATCATCTATCTCTTCTTGAGTCAAAGTTGGTTGTTCATGTCTTTCCAGGAACCCGTCCATTTCCTCTAAATTGTTGTATTTATTAGCGTAAAGTTGTTCATAGTATCCTGTTATTACCTCCTTTATTTCTGTGAGGTCAGTAGTTATGTCTCCTCTTCCATTTCTGATCTTATTTATTTGCATCCTCTCCTTCTTTTTGTCAATCTTGCTAAGGGCCCATCAATCTTATTGATTTTCTCATAGAACCAACTTCTGGCCTTATTGATTTTCTCTATTGTTTTCATGTTTTCAATTTCATTTATTTGTGCTCTAATCTTTGTTATTTCTTTCCTTTTGCTTGCTTTGGGGTTAGCTTGCTGTTCTTTCTCCAGTTCTTCCAAATGGATAGTTAATTCCTGAATTTTTGCCTTTTCTTCTTTTCTGATATAGGCATTTAGAGCAATAAATTTCCCTCTTAGCACTGCCTTTGCTGCGTCCCATAAGTTTTGATATGTTGTGTTTTCATTTTCATTCGCCTCGAGGTATTTGCTAATTTCTCTAGCAATTTCTTCTTTGACCCACTCGTTGTTTAGGAGTGTGTTGTTGAGCCTCCACGTATTTGTGAATTTTCTGGCACTCTGCCTATTATTGATTTCCAACATCATTCCTTTATGGTCCGAGAAAGTGTTGTGTAAGATTTCAATCTTTTTAAATTTGTTAAGACTTGCTTTGTGACTCAGCATATGGTCTATTTTTGAGAATGATCCATGAGCACTTGAGAAAAAGGTGTATCCTGCTGTTGTGGGATGTAATGTCCTATAAATGTCTATTAAGTCTAGTTCATTTATAGTAATATTCAGATTCTCTATTTCTTTGTTGATCTTCTGTCTAGATGTTCTGTCCCTTGATGAGAGTGGTGAGTTGAAGTCTCCAACTATTATAGTATATGAGTCTATTTCCCTTTTCAGTGTTTGCAGTGTATTCCTCACGTATTTTGGGGCATTCTGGTTCGGTGCGTAAATATTTATGATTGTTATGTCTTCTTGTTTAATTGTTCCTTTTATTAGTATATAGTGTCCTTCTTTGTCTCTTTTAACTGCTTTACATTTGAAGTCTAATTTGTTGGATATTAGTATAGCCACTCCTGCTCTTTTCTGGTTGTTATTTGCATGAAATATCTTTTCCCAACCTTTCACTTTCAACCTATGTTTATCTTTGGGTCTAAGATGTGTTTCCTGTAGACAGCATATAGAAGGATCCTGTTTTTTAATCCATTCTGCCAATCTATGTCTTTTGATTGGGGAATTCAGTCCATTGACATTTAGTGTTATTACTGTTTGGATAATATTTTCCTCTAACATTTTGCCTTTTGTATTATATATATCATATCTGATTTTCCTTCTTTCTACACTCTTTTCCATATCTCTCTCTTCTGTCTTTTTGTATCTGACTCTAATGCTCCCTTTAGTATTTCTTGCAGAGCTGGTCTCTTGGTCACGAATTCTTTCAGTGACTTTTTGTCTGAGAATGTTTTAATTTCTCCCTCATTTTTGAAGGATAATTTTGCTGGATATAGGAGTCTTGGTTGGCAGTTTTTCTCTTTTAGTATTTTAAATATATCATCCTACTGTCTTCTAGCTTCCATGGTTTCTGCTGAGAAATCTACACATAGTCTTATTGGGTTTCCCTTGTATGTGATGGATTGTTTTTCTCTTGCTGCTTTCAAGATCCTCTCTTTCTCATTGACCTCTGACATTCTAACTAGTAAGTGTCTTGGAGAATGCCTATTTGGGTCTAATCTCTTTGGGGTGCACTGCACTTCTTGGATCTGTAATTTTAGGTCTTTCATAAGAGTTGGAAAATTTTCAGTGAAAATTTCTTCCATTAGTTTTTCTCCTCCTTTTCCCTTCTCTTCTCCTTCTGGGACACCCACAACACGTATATTTGTGCGGTTCATATTGTCCTTGAGTTCCCTGATACCCTGTTCAAATTTCTCCATTCTTTTCCCTATAGTTTCTGTTTCTTTTTGGAATTCAGATGTTCCATCCTCCAAATCACTAATTCTATCTTCTGTCTCTTTAAATCTATCATTGTAACTATCCATTATTTTTTCTATGTTTGCTACTTTATCCTTCACTTCCATAAGTTCTGCGATTTGTTTTTTCAGTTTTTCTATTTCTTCTTTATGTTCAGCCCATGTCCTCTTCATGTCCTCCCTCAATTTATCAATTTCATTTTTGAAGAGGTTTTCCATTTCTGTTCGTATATTCAGGATTAGTTGTCTCAGCTCTTGTGTCTCATTTGAGCTATTGGTTTGTTCCTTTGACTGGGCCATATTCTCAATCTTTTGAGCGTGGACAGTTATCTTCTGCTGCTGGCATCTGGACATTTATTCAGATTCCTCTGGGTGTTGGACCCAGCAAGGTTGTAAGATTTTTCTGTGAAATCTCTGGGATCTGTTTTTCTTATCTTGCCCAGTACGTGGCGCACGTGGCACACGTTTGTCTCAAGTGTTTGGAATGGGTCTCCCCCAGTCACCGATCTCCGTGGCCTGGGGCTTTCGGATCCAAATCTCTCCGTTGGTTCAGGGGCCGCGCGTGGTGGGGGCGTCAGCTGCCGCGGCTTGAGGGGACCCTGTGGCTGGTTGCGGGCCGCAGCGGGCCTGGGGGATTCCCCACCGGACCAGGAAGCCTCCCGTGGGGGGGGGGCTTCCGCGGCTTGGATAGCCCTCCTATCTGAGACTCGTATCCGCGGACTCGAAGCAGAGACTCGAAGCCGCCTGCAAAAGAGGGGTGCCACCTGCCTCGGCTTGGGAAACTTGCTTCTCCAATACTCTCAGCCGGCCCGGAAAGGGGGGAGGGAGTAGCTCGGACCACCGCAGCTGCCGCTGATCGGGAGATCGCACGCCGCTCGGGGGTCTCACTGCAGCCGAGTCTCGCAGTCAGTCTAGCCAGCCCAGACTTTGGATAGCCCTCTGATCCGGGACTCGTAGCCGCGGACTTAACGCCGAGACTCGAAGCCGCCCGCAAAAGAAGGGCGCCGCCTGCCTCGGCTTGGGGAACTTACTTCTCCGATACTCTCAGCCGGCCCGGGAAGGAGGGAGGGATTAGCTCGGACCGCCGCAGCTGCGGCCGCTCGGGGGTCTCGCAGCAGCCAAGACTCGAAATCAGACTTGCCAGCTCAGACTTTGGATAGCCCTCTGATCCGAGACTTGTAGTCGCGGACTCGAAGCCGCCCGCAGAAGTGTGGCGCCGGCCGCCTTGGCTGGGAAGCTTGTCTCTCCGAGTCTCTCAGCCAGCCCCGGAAGGAGGGAGCGATTAGCTCGGACCGCCGCAGCTGCGGCCGCTCGGGGGTCTCGCCGCAGCCAAGACTCGGAATCAGACTTGCCAGCTCAGACTTTGGATAGCCCTCTGATCCGAGACTTGTAGTCGCGGACTCGAAGCCGCCCGCAAAAGTGTGGCGCCGGCCGCCTTGGCTGGGAAGCTTGTCTCTCCGAGTCTCTCAGCCAGCCCCGGAAGGAGGGAGGGATTAGCTCGGACCGCCGCAGCTGCGGCTGCTCGGGAAATCGCCCGCCGCTCGGGGATCTCACTCACCGCAGCTGAGTTTCGCAGTCAGACTAGCCAGCCCAGACTTGGTTACGCTGTGTGTCCATTCCCTGCTGTAGCCCCGGGAGTTGTTTTGTACTGTTTCTGTTCACCTATTAGTTGATTTGGAGTCGGAGGAACTAAGACGCATGTACCTTACTAAGACGCCATCTTGGATCGCTTTACCTGGTTTTTGTATTAAAATGATGTTAGCTTTATAAAATGAATTAGGTAGTATTCCTTTTGCCTCAGCTTTTTGGGAAAGTTTGAGGAGGATTAGTGTTAGTTCTTTTTGGAATGTTTGATAAAATTCCTGTGAAGCCATCTGACCTTGGGCTTTTCTTTGTAGGAACATTTTGATGACTGATTCTCTTTACTTTTGATTGGCTTGTTCAGAACTTCTGTTTCTTCTTGAGTCAGTGTCGCTTGTTTGTGTGTTTCCAGGAATTTGTCCATTTCATCTAAGTTGTATAGTTTGTTGGCATATAGCTGTTTATAGTATCCTCTTATGATTTTTAATATTTCTTCAGGATCAGTGGGAATGACCACCCTCTCATTTCTGATTTTGTTTATTTGCATCCTTTTTCTTTTTCTTTGTCAGCTGTGCCAGTGGCCCATCGATTTTATTGATTTTCTTGAAGAACCAACTTTTGGTTTTATTGATACTTTCTATTGTTCTTTTGTTTTCCCATTCATCTAACTCTTCTTTAATCTTTGTTATTTCTCTTCTTTTTGCTTTGGGGTTAATATGCTGTTCTTTCTCAGATTCTTCAAGGTGAGCAGTTAAGTCCTCAATTTTTGCTCTTTCTTCTTTTTTAACATAGGCATTTAGGGCAGTAAATTTCCCTCTTAGCACAACCTTTGCTACATCCTATAATGTGTTCTGATATTTTGTATTCTCGTTTTCATTCGTCTCGAGATAACTTCTGATTTCTCTACTAATTTCTTCTTTGACCCACTCATTGTTTAAGAGTGTGTTATTTAATCTCCATATATTTGTGAAAATTCTTGTTCTTTGGTGGTTATTGATTTCTAGCTTGACTCCATTGTGGTCAGAGAAAGTGCTTTGAATAAATTTCAGTGTTTAAATTTATGAAGACCTGTTTTGTGCCCCAGTATATGATCTATCCTGGAGAATGTTCCATGAGCACCAGAGAAGGATGTATCTCCTGGTGTTTGGGGGGTGTAATGGCCAATATGTGTCTATTAGGTCTAATTCATTTATCAAGTTGTTTAAATTCTCTCTGGTTGTTCTATCTATAGAGAAGAATAGTGTTGTGAAGTGTCCCACTATTATTGCTGAAATGTCTATCGCTCCCTTGAATTTTGCTAATGTCTGTCTTGTGTACTTTGGCGCTTCTTGATTTGGGGCATAGATGTTTATGATTGTTATTTCTTCTTGGTTAATTGTCCCTGTTACTAATATATAGTGTCCTTCTTTGTCTCTTATGATGTCTTTACATTTAAAGTCTCTTTTCTCTGTTATTAGTATAGCTACTTCTGCTTTCTTTTGGTTACAGCTTGCACAGAACATCTTTTTCCATGTTTTTACTTTAAATCTATTTGTATCCTTGTGTCTGAGATGAGTCTGCTATAAGGAGCATAGAGATGAATTATATATCTTAATACATTCTGCCAATAGGTATCTTTTAATTGTAGGTTTAATCTGTTAACATTCAGAGTTATTACTCTAAACTTGTTTCTTGCATCCACCATCTTATCCTTTGGATTTTGTTTGTCAGATTTTAGTATTTCTTGTAGAGCTGGTCTCTTGTTGACATATTTTCTTAGCCTTTGTCTGTAAAAATTTTACTCTCTCCCTTGCTTTTAAAGGACAGTTTGGCTGGGTACAGAATTCTTGGACTGGTAATCTTTGCTTTCAGGATCTTAAATATATCAGACCATTGTCTTCTCACCTCCACAGTACCAGTTGATTAGTCTGAGCTCAGTCTTATGTGGTTTCCCTTGTATGTAGTAGATTGTTTTTCTCTTTCAGGATTTTCTGCTTCTTTTCAACATTTGACAGGCTGATTATAGTATGTGTCTTGGGGTAGGCTGGTTTGAATTTATTCTCTTTGGAGTTTGATGGGTTTCTTTGATTTGCATATATATGTGCTTCATAAAGATTGGAAGTTTTCCCCCATTATATCCTCCACTAATCTTCCTAACCCTTTACTCTTCTCTTCTCATTCTGGGACATCAATAAGTCTTATAATTGTGTGCTGTGTTTTGTTCGTCATTTCCCTAAGATCCAATTCAAATTTTTCCATCTTTTTTGTCATTTGTTCTTTTGTGTGTCCCAAATAAGTTATCCTGTCCTCTAGTTTGCTTATTTTTTCTTCAGCCTCTTCAAATCTGCTGTTGTATGTCTCGAGTATAATTTTACTTTTTTCTACAGCATCTTTAATCTCTATGATACCTGCTGTTTTTCTATTTATATTTTCGAATTCCTCTTTATGCCCTTCTAGTGTCTTTTGAGCTCCTTTATGTCATTAGCCATTCCACTGATTTTATTTAGTAAAGTTATATGAACATCTTTGTTTAGTTGTTTTCAACGTCTGTGTTTCCTCTGGTGTTTTATTTGGTAATTAGACTGGCCTGTTTCTGTTTGGATCTTCACATAGTTAGTGGATCTTCTCCTGTCTTCTTGGCATGTAAATATCTTGATAGGGTTACTTTAGATGTTGATTTCCTTCAGCAGTCTAAAGTTTTATATTTGTGGGTTGGGTATGGAGCAGGATGTGGAGTGTGGGAGGGGAATAACAGTGCGGTGATGGGTTACTTTGTAGGATTGCATGGATCAGGACTCTACGCCGATCTTGGGGTGGGAGTGGTGCGCATGAGGATAGTACATTCAGGAATGAGGCTTGGTTTACTTCCTAGTCCCTGTCTCCCTATCCCTGCACTCCTGATGGTTCGAGGCCTCTGTCTGGAAATGACGCACTGGGCTGTTTGCACTAACTGGCTGGTCTCCAGTTCTCTCTGTCTCAATTCTGCTTTTTCAACTAGGGCCTCCGTTTGTACTGTAGAAGACCCTCCCAGGTCACTTACACCCTGGAATTGCTCTTCCAGTCTTTTTTCTGTCCCTTCTCTGTCTGTTCTTTGGAGCAGGGGTGAACTCAACCTATCCTATTCTGCCATCTGTCCTTGTTTTTGTGTGTTATGACCTATATATGTCTGTTAGGTCTGATTCATTTGTCATATTGTTTAAGCTCTCTATTTCTTTGTTGATCCTCTGTCTGGTTGTTCTCTCTGTAGAGGAGAGTGGTGTAGTGAAGTCTCCCACTATTATTGTTGAAACGTCTATTGTTCTCTTCTTGGTGAATTGTCTCTTTTACTAATATGTAGTGTCCTTCTTTTTCTCTTATGATGTCTTTACATTTAAAGTCTGTTTTGTCTAATATTGAATAGCTACTTCTGCTTTCTTTTGGTTATAGCTTGCTTGGAACATCTTTTTCCATCCTTTTACTTTCAGTCTATTTGTATCCTTGGGTCCAAGATGAGTCTCTTGTAAGCAGCATTTAGATGTATCATATTTCCTAATCCATTTGCCAATCTTTTAATTAGTGAGTTTAGGCTGTTAACATTAACGGTTGTTAATATAAAGGCATTTCTTGAATCTGCCATCTTAACCTTTGCATTTTATTTGCCACTTCTATATATTCTTTCCCTCTCTCTTTTTATCCTTTAGCTTACCCTTACTGATACTCTTCAATTTTGTGCCCTCCTCCAGACCTACCTCTCCTGTCGTTTTTTTTTCATCCAACAGAACTCCCTTTAGAATTTCTTGTAGTGCAGGTCTCTTGAGAAATTCCCTCAGCCTTTGTGAAAATTTTAATCTCTCCCTTACTTTTGAAGGACGCCTTCACTTGATAAAGAATCTTGGTTGGAAATCTTTCTTGTTCAGGTTCTTTAATGTATCATACCACAGCCTTCTTGCCTCCATAGTGTCTGTTCAGTAGTCTGAGCTCAGTCTTAGGTGGTTTCCCTTGTATGTGGTGAGTCCTCTTTCTCTTGCTGTTTTCAGGATTTTCTGCTTCTCTTCCGCATTTGTCATACTGATAGTATGTGTCATGGAGTAGCCCTGTTTGCATTTGTTCTCTCTGAGGTTAATTGGGCTTTTTTGATTTGCATATTTATGTGTTTTATAAGGATTGGAAAGTTTTTCCTCATTATTTCGTCAGCTTATCTTTCTAACCCTTTACTTTTCTGTTCTCCTTTTGGGACACCGATACCTCTTATATTAGTGTGCTTCATGTTGTTCATCACTTCCCTGAGATCCAATTACAGTTTTTCAGTTTCTTTTGCCATTCGTTCTTTAGAATGTTAAAATTCATTTGTCTTATTGTCTAGTTCTTTTATTCTTTCTTCTGCCTTTCTAAACCTATTGTTGTGTGTCTCTAGTATATTTCGAATTTGGTCTACAGTATCTTTCATCTCTGAGATCTGCTATTTTTCTATTTATTCTTTCAAATTTTTCTTTATGCTCTTCTGGTGTCTTCTTGATATACTTTACGTCATTAGTTAACCTATTGATTTTATTTAGGAGATCTGTATGAACACCTTTGATTACTTGTGCAAATTCCCTGTCTCTGATGGTGTTTTAATTTGGTTATTTGGCTGGGCCATATCTGCCTGCATCTTTGTATGCTTTATGATTTTCTGATGCTTCTAGACATTTGATTTTCTTCTTGATAGGGTTATTTTGCAAGTTGATTTCCCTTAGTCATCTAAGGTTTTGTATTTGCTTGGGTTTGCATTGAAGGTCTCCTTTTACACTTGGTTTGTCAGTAATTCCCCACCAAACCAAAACCTGGATCTCATGCAGGGGATGAATGTTTAAAGCTAGACAGATAGGCAGTTTCTAAGACTGTACTTTCGATTTCTCCCAATTAGATAATGCTCTTGGATCTCCTCTTCCCCCTCAGACCTGCCTCTCTGTGACTGTGGCAGCCAGGTGAGGTGGTTGGAGACCCAGTGTAGTTCCAGCCAGGCCCACTGGTCTTGGTGTGTGCTGAAAGCCACCAACCTTGGGGCTGAGGAGTGTTCAGTGTGTACCTCAGCAGCAGTTTGCTTATGGGTCTTATGGCCTGCAGGCTCCTGCTTCCAGCGTAGGGGCATGGGTCACAGGGCGGGTGCTGGGCATGGCATGGGCTGGGGTGGGGCATAGCACGGGGATGGGGCAAGGGGCACTGGTGCATGAGATGGAGGTACAGCATGGCTTGCTTCCTTGTTCTTGCCTCTCCATCTTTGCACTCCTCACGGCTCTTGGCCTCCATATGGAACCAGAAACAACAGGCTCTGTGCACTAGCTGGGTTGTATCTGTGCACAGAGAAACCAAGTTGGCTGATTTCCAGGTTCTGCAAAGGAGCTCCTGTCTGTGGAGCTGAGGGAGATGATCTCCTGAGCTGACTGTGGTGACAGGCACTTTCTTGCGTGCTGCCTCTTGCCCTTGGAGTTGCAACTGACTTTCGCCCTATTCTTTCTATCTCAATTCCTCCACTTTTTCATCCAGGGCCTCCCTATCTAGTGTAGAAGACTGTCTCTGATCACTCGCTCCCTGGAACTGCTGTTCCAGTCATTTTTCTGTCACTTAGTTGTTCCTTGAAGCAGAGGTGGACTCAGCCTTTCCCAGTCTACCATCTTCCTGGAAGTCCCTATTATGTTTCTTTTTAAACTCTCGTTCTTTTTGCTCACACATTTTTTTTTAATATCCTTTAGCTCTATATCCACCAATAGTTTATTTTTATCCATATTTTAATCTCCTAGAGTTGTTTTAGCAGATTTGTTTGAAGTTCTTTGATTAGTTTTTCCAAAGCCTCTGTCTCCTCTGAAGCTTTAATTTGTTCCCTTGACTGAATCATATCTTTCTGTTTCTTGATATGCTGGCAATTTTTGCTGATATTTAGACATCTGATTATTTTGATGTGCTAACTCTGAAGGTCAATTTCTCCCTTTTACTTAGGGTTTTATCATAGATTGGCTGTGTATTGAGGCTTCTTTTTGATGTTTGGTTCAGCTTATGCTGGACCTTTAGAATAGCAATGCTTAACTGTTTAGAGTTTCTCAGGTCTTTTGTACCTGGTTCTGTATATACTTTACAACTTTTAGGATTGCCCATTCGTGTGCACTTGTTTGTCTTTCAGGAAGATGCTTCCTTTCCTTTATTACTTTTTCAGGAATCCTGATGTTTTGTTTGTCTTGGGACAGAATTTTTTCTCCAGCTCCTATAATTTGTTTAACTTCACTCCCTCACTGAGTGCTCCCCTTTTATTTTACTTTCCAGTTCTGGGATCAATCCTTCCTTATAGCAGGTCATTCCCCACCCCTACCCCGCCTTTTTTTTTTGGTGATTCTCTTCTGCTTCTAGTTACTTCCCTGTAATGGTATCCCACCCTAGGTAGCCAGATTAGGTCTATCTGAGAAGGTAATTTTTTTGTTTAGCTAGATTCAATTTTAGCAGTCACAGATCGGTTGAGTGTATGTAATTCTTGCCAACAGTCCTGCAGTTTCTTTTTTTTTTTTATTTCCTTGGGGTCTTTTGCATGTATGCAGTAGTCAGCTGCTTGTGTTGCCCTGCTAGGTCTCTGTGGATTTGGATTCCTCTGCCTGGATATGTGTGGGGTTCTAACTTGTTGCTGTGAGTGGCTCTGTAGTTTGCCTCTGCAGCAGAACATCCTTGGGCTGTGCTGGTTCTTTGTGACACTTCAGCTGTGTAGCACCTTGTCAGGGAGAGGGTTCTGAACTGGTGGGTCTGGGTCATTAATGTCTTACCTTTAAAAATTTTTTTTCTTTCTTCTTATATTCAGCATTTATGAAGTCCTTTTCCAGTGTGTCATCCTCCATAGTTCCAAGCAAATGTTATTTGTTCTTTTATTAATTGTTTCTGAGGGGAGACTTTTCCTGGTGATGTCTGAACTAACCATGTTGACAACTTCACACTTAATTCCTTTTTATAGCCAAATGATACTCCACCGATATGCCGCATTCATCAATTGGTGGACATTTTTGGTTGTTTCCACTTCTTTGGCTAATATGAATAATGCTGCTGTGGATATTCATATACACATTTTGTGTATGTTTATTTTCATCTTTAAGCTATATATTTAGCAGTAGAATTGCTGGTTCATATAGTAATTTTGTGTTTAACTTCTTGAGGAACTCAAGTTTTTTTCAGCAGGGGCTGCACCAATTTACATTTCTATCAGCAATGCACAAGGGTTCCAGTTTCTCCACATTCTCACTAGTACTTATTTCCCCCTTTTTGTTTTTTAAGTATAGCTATCCTAGTAAGTATGAAGTGTCTCTAATTGTGGTTTTGATTTGCTTTTCCTTGATGACTGATGATGCTGAGCATCTTTTCATATGCTTATTGGCCATTTGTATATCTCCTTTGGAGAAATATCTATTCACATCTTTGTCTGTTTTTAAATTGAGTTGTCTTTTTGTTGTTGAGTTGTAAGATTAGGAGTTCTTCACGTATTTCTGATATTAAGCCTTTGTCAGATATGTTTTCCAAATGTTTTCTCACATTCTGTGGGTTGTCTTTTTACTCTCTTGATAATGTCCTTTGCAAAATTTTAAAATTTTGATGGAGTCCAACCTATCTATATATTTTTTGCTGCCTGTGTTTTTGGTGTCATTTGTTAATCCTTTGTCACATCCGAGGTCATGCAGATTTGCCCCTATCTTTTCTCCTAAGAGTTTTATATTTTTAACTTTTACCTTTAGGTTTCTGAATCATTATCTGTTAATTTTTGTATATAGTCTGTGGTAAGGGTCCAGCGTCATTGTTTTTACGTGGATATTCAATTTTCCCAGCACCATTTGTTGAAGACACTGTTCTTTTCCTATTGAATGGTCTTGGTATCCCCATTAAAAGTCAGCTGACAGATAGTCATACCATTTTTTCCCTTTATTCTAATAATATGGGGAATTATTATTAGTTAATTTTCAGATTTTAAATCAGCATTGCCATTCTTGTGATGTCCTGTTTGTTCATTCTGTATAATCCTTTTTATATATTGCTAGATTCCGCTCACCTGAATTTTGTTGAGGATTTTTGCATCTATATACATAAGGAATAGTGGTCTATAGTTATGTAGTCATGTCTTTATCTGGTTTTGGTGTCGGGAGTACTGGCACCAAGGAGTTTTAATAAGGCTATATCTTTAAACTGAAAGGAGGATTTAAAGCGAGCAAATAGATAAAAATGATTATTTACTGGTAGTTGGTGGTCATTTGCTAACCAGAATGTTAGGTTTATTTGAACCAGTGACTGTAAACCATTACGTTTAGTAATGTAATTCTCAGTTGGTGAATTTTTTCTTTCAGCATTTAAAATATGTCATTCCGCTGCCTTTGTGCCTTCATAGCTGCTGCTGAGAAATTGACACTCAGTCTTATTGAGGCTCCCTTGTATGTGACACATTGCTTCTGTCTTGTTGCTTTCAGAATTGTCTCTTTACCTTTGGCATTTGACAGTTTGATTGCAACATAGTGTGCTGTGGCTCTCTTTAGGTTTATCCTACTTGGAGTTTGTTGATTTTATTGGATGTCTGTACTCATATCTTTTGTTTTCAGACGTTATTTCTCCAAATAGTCTCTCCACCTCCTTCTTTTACTTCTTGGACTCTCACATTGGATGTATTGGTAGGCTTGATGGTGTCCTACAAGTTCCTCAGGCTGTGTTTATTTTTCTTCATTCTATCCTCTTTTGGCCCCATGACACTATGATTTCAATGATCTTATCTTCAAATTCACTGATTTCTTTTGTTCTTCTGCCAGCACTAATCTGCTGCTGATCCCTTCTAGGGAATTTTTTTCTCTAGTTCATTTTTTTTTTAATTTTAATTTAATTTAATTTTTTTAATACCAAAAAACACATAACAAACACAAACATTCCTCTTTTGATCCTTCCATTCTACATATATAATCAGTAATTCACAATATCATCACATAGTTGCATATTCATCATCATGATAATTTCTTGGAACATTTGCATCTATTCAGAAAAAGAAATAAGATGAAAACAGAAAAAAAAAATTTATGCATACCATACCCCTTACTCCTCCCTTTCACTGATCACTAGCATTTCAAACTAAATTTATTTTAATATTTGTTTCCCCTATTATTTATTTTTATTCCATATGTTCTACTCGTCTATTGACAAGGTAGATAAAAGGAGCATCAGACACAAAGTTTTCACAATCACACAGTCACATTGTGAAAGCTATATCATTATTCAATCATCATCAAGAAACATGGGTACTGGAACACAGCTCTACACTTTCAGGCAGTTCCCTCCAGCCTCTCCATTATACGTTTTGAATAACAAGGTGATATCTACTTAATGCATAAGAATAACCTCCAGGATAACCTCTCAACTCTGGAATCTCTCAGCCGTTGACACTTTGTCTCATTTCACTCTTCCCCCTTTTGGTCGAGAAGGTTTTCTCAATCTGTTGATGCTGAGTCTCAGCTCATTCTAGGGTTTTTCTCAATCCCTTGATGCTGACTCTCAGCTCATTCTAGGATTTCTATCCCATGTTGCCAGGAAGGTCCATGCCCCTGGGAGTCATATGTCCCACATAGACAGGAGAAGGGCAGTGAGTTTGCTTGTTGTGTTGGCTGGAGAGAGAGCCCACATCTGAGCAACAAAAGAGGCTCTCTTGGGGGTGACTCTTAGGCCTAATTTTAAGTAGGCTTGACCTATCCTTTGTGGGGTTAAGTTTCATATGAACAAAACCCCAAGACTGGGGACTCAGCCTATAGCTTTGGTTGTCTGTACTGCTTATGAGAATATCAAGAATTCAACTTGGGGAGTTGAATTTTCCCCTGTTTTCACCATTTCCCGAAGGGGACTTTGCAAATACTTTCCACTTGCTGGTCATATCACCCTGGGATTCATCGGGGCATCACTCTGGACAAACCAACAAAATCTCATGTCCTACCCAAGGTTCCATGTACTTATGGTGTTCAGTTAAGCTGTCTACATAAGTTATATTAGGAGATGCACTAGTCAAAATATAAATTTTGTACCAAATAAACATTTTTTTGCTTTAGTCTCACACATAAGTTGAAATTTAAATATATTAATTACCATCTATTTTCATCACCCTGCAGTAATGACATTCCTTTGTTCTTCCTCATGCAAAAACATTTTTAAAATTTGTGCATTTAGTCACTATCGTTATACACTTTAGGCTCTAGTTCTTTTTTATAATTTCCATATCTCTATTGATATTCTCTTTCTGCTCATCTGTAGTTTTCCCAGTTTTGTTTAGTTTTTTGTCCCTGTTTTCCTTTAGTTCTTTGGCTCATACTTTTAAACTCTTTGTTTAGAATGTCCCAGATCTGATCCTCCTCTTTGATCCTTTCTAATATGTTATTTCTTCTTTGCCTGGGCTATCCTTCCTTATTTGTTTTATGTTTTGCAATCATTTGTTTTAACCTGGACGTTTTTGGTGTTTTTTAGTGTGTTATTGCTGGGATTTATACTGTGAGGCACCTGTTACTTAAGCTTGGATCCAGCTAGTGTCATGACAGAGCTTTCTTTGAATTGAGGAGCTAACAAAAAACCTCGGCCAAACCAGAGAACACCTTTCCCACCCAGTCTTTGAAGATTGACCTGTGTAGGGCTGTCCATCAGGTCTTCTCCAACAGTGAGTTTGGAGAACAGTTCCAGTTCAAAGTATAGAGGCCTCCCTGATCTTTTTTGAGCATCCTCTTTGTCTTGGCAAGTATGGGTGCGTAGTGCTAGGAAATCCCTGGTTTATGTGGGCATGGATATCTCCTTTTCCCGAGGAAACAATTTCCTCATGGTCCCACGTGTTGCACTGTGTGTCCTACTGCCAGCAGTTCCTTACAGAATGTCCTTACAGCACATTCTGTAAGAGAACTTGGTGATCCACCTCCTCCATGCAGGGCAGGTTCTGGGACAGTGAGTCCCTCAGGCCACCACCAGACAGACTGGGTCAGACCTGCTTCCAGTATGTGCATGTGGGTTACTCTGCTCCTTCCAAAAACTGGGGCCTGGGATTTGGTGCTGGCTGGCAGCATGGGCAGGCTCCCACCAAGCTAATGAGTGGGTGTGGGAGGCACCAGGTAGGGTAACACAAGATCCTACCACTTTTAAGTGCCTTTTTCTTGATTTGGGGCTTGCCCCATTACTGCAATCCTTTAACTGTTTTCTGGAACTTTTAGAAAGATGTTTCTTTCAGTTTCTGTTGGTTTTCAGAGCTTCTGTAGGGGGATGGAACCCTGAATCGTATCACTTTGCCTTTTTGATCAGGTATAAGTATCTGAAATATGATAATCTGGTATATTAGGTATAATCATCTGAACTTTGTTTTAGTCATCTGTAACATGGACCCATAATGGCTCATTTGCAGGGTTGTTGTGAAGAGTAAATTTAATGATAGTTATGAAGATTGTGTAGGAACTTGAAAAGCATGCTTTAACAAATCAGAATGTAGAATTTTTACAGTGACTTAAAGATGTTAAAATATGTATATGAAAAAGATTGGAGGAGATTTACAATTTATAATGATTGGGAAAGATGAGGGGATTGTAGATAATTTTTAAAAATCTATATTCCAGGCTTTTACAATATTGAAAGTGGAAATATGGAAATACTTAAAAGTGTTAAGGTGGTTGATATTCCTGTCTTCAGTTGATAGTGTTGAAAAACTTAGCAGTTTTGAATTACTTGATGGGTGAACAAACACAAAGCAATTAGGTGTAGTGCCTTCTAAAATGCTTTTACGATAGTCCTGTCAAAACATGAATTTAATTTCAATCTGTTTTTGGATGTGCTTGTAGGAAGGTTTTTTTAAATTTTTGCATTCAAAGGGAAATGATCCTTAGGAGAAAATACAGTGAGTTCACAAAATGATTGGGAGTATCTAAAATTCTCCAATTCAAATAGAGATCCTCATTATTTCTTTGTTTCCTGTAATTCCTTTTGAGTCTCTTCAGTGTGTTAATAGGCAAAATGTAGGCCAACAGCGTGCTGGCCGAAACTGCTCTTTAAGGGGATTGTTGTTTTTAGACAGTAGTTGATTGGGATGTGGGGTAGAATACTTAAAAGTCAGGACTCTGAGCTTTGGAAACTTGGGTTACAAAACTTGGCATTGTACATAAGATCTTAGGCAGCTTACTTATCCTTGTTTTATTTTTTTTTATTTTTACATGTTTTTGTTGAGATATCTTCACACACCATAGTCCTCCAAAGTATACAATCAGTGGCTCACAGTATCACAAAGTTGTGTATTCATCATCCTGATCATTTTTACGTGTGCATCACTCCAGAAAAAGAAATAAAAAAATAAAAGAAAAAACCCATATATCCATACTGCTTACCCCTCTCTCTTATTACCACCGGTATTATAATCTACCCAGTTTTTTAAAACTCCTTATTACCCCCTATTATTTATTTATTTTTTGTTCTTATATATTTTTTACTCATCTGTCCATACCCTGGATAAAGCAAGTATCTGATGCTGTTCTTACCTGTGTAAATTGGGAATAGTAACATTTCACTGGGTTGCTGATAGATTTAAATGAGATAAAGCATGTGGAATGCTTTATACAATGCTGTGCTCAGTAGAAATGTTAATTCCCCAACATTAACATCATAACAGCAGCAAAGACTGAATAAGCAGAGGTCTGATGACTGCATTTAATTTGGGTGTGGGGTTTCCATTTTTATCTCTAAAATGAAGAGACTGAGCTCGAACTTTGCTCTCTGACCTTAAAATTTTCTTTTTCCTAGTTAGATTTAATATTAAAGAATGATTTCATTGGTTTGTAGCTGTTAGCTCCCTGTTTTAATCATCAGGTATTTTGGGAGAACTATGTCTGTCATGGTAGGTTTATTCCTTGAGATGGAAAACCAGAGTTCCTCTTGGGTTATTTTTATGCTTGTGTTTTGTGTCTTTTTTATCCATGTAGTGTTAACCCCAAATTTCATTGAATTTTTATTTATTGAACACCACCTACTATGTGCCAGACAATTTATAGATCTATTAATACTGGGAAGTTCTGTTAATTTACTATTGTTTTATTTTTAATTTTTGGTCCTCCCAAAATTACAATTACAGCCTCTTCCAGATCGATATATTCTTTATTGTATGTCTGAATCTCTAATCAAAAGTTTATACTGATTATAAATGTTTTACTGGTCTGATAAGAAGATAGATACACTGGATATTTCTGGAAGTTCATATTGGGCCTTTGATGTTGTTGTTTGCTTTCTCTCCCCTCTGTCTTAATGGCAGGAAGTCCTTGGCAGGATTTGCTCTGGAAAAGTAGACCAGGGTGTTCTCTTGAAAGTTTGAGGACCAACTAAAGGTCTTGTAATGCAGAGCTGGAGAGATTTTCTTCCCTCTCTGGGATTGAACACCTGCCTCCATTATTCCAGACAGGCTTCTCCTTGAAAGGTTTGTTCAGATGCCCAGACACACTTTCAACTTGACATTTTCCTTTCTTCCTGCAGGGATTAAAGCCTGTGGTTGCCACAGAAGCACCGCCTATCATATTTGCTACACCAACTAAACTGACCTCTGATTCTGCATATGATTATGCTGGGAAAAACAAAGTTCCAGAGCTGCAGAAGTTTTTCCAGGTGAGGGAGGACATTCTGAAGCAGAAAAGCCTGTGAAATAAATGGGCTTTAATAAAAAAGAAGTCACATATACTAGCAGAACTTTATGTGAGTTGAAAGTGATTAAAGAGAGGAGAGCTGTTAATGTCCTCATCAGTATTTGAGGATATGCATGTTTTCAAATTGCATATATGGCTCTTGATCATGCATTGGATAGAGGGAGCAGTACCAAGTATGACATGAGCTATGTATGTATTTGGCTGTGTGATACATGCAGTGACTTTTGGCAAAAAGTTTTCTTCTAATCATTTTTGCTTTCTTGATATTAAAATTCAGTGAGCTGTTACTGTATGTGGAGGAGATCCTCTTGGGTTTGCTGATGAACAGAGAGCAGTGAGAATTGAAATTTTAAAATATTATTAAAATTAATCTATAAACAATTTATTCAGAGGCTAGTGCCCTGACTATATTGCAAGTACCATAAGGGAGGCAGTGCCTATTACTGCTATTATTAGGGGGTAGCTTCCCCTTCTAAGAAAGAAATCCAGACTGAGAGGTCTGGCTTGGGAGTAGAGCACTTTTGTTTTGATCAATTGATCAAATTTATCTAAGTAAGACTTGAGAGGGCGTTTGGGATCTTGAGATGCAGTGGAAAGGAAATTTTGGAGATTGCAAATTATGGATTGAACATCTTGTGGAGTCTCATGTGAAACAGGGGTTTAATAGCTTAATGGAAAAAAGGCGGTTGAATACAAAATGGACTTGAACCTGTTAATTGACCTGGTGTGCTCATATATCCATCCACTTATTATCAGAAGTCAAACTCATTATAGAACTAAATGAAGAACATTTCTTGTGCCTATAGTCCTTTGTTTAGCTTCCAGTTACCTTCACCTTTAAAAAAACAGCAGTGCTCCTTTCCTATTTAAACAATATATGGCAAATTCCTTAAAATTTTGGAATTCGTTGGATCCATATTTCTTGAGGCTACATTTTGGAATGACTTTGGGCTTACAAGCTTTAGCTACATTTATAAGAAAGTACATTTTTGAGAAAATATACTAGCATTTCAGTTAGCATTCTTATGGATTAGGGCTGTTTACATAGCAAAGTGTTGGTGAAACAAAGTAGAGATGTTTGTTCTTTACTAGCCTGAAATTGTAAAAATTTTTTCCTTGTAAATAGCACCTGCTGTTATCAACCCTGCCCTTGTTAATTCTTGCCTTTAAGAAATCTGATGGAGTGCCCATCCACCTGAAACGAGGCCTGCCTGACCAGATGCTGTACCGGACCACCATGGTGCTGACATTGGGAGGGACTATCTACTGCCTGATCGCCCTCTACATGGCTTCACAGCCCAAAAACAAATGAGTTAGGCTGCAGAGAATTGGTTTGCTTCTTGGCATAAACCCATTGAATTTTCATTTTTCTTTGTTTCTGGTAAACGTTTTTATTTGTTTGTGAAATGTGTATGACCTGTCAGAACTCATTGGACAGTTAAAACTATTGTTTAAACAGATGATGCTGCTCTCTGCATTTGGGCTCCTGATTTTCCTGGACATTCCAGGTGAACACAGACTCATTAACCTGAGTTTGGGTCGAGGACCTTGGGGATTTGGGGTTGTGTTTTTGAGCACGGGATGCAGAAGCCTTTCTGGATTTGAATGTGACTGAGAAAGTAAGACAGAGAAGCCAAGGACAGGTGCATGAAATGAGGGGTAGTCACTTTGGGGTTTTTTCCATCTCGCAGTAAACTGTTAATAGAAATTCTCTGCACCCTGCATTTTTTCATTGGGCAGTTTGTTTCGAAGGGTTATTTGCCTCATCTCAAATCTATGGTGACTTTTCACCTGTAACTGTTATGTATTTATTCCACTATGGAAACAGAATACCTGTTTAATGTTGCACTTTAGACCAATACCTGTTTTCTTAATGCAGCAAATTCTCCTTTAACTCAAAATGTTATGGCTATAAATTATAATTTATTTTGACTGTGGAATAAATACATGAATGAAAAATTCTAAAGCATAAATTTCTTTTAAATTAAATGACCCTTGAGAATAATTTTCAGCACACTGGAGGTATCTTATACCTGAGTCTAATTTCTTTTCATTAGGCACCAGGTAATCTTTACAGAACAGTTCCTCATTGTCAGATAATAGGAGTCAGATAATTGATGATCACCATATGGGTCCTTATAAGAAACCTACTTGCCCCTTGGTGAATATGCCTGTAACACACAGTATACTTAGCCACTAATTTCCCATCCACAATTGGTGGACTTCTCTCTGTGTTAATGTTGAAAACAGGTGAAATTTTATTTTATAGATACAAAGTGGTAGTCTGTTTCTTGCCATAGCAAAGAACAGTGACCTCTCACTGAGGATGAAAAATGGATTTAAAAATACCAAATAGCATTCTCACTTACAGGTTAGAAAGTCACTGTCTGTACATGTCTCAACTTTGTTCTTTTATGGTGTATCCCCCAACTTTTTTTTTTTTAATGTTGTTAACAATGTTTGCACAATACATTTTACTTGTTCAAAGCACACACCCCATTTCATCTTTTGAGCTAGAAAAGTCTAGACATACATTATCTTATTAGATCTTTACAACAACTCTGTGAGGTAGAAGTTATGAAAATTCTCCTAATCTGATTGAATACCACTCCACTAGAATTCCCTGTGATTTATACTTAAATTCAAAGTGCCATAGGAATAGCATTAGGCCCGTGACATCCCCCAACTTTTAATTTAGACAAATTTCAGACTATAGAAAGATTGCAAGAATGGTACAGTATATACTTCTATATCCTTCATGGAGATCACCAGCTATCAACATGTTACTACCTTTGTTTTCTCTTGGTCTTATACATACATGTATATGCCAGGAAGTATGCACATATGCCTGTATTTATTTTTTGCTGAACCATTGAAGATTAAGTTAGGGAATTATGATAATTTAGTCATAAATACTTCAGCAAATATCTCATAAGAATAAGGATATTTTCCTACATAACCATAAGATGGTTATCATATTCAAAGATTGATGGCAATATTATCATCTAATACTATAGTCTGTATTCAAATTTAACAGCTTTACCGTACAATTCACCTGTTTAAACTGTAAAATTCAGTGGTTGTGGTTTTTACAATAGGCACAGAGTTGTGTAGCCATCATCACAATAAATCTTAGAACATTTTCATCACTCCAAGAAGAAACCCCATACCCATTAGCAGTCACTCCCCTAGCAGTGTTGCCCTGTCAACAGCTAATCTGCTTTCTGTCTCTATTGTGTTGCCTATTCTGGACATTTCCTACAAATAGGATCATACCATATGTGGCCTTTGTAACTGGCTTCCTCCACTTAGCATAATGACTGCAAGGTCATCCATGTTGTAGCATGTATCAGAACTTCATTCCTTTTTGTGACTGGATAATATTCCATTGATAAGATATACCAGATTGTTTTTTATCCATTCAGCAGTTGGTGGACCTTTGGATTGTTTGTATTTTTTGGCTATTATGAAAAATGTTGTTGAGAACATTGGTGTACAAATTTTTATGTGAACATGTGTTTTTATTTATCTTTGATGTTTATGTAGGAGGGGGATTGCTGGGTCAAATAGTAACTCCATGTTTCACTTTTTGGGGAAATGCCAGAATGTTTTCTAAATCAGCTGTGCCATTTTACCTTCCCACCAACAGTTATAGTTGGTTTTTAAATTTGCTTTTGTTTTGCCACCTGGATCCAGTCAAGGATCAGACATTGCATTTAGTTGTAATGTCTTTTTAGATTCCTTTTATCCAGAACAGTCCCTAATATCCTTCATGACCTTGACCCATTTGAGGAATTCAAATTGTTGATTTGAGAATCTCCCTCGGTTTGGATTTGTCTGACTGTCTTTTTATAGTTAGATTCAGGTTGAACAGTTTTTACAGGAATTCTTCATAGATAGTGTGGTGTCCTTCTACCAAGTGACACTTGATATCAGTTTGTCCCATTATTGGTGATTTGAAATTAGATTACTTGATTAAAATAATGTCTGCCAGATTTCTTCTTTGAAAGATACCCTATCCCCTTTATAATTAATAAGTAGTCTGTGGGGTGCTATTTGAGACTGTGATAGCTTGTCCTTGAGAATTTTATACCCAGTGTTAATATAGATTGGTGATTCTTGACTGAATTGGTTATTCCTAAGGTCGTTATGAAAAGTGACTTTCTGTTCTATCATTCTTTCTATATTTAATTGTTGACATTTTTCTGTGAAGAAGAGCACCCTCTTTTAAAAAAGTTTTAGTGTAATTTTCTCATTCTATGTAAATGTATAACCATCTCTGTTGTTCTTCATTTTGATGCTTAAATTTATCCCACAGTTGGCCCCCATGTCCTTTTGGCATGTCCCTATCAGTCTTTGAGCACTTCCTTACTTCCTGACATACCGGTTCTGTGGTTACCTGGTATTTTTCCCACCTCAGTTTTCTCTATTTACTTTCAGTTGTATTATTTGTGTATCTGTAGATGAATTTTCTTTCTCTGCCCCATTATTAATTTTTAATTAAATGGTTGCTATACTTCCCAGATTTCACTTTTTGTTTGGAGGTTGTTCTCTGCTTCATTTTATGCATTGTTTTCCATTTTACAAATGTAGTGTAATTTATTTAACTGTTCTCCTTTTGATGGTCATATTAGCTTAAAATATTTTGCTTTTGCAAATAGTGCTTTAATGCATAGTCTTGTTCACACATCATTTTACCTATTCTTGAATGTATTTGCAATAGAATTTCTAGAAGTGAGACTTAATAAGATGGTGAATGTGCAGTTCCAATTTGACAGCTGTTTTAAGTTGATGAAGGTTGAGTTGCATTTTCATGCAGCTGGATACATTTAACAGTGATTTAATAATTTAAGTCAATATTTATAATACACTAGAAACTGTATTCTTTGCAACTATTTAAACTTACAGTGAAAAATTTTAGATGCCAGATGTGCAAAGGGTGATACACATAGATTTTTGAAAATTCTTTTACAACATGTAAGAGTAGGAAAGGTTGAAAATGGCTCCTTTATACTTCTTTCAAAGAAGTACCCATGTCTCCCCTCTCTTTGTTTTTCAAATCAATCATATTTCCCTTTTTGGGTCTGAATAGCTTTCCCTTCTCCTTCCAGGCTCCTCATCTAATGTAACTTTGATGTGAAGGTTTGTCAATGACATTTTGAAAGTTGGAGGCATGTTGAAGGCTGTTTAACTGACCTGTTTTCATTTATATACTTAATCTCTCCCCTTTATGTGTGTGGCTCTGGTCCACTCCCTTGGCTTGCCTTAACTATTTGTTTTTTCCATCTATCCAATTTGTTTTGCCCTTTGTCCCCCTTATTATTTATTTTTTATCTATATTTTTTTTACTCGTCTGTCCATACGCTGGGTAAAAGGAGCACCAGACACAAGGTTTTCACAATCACGCAGTCACATTGTAAGCATTTTATCTTTTGTATATTATATAATTGTCTTCAAGAATCAAGGCAAAAAAAAAAATTAAGGCTACTGTAACCATTCAGCAGTTTCAGGTACTTCCTTCCACCCACTCCAATACACCATAAACTAAAAAGGGATACTATATAATGCATAAGAATAACCTCCAGCATAATCTTTCAACTGTGTTTGAAATCTCTCAGCCACTAAAACTTTATTCTGTCTCATTTTTCTCTTCCCCCTTTTGGCCAAGAAGACTTTCTCAACTCCTTGATGTTGGGTCCTTGCTCGTCCTGGGATTTCTGCCCCACGTTGCTAGGGAGATTTACACTCCTGGGAGTCATGCTGCACGTGGGAGGGAGGGCAGTGAACACCTGTCGATTAACACATCCCCATTCGTCTTCCCAGCTTTCTTACGTTCAGAAGCTTTGTTAAGTTCTCAGTTTCTGCCACATTGATTTTCAACTAATGATTGATTGAAAATTCTTATGCTATCTAGCCCAGTGATTTAAGACATATATTTTGATATTTGACTACACACCTTCCGGGTTGGATCATTTTTTAATTTTGCACCAGAAAATCCCTGTCGGGGTGGTTGAGAAGTGGGCGCTGTCCCTAGTGCTCCTCTTGTCAGTCTCATTGGCCATCTTCCTTGGTTCTCCAGGACCTTCTCTGACCTGTGTCATCAGGAGTTCCACTCATCCTGTCCTTCTTTCCAGATATTTAATTTGCATACAAAAGTACCCACTGTTATATACCAGGGATCCAAAGATGGATCATATACCCTTACTCTTGATAAGCACTGTGATTATATATAAGGAAACACCTTTAAAATTATTCAGGGTATTGGTCAAGCTCTGGGGCCAAGAAACCATGTGGTGAAGAAACTCTCCTGTTACCTTTCACCCACCCCAGTCTGGAGTGCCGTGTGACTGGTGGGGTTTGGTTACCTTAGCGCACGCTGCAGGAGGGGAGCAGGATAGATCTTTTGCTGTCTCCTTTGTGGTCAGCAGCTGTCACTTGCATCACTATGAATCATGAAAATACTAAACCTTGTGTGGCTCCTAGGTACACAGCCTGTTGTGCCATGGTAGAATATATTGGACTGGGCAATTGAGACCGGATGTTGCTTTATCAGGGTCCCAAATCTGTTGGAGCTGATTTCCAAGGAAGCTGTTGCAAAGTACTAATGGAAATTGGGGCAAGTCGAGGGGTCCAGAGTAGCATTCTTTAGATAATATTTTTCCTTGAGTTCTGACAGTCATTCTGGGATGTTATGCCTTCCCCTGCTCTAAACCCAAGTGTCTGACGTTGTCTATGACAGTTAGGTTTATTGTAGTCACGTCTTTCCCTCAGGGCCGAAGCCCGGGTCCTACTGTACTGTCCAATATGAACTAGCCAGATTGGAATCTGCCAATTCCAGATACCATATTCTCTGCTGAAGCTGACTCTCCCATAGGCTGTAAGAAATGGTGGCGTTGCCATTATTGCGGATCCTTCCCAGTCAGCAGGGAAAAATTTTAGGAACATTTTCAGAAGCGCTTTGTTACAGCTACAGGTCAAGCTGAAAAAGCAGAAAAGTAGAAGGTGAAGCTGCTACAAAACTACCTGGTGCCTGGGAAGTAGGCTCCCTAGAACTTGGGGCATTTCCTGAGGGAACCTAGCTGGGCAGAAAGGCCCAGGGACTTTTCACTCATTTCAGCTTTCCTAATTGGAAGGAGAGTAAGGGAAAAGGGCAGTTAAGCTTAACTTTGTGCAGGGGTCTGCTTGCTTCGGCAAGGGGTCTAAGCCCATCTCCTCTTTCCTCTGCTCCACTGCTTAAATCACAAAACCTCCAAGTTATACAGCAGATTAATTTGAAAATTGAGTTCCAGCTAAATGAATTGATGTTACCTTCAAAGTTCAGTGGTGTTTAATTAGAGCCATCTAGAGACTAAACCTGTTCCCAGGAAGTCTTTCTGACCGAATAATTAAAAAGAATAAAGGTTAGATTTGTGTTTCTGGCTAAATCTGTGTTGCATTCAACATTTCCAAAACATGAATTCCATTAACCTTTCCTGAACCAACATAAAATTGCTTTCAATTAGTTGTCATTCTAATTAGAGTCACATAGGGGAGTTTTGTATATACTTGGTGTCCCCTTTTCTTCTCTGGAATTACATCCTCTTGAAGAAATGGTCATTTGGAAAATTGGTTTCATAACTTTGTGTGTCCGTCCATCCTTAGTCAGGATGTGCTCATTGAGCAAGAATTGAACCATAGGAAATTAGCCGCAATTGCAGCAGAAGAGGTTAGCATAAATAATCAATTCCTGTGGTTAGGTTGGGGCATGTAATTTGCAAAATATGTCCTGTGACTGAGGAAGATAAAATTAAGGAATGATGGAGGTAGCCTGTTTAGACCAGGAATAGTTTTCCCAGGAGGCCCCTTGTGCAGATTGGGAAGGGAGTGTCCTGCTCTCTGGTGGTACCGGGACCTTGCTGGTTGTGAACCGTTATGCCTTGGGTGTGGGGGGGTCTGCCTCATCTAGGCCTGCCTGCAGCCTCTGTCTCCTGAAATGACTGGCTGCCCTCCCTGTTCACTCCCAGGCAGAAGGGATCCGAGGCTGAATAAAGTGCTGTGCGTTGCTGCAGAATTTACTGCCATCTGTCTGTCTTCTGAGTGACTGTGGATTGATGGGTTAGAACCAAGAGAGAATCTGTAAACCAAACCAGGATTCCTCACGGCAGGGCATCTGAGGCCCCCAGAACTTGGGAGGTATAGTGTGCTCTTTCTGGCTCTAATCCTGGGCAGAGAGTAGAGATACCGACCATACTCTTACTTTGGTTTCTTGGGAATGTGACTGTATGGTTGGGACATTTGCTGGGCTTTGTTTGCCCAACACACTGCACTGTTGTATGGGATCTGGGCCAGGTTGCCTTACAAACAGAAGGGGTGGCCTGAACCCCCTGGAGAAGACAGCCTTGTTTCTGGCTCTGCTCGGGCCTAGGATTTCCTACTGGTGATCTGGCCACTGCTGAACTGAGTCTTGCTTGGCTCTTCTGTTTTCTGATTCCCCACCTCCCTGGGCTGTCTCTGGCTTCCTACAAGTATCATGTTCTTCCACTATGGACACTGGATGCCTGTTTGTGTTTCCTCAGAGGGCTTTTCCCTGAGTAGGGCCTGGGGTTACCTCAGGTTAGGCACCCTGCCTCCCTTCTGGACTGGGGACTTTCTCTATCTTCATCATCATTAACCCTTAAAGCACAAATCATTCATTATCACTGTGCGCCTGATTCTGTGCTAAGCGGTAGAGACACAGAGAAAGGAGACTATACCTATGGTCTCCAGAACTCATGGAATGATGCATGCAGGCAAAGTGAAATGATTCTGGCCAGAGGCAAGACAGGAACATGTATTGTAATCAACTGGGGAGGAGGAGTGGCAGGGATGTTCCCAGAGGGGACAGTATTTAAACTGCTAATTGAAAGAGTAGGTGCTTTATTGGAGCATACTGTGCAGAAGGACATTTTGGTTGAGGGAAGAAGCACATGCTGATGTGTGGGCTTGCAGAGCAGTGGTAGGACACGCGACCATAGAGGAAGGCTGGGGCCAGCTCATGAAGACCCTTCCTGGCCCAGGCCATGGAGGGCTTGGACCCTGGTCAGTAAGCAATAAGTGTATGTAGATGGTGGATGTTGTCAGAATCTAATTTTCTTTTGAACCCATGGTAGCAGTGTAGAGCACAGATAGGAAAGGGAAAGACTCAAGACAATTGCAGTAGTTAAGAGTTTTTAAAATAAAAGATGAGAGATAATGAGGCCCTGAGGAGCAATGGCAGTGGCAAAGAGAGAGATGAATTCCAGGAATGTTAAGGAGGAATGAAATTGATTTGAGGATTGCTTGGACATGGAAGTGCAGAATGCTTCTGGGATGCTCCTGATGACTCAGGCTTGGCTTTTGGCTTCTGAATGAGTGGAGGTGCTGAGACTTCTGGCAAACAGGATATGGCATGTTTTGTTGGATGAAACAAATTCCATTTTGAATTTGAAGTGCCTGTGAGACCTCTAGGCAGAGAATGGTAGTAGGCAGTTGGATCTGGAGATAAGGCAAGGAGATAGAAGTTTGAGAGTTAGCAATATATAGCGGGCAGTGGAAACCGTGAGTGTCAGTTACCCTGTTCAGGGAGAGTATATGGCTTGAGGAAAGAGAATAGGGGAAATACCAATATTTTAGGGGTATGGGAGAGGAAAAGAGCCTGTTTTGGCTCATGGGATATAAGGACAGAAGGAACGGAGACATAATACTGAGTGAAAGAACTCAAGCACAAAACTGAACCTGCTGTATGTTTCCATTTATATGAAAGTCAAAACCAGCCAAAACTAATCCATGGTCATAGAGGTCCGAATAGGTTACCCTTGTGAGCAGGAGGATGGGGTCTGGGCAGACTTCTGGGTGCTGAAATTTGCATCTGTGTGTTGGTTATGTGACAGGTGCATATGTCCATATACTTAAAAGACATGACGATTTATGCATTTTATTGTGGAAATTCTACCTGGGGGAAAAAAAGAAATTTTAAGAATGAGAGAAAAACCTTCAGGGAGTAAGTGGTATCAGGAGAGGACAGGGGTTTCAACAAAGAGGCAAATGACCAGTGTCACTCAGAAGCCCAGAGGTCAATTTGTCAGACTGGCTTTTTAGAGTATCGGGGAGCCAGGCCTGCCCCTGCTGGTCCCCCCGCTTCCCTGTAACCAACTATGTGTCCAGGGCCATCATGTTCATCATTAGTGTGTGTTCCTGGCATTACTGAGTGGGTGACAGAGGAGACCCCGACATTGAATCAGAACATGGAGCTGGAGGATACTTTGATAAGAGCCTCAGATCAGAGACCTACCTGAGAAATCATACAGCAGTGCACATGGCCGTGCTGGGTGGCTTCCTGAATGCTCTCCCAGACAATCCCATATGTTTAAATTTGATATTGTTTTAATAAAAAATTAATTTTAAAACTTCCTTTTTTTTTTTTTAATATGAGGGTATCCCCTAGAAACCACTTCAGCTTTGGTTGCTATGAATGGCAATTTCATTATTGGAGCCGTCTGTAGGCTTTCCACACAATCTGTCCTTTTGCTTATCACCTCTAGTGCAAACATCATTTATTGTGATGGAGGCTCCAACTAGTCATTTGAAAGGGGCAACCTTTCTTGCGGCCTTATGCAAGGATTCATGCAAGCTAATCTCTCCTTTTCTTATACTCCTTGAACACTGGGCCTTCATCAAGGAGGTGGGAGTAGAGCCCATAAGCTCCTCAGGCTGTCTGTTTGGATTGGATGTTTCTGGAAGGCAAAGGCCTTATCTACTCTGTCAGACCGAAACCATGCTTTGGGGCAGCATAGATAGTACCTTAATTCTTAAACCCACAATGGAAAATGCTTTAACAGGCTAACGGAGCATTTGTAATTATTATCTTCAATTAGTTGAAAATTGTTTTTTGGGGCCTTCTTCATTGCAGCCCTTAGCTGGGTTTCGGATGTCAAATTCTGCATTTTGCCTAGGAAAGGGCTGACTGATAGAGCAGGGTTGGGGTTGAATTGCCCGGAGGCCCCAGGGTCCTGTGTGGGCTCGAGTCCTAAACACATTCTTCCAGGAACAGAGGGACTCTTAGCTCATTCCAGAATTAATTCATCTTCTAAATGGAAATGTCAAAGCTTGGCAGACATTCCTGCTAGTGATCTTCATCGCAGCAAACAGTAGGCCACAGGAAAATGGATTTTGTTGGTGAAATAGGATCCTGTCCTTCTCAGGAGGATGCCTAATCAAGGTCCCCTCCGAAGGGAGAGTGAAATTTTTTATTTTCCTTGTCATTTATTAATTCTGAGGGAAGGTGATTCAGCCCAACCCCCTGAGGGAAAGTAAGGACCACATTGCTTCAGGACAGGGTTTTCAAGCAAGAGGGAGTGTGAGCACTACAGTCATTCACATTAGATAAGTCAGAAACAGAATGAGGGAGAAGAGGTACAGAATGCCCAGCAATAAGGGGAAAAGCAGCAGAAGGCTATCTCCTTCCGCCTGTGCGAGCAGACCGGCCCACACGGAGGGCACACCAGAAGGGCTCCTAGTGCTCTCAGGCCTGGTTTCTTGCCCCGGGCCTATCCCAGATGCAGAGCTTCACAGCTGGACCTCAGACCAGTCCCCCCCACCCCCTTTCCCTCTCTGGAGTTAAGAACTCTCCCACAGACACCTGTGGTGAAATCAGAGTGGTGGTTAGAAAAGCGCACCTTCTATTTTCACGGTCAGCAGCGTGTACTAGGGGGAGGACTTGAAGTGCTCAAGGGCAGAAATAGTATGAAAAAATATTTCGGTGTATTAAGGCCCTTTACTTCTCCATTTTCCCATCAAAAGCATAAAGGGAAGGTTCAATTTCTCCATCATTTTTAAAACTTATTATTTTGAGGTAGACTCAAAGGAAGTCTGCCAGAATGCGATATGCCAGAAACAGAACAGCTTTTATAAAGGGGAATTTATTAAATTGCAAGTTTATAGTCCTAAGTCCTTAAAAATGTCCAAATTAAGGCACCAACAAGTGGTTACCTTCATTCGAGAAAGGCTGACGAAGCTCAGGGTTTCTCTCACAACTGGAAAGACACATGGCGAACATGACAATGTCTGCTAGCTTTCTCTCCAGGCTTCTTGTTTTATGAAGTTCCCTTGAGGATGTTTTCCTTCTTCATCTGCAAAGGTCTCTGGCTGTGTGGGCTCTGTGCATTTTGTTGGCTTTGTCAGTTGTGGTGGCTCTTGTGACTCTAAAGCTTTTTCCAAAATAGTTCCCTCTTCAAGGGCTCCGGTAAGCAGCCCCACCTTGAATGGATGGAGGTACATCGCATGGAAACCATCTAATCAAAAGTTGCCACCCACAATTGGGTGGGTATATCTCCATGGGAACAATAAAAAAACTCCCACCCAGCAATACTGAATGAGGAGTAAAGGACATGACTTTTCTGGCATACACCACAGATTCAAACTGGCACAAGCCCTCACTTTTTTTCTTTCGTAGGTCAGCTAGAGTTTTGTCAATTATATTGATCTTTTCAAAAAAGCAACTTTTGGTTTTGTTGATTCTCTATTTTAAAAAAATCCTATTTCACTCATTTCTGCTTGAATCTTTATTATTTCCTTCTGTTCACTTTGGGTTTAGTTCTTTTTCTAGATTTGAAGTAAGGTCTGTAATATGAATGAGATTTCTTCTTTTTCAAAGTAAACATTTAGAGCTATAAATTTTGCTTAGCAGTGTCTTTGCTATATCCCGTAAGTTTTGGTATGATGTGTTTTAATTTTAAATCACCTGAAGATATTTCCCAGTTTCCTTTGTGATTTCTTCTTGTCCCATTAGTTGTTTAAGAGTATGTTGTTTAATTTTTACATATTTGTGAATTTTCCATTTCTCCCTATGTGACAGATTCATTGCTTCATTCCACTATGACCAGAAAAGATACATTGTATGTTTTCAGTATTTTTTAATTTATTGAGACCTGTTTTGTGACCTAACATATGGTCTAACTTGGAGAATGTTATATTTGCTCTAGAGAAGAATATATATTATTGTGCTGCTTTTGAGTGGAACATTTTTTATATGTCTGATAGGTCTAGCTGGTTTTGAGTACTCTTCAAGTCCTCTGTTTCCTTACTGATCTTCTTTCTAGATGTTTTATCTATTATTTAAAGTAGTATATTGAAATCTACTAATATAGAACTGTTTGTCCCTTCATATCTGTCGCTAATTTCTTCATATAGTTGAGGGGCTCTGCTGTTTGGTGCATATATATTTATAATTCTTATGTCTTCTTGGTGAATTGACTCCTTTATCACTACTTAATAACCGTCTTTGTCCCTCATAAGTTTTTTACTTAAGGTCTATTTAATCTGATAATAGTATACAAAAACTCTCTTTTGGTTACTACTTGCATGTCATGTCTTCTTCCATCCTTTACACTTTCAACCTACTTATGCCTTTGAATTTAAGGTGAGTCTCTTATAGACAAAATATAGTTTGATCATGCTTTCTTATCCATTCTGTCAATTTCTGTCTTTTGACTGGGGAATTTAATCCATTTACATTTCATATTACTATTGATAATGTAAGGCTTTCTTCTTCCATTTGATGTTTGTGTGTTTTGTAAAGTCTTATACCTTTTTTGACCCTCAGTTCTTCTTTGGTGCCTACTTCCATATTTATTTGTTTTTCTTAATTCTAATATTTTGAGTTCTTTCTCTTTTCTTTCTGAATGTAGTGTTTATTTATTTTCTTGGTGGTAATTTTTTATTTCAGCTGTTCTGCTCTATTTCTCTGGAGAGATTCCCAAATTGTGCACTTACTGTTTTCCTCACATCCTTTAGTTCTTTCTCCATGTTTTCCTTTATCTCTTTGAGTATATTGAGGATTATTAGTCTAAAGTCTCTGTGTGTTAATCCTGTCCTCTTCATTGATGGTGTCAGGATTTTTATGCTGTTCCTTTGGATGCTGTTTCTTTGTCTTGAAGTCTTTTGTTGGAAACTGTACATTTTAATATTTTAAAGTGTTTACTTTGGGAGTAAGTTCCTGGGTTGTCCCTTATGTTTGGTCCAGCCATTGATAAAACAGAGATGTTCTTGAATGCTAGGAGCTAATCAAAACAAACCCAGGCTAAAAGTACCTTTCATTGTCTTTGCAAGTGACTGCTTTGGCTGGAGGTCTCCTTCGGAATTTAGCATCAGGAAGTTCAGCCCAACATGAATGCAAAGTGCAGAGTCTTACCTGTCTTTTCTGGGGCTGTGTCTTGTCCTGGGTTTGTGCTTGCTGGTTGCCTTAGGAATTCCCCTGTTTACAGGAGTTTGAATGCCTCCTCTATTTCCCGGGAACAGACCTTCTCCTTTTCTTTCTCCTTAATACTCTCCTGCAGGACTTAAGAGCTAAGTCTTTGTCCCATGCTGCCCTCTCAGTTGTTTCATACTGCTTTTGTGTGGAGGGAAATTCTGGGTAGGGGCACACATCAGAGAGTAGTTTCCCAATTTAGTCTTTCTCAGCTGGTACAAGGCCAGGGACCCCAGGGAGTGCTGGCTGACTTCAGACTGTCCTGGGGAGGACATGAGGGAGGGGCCAGGAAGGATGTCAGAAGCTTCTTCCACAGTTCCCCATTGCTCCCCACAACTGGGCTTTCTTGACAATTGCCCAGCAAAGACAGCCCTTCAACTATTTGCTGCAACTCTGAAGAAGTGTAGCTTTTATTCTCCTCTGCTGCCTTTGTCCAGGTTAGGCTTGAATAATGGCTGCCCTCAGAGCCAAGCCCCCATGATCTGAAGTTGTTATTGAAAAGCAATGATTAGCAATTGGTCTATGCGCCCCAGCACTCCCTAGCCCCCCAGCAATCTTTTTATACCCCTCTTTGACACTCGCAAGCTATGCCAAGTTTCAGTCCTACTGTGGCCTGTCATGAGAGTGGGGGATGGGCTGTAGTAACCACCAAGCGGATGATGGAGAAGTCATAAAAGATTGCCAACATGGCTGCTGTGGCTGATGCAAGGCAGCACAAAATGGCCTAACCCGCGACAGGTTTTCTTCCCGGAATTGGTGGTGGTTTGCGCCAAAAGTGCTAACCTTAAATCTGCCCTCCGCCCTAGCAACAACGGTGACCAATCCCAGAAATCTGCCTTCCACCCTAGCAACAATGGTGACCAATCCCAGCCTGACACGTGTCCCTGCATGCTTCCAGCCTATATAAGCCTGTGCACTTCCTCAATAAAGCAGACACGCCTTCCACTCTCCCCTGAGGGCTGTCTCCTGAGTCGTGTGCTGTGTGTCTCTGTGACTGACTCAGTACGGCCACTTACCCCCAGCCATCAGCTAACCAACAGTGGAGAGAGCAGGTCACTGGCATTTACTTCAATTTACCAACCTCTTTCTCCCAATCTTCCCTGATTGCTGCACAGTGCTGTAGTGGACTTCTGAGTTTCAAAATAGTTGATTCAGATGGTTCCTGCTTGTGTAATAATAGTTGTTCTGGAGTAGGGCACTGCTGCCTGGAGTTTTCTACTCCATCTTCCCACAATCCTTGGAGGATTCTAGACTATAGGCTCCATGAAGGCAGGGGTTATTGTCTTTTACATCTTTGGATTCCCTGCTGAGCCTGCCATTCAGTGAATGGGTGCTTCCTTTGGAGCCTCTATTTTAGAGGATCCAAAACCAACCGTTTTAAAGATGGTGGTAGCACAATACATTTTAATTGTAGACCCTGAAGACTATAGAAGGAAGAGTACTGGAGTTTTTTGGGACAGAACAGTAAACAGTTATGTTAATTGAAATAGAATTCTTAGTTTACCAGGGAAGAGAATTTTATTTTCTGATTACCCTGGTTTCAACCAGGTTACCATGTCAGCCCAGCCTGGTGTCTGTTGAATGGGCAATGAGTTCTTAGCTACGATACTAAAAGTACAAGCGACAAAATAAAAGATAAACTTTATAAAAATTAAAAATTTTTTGTGCATCAAAGGATATTATCAGGAAATGAAAAGACAACCTACAAAATGGGAGAAAATTTGCAAATCATTTATCTGATAATGGTCTAGTATCCAGATTATATTCCTACAATTTAAGAGTAAAAAAAGACAACCTAATCAAAAATGGGCAAAGTACTTGAATAGGCATTTCTCCCCCAAAATACACAAATGGCCAATAAGCATGTGAGACAGTAATCATTATAATTAGCCATTAGGGAAATGCAGATCAGAACCATGATCACATGCTACTTCATACCAACTAGGATGGCTATTAAGAAAGAAAACAAGACACTAGAAAACAAGGGTTTGAGAGGATGTGGAGATGTTAGAACCATTGTGCTTTGCTGTATGAATGTAAAATGGTGCACCCACTGTGGAAAACAGTGGTTTTGGTGGTTTCTGAAAAGGTTAAACATAGAGTTACCACATGATCTCGCAGCTCCACCCCTAGGTGTATATGCCAAGGAATTGAAAACATGTTTGATCTTTGCAGCACTATTCACAGTAGACAAAGGTGGAGATAACTCATCTGTGCTTCAGCGGATGAATGGATAAACAAACTATGGTAGAGACATAAAAGAGCCCATATTTATGATTCTATTTATATGAAATATCAAGAATAGTGTCAGAAAGCCAGGGGCTCAGGAGGAGAAGGATTGGGGAGAAAACACTTACTAGGTAGGGGGTTTTACTTTGGAGTAGTAGAAAATAGTTTGGAACTAGATAGAGGTGGTGATTGTACAAAATTATAAATGTACTTAAAGGCCATTGAATTGCCCACTTTAAAATGTCTAAAATGTTATGAGTTTCATCACAACAAGTAAATTTTTTTTTTTAAATTAATTTATTAGGGGTGCAAGGGTAGTTCAGTGGTAGGATACTCACCTGCCATGTGGGAGACCCAGGTTCCTTTTCCAGCCCATGCACTTCCCCCCGCCCCCCTCCAAAAAAAAATCCAACAAATGGTGCTGCCAGTAATAGGTTAGTCACATGGAAAAAGATTGAAATGTGACCCCCACCATACAGCATATAAAAAAATCCTTTCTTAAATTGTGGCATAGGAAGAAAACTCTATGCAGGAACTGGGTAAGGGAGAAATAAACCATAATAGTAAAAACAGTAACAACAATATCACTAAAATAAAAATAACTACTAATATTAAAAAAATTAATTTTTCTCCCTTAGGCTATTTCTTTTTTCTTTTTTTTAACTTTTTAAATTGCAAAATATAACATACAAAGCAAAGAAAGAAAAAAGCAATAATTTTCAAAGCACACTTCGACAAGTAGTTACAGAACAGATCCCACAGTTTGTCATGGGCAACCATTCCACCACCTCAGATTTTTCTTTCTGGCTGCTCCAAAACACTAGAGGCTAGAAGGAAGTAATACAGTGATACAGTAGTCATATTCGTTTGTTTACTCTTATTTTCTCTGTTATATCTCCTCATTCTCTTAGATCCTTCTCTGAATACATAGGGATCTTTGGCCATTGTCCATTCTTTTTCATGTTGAGAAGGGGTGTCCACACTGAAGGATGGGGGATGTAATTAATTGATCATCTTGGAGAGGGTGGTCCAGGGCTTATCTGACCCAGGAACTCTCCGGGAATTATCTGTTCAGGAAAGCACACCTAGTGCATGAGACCTTTATAGAGTCTCAGTTAGAGCCCTAGGTGTTCTCAAGAGTCAGCACGAGTGGTTTTTGGTTGGGGTTTAGCAAACTATGGCAATTAGCACTATGTTATTTTATTACACTTTTCCCCCCTTTGGTCAAGAAGGTGTAATGATTTTTCTTGCAGAATTGGGCTTAGAGAGAGGCCACATGTGAATAACAAAGAGGCTTCCTGAAGAAACTCTTAGGCCCTTTAGGCTATTTGTTGTGGCACCCACTTTGTTTTCTATTTTGTGAAAGTAGACTGTCAGGAGTTGAACTCTGATTCATAGCCCATTTTGCTTAATCCCACTAAAATGTTTAGTCACCAGCACCAGAAGTTTTCTGCCTCTGTCAGTGGATGGCTCTCTAGGAGAGTGTTTTCAGGACTAGATCAAAACTCTGTGGCTGAAAATGAGTTGGCAGAACCACTAGGCTTGCCATGGGAAGAATGGGATGGGGAGTGAGGACCAAGTGCAAAGTGCACTCAGCCAACTGTCATGCTAGCCTCAGTGGAATAGAAATTGCCCAAAGCTTGAAAGGGAGCTGTGTCTCTACACAAATAGGTTTAAATTGAACATTAGGGACTGAGGGCTTATGCTTCTAATTATGGTCAAAGAAGGCAGGAAGAACAGGCAGTTGTTGGCAGCAGGTGCCACACAGTGGAGGAGCCTAGAAGCGCCTCTGCTACTCTCTGCTTGTAGAGACAGCAAGAGAGGGTGGGTATTTGTGATAAAATGTTGTGACCCTTTCAATGTTGTGACGCCATTGAGTCCAAAGCTGCCTTTTCCGCAGTGTAATCACTTACTCTGGTTTTTCCTTATGCTTGTTTTACATTTTTCCTTCCACAAGTTTAACCTATTTCTTTCCTTATTATTAGTCATCATTAATTACTCTTCTGTAGTAACTAGTCTACAGCAGTAGGGCAGTGGTTAGCCGCTGGACTCTGGAGGCAGGAGTTCCCAGCTTTACATCAAGGCTTGACCACCTGGTGCTACTGTTACCTGGGCAAGGAAGTTACTTAACTTCTCTGTTTTTTAAGTTTCCTCATCTATAAAATGGAGATAATAGAATGTAGGCTTGTTGAAAGGATTGAATGAGTATTTCAAAGTAAACCATTTAAGTGCTATATTGTCATTATTGTTGAAGTATTTAATTATGTAGATGTGCCATATTTTAATCATTGCGCACTTAGGTTGTTTTAATTTGCTTTAGCCTGTTTCTTCATGTTCTTATCCTTAGAGACATGGAAGTGGCGCCCTTAAGTTTTTCTGTCAGAAAATATATTCTGTTCAGCAAGCCATGATTTTCTGAACACAGTGGGCACAGAAATGAAAGCGGCTGATGTTTACAGAGAGACAATGAAACTTTCGTTTCTCCATTTGGGGTTATTTGCTCTTCTCATTGTCTCTTTGGCTTGGCAGTTTGTCTTCTTTATATCAGAGCTTTTAAGGTTATTGTAGGGATCTGTTTTGCTGCGGGTAGAGTAGAAATTCAAGTTTCCCTGGAAAAGGCTAACTAGTTGGCACAAAATGAGTAACAATATCTGAGCCCCTGTGAGGAGAGCAGGAGCTGCCTCTTTACAAAGGGCTGCATCTATTTTTGGCAAAAACACCTGGAGACCTTTTTATACTTCCTGAAAGCTCCAGTCCAGGCCTGGACAAAGGCTTTGCCAGCAGGGCCTGCCTTCCACACTGGGGAAAGCTGGGCCATGCCCTCAACCACTCCTGAACTGAGATTGATCCTTCCCCCCAAATCCCTGTGAATCTCTACCCTCTGCATTTCCTTCCTTTTTCTAAGGAATAAATGTCTTCTACAAGTATAGTGGAAGAAACATAAACTTTGAAGTTATAAAACATGAAATCCTGGGCGGGCCACGGTGGCTCAGCAGGGAGAGTTCTCACCAGACCCGGGTTTGATTCCTGGTGCCTGCACATGTCAAAAAACACCATCAACAACAAAAACCCATGAAGTCCTGGCCATTATCTACTTAAATGAGCATGGACTGGTTACCAAATCTTCTCTTGTACAGGGTAAAGCTCCCTACATCACTAAAGGAGAGCCAGGGTGTGGTGCATGTCTGGCATACATAGGTGCTCCTCAGACAACAGCACTTCTTCATCCAAGTCCTGCTCATCTGCTCTTAGGCCTGTCTTCTTGTTCCTAAAATCATGATCTTGTTCTTATTGTCTCCACAACTTCATTTCCAGCTTTGAGGTAGAAGTCTTGTTTATGCCAGCACCTACATGTGACCCAAATTTAATTCACTGTTATTTTCCCACAAAGGAGCTCCTCTTCTAGATTACCTTAGTTCTGTTAACAAGGCCATCACATTGTTTAGTGGCCTACCAGCCACCGTGTCTCGGTTAGGAAGAGGAATCCCTACTCTAGGATGGCCATGAGTTAGACAAGCATAGATGAGCAGTCTATATGATGTGCATATAGTCACCAAAGATCACAAAGGCAGTAACGAAAACCCCATCATTTCCATGACTAAAACTTGGGACTGTATGGAATATTTTCAAGCTATTAATTCCTCATAAGGAAAAACCTGTAGCAGCCAATTCTGGTTGTGTTGTACAGAGGACCTGTGCTCTGTACCATGGGAGAGACTGAGAAACCAGGGAATGCCAACGCTTAGTGAACTCAAGTACTTCACAGAAGGAAGTAGTGGCAGGCAGGGGGGACCAGGTAGGCAGGTAACCAGGATCACCTGGATTAGCAAATGTTAACCATTAGAGAAAGTGTGCACATGAAATTAATTAAAACTAAGCTAATAAATGGAAGCATAAATCAGAGGTAATTTCCTCTAACATCATGAGCTGGAGTCTATTATGGTTTATTCAGAGCAGCAAGCAGTGATCAACTGATGTGTTTCTGGAGTGCCATACTTTCTGATAATTGGATAGTTATGGGAACAAGCAGTATAACTGATGAAAGAGTTAAGACACATTTAGAGAGACAAACATTTTGATTATTTTATTTTTGTAATTTTAAAATTTTCTGCCATGAGACAGGAATGCATATGATAGAAATGGCTCAACATCTTCACATGAAACGCTTGGATTCATTTTCATTCACAAGTTTTTCTAAAAACATCTAACAATCTCATAACCCCACTCATGTCCAACCATTAATCACAGATTTAATTGACCATTAAACAGTAGTTGCCAGCAACAGATAGCTGGGATGCTTTCTATGAATTAGTAGTGTCTTTTGAAACTACCACCCATGAGTATTGTGAGCGTCTCATGGCAACCCCCAAGGTGACTGATGCCCCCCAAATAAACTTGCTTATCATGGAGACCTGTATCCCTCAGGTACTTATAAAAATGTTTTCCTTCTCCTAGACCTACTTTTTCATCCTATGGTATTTTTCTTGCAATTAACAGCACATGCTGACCTGATGGTTTAAATCATCGTTGCTAAAAGGCAAATACAGATACCTGATACTGGTGCTCTCTGGAAACTTATGTACAGAGCAAACTAAAAAAACATGGGTTGCTTGGAATCTATACCCAAAAGAACTAGTTTGAGGTGGTTTTTTTTTTTTTAATAGTTGTAAACAAAAGGAAAGAGATATACACAGACATATGTATACACATAGACACAGAGTCCGTTGTGACACGCACACCGTCACACACACCTGCACCCTGACACACAGCGTGTGAATATAAACTTTGTAAGTGTCCTTGGCAGTTCACTGGAGCTTTTATATTACCAAATGATGATGAAATACCTGATTTGCATTACTCCTGAGAAGATACTAGAAGGGAATGACAGTTCTGATGCACTTTGGAATGGCACAATCACGTAAAATGCTTGCACACTTAAGACTTCTGAACACATCCAAAGTTTCTAAACATGAGCTGACCCCCCCCAAAATCAAAACAAGGCAGCATGTTAAAAAAGAAATCAAAACAAAAAGTCTTTTTATAATCAAAGTATAAACAAATATTTAAGAAATGCATACTTGCCAGTAATTACTTTGAAAATAGGAAATATGTACTTAAGAAAAATACAGCTGTCTGATACAACTTAAAAAAGCAACTTCCCAATGCATAATAATACATGCATTGCCCCAAAGAGCAGAGGGTAGCCCCACTAGAACGGCAAAGCTTACAGCAACTCTACCAGAGAAAAAATACCATATACATCAAGTCTGTTAAAAGTATGCAATTTATAAAAAATTACTGTCACTGTTATTCACACTTCTGTAAAAAAAGAATTGCAATTTGATGAATATCTTATCCCTCCATATAAACTGTATAAAAATTATAACCAAACCAATGAATTTCAAGCACCAATTCAATCACTTAAGCTTACTGTATTTATATTTCTTCTGTTATTGAGGGAACGGATTATAATGAAGGCTAAGCTAAATTAGGCAGGTTATTATTACAGTTTAGTTTTATAGGCATGTGGTCTCTTTCCTTTCCATTCACTTGAATGCCAGACATTAAAAAATGCTTAAGCCAGTAAAGGATCCTTGGGGGAATCCATTATTTCCAATTATCAATGGCTTAATATACATTAAAAGCTCTTTAACAAACAATACTTTCTTAGTTCTAGGATTAAACAGATTTGCACGCAAGAAATTAAGGGACTGTTCCTCATTATGACTTTTTAGAAAAGGCAGCACCTACATAGTAGACTAACAAGCACGTCGGGACAGTTACCGGTACTGTAAGAAGACAGCATTAGTATTCAAGGCAACATCATTGCACATGGCATTACTGAAGTTTTTCTTAATTAAAAGATTTCCATTAGACATTTGGAGTAGGAGGATATCTCAATAAGCACATTTTTTTCTAGTTTCTTTTCTGCATCAGGCAAAACAGGCAAAAAAAAAAAAAAAAAACCACAAAAGCACAGCCTGAACCAGCAGATGCGTAACAGTGTTTCTGATATGTCTGGTTGTTCCTGAAGAAAACATGTTCAGATAATGAGGGTAATTTAAAATCAGTATAACTGCTGGTTTTTTTTTCAGTCTTTCCCTACTATTAAGTTTGGTTAATTTTCAATGCATACCAAACTGAACTTTTAGGTTTGCTGTTGGCTGTATTTGAGGGACTGAAAAATAAGATTATTGAAGAAAACAAACTACATGGAAACCCAAATCTCCATCAGTGGTGACCCTCCATCACTTCCCATCCTCTTATCTGAACTTTAACACAAAAATAGCACGCATGCAGTTGAAGGAGTTGAGAGATTCTCGCTGCGGTCACGGTATGAGGATAGGGGTGAATGGTGCTTGCTGGTCCTCAGTCAAAATGGCTTCGCCCTGTTCCTCAGCTGTCTCGTCGGCAGGCTCTTCATAAATAGGCTCACCAAGGTCTTCACTGCCCCCATCACTCTGCTCCTCACTGGGCTCCTCACTGGGCTCCACAGTCTGCTCCAGGCTATTCTCACGAAGTGTGGGAGAACTGCTTACTCTACTTTCTTCTTCAGCTGTCTCATTTAAGGGCTGAGAAGGAGGCGGTGTGGGAGTATTAGATTGCAAGACACTTTCAATGGAAGAGATGGGGGCTTTGGTTAGGGTAGTATCTGCTGCAACCTCATTCTGAGGCAAAGGTAATTTTTCAACAAGTTTCCACTGAATGATGCTCATGTCTTTTCCACCAGTTGAAATCAGATGACTGTCATTGTGGGTAAAACTGACATTGGTGACGTGGCTGCTGTGAGCACTGAACTTATGACTGGGAGCCTATATGAAATAAATCAGATAATGAAAATTAAGCTTATCCTTTGTATGCCTGCTTATTACAACAACAGAGGTGACTAGTTAAGGGAAGTAATTCACTTGTGAGACAGGTAATTCAAATTAAAGTCCTGAAGTAATCAAATCTGAGGAAAAGCTAGCAGTAATTTTCTTTTAATAACAAAACAAAATAATTGAACATGTACCATTTCAGACTATATATTTAAATAAAGTTAAGAGTCTCTTCTGAAAGTCTGGTTAATAAACTTGGCAGAGCTTAGTAACTATTCTGTTGGGACAGCTATTTCTCGGTTAGCAAGATACAGACGTGGTTTACAAAACAATCCCATTCATTTTACAATGTTCATTGTGTGTGTAATGAATAATATTTAAAAAATGTTTACAAGAAATTTAAAATTGCCCCAAAATCAAAAGGGTAAAACATCATCAGCTGCTACTTCTATAGCTGTCCTTTCCTTTGTCTTAATGAGGAAGGAAAGAGAAGACAAGCAGTCACCTGTCTGGATGTTCACAGATGGCCCTATTTCCCCTCTGTGCATCACAATATTACGGAGAGTAAATAATCAGCAACTCTATAAATATTTTCTTGCCATTGATAAAAAATTTACCTCCACACAAAAGGCCCTTATAACTCTAGTTTCCATTAAATTCAGTTTACCTTTGGTTTAGAGCATGGATACTGAAACAGATGAACTTTGCAAAAGTCATCAGCGACAGCTATCACCTTTCTGTTGTGGGAGCGCACCAGAGCATTGATATCTGTCCCATCGGATCCTTCTGGCCAGACCCCTTTAATATGCAAAGAGAAGGTTGTAGAAAAGTTAGCCTGAAAAATATATGTGCCATGTTACATATATTTATTTGATTTTAGAATGTGATTAGCTGTCTTCTGTGTACAAACTCTTAGCTGTTTAACATTTCTTTCAGAAATTTCTTGGCAGATCAGCACAGTTATTCATTCAAATGATGACATTTTATCTAAAATTAAACTACTAATTAAGCCAAAATAAGCTTAAGATGGAAAACTTACAGACATAGAATACTTAATAGTAACCAGTAGGTGGTGCTAATAAAGTATTTTAGTTTCCGCTTGGCATACCTCATGTAAAAAATGTTCCTTTTTACATTTTCTAGTTGGAGGGAAATTATCCATTACTTGTTAAGGCAAGGTGCAAAACAAAGCTAAAGCACTAAGTTATCAAAACGTACTCTGGTTAAGTATGTAAAGTTTAAAAACCTTTTCACTGCCTCCTTTCAGGCACTTCAAAAAAGAACCTCATAGATATTCTTTCTTAAGGAAATGCACAGGCCATCAACTAATCTAGCATGCTACCCTATGGAATTTTCCTGGAAATATTTTTATGTTCAAAGATAAGACATACCGTATTTAGTTACTATCAATCATGAGGCACTGTAGATCAATCATGTTTGACAGAAACACAAACCTCTATACAGGCTAGATTAAATTACAGAACACTTAAGGGTGAAGTGTTGGCCTGCTGAGGATGAACGCTACTCTATAGAACAACTGTGTTTTTTGTAAATTTGCTAGGACAAGTTAAAACATTTTCTTAACTTACATTTATTAATAAGTAAATATCTTATTAAAATAGCCAGATAAATTACCAGCTATTTGTCCATTCCTTGAGTTTCACTATAGAAGAATGAAATTATCTATTTATAGACTAGAAAGAATTATTTTAAGTTTCTTTCTGGCCAGCCAGGCTTCTCCCTATCTAATAGCATATGTATTTAGAATAGTCACTATAGTGGCTGTTTTTCTAATACTAACAGCATAAAGAAATATTCAGATCTATAATCAGGCCCTCACTGGAGGGGAAAAAAAACCAATTTTCACAAGGCACAGAGATACTATTAAAGGAAAAACATTAATATTTTGGATATTGTTAAAGGTACATCCATATCCAGTAATTGCCAAGAATAACTTGCATTTTTAATTCTTGGCTAACAAGGCTTAATTATTTTAACTTTTATATTTATTGTTTGACCTTTTCTGAGGGATGCCTAAAGATTGGGAAAGGTAAACTTAGATTCTAAAAATGTAAAAAACATCAGATTAGGAATGATGCCCAAATTTTATCTTTAAATAGTATTTATTAAAAATGCCTAGACAGGGTGTATGGGTAGTTCAGTGGTTAGAATGCCCGCCTTCCATGTGAGAGTGTGAGAGTCCTGGGTTTGATTCCCGGACCATGCACCCGAAAAAAAAAAATGCCTAGACAACCATAAAGATAACCCAATTAAAAAATGGGCAAATGCCTTGAATAGACATTTCTCCAGAAAGATATACAAATGACCCATAAGCACAAGAAAAGATGCTTAACATCATTAGTCATTAGGGAAATGTAAATCAAAACCACAATCAGGTACCACTTCATACCCACTAATATAGCTATAAAAACAAAAACACAGAAAACAAATGTTGACAAGGATGGGGAGAAAGTCAAACACTCATGTACTGTTGATGGGAATGTAAAATGGTGGAAAACATATATATGTTATCAGCATAATTTTCAAAAACAGAATTTTACCTGGCATATAAAAACCATGACTATACTTTGACAAATGGTGCTGGGACAGCTGGAGATCCATCCACATGTGAATGAAGTTGGATTTCTACTTTATACCATATGCAAAAATTATCTCAAAATGAGAAGGCTAAATGTGAGAGCTAAAACTAATAATTCTTAGGAAACATAAGTGCAAATCTTTGTGACCTTTAGTTTCTTAGATACAACACCAAAAAAGCACAAGAGATGAATGAAAAAGTAGATGAAAAATAGGTAAACTGGACTATATCAAAGTGAACAGCATCTGTGCTTCAAAAGACACTCCCAAGAAAAGTGAAAAGACATCAATATCCATTACCATAAAGAATTCTTCCAATTCAATAATAAAGGCAAATAACCCAATTTCAAAATGGGCAGAAGGACCTGAATAGGTATTTCTCCAAAGCATATTTACAGATGACAAATAGTCATATGAAAAGGTGGTCAACATCATTATCATTTGGAAAATGCAATGAAATACCACTTCATACCCAGAGAATGGCTAGAATCAAGAAGATAGTTAAGTGTTGGTGAGGATGAGGAGAAACTAGAATCCTCACACATTGCTGGTGGGATAGTAATGTGTAGAAACTTTGGAAACAGTTTGGAGGTTCCTCAAAAGGTTAAACATTGTTATGATATGACCTGGCAATTCCACTCCTAGGTATATACTCAAGAAAAATGAAAACATTTCCACATACAAACTTGCACACGAATGTTCACAGCAGCATCTGAAAAGTGGAAATACCCCAAATGTCCATCAACTGAAAATGGATAAACAAAATGTATACACAAAATGGAAGATTACTCAGCCATAAAAGGGAATGAAATGATCAAAGACCTAAATATAAGAATCCTGTATTAGGCAATGGTTTGACTATGTCAAAAGCATGAGCAACAAAAGAAAAAAACAGATAAATGGGACTTCAAAGTAAAAAGTCAACCTTCAGAATGGGAGAAAAATATGTGGAAACCACATATTCAATAAGGGCTTAATTTCCAGAATATATAAAGAAATCCTACAACTCAATGACAAAAAAGAATAGACATTTAGCCAAAGAAGATAAACAAATGGTCAGCAGGCACATGAAAAGATGCTCACTGTCAGCCATTAGGGGAATGCAAATCAAAACCACACGAATAGCTACTATTAAAAAAAAAAAAAGAAGATAAGTTTTGGAGGGAATGTAAAATGGTACAGCCGCTGTGGAAAATTTGGCCGTTGTTCAGGAAGTACATATAGAATTAACTATATGACCCAGTAATCCTACTTCCTACTTCAAAAGAACTGAAAGTACGGCTTTGAGCAGCTATTTGCATACTAATGTTCACAGCCATGTTACAACTACCAAAGGTGGAAGCAACCCAAGTATCCATCAACCGAATGGCTAAACAAAATGTGGTATATACATACAATGAAATATTCAGCCATGAAATTCAGATACATGGGACAACATGGATGAAACTTGACGACATCATGTTACAAGCCAGGCACAATAGGACAAATATTGTCTGATTCCACGGATATGAAATAATTAGAATAAGCATATTCCGAGTCAGAAACTAAAATAAATACACGTAACAGGGGCTGAGGTAGAGGTAGGAAATGGGAAGTTAATGCTTTATTAGTACAATTTCTGTTTGGGGTGGTGGAAAAGTTTGGTAATGGATGTTAGTGTACATAGCATAGCATTGTGAATGCAATTAACTCCACTGAATTATATATTTGAATGTGGTTCAAAAGGGAAATTTTGGGGTGTATATATTACGAGACTAAAATTTTTAAAAACCATAGGACTGTGCAACACAAACAGTGGACTCTACTGTAAACTATTGACCGTAGTTACCAGTATAATTATAATAATACTGTTTCATCAGTTGTAACAAAGGCATCAATCACCCTAATGTTAAGAACGAGGAAACTGTTTGAGGGGGAATACATGGGAACTCTGTATTCTCTGAATGTTTTTTTTTTCTGTAAACCTACAATTTCTCCAACAGAAAAAAAAAAAGGATGAAGTACTGATTCATGCTATCAAGTGGATGAACCTTGAAATAATTATACTAAGTGAAAGAAGAAAGTAACAAAGGCCCACATGTATGATTCCATTTATATGAAGTATTCAGAATAGGCAAATCCATAGAGAAAGTAGTTTATTATGAGGCAGAGGTGTGTGTGTGTGAATTTTAATGGCTGCAATATTTCTTTTTGGGGTGATGAAAATGTTCTAAAAGTAGACAGTGATGATGGGTGCACAACTCTGTGACTAATCAAAGCCACTGAATTGTATACTTTAAATAGGTGAATTATATGGAATGTGAATTTCATCTTAAAACTTATTTTAAAAATGCCTTTATAAATTTAAAAGCTTTAATTTTCACTTGGAGAAAAACTGGGAAGGCTCAGCAGTAGCAATCTGCACTATTATATATATATATATTCTTTTTCTTTTCTTTGTCTTTCATATTTACTAGGGACCAAAGTCTGCTGAATTCTATAGATTCAATCCTAACGCATTTGATTTCTCTGAATCTGGCATACAGTGATAACACTAAATAACACATGTTGAATATTTTTTGTTACAGATTTAAGCAAGTGAATAGTATATATAAAAATCCCACAAATAGTTTCATCACATTCAGTGTCTTATCCTTACCAAAGACGTGAAAACCTAGTACACAGGTATATGTCGTCCAATCGATGTCCTTACAACCCGATCGATTCCTGATTAGTTTGCAGCCATGTGAAATGTCCCCTTTAAATTTAGAAACAGGAAGTATAATCATAGTGCTTGTGTACAAATGTATTTGAAAGTGCATCTTGATTCAAACTAGTCACGTTTACTTGTATTTATAATCCATACACTGAAAAACATCAAGACACATTTAAAAAGGAAAAGAAAGTGTTTACAGATTTCTATAACAATTTTTATAGAACTACAAATTGCTTCCCACTGAAGATGTTCTTTTTTCTCTAAACATAAGTGCCCATCTATTATATTTCTCCCTGCCTCCAAGAAACGTTAAATACAAAACTATTCAGAGCAGCATCAATCTCACTGAGTAATTTATTACTACATGTGCCTTCACTTCTACATCATTGAATTCATTACTTTCTTGGAGAAGTGAACCACATTTGAGATTCTCATTTCTTAGCTCAGTAAATGTGCTTTGTAAGGTTAGGGAGGTCAGCATGCAGTCTCTGCACAATTAAAATTCCACGCAGCTTGTACATTAGCACCCCTGACACATTTGAGCCCATAAGTCATCATTCATACTTACAGTACAATATCTCATAGTCTCCTGAGTTAGACATTATATAGTTGTTGTCTGGGGACCAGTCGAGGTGTGTGATATAGCTGGAATGTCCCTAGAGAATAATAGATTAACTGTTAGAAAGCACTTAGCAGTTTAGAACGATAAATAGTTATCCAGTACCGTTTCCTGAGTAACCATTTGTCTGAAATTCCTAAAGGATAGGGAGCAGTATCCCAGCCTCTAGAAATAAACAGAGTCCACGGTACTTCCTTAATTCTTTCCTACTGGATCTTGTTGCAAGGGGAAGATACCAGTGATACATGAGGAGTTCTGGCAGGACTCTGGAACAAGGCGGACTTTAACAAGATGGAAATGCCAACCAAGCATTTGGCACTTGGGAGAACCCTGCTGGCCTCTCCACTTAGATACCAGCAATAAGCATCTACTACCTATGCTAGTCTTCCATCAAAGTCAATCTCTTGGATGATGCAACCGATACCACACTCTCAGGCCTTATTTCAAGTCACTGGTGCTTCCATTAGAGTGACTCTATTTTTGAGAGTGAAATATTGATTCCTGGATGTGATAAGGAGAACAGTTTTCCGGGGCTGCCTCAAGTACCCATGGTATTCCCAGAGGCTCCTAGAGTGTCCTAGAAAAACTCCCATCTTCAGAAAAGATTACAATGCACTCCTTTAGAACAGCTAGACCCAATTAAATATTGTGATTATTTAAATATTCCTTAAAGAGTAAGACTGATTTTTTTCTGCTTAGATTTCACTAATACTGTGGTAATTAAAACCAAAAACCAGTAAATGCTGTACTTCGTGGTTTCACATGTAAGCATGCGATGATTTCCAATAAACTATTTCAGATAAATCATAGGTCTTATGGTCCACCAAATCCAAAGCAGTCTCAGGCATTCACTTTTATCACTGTTGTTTATGGTGAACTAGCCTTCTGCTCACATGATTTTATTTTTTTAAGTTAAGAAATTCACATGCCCCTTAGGCTATAGTTTTAATGATTTACACAAGATATTCTTATAGCCTAGTGCGATGTCTTGAACCTTTCGGAAGCTGTGATCACTACCACAGTGATGCATGGCAAATACATATATTTATACATTTAAATTAATTAAAATCACGTGGATTTGAGGGCTGGGAGGCTCTCTGAAATTGTTGGAGGTGGGGTGGTCTGTTGGAATGAAGTTGGTTAGTTGGGATCACTCCCTAGACACACAGGGGACCCAATAACTTAAGAAGGATCAATTTTTAAAGCTAGAAAGACATGTGGTTATTGGACATTTTCTGAGTGGCAGTAAGTTGGGGGTCATACAAATCCTTTTTCTTACTGCACATGGTTTTGGTGTCTGAAGAAGTCATGCTTCTAAGATTAAGAACACTGCTGCTCCATGAATGAAGGATTTAACCAGATTAATCACGGCAAAGTACAATCCTCTCAGAAGTATTCATCCTATGGTAGAAGTACCAAAAATTATCTGAATCCTTGTGAAAAGCTTTTCACTTAGAAGGGCATCAAAAGCATTGTATATTGATATAACATTTGTGTAACTCACATCTGTATTAAACACAGAATATGTTCAGAAGTTAAATCTATATCAAGTATTTCCAAAAATGACTTGAGTTGGAAAAGTCCCCAGATTTATAAAGACTTTATGGAAGTTACCAACTCATGTTGAAAACTGAAGTATTTTTTTCTCTGGTATAGATGTCAATAAATAAGGAAAAAAGATTAAATGCCACTGCTGGGACTTACAATGTTATCTTCTAAGACACTACTCTCAGATGTCCTTTTATGCCTCAGGTAACTCACAACCCCATGGGAAGATACATGCACAGCCTTGGAGGAAAATAGCCTCAAACTTTACCGCAAAAAAACACAGCTGAAAGTATACTCTAATATATTTCCTTGGAAAGAAACAGAAGTAGTCTAACCTGGTATTATCAATACTGTCATTAAATAGTTGAATGGTGTAACCATAAAAATAAAAGTGACAAAGCCCAAGAATATAACTGGAAAAATATGAGAAATATTTTAGATAAATATTTGTGAACTAAATAATTGGTGGTTTGCAAATGAAAATTATCTGGGGAGTTAAAAAAAAATACCAAAGCCAAGAGTTAGGGATCTAACTTTTTTCTTAAGCAGATATCCAGGTGTCTCCTCAACATTTACAGCAGCAGTATCCAACTTTGTACAATATGTAGGTGAAACTGTTTTATATCTGCACAGTCCAATCTGCAACTTATCTGTGGCTTCTGACTACTTGAATTGGGCTAGAGCTCCTAGGGAACAGAATTTTACTTAATTTTGTGAACAGAAAGCTGAGGTTACTAGCAGCTGTACTAGATACAGGTAGAAACAATCCATTCTGTCTACTGATTTGAGATACCTTTTATTTGATAAATTTCCATATAAACACAGATCTATTTCTGGGCTCTTTTCTGTTCCATTCATCTATCTTCCCTATTTCCAGCCAACTGTGGTAGTTCCGTGGTATATGGAAAATTTCAGAACCACTTTAGGACTGTTTTTATCTAGTCCATATATATCATGTTGAAAATTTAAATGAGATTAAATTTAAATTTAGAGAATAATTTGTACAGAACAGGCATCCTGCTATTAATTTTCTTGTAGAATCAAGTTAAATCTATTTTGTCAGTCCTAAGTTTGTCTTTCAGCAATGTTTCACATAGCTTCCTGGGCTTTTTTTTTTTTTTATGTTTATTATTACTCTCTCATTACTATTGTGAATGAGATTTTGTTTTCTATCATATTTTTGACATTTTTTGCTGGTTTGAGGGAAAGGTGACTGTGGTAGGGGACAGACCAAGTGCGGCCTGCCACCTTTCCCTATAACCCACAAATACTCCTTGTACTCAAGACTAGATGTATTAGCCTAGTCTCGCTCCTGGGATGGGATGATAAATGTGAACTGATTGCTTTCTCAGGACTGTTCTGAGGTGGCTCTCATTCCCTAGCAGACAGTGGCTGGTTGACAACTCCTTCACCCTCTGCCTTGAGCATATGTAAACATGCACTGGAAATGACTTTTCTAAAGTATGTAGATTTTATGGCACTTGGTCCACCCCCAGCCAGCAGGGAGCAGAATCCATCAACTATGACATCAGAGAAAAGACATGCACAGACCATCTCCCTGCACAGGCCGGAGGAGACCACTGCCCACTGTTGAAGCTGACCTTGCTCTGTCTCTGAGTAAATGTTCACCCAATCCCTGTGTGAACTGTGCTTTTGTTGGTGACCCTGACACCTGCAAACCATGGAGTGGGACCGTTCTTCAGGGTGTCAAGCCTTGTTATGCTCTTTGCTACTCACAGTGCAGTGACTCCTTCCACAGGGATGGTAATTAGTGTTTCTCTTTACCTAGTGATTGAAGCATATATTGCTAGTTGCTTATCCAATCTGCCTGCCTTTGTTAAGTGCCCAGTTAGAAGATTGTATTTCCCAACCTCCTTTGCAACTAGGGGTATAAAAGTCATTAATGGAGCTTCTAGGAAAACTGTCTTAGCTGGGAGGAGGGCTCTTTTGCTCCTTGCTCATATCATTTTGGCTTAAAACTAAGATATTGATGGCTAGAGTTCCAGCTGCATCTTATGATATTGAAGATGGAAGCAACAATTAGGGTGATATAGTAGAAAAGATTCAGTCCCTGATCACTTCTTTTAAATAGGAACAAATCCCTAATTAGTTTAAGCCACTGGGTACCGCATGTAATTCCTGTTATAGTAATAATGAATCCTGCTACATTACTGAAATCCTGCATTAGTTTTATGGTTTCTTTCTTTGGGGGGGGGATTTCTAGGTAGATAGTCATAAAATCTGAAATCTTTTTCTTTTTGATGTGTATTTTCAGTACCCAAAATCATGGCAAAAAGAACACTTACAAATTTTACCAGCACTTTTGTCTATTCTAACAAACTTTGTAATGCTTTTAGTACGTCACTGCAACTTTAACATACTAAGGCTTAAATACCTAAGGTCTTTTAATAACAGAATTAAAAGTACAAAGGAATTTTGCTGAAATAGAAAGCTATTAAACTGGCAATTAGGTGCAGAATAAAATAATCTTAATCCTACTGCAAAATATAATAATAGAACCATTTAGGTGAAACAGGACACTTAAAATCTTTGAAGGAAAATACATGGTTGTCCATAGTTTAACTATTGTTAAACTTTTTTTGAACATTTATGGATGAATGTTAAATACTAAAAACACCCCTAGATTCAACCCAGGACATACTAATAATAATGCCAGTACTAATAATATCACCACCTAATATTTACTATTTTCTATGTAGAGTATTAAATTTAAGTACTTTGCATACGTGACCATGTTCAAATCTCACAGGCAACCTTAATCAGTTGAGGAAATTTAGGAGGCACTGGGTAACTTTCCTAAAGTTACTTACATTACTAAGAATTGGTAGAGCCAAGTTTCAAATGCAGGTCAGATGACTGTGGACTTTCAAATTAAGCACAGCATTTAAGCCATGCTTATCTTTTACTCATTTCTGTAATGCCAAAGATGCTGAGAAAGTAACTTAAAAGCATTTTAAGAAAAGGAATTTCTAAGTAAGCAGTGACCCTTTTGGTACATTTTCAAAACAGAAAGAAAAGCTGGGTTAAATCATGCTGAAAGCAACACAACTATAAAACCTCACAACATTGGCACTAGAAGGGATCTTGGAGATAACCTGCCAGTAGTCATCAAATTATTTAGTTAAAAACCTTTCTGATATATTAAATCTTACCTGGAAGCCCAATATGTAAAGCAAATAAAATCAATCCACACCAGCCCAGTCCAGCCTCACACCTCCTAATCCTCAAACTTTGCAGAAGACATGTTAAAAAGATCTGAACCCAAAGCATTCCTGTAAACTTTTCTAAAGCAGTAATTACAAAGTCATACATAGTACATATATAAAACAACCAAGAGTCCATGAATCCTATAATTTAATCAAACCATGTTGCTAGTATTTATTGAACACTAAGAAGATGGGAGTTTTCATGGGAAGCAGCATAAAAAAGAAGTGGGAACTAAGTTCTAAATTATATAATCGAATTAAGGAGCACAGCATGCCATATATGAGGCTGGAGGAGGTGGGGGAGGGGATTGGGAGAGCTAGAGGGCCGAGGAAGACAGGGTGCTCTCAGGGGCAAAGGCGGGAAGTAAGAGAGCAGATTCAGGCAGCAGAAGAGGAAATAAAAGGCTGCCAGAAACAAACAGTGCATAGGCTGGCTCCATCCTACTTTTCTTCTCTTCTATCCCTCTGGGGGCTACAGAAATAACACTTTTGAAGAGCAAAATATTCCCTAGGATATCACTGGGGTTCTTTCTAAGACATACAGTAAACAAACTTGTATAAGTGGCATCTTTTGCCACTTACTACCAAGTACAAAAAACCCTGTAGCAGAAAATGTACATTTACTCTTTTTGGGAGGGGAGGGGGGTGTGGTCTGGGAATCAAACCAGGCTCTCCCACATGGAAGGCGAGCATTCTACCACTGAACCACCCACGTACCTTCATTTGCTCTTAATGTAGATCTCTGAGGCAGGCACATGTGAGCACTAATGTACAAGAAGCAAACACTGGGCCATGCTCCATATCTTATTAAGGCTTTTGTAGATAATGTGATTTATGCCTGTCAGTGAACACTGTGATTGCCATATTCCTGTTTTACCAGTGACGTCGTAATGTCTATATTCCAGTGACATAATGACTAACTAGTCTAAAATATAAGAGACATACCAAGCTGGTTAATGTCCATGGTAGAGAAAAAAAGGACTCTTGTTTGCAGACTGAGGAGAAATAAAAGGCAAATGAAGCATCCTACTCTGCCCTTTATATTACTTCGAAATTAAGAAATTCTTTTAAGCATCAGAATGTATTTATTTTGTATTGGACCTATTTTTGCTCTGTTTCTGAAGTGACACAGATCATGAAGCATCTGTGAAAGCAACAGTTAGAGAAGGAGAAAAATGTGAAGTGACAGGGCATGTGAAAGAAGATTAAGTAAGCCAAACAGGCTTTTGGGTAGGCTCTTCTAACACAGGCTGAGGTTTTTCAAGATTCTAAAGAATGATCAGAGACACATCAAAGTCTGTTATCATCTTTGGAGACTATTTAATTTATTCATGTATTTAAATTGTATAAGGTATTTGTATTAGTTGGGATTGACTTGATGAGAGGGCTTAGAATCTGAAACTAAAGATTGTAATAAATAAATCTTGGTATAGTTGCCTCACTTTTCTCATCCCTCAAATGAGGAAGTTCCCTCTCTCCTGTCCCTTTATATGCTAAAAGTTTTATGATGCTAACTGTAAATAATATAGTCCTTTTGAGATTAGACTTAACATTTTTAAAGAATACCTAAAAAGAGGGAATATACAATATATCTCCATATTTGCAATTTGTGGTAAGTTTTTTTTGAAACACTGAACTCTTAAACACATGAGGATAAACTTCAGAGATTATGATAGGAGAAATAGGCAAATAGTTTTCAACCTGTGAAAGACCAAAGTTTTGTGAGCTTATGGAAACTGTAGTCAATGTCCCCTAGAAACAAAGATTAGTCTCTGAGAGTTGAACTTTAGAATTATCACATAATAAATCAAAGCAAAAAGAGGCAGAGTAGTGGAAGAATCTTAATGGTTCTAAAGCCAGCAATCTAGAGTATATCTGAGTGTATGTGTGAATCTACCCAAAGAAAGTGTTATTTTGATGGACAGGGCTATAGGCTGGTCAACAAAACAAAAAGGACTCAGAGAGATAAATGGTAGTGCTTGCCAAGTGTCCCCAGGTAGAAGGCCCTGCACTGAGACCAGTTCACGTGGCAGCTGTCACCCTACAGTAGATGTAGACAGACAGCAGATTTGCTCCTTAGCCTGCATGGTTCAGAGCAAGGCCCTGCCTGTAGTGACCTCATCAAGTACAGCTACTGACTGGGAGCCCGTACGTCAGCCGGCACACTCTGCCTACAAGAGACACTTACATCTTTGGGTACCACTCTTCTTCTCACTTGACATTTTCACATAAACTGATGCTGTGAAGAGGTATAGCTCCAATTGCTTGGTTACAACTTATTAGAGGGACGTTTCCTAAAGTTCTATGTATAGTATGCTTCTGTAGCTACAGTTATCATTTAAATGTTGACTGAAATGGCAAAATTATTGGAAATAAAACAGAAAAGAACATTTGTATTTGGAATTCTGAGAGTAGTTCTAGTTGCCATGGTTTAACAAAAACCTAATCTTAATAAAAATCCTACCAAGTAAAACTAATATCTCCAACTTTAAGAGAGTAAAACTCAGACTCAAGAGGTTAATCAACTTGCCTAAAGTCACTAACTAGTAAGAGGCTGATACAGCACTGATCCAGTTTTGTCTGCCCTACATCATAGTGGACAACAGATAAAAAAAGCAGTTTGTATGAGACTATAAGACCGGCTGGTATTAACAGACAGCTAGCAGAACTGACTGTTGGAAGCACAAAACAAAAGATAATTAGAAAAGCAGAATATTTGAGCCTTTCATTGTAGCTTCAAACAGTTCTATAAACTTTAGCAGTTCCTAAGTTTTTCTCCAGATAATACTTTCAGACACTAAAGATAAAAACTGCCTAACAGAGAAGGCCAAGTCTCATGAAACTGACATACTTTGCCATTTCTCAATGCTTCCAAGGTCATCCTGAGCACCCAATGTCATATACTACTGCTCTGTTTCCTTCTGTGTGACAGCACAGAACAACAATATGCACACTGAAATGTGAGCCATCATACCCTGGAAAGTGTGCACTACTAGGAGCTGGGAGAAGTGGGTTCTAGTCCTGGATCTGCCACTAAGTCAAGATGTGAACAAGGAAAAGTCATTTATATCTTCTCCGGAACTCAGCCTCTTCATCTGTAAAATGAGGGTTGATCTAAGTAAGTGACTGCTACAGTCTAATTATAACATTTTATGATTCCACAAGATTAAATCTTATTTGTATACTTTCTTCATTAAGACAGTGACTTAAGGAAATATTTTTAAAAGATTAAGATAAAAAAATAGTTAAGGAAAACCTGGTGCCTAGCAGGATAAACATCTTTCAGTGGAACACTTCATTTGATCATGTTGCACAATGAGGTATTGTGGTACCACTCCATATCACAAATACTAAGCTGATAAATAGAGTAAAACTGAATTTAAGAATATTAATGAATAATGATTTAAAGACAAAAGTATTTTGGGAGAGTTCTAAAGCTTTGAGGCTGCTCATAGAGAGTTTATAAATGGACTGTTCTCAGTATATGGTACATAATGTGCAAAAAATACCCCACATATAGGTCTCTCCTTCAAATGGTAAAGAGCCTGGTTTTGATGAAAAGTAGTGAACAAAATAAATTTCAGACCCAAACTGAAGTTTATTTTGCTTATTATAAGATACATATCTATCTAAAATCTAATTCTTCTATTTATGCCCCTAATACTAATGTTAAAAGATTTGTGCCATTGATTTATCAACTGATTCCCTAATCCTAAATAAATTTCCTAACATACCAAGCTATCTGATTTACTATTAAAAGGAACAGGTAAAATTTACCGAGTACTTATTATATGTCAAGCACTAGTGTAAATACTTTACATGTATATTAACCCATTTTAATCCTGTGAAGCAGAAACCACTATCACCCTCATTTTATAAATGAGACAACTGAAGAGAAATTTTAAGGAACTTGCTTTGCCCAAGGTTACACGAGCTTGCTTCCAATACAGATTGTATGATCCAGAATCTGTGCGCTTAACCACCAAGTGATACCACCCCACCTACCTTTCCTGTTTGCCCTCATTTGGACCGTGTGCTTCTTGGAGCAAGGAATAAATGTTACACATATTCCCGGTGCCTGAACATTTCTCTAGTGCCTAGCAGAGTAAGTCCCCAGTGCGTCTGCAAAACGGAATCTAATCCTCATTCTACAATTATCATTCATTCTGATATTAGAAATGGGCAAAAAATTAAAAGAAATATGCACCTATTAACTCTCTTAAATGCCAACAAATCTCCATACAAATTATTTCATTTTTAATGGAAGAGAGGTAACAGGCTATTGCGAGGGGTAGGGGTGGTCAGGAACAAGGGGCATTGAGATTAAAAATTTGAGAAACACTTTCATTTATGACTCACTCCATTTTCAAAGTGTTATTATTAAAAGAGTCTCCTATGGAAATATTTTTGATTTAAGAAACCACCTTAAAGCTAGTCAAATAGTAAACTCCCATTAACAGGAAGCTCCTTTTTAGAGTGTACAGGGAGTTGGACTATTCTGTTGTTAGGTAATCTCAGTTCTCAAAGACAGAGATTAAAGTTTAAAGCAGCTAATGACAGAAAACAATGGATGTACGATACAAACATTTAACTCTCTTTTTAACAGAAGTAAAATTTTCCAACAATTTACAACTTAATTTAACTTTACTACTTACGGTGCACTTTCCGTATCTGCTATATTTTCTTCCATTTTCTGAGACTACATAGAGGTAAATAAAGTTGTCATGAGATCCTACGGCCAGGAAGGTGCCATCTAGAATGAAACAGGATGAAGGTCTGACTAGAGAAATATATTATTTATTTACTGCTATAAATTGATTTATTATTTTAGCATACCTAGACCAAATGATGTTTACAAATGTTGTTAAATCACATCAATTTGACTATAATTTGATATTTGATGAATAAATTATTTCCCATTTCCCATCACTAAGCAGACTTGAAAAACTAATGGTCATTTTGACCAATATTCAATATCCTCTTGGTGATGCCCATACGCCTTAGGCTCTACCCTGGTTAGCTCGCACGGCCCTCAGGTTCTGGAGCAGGCTGGCGGGGATATCAGCATGATTTTATGGCAAAAGTACACAGTATGTGTGCGGCAACCTGAGCATACAACTGCTTTTTTTCAGCTGGGAAAAAAGGGTAGGTTCTCTTGGGCAGGCATGTGTTTTCTTCTTTTATACTGTCCTTTTTTACCTCACAGTGCTATCTATCTATGCACATAACAGAATGTCAATAAACGCCCATTTGACCTTTGGATTTTAATTACTATATTTGCACTGGTTATTTGCTATTACACCACTTAAAAAACAAACCAAAAACAGAGTAACTTTTCTTCTCCAAGATAACTTCTGCCAGGCTGTGTCTTGAAGCAAATACTGTTCCTTCTTTATTTATTTAATTCAGAGCATTTTCTATGCTTCTTTTGAAACAACTGAGAAGCTTAGACACTAAGCTGATCCAGTAACTATTAGAATGTATTTCCAAATATAAAAAAAAGTCACTCAGACTAACTCCAGGGAATAATGGTATGAATCAAAACTATATTCATAGGAAGAAAAAGGATTAGAAAATTACAGAAACTTAATATTTCAAATAAAGTATAAAGAATTTTATAAAGTACAAATTATACACACAAGGCTAAATGAATTTAGCAAATTCTTATAATGAATTGCTAAATATTTTATCTAATTAATAAGTTAAACATTAAAGCCAATAACAATGTAACTAGTGTCTGGAGAATTTGAAGGGCCTATAAAGGTTGTATATTTTAAATATCATAATATTTTTATATTCTTCTCTTATCTACAAAGTAAAGGTTGCTAAACTACTATAGCCTAATAACTATTCAAAATCCTAAGTATGTGTAGTTAAAAAATATGGGATTTGAATGTACTGTATTCTGCTTTTAATTGTAAAAGCAGTTCTAACAGTTCATTCTAAATTTATGTTTGCTTGGTGACTTGGATCACTTTAACAGATCTTTTGCTTTTTCCTACAGCAGAATTTAATCTGATATTGGGGGAAACATATCCAATACTTAACTGGGGCAAAAAATCAGCTTTATGGAAAGAGAAAATGGGTGATTAGAGTCAAGTGCTGTGAATGCCAGACTGCCAGGGGCCAATCTGCCTACCTACGGAGTAGCGCATCACAGAGAGCTGTTCATTCCCATCTGTGTGGATAGAAACTAGATCTCTGGTTTCTGCATCCAGAACAAACCACCTGTTAAGAAGTAAAATTAAAATTTCTTTCAGATATAAATATTTACAGAAAATATAAAAAAGGTTGCTTTTTCTCCATTTTTTTTTTGTATGCTGTATGGTGGGGTCACATTTTATTCTTTTTCCATGTGAGTATCCTGCTATTGCAGTATCATTTGTTGAATTTTGTTTGTTTGTTTTTGTTGGTTTCTTCTGGGAAGTGCATGTCTCCATATTTTTTAAAATAAATTTTAATAGCTCTTAACTATGGCCTGCTTCCCTTTTATAATGAAGGATGAATTACTTTTACAAAATGCAACTAAATACAGTATAAATATACTAATATAGGTCTAAGGCATGTTCACTTCTGTTGGGGTATTCATTGAAAGTCAACTGTGACTCTTTGCTAGGGACTGTCTAAAAAGAATATAAGATGACATGATCAGTGTTCTTGAAGATTACACTAGTGTTGGAGAAGAGGAAATGAGCTCATTGAAATAAAGCACAATTAAGTGCCAAATTCAGTTATTGGTGACCAAGTATAACAGAGGCAGTCACAGAAGGAAAACGAATGATGGCAGACATAGAAAAATCTTTAGGGAAGATGTAGGGTATGGGTTGAGCCAAACCCTGAGGCAAAGTGAACAACCAGTTCAGGCAGGAAGAGGAATCAGCTACACAGCTATGGAAGTATCAGAAGCATGGAAGATATGAAGGTGGGAGGCATAAGTCACTTGTTTAAGTGAGCTACATAAATATTAGCAAGTACTGTCAGTGAGTTTAAGTTAGATCAGTGTTTCCTTAAAAATTGGGGCTATGTATATACGTATGTGTTTTTATAGTCTGTCTTTAGCAATCCAGTCAAACAGTGAAACCTAGGTGGGTTTCAGGATTCAAACTTTTCTGACTGTTGAACTATATCCAGTGTTTATCTTGTATATATAGTATGTACTTTTGAAATATGTCAGCCAATTTTTAAACTTTCAAATATAAGCTCTGAGAATTGTATCGAACATGAGTTCCACCACAAATGACTGGAAATCTCTGTATTTCCTGTCTGTGCAATAGAGATGTTATCAAACTTATTTTTGTGATTTTGTAAAGTTTATATAAGTAACATATAAAAAGAATTTAGCACAAGATCTGTTATCAGATGCTCAATGACAGCTTTTACTCATTTCAGTGACTTAAACATGTGTGATATCTGTTTAGCTGACAAAAATATAAATCTAAAATGAACTCCTTTGAAGTTTTCTGAAAACCACATCAGTAACACAGCTCAGGATGTTTCCAATGTGCTTAAGATAATTTGTTTTTTTTGGTATAAAAGAAAATAATTCTACAAACTATTCTAAATTTTACAGAGTTGCCTGACCTATACCTGTTTTTTTAAAGCTAAATCTATGTGCTTTCAAACCCTGTAATAAAATACTGCTGACATATGTTTTGGGAATATCTAAGACAGTAAAACTGTCAAGAACCCTAATTCTAAAATTCAATTATTTGGAACTACTCAAATAGCATCTCTAATTACATGCCAAATCTCAAAATAAAGGCTTGTTTTTCCATGATTTTGAAAGAGTTTGTAGCACTAACATATCAGAAGGAATTTGAATGTTTTGATTTCCCAATGGTGTTAAACTGTATCTAATAAGCTAAAGGGAAAAACTTGATACAAAATATTCAAAGTGGCTAAACTGGGGATGGTGGTGGTTAGAATTAAATGAATTGATTTGAAATATTTAAAGTCACCTAAACAAACAACAAAAAAAGATACATCTATAAGTGTTTCACAAAGGAGAGCCAAGTCTTGGCCTGATGGCCTCAACGAAGACTATCCTGACCACTGTGTATCATGCTGCAACTACACCCCTTCCCGGTCCTCCTTCCTGTGCCCTATTCCTTTTCCTCCCTCTTGGCTCTTACAATTTTCTAACATACTTAACAGTTAGTTATAGTGTATATTTTTTACTCTGCCCTACCCCACACTAAAATATGGGTTCCACAAGTACAATAATTTTTTTTGTTGTTCTCTAATATATTCTGAATGCCGACAACAGTATCTAGTAAATGGTAGGTGCTCGATAAATACTTACTGCATGTGTATACATAGCACATAAGAGCAATAAGCACATTAGCGTGCCACTTAAATTAAGATCAGAATGAGAACAGTCCTAAAGACAGTTTAAACATCCCACCATTTTAGATTACTCAGCTCAGATTTCCTTTAATGACCCTACCTGCCTGAGTGCGTTCCTATGGCCACCACTGTGCCACTTGGATGAAAATCTGCACAGTGTCCTGGTTCCTAGAAGAGAGACAGACAGCTGTTGGGGAGGACATCAGAAAGTCTCCCTAGATCTATGAGAATGGTGGCAAAAACATATCTGAAATGACCTTTTTTTCATATAAACATGGAATACCAATCAACGTTAGAGCAGGAAGGGGATGTACTGGCAGAGAAGTAAGGGGAAAGGACAACCAGCTTGTGGCTAGGCAGTGGAACATATATAAGGAAAATAACAACAAATATTTGGATAGTCCTAAAGAGTATGCAGAGAACTTGCTAAAACTTTGGGCTGGAAAAGGTAGATATCTAGGTGGGGTAGGGAGAAAACACAGTAAGAGACCAATTCAAAAAGAAGATGGTATAATCTGTTAGTGAATTCAAGTGCACACAACTATACCCCCAAATATTTCCATTATGATTACTGCTTAATAAATATGTGAAATCTATACTCTGATTTTTCTTATTGAAAATGATATAAAAATTGAGCTTTTATCCTGCTAATTTGCTTCTTTAAAGTGGGTTCATGTTAAACTTTGTGACTAAACTTTTCCTTCCCCTTTTCTGTACTAAAATTATATATGCATAAACATTTAAGTTGTAACCAATGCTTAATCCTTTTCTCTCTGCTGTGAGGTTCATCATCGTATCTTGTTCACTCACATCGACGAGCCTGGTCCACTCCAGCCTGTGTTCCACTGAGTTCCACATACACACCTGCCTGTCCTGAGCACATGTCAAAAGCAAATCTTTGAAGGGATGTGTGGCAAGACCCCAAAGCTCATCTGTATGACCCTGAAAATGAAATACAGTTGTTACAGAAACAAAGATATTATAAAAAATATTCAGTTAATGATTAAAATCATACAGTTTACCTGTACTTCTATTTGGAAGCCATCATTAAAAGTTCCCCGTAAAATAAAGTTTCGTGATGTGCCTACTAAAAATTGATCTGCTTTTCCTTCTGCTACAGCTCTGATTGTTCCATACTGATCAGGAACCTAGAAATAATAAATTCGGAAAAGTCACCAAAGACACACCAACATGAATTAACTATTAAGGACTATATTTATAGTTGTAAGCACATTCTAATTATCTAAATGATTTGAAAACATATCTTCTGTTCATCATAACTTGTTACCAACATCTTTTGCTTCATTCGGTCTTTTTAAACCAATGTATGATTTTTAAAATTACAATAGATAGGAAAATGAGCTCAATAGAGGCCAATTACTTCCTTAATAGATCAGGTTGGTTTTTTTTTTGCATAACTGATATCAATTTTAAATACTATCACATAAAGGATGGTGGAGACAAAAAATTTTGCTTCATAATTAGAAAAAACAAAACTTGCCAAGAAAAACAAATTTAAAAAAGTCATTTTGAAAATACAGACCATGCCTGCCCATGCAAAACAAACAAACAAACAAAAAAATCCAAAACACCCCTCTGGTGACGCTTCAGTAGTTCAGGGATGGCAAGGACAGCATTATTAACCTAAGAGAACCCTGATGCTTCAGATTTCTTAGCATGATGTAATTCTCCAGCCCAGTTTAACAGCAATACTAGTTTGTCGCTGGTTTAATACCACAGGCCCCAGCAACTGAACCACCAACTGAGAACTGACAAAACTTGAAGAGTCTGTCAAACACTGGACACTCCTCTCCAACATTAGATCTCTTCTCTACGTCTGCTAATGCTCAGTACGTGCCACCTGGTCTTACTGAGTGTGGAACTCTGACGTACTGTAGTATTTTGTCATTCCTTCAGTAGTGGCTTTATGGGGCCATATATATTTCTATTTTTCTGTATAGCCATAATTAAGCAGCAAGTTATAGGTCATGTGGATTCTATGAGGTTTTATGGGATGACCCTGTGCATGGTAATATTTTCCAATAACATTATCAGAAGAGTAGTAGATTTCTTGCGGCCTCCCTGACTATATGACATGGGCTCTTGGGTTGCTGCTGCTGCTACTGTCATGGCATCAGGGCTTAGCTGGGGCTCCGGCTGGGGCAAAGGCAGGGAGCAGCATTCTCACTGGGAGGAAGACGGGAGGGAGGTGAGATAGGGACGGGTGGGTACAGCCTGGTCCTGAAAGTGCAGGTGGGGTGGTGGCGGCAGTCCCAACTCGTGACCTGCTTCAGTCAATTTTAAATTAATTTTTTCTATGGTTTTAAGAGTGAAGGGTTAGGAGTAGGGGAAAAAGGTGTAAGACCATGGAGAATGTGGTCTGTTTTTGTTACTTACTAGTTATATTACTTTGGGTAAGTCACTTAACGTCAGCCAAATTTCTCTACTTGTAATATGGAGATATCTGCTCTATCTACTTTTGATTGTTATAAGAATCAAAATATGAAAATAATGCACAAGGAACTTCTTTATAAACTAATTAGCAATAAGAAAAGCAATACCTTGTAAAGTATTATGACTATCATCAATAGGACTCCTTGAGATCAAATTCATTTAATGTACTCTATGGTACACTCTCAGTGAATGTCATAGTAGTATAATGACCCTACAGAACGGCTCTTTCTGAAATAATGCAATTCTTTTTCCTTTATGAAGTAGGATCCAAAGTGACTCCTACAAGCATAAATAACTGAATGCTAAAAATACCAAATTTATGTTAAAAATGGCAAAGTTGGAAGTGAACTAGGTTGTGAAGCTTTTGATTATAAAGGATATGAGTTATTTGTGAAGAGAAATAAAGTGGCATTTCTACTATGAACTTAAGGTTGTGATAAAGCAACTCTTTATTTTCTATCTCCTTGGAAAGGAAAGCTAAGAGCATACTGTCAATATCCTCTTCTTAAGAGATTTTGCCTGGAAAGTACATTATATGAAGAAAAAGCACTGAGCATAAAATCAAAACTTAAATTACCAAAAAGTTCAAGCAATCTGTGAGATTTGCTTTCATTTTCACCACCAATGATGTAAAATACCATTCTTAATCACTTTACTTCCTGAAATCTCAATTCAATTAGCAAACCATTACTGACCATGTATTACACTCTCAGGTTCTAGGGATAAACTTAATCCAAGTCATAAAGCAGACACATATGCAGATAATTAGCAATACTCATTAAGCTCATTGTTTAAAAACGTTGTTTTCAAGTTTTAAATTAAACTAGTCATTTTGTATAACCTGGTTTTGGATACAGTACTCGAATGTTCATTTTTGAATTTGTGGACCCCTTAAAAACTGCTTCAGAAGTAAACAAGCTAGTTAATTATTCTGCTTAGTCATGTATTTTAATTCACACAAATTTTTTGTTCAACAAATGTCCCCCTGCCACCACCATTTTTTTGAAATTTTAAACCAAATTATATGAAAGCAATAAACTAACCCCTTTCTACAGGGAGAGAATGAGATCTTGTGCACCAATTTCCCAGAAAAGTATGTTACTTTATGGTGGGACCAAACATGTAAGGCTCAAAGGGTTTATTTTTTTTTGGAAAGGGCAGGCTCTGGGAATTGAACATGGGTCTCCAGCTTGGGGTGAGATTTCTTGCCGCTAAGCCATCGTTGCACCACCCATATTTTTGTATGCTATGTTCAGTTTCCATTCTTGGTAGTTATCCTGTATAACAGAGGATTCAAGTTCCAGTAAGACTTATTTTCACCATTTTTTTTTTCTTTTTTACACAAGCAGGCACTGGGAATGGAACCCAGGTCCTCTGGCATGGCAGGCAAGCGTCCTTGCCTGCTGAGCCACTGTGGCCCTCAGTTTCCATTCTTACCTCTATTTCTCTTTCAGCGTTCAGCTCATGATCCCACAGAATTATTTTTCTGTCTTTCCCTCCTCCAGTTAATAACATTCCATTTCTCATCTGACAAAGTGTGAACACACTGCCATCATGAGCTTTGATTTGTTTGCTGATCTGATATATACCTAATAGGATGAAGGAAAAATAAAAACACTAGTGATAACATTTTTCATCAGGCCTTACTATCTTTTTAGAAAAAAACTTAAATTGAACTACAGAGTGAATAATCACAAAGTTCATATGACTCAACAATCATAAATCTATCTTCAGCAAGTCCTCTGCAAGGTAGGTACTGAAGCTTAAGGTTTAATACAAATACATTAATGAAAGAACAAAATGAAAGCTCCATTCTTATTGCCCAAGTTGGATTTGTTTTGGAATACTGTCCTGAAGCTTCATTTAAAAAAAAAGAGGAAGAAATCCTCTGTATTCATTTTTCTTTATCTATCCTCACTGTATCACGTAAGTGTTAGCAAACTATCCCTCATTCCACTTAACATTTGTTAATGTTATTTCATGCCTAATAACATGAAGCATGAAATAATAGCAAAATTTAACTAAAAGAAGGATTTGTATAAAAAAACATTAATGCTCTGGTTTGAAGACAGCAGAAAAATAATGCACATTTTTTATTCTGTAAAAAGAGATTTCTCCAATTTAGAATTCCAAAAACTGAATACTTTTTTTGTGACACCTGTCAACATAAAAGCTAGTCTAAAGCAAAAGTAACGGACTGTGGCCTTTGTTCACTGAATAAACAAAGAGGAAGAAAGTCACAGAGCTCTTGACAGATTTAGGCATCAAGCAGTAGGTATGCTTTCACCATACCCTATGCCTCCTTAAAATTTCCATCACCCTCATCAGAAAAGTTCTCAAAAATTCTCAAACCTGTCTTACAGGCTCTTAGATGTGAAAAATGCAGAGTTGAAGACAGCTTCAACTGCTTCTTTACTAGATTTGGAGTAATTGTTTTCATTTCTTAATTCATTTTAGAGATAAAAGGCCCAAAGGTTTCACTTTCAAATTTAGAACCCTGGAATTTGATTATCTTGCATTTATGTCAAGATTTACTTAACCTGAAAATATTTCAAAATATTTTTCGCTCAAGTAGTGACGTGATAATAATTCCATAGATAAGATAGGATAACTAGCCTCTTAACCTTACTATCACTCATAATCATCCTGTGCAGTAGCTAGGACAGGTATTAACTCTTGATTTTAGAGCTGTGACTAGGACTCAAGTTGCCTAACTCCACATTCCTTTAACTTTGCAACAAAACCTTCATTTCCTGTGGTGGGAACAGTTGTAATATTTCACATTTAACAGCCACTGTTGACCCAGAGGCCTCCTGCTGTGCCAAGGCTACCCCCTTTATTTGCTGAGAACTAGGGCTCTGGAGGCTGGAAGCAGTGGGTCTTGATCAATTATTACCAAGTGCAAAATGGGAAGGTAAAACCTTGATTAAATATGGCCAAAGTCAGCCAATAAATAGATCCCTTTGAAAAATGAAAAAAAATTTAGTTTAAAATTTGCTCAATCTGTGACTATCCAACAATTGATGAATGGACAAACAAAATGTGATATATTCATATATTATTACATATGTATTATGTAATAATATGTATTATTCAGTCATAAAAAGGAATGAAGTTCTGATATATGCTACAATATGGGTGAATCTTAAAAATATTATACTAAGTGAAAGGAAAGCCAGTTACAAAAGGTCACATGTATGATTCCATTTATATGAAATGTTCAGAATAGGCAAATCTACAGAGAAAGAAAGTAGGTTAGTGGTTGCCAGGGGTTAGCAGGAGGGGGAAATGGGGAGTGACTACTGATGGATGCTGGATTTCTTTTGGGGGTGTTAAAAATGTTCTGCAGTTATAGTTGCATAACTCTGTGTATATACTAAAAACACCAAACTATATACTTTAAAAGGGTATATATTTTATGGTATGTGAATTATGTCTCAATAAAGCAGTTAGTGAGATTGTTTATTTTTATTCACCTTTCTATTTGAGTTGCCAATACATTTTAAAAACCAATGAAAATTTGTAGGGCTTTGATGTCCTGAAAAAATTTAGCTACAGGTCACTTTAAAAATTATTCTATCCCGGTATGAGGATGCTACTGGTATAGACACTCAGAAAATGGGTGTATTTGGCAGGGAAAAAGGAAAATACTTAACTGATTTGGAGGAGCATTTTCTCAATTCAGGAAAGCAGGAGCAGAACTCTCACAAACTTACTATCAGGTCAGCTGCCTCGGCTCACATAAACATTTGTCAAAAAAAAACACTTCAAACACTGAGCAACACAATTGTGTCTGGTGGGAAAGTCAGACAATTACTGATCACTGTTCTTATGTTACCAAGACAGAAAAGACATCTGAGAGACGTGAATTTCCTGAGCATACTGCTGGTTTTATTTGGGCATTAAAAAAAAAAAAGCAAAGGACTTATTTTCCTATGCATGGCCAAATTAACAAGGATAATTTGAAAACACTATGTAAGAAAGTACAAAAAGCACAAGTATTTGGAGTTCTCCATCAAAATATAAGAAAATTCAGCCTTCTCTTCTTCCTAACGTGACAAAAACTTTGTTAAAAAGTTAAGAACTTCCAAGAAGGGTGGAATCAGAAAATGTCATCGGGAGGAGAAAAGAGGAGGAAGGGTCAAGTGATGCACTTCTTCGTGTTTTTCCCCCCTTTTGATTTTAAGGGAGAAACAAGGAAATGAAAGAAAAATTACCTGTAGGAAAATACACAGCAAAGGAAATGAGGAAGGCAAAGGAAGACTGAAGAACAAGTGCCTCATCAGAAATAAAAATAGTCTAGTGTTCAACTCTGTGAGATTCCTATCTCCATACCCCTTTTCTCAAAAAGTTATTTCCTGAGGAGGATTTAATATTTTAGTTAAAATTCTGTGTTTCAAGTTTAAACAAAATTACTGCTTTCCTTTGAGACTGTATTTACCTATAAAACAAATTTATAGTCAGATTTCTATCTCATGGGCCTATATTTCTGGCATTCTAGTTTAAGCCAAATAATGGTTGAAATATCTGCCAACAAAAATAATTATCAATGACTTAAAAAACCTACAGTAACTCCAGGCTTAAACATGGCCAAGTCTATCTAAGCTTAACTACAAATCTCCCCCTTTTATTTTCATCTTTAACTGAAACAAAAGTTTAGCATAAAAAATTTACTCTGCCAAGTAAAGATGGTTTGGAGGGCTTTCTGTGCCTCTTTACAGAATCAAAGGTCAGGGAAACTTTGAAAGTTATATTATATTCTTGGCAACTGGGCAAAATGGGCCACTGTTAATTATTTAGAGAACAGGTAAAATGGTGGTGTTTTTAGTTCTTTAAAGGAACTTGGCAAAGATGTAAATGGTGAACATTTAAATGGCACTGTCAACTTTTCCTCCCCTACTTAGAAAATTATGATTTCACATAGAGAAAAATCTGAACTGTTCCACATATGTTGGAAATAAATAATAAATACTATTTATTATACCCATTCAATAAAAAATACTAATTACTTTTAAGATTCCTACTAATTTGTATTAAAGGTAAGGGGAAAAAGGTTTGAAAACAAGAGGAAAAAATAGAAGCTTATGAGGCATACAATACTGGATCAATCTTTTATTTTTGTCGAGAATTAAAAAATGGAAATTTAAGGCATCTGTTCTGGTTTGGGCTCACACATTTATTTTAATGTACTCATCAAATGCTTCTGAGCCACACTTATAGAACTGAAAATCCCCCAAATACAGAAATAAAATTCCTGTAAGCTTACCCATAATAAGGTCAGTTATCTAACAAAGTACAAGACATACCATTTCAATGCCCAGCAATGTACACAATTGGATTTCCTATACCTATTTGTGCATATGCAGACTTTCACCACATAGATCCACAAGTTTTTCAGACAAAAACTAAAATAACAATCTGTGTACTTTCCCCACCTCAAAACAAACAGTAAGGCTAATAAAAGGTGCACTTCTACTGAACTCTGCTGAGTGCTGGAGGACAATATATCAACAATTTAATAATTACTGTTTTCAGATACTATGCTATTCCCGCATTTCTGATACTGAACAAATGTGCCCAAAGAAAAGAGACAATTGGGAAAGGTAGTTGATAATACTGTTGTTTTAACTTGCTTTTTTTCTTAAAAATCCTCAACCCACTACCATCCCTCTCATATGTGAATTCTGAACCTAAAACAAATGAAAGAGGCCAATGACTGAGATCAGGATTAAGGGTAATACCATTTAAGGATTATTTTTTTAACTTCTAAATACTTGTTATTCAATTCAACTGCTACACTTAGAAATTCAGGTGAATAGATTGGGAAATACTAATTAATCTGTCTTCTAAAAAAAAAAATCCCACACAATATTAAAATTTACACAGTCACAAAGACAACCACAGTGCTAAATTCAAATTCCACATTCAGTGATAACTGCTTTAATCAGTAACACTCAACTTTTACTCCAATACTGATAACACCGTCAAAGTCATTTTCTTAATAAAATGTTCAACAAATAATTTTTAAACAGCTAGTACCAAATGCCAGGCATTATTGTGTTATTCCTGGGAAAGTCTACTGAGGAAAACAGACATGTAAATAGGGTCTTTCTCAGAATAAAGTTATAAAGTATGTAACAACATGGATGGACCTTAAGGACATTATGCTGAGTGAGATTAGCCAAAAACAAACGGACAAATACTGTATGGTCTCACTGATGTGAACCGATATTAGTGAATAAACTTGGAATATTTCGTTGGTAACAAAGACTATCAGAAAATAGAAACAGGGTAAGATATTGGGTAATTGGAGCGGAAGGGATACAGATTGTGCAATAGGACTGAATATAAAAACTCAGAAATGGACAGCACAATACTACCTAACTGTAATTCAATTATGTTAAAATGCTGAATGAGCTGAATGTTAGAATGATAGAGGGGGGAGGGCTGGGGGCATAAATGAAATCACAAAGAAAGATAGACGATAAAGATTGAGATGGTATAATCTAGGAATGCCTAGAGTGTATAATGATAGTGACTAAATGTACAAATTTTAAAAATGTTTTTGCATGAGGAAGAACAAAAGAATGTCATTAGTGCAGGGTGCTGAAAACAGATGGTAATTAATATTTTAAAATTTCAACTTATGTGTGAGACTAAAGCAAAAAATGTTTATTTGATGCAAAATATATATTTTGACTAATGCATCTCCTAATATAACTTATGTAGATAGTTGGTTGAACACCATAAGTACATGGAACCTTGGGTAGGACATGAGATTTTGTTGGTTTGTCCAGGTGATGCCCCAATGAATCCCAGAGTGATTTGATCAGTGAGTGGAAAAAAGTATTTGCAAAGTCCCCTTCGGGGAATGGTGAGAATGGGGGAAAATTCAACCTCTCCAAGCTGAATTCTTGATATTCTCACAAGCAGTGTGGACAACCAAAGCTATAGGCTGAACCCCCAGTCTTGGGGTTTGTCACATGAAACTTAACCCCACAAAGGATAGGTCAAGTCTAAAATTAAAATTTAGGCCTAAGAGTAACCCTCAAGAGAGCCTCTTTTGTTGCTCATATGTGGCCTCTCTCTCTCCAGCCAACACAACAAGCAATCTCACCACCCTCCCCTGTCTACGTGGGACATGCCTCCCAAGGGGTGTGGACCTTCCTGGCAACATGGGACAGAAATCCCAGAATGAGCTGAGATTCAGCATCAAGGGATTGAGAAAAACTCTAGAACAACGTGAGACCCAGCATCAAGGGATTGAGAAAACCTTCTTGATCAAAAGGGGGAAGAGTGAAATGAGACAAAGTGTCAATGGCTGAGATATTCCAGAGTGGAGAGGTTATCCTGGCGGTTATTCTTACGCATTAAATAGATATCACCTTGTTATTCAGATGTAATGGAGAGGCTGGAGGGAACTGCCTGAAAATGTAGAGCTGTGTTCCAGTAGCCATGTTTCTTGATGATGATTTTGTAATGATACAGCTTTCACAATGTGACTATGTGATTGTGAAAACCTTGTGTCTGATGCTCCTTTTATCTAACTTGTCAACAGATGAGTAGAACATATAGAATAAAAATAAATAATAGGGGGAACAAATGTTAAAGGAAATTTAGTTTGAAATGCTAGTGATCAGTGAAAGGGAGGAGTAAGGGGTATGGTATGCATAAATTTTTTTTTTCCGTTTTCATCTTATTTCTTTTTCTGAATAGATGCAAATGTTCCAAGAAATGATCATGATGATGAATATGCAACTATGTGATGATATTGTGAATTACTGATTATATATGTAGAATGGAATGAGCATATATTAAGAATGTTTGTGCTTCTTTCTTGTAATTTTTTATTTTAATTAATAAAATATTTTTTAAAAATAGGGTCTTTCTGTCTTGGAAGGGGAACAGGGATTCCCTTATATGTAAACTATTTAGGATGGTTTCTATTGTTTCATGCAGGGACTCCAGAAAGACAGAGGTAGGGAACTCGTTGTCTGTGGTTAGGGTAAGGCAGGTGTGTGTAAGGGAAATCAGGCATGTTGTTTCATCAGTCTCCAGGGGAAGTGCTTCAATCTCAGGTTGGTCCCTCATCCTGCTTTCTCTTTTACCATGGATTTTCAGAGACTGATTGGCCTAGCTAGTTCTCTTTCTATTGCTACCACTTATTGCTGATTAATGAGGTGTCTATTTCTTTTCCTAGCCCACCGATTTTGATTGAGTTCTCTAATTTTTCTTTCGTAACCTTCTATTTTGAAGGAATTACATGGTACTCTGGACATATTTTCAAAATTTTAGTTTTCTTAAATAGTAAGACTGTTAAAAGAGCTTATTGTCATTGCTCCTCTTCCCATTTTTTCATCTATTATAGAAAAGGGCAAAGTAGACTTTTATACTTTTAAATTACATAAATCTATATTCTCATTATTCTGTAATACACTTTCAGGGAAAGAACTATCCTTGGTTCAGGATAGTTGAATGTAGGGTATATTTTGCTTAATAAGTAGCTGGGTAAGTAATTTTATTAACTAATAAATGTGTGTGTGTGTGTGTGTTTGAAAACAAAGACCATTTTGAAGAACCTTAAAAACAAAAGGTGTTTTATGTAGAAGCTAGGGATGGGTGGACGGTTAGCGAATGAGGGTGAACTCAAATGTAAGGGAACAGACAGAAGTGAAGGCGTTTCACTAATGGGTCTATAAGTAATTTACCATATTGAAGATGAACATGATTGAAAGGGCTGTGCAGACCTGTGTGTCCCACTGATTAACACTACAAATTAAATACATTCTTACATGAACTACTTCAAAGATATGATTCTTGTACTGAGTGTTTTAAGTTCAGGGTATCGGGGGAAACACAGCATGCCACGGGCTACATTTAACAGGAAAACAGCAGTACCACAGCAACACCAGGGATAAATAATGGGGGAAGGGACAAGAGTTAAGAGGAGGTTTAGATTTCCTATTTGGTTATCTTTCTCTTGAGAACAATGAAATTATCTAAAATTGAGTGTTGATGAACTGTAGACTTTGGGCATTATACTGATGAATGCACATGGCTGAAGGATGCACTGGCCTAGAAGTAGATTGGCAAATGATGGTGCATACATATGATTGAATGTTGTGCTGCTACAAAATGGAATAAAGTTGTGAGGCATGCAACACTGTGAACGAACCTGTGGGACATTTGGTGAGGCAAAATAAGCCAGAAACAACAGAGCAGTTATTGTATGGTCTCCTTTAGAAAATGCTTATAAGAAAACAGGGGCCTAGGCTGTAAGTTGTTACAGCAGTCACATTTAGTCTGGAGTGGTAATTATTATTTCTGGATTTTGAGAGGCTGTTTTATGTATGTATAACCTGGTATTTAGAGATAAGAATGAAGCCAATCAGGTTGGGATTAAGGTAACTCAGAACACAGTTATGGGTAAGGAAGACACTGCCTTTCTTTTAGAACCTCACCTACTCTGAGACCAAAGGAAGAAAGGTTTATTTTGTCTGGAGCCTAAATTTTCTGTAGCACATAATGTAAGTCAACCTGTCTGGGTAGCTCACTTAAACAACTGAAACATAGGGAACCCAGAATTAGAATCAGGGATTTTAATCCTGTGTAGCTTAATGTAATGCCTGGATGCATCTTAGAATATATTAAGCAGATAATCAAAAAGTATTGACAAAGTCCCCTGAGGGATGTGAGAAAAAAATATGGAACCATTAAACTTTATCACTGGGCAAACTCCTGATATTGTGTCAAACATTAGGGATGCCCACATCAGTAGGCCAAGCTCTTGATCTTGTGAAGCTTATGTATGTAGGGGAGTAACTTAGCTTACCTACAGGCATGCCTAAGAAGTTACTTCTGGAGGACCTCTTCTGTTGCTCAGATGTAGCCTCTCTCTCTCTCTAAGCCCAACTCTGCAAGTGAAATCATTGCCCTCACACCTATGTGGGACATTGGCATCCAGGGGTGAAAGTCTCCCAGTCAGTGTGGGAGATGACTCCCAGTGCCTGGCCCTGGCACCGTGGGATCAACAACGCCATCCTGACCGAAAAGGGGGAAAGAAGTGTAATAAATAAGGTATCAGTGGCTGAGAGAGTTCAAATAGAGTGCAGAGGCTTTCTGGAAATCACTCTTACACAAGCTTCAGTCAGACATTGTTTCCTATCATAACTTGCCAAACTTTAACCAAAACCATTCCAGCTAATCTTAAAGAACACCTAGGGCAATCTACAAGATTCTACAAAGGTTCCATGCATTCAGGTAACTTTTCAGAAAACTACAACCTCCAGATGGATTCCTGGACCAAATAAATCCTGAAACCTAGAGGAGCCAGCCTCTACAGAACATCAGCTAGTTCCATCTCCCTACCCCATATTATTGACAGCCTCTTCCAACGTGAAAAAGCTAGAATGGGCATAGCCCAAATACCCCTAAGGAGTGGGAGAAAGATCAAAGGTGATGGCAGAGTTGTACAGAGAAGGTAGAGTTTAACAAACAAGTATGATTGCTGAATCATTAAACTGGTATCTCTTTTAGTCTCCAGAATCTTATAGCAGCTAGAACTAAAAACTTAAAATTGTGGGATTGTAACTCATACCAAATTCTAAAAGCAAACTGTGATGATAAAAAAATATTTATTCCTTCTAGCTGCCAATGTTCTGGAGCAGCTAGAAGGAAAATCTGAGATGATGGTATGGTAGCCCATGACAAACTCTGGGATCTGTCCTGTAACTACTTGTTGAGGAGTGCTTTGAAAACTTGCTTTTTTCTTTCTTTGCTTTGTGTATATGTTATATTATACAACAAAAAAAGTTAAAACAAAACAAAAGATATTCTAGTGAAACCCATACTGAGCTCTCTCCTGATATGGGTAAGAGATGGGACTGCAATAGCACTATGGGGGAATTAAAAAGAATGACTTTAATATGAGAATACTGTACCTTTAGGCCCTTTCCCAGGTGTGGGTTCTATAGTAGTTTTGTTCCATATAAGTATGACACCACCTGAATCTCCAGTAAGAACATCTCCATTTCCTAAGAATGCTAAACACTGCACAAATTTTGGTTTTTCATATTTCTAAAATGAAACAATGAGAAATTTCAGTTTTCCCCTTGGCATGAAGTTAAGCTTACTCAACAATAAAAAAATTAAAGTTTTATATGTCTAATGAAGTTATAGCATTCTAGTCCTTACCCCAAAGATTCCCTGTTTTCTTGTTAGGGAATTGCCACACCAGGTCCAGAAAAAAATATGAGATTTACCACATGTTATTATGGTATTTGCATCTGTTGGATGGAACTCCACAGCCAAAACAACTTCATTTGTTGTCTGTGAAAAGAGAAATAATACTTCAAATGAAGATACATTCTTATCTCCATCACGTAACAATTAATAGCAACTGACAACCAAAGACAGGGAAAATTTTTGAGGAAATGTCTTTCTTTCCGTATCTATATTCCTGAAAAAAAAATTAATACATTTTCTGAGTAATAATTTAAATTTGATGTATTTGTATTATCATATCATCTTTTGTGCTATTTAATTTTAATAACTCTACACTAGGAAGACATTTATGTGAATTACAGCTTTATATTATTTTAACTTCCTATATGTTCAGAAAAAAGAACCCTTTAGGGTTCTTTAGGGTTTTCATTGCAAGAGCAATGAACATTTTGTCTTAAAGACACTGTCATTTTGATTAAAAAAATAAAGAAGCAACAGTCTTGTTTTCTGTACCATTATTATTATTATTGTTATTTTTTGCATGGGCAGGCACTGGGAATCGAACCTGGGCCTCCAGCATGACAGGCGAGAACTCTGCCACTGAGCCACCGTGGCCTGCCCTCTGTACCATTATTTTGACCATTCAGTCATTGAACAAAATATAACTAATTTAAAAGTGCATTCATGTTTTTTAGGGGTTGAACTGTGTCCTCCAAAAAGACAGTTTTAAGTCCTAATCCATCCTGGCCTTGTGAATGTGAAATCATTTGTAATAGGATCTTTGAAGATGTTATTAGTTAAAATGAAATCAAACTAAGTATTTATCTTAATATATATAAATATAGTCATAGCTCTTATAAGGAGAGGATATTTGGATACACATATAGATGACAGACAGACAGAGAGGGAGACAGCCACGTGACAGAGGCAGAGACTGAGTTAGGGCTTGGAGCAGGTCACCACCAGAACCTCGGAGCCCTCAGAAGACTGCTGATCACTTGATTTTGGACTTCTAGCCTCTAGTTAAGCCAGCTAGTCTAATTCTGTACTAAATTCTGGCAAACTAAGACATGGTTAAAGCTTATAAAAAGTTGACACAGAATGATCACACTGATTTCTATACAAATGAAAAATAAAAACAAAGAGCTTTTATGCTGACTTTCCTTAAAACTTAGTAAAGACAGCAGTTAACATAAAAGGATTTGGACTGAAAAAGGAAGACAGGTGTAACAGTGACAAAACGAATTAAATGTCCAGGCCAGCACTTGCCCAACCAGACAAACAGGTACCACCACTGGCCAAGTTGACACATGAACCTGACCATGACAGTCCACCCCTTGTTAACTTGGCAGCTATACATACCACCTTAAACCATACCTAATTTCTAAAGAAAAAAACAATAAAACACACGTTTTTTTCTTTCACCTAACAATACTCAACTGTCCTGCATATAACTGGAAACACATTAAATCTCTCCAGAATAGGGTGGAAAAAAAAAAAAGAATTAAATGTCTAATTCCATTGAAATCTATTGAATTTATTAAGATTTGATTTGTGGTCTAACATTTGGTCTATCCTGGAAAATGACCCCTGTGCCTTTGAGAAGAACGAATATTCTCGTGGTGTCGGGTGGAGTATCCTCTGTGACCATTAGGTCTAACTGGTTAAAAGTGTTGCTGCATATAGCTGTCATCTGTTAATTCTAATTGTTGCATAGTATTCCTTTATATGAATAGACCACATTATTTTATTTATCCATTCTCGTTTTTGCAAGCATTTGTGAAGAATTCCAGTTGCTTCAGGTCACTGATCTTTTCACTCACGCTATTTTGGTGGGTGTACATTGGTATCTCACTATGGTTTTAATTTGAATTTTCTTGATAACTCATGTGGTTGAGTACCCTGTCATATGCTTATTAACCATCTGGACCCCTTATTTAGTGACGTGCCTGCTGAAAACTTTTGCAGTTTTTAAAAATGGATTGTCTTTTTCTTACTGGAATATAGAAGTGCTTTTTCTTTGTAGATTCTGAATGAGTGCTTTTGTTGGAAATATTACAAATATTTTCTCATATTCTTTCTTTCTTTTTTTTTGTTAATAATTGGCCATAAATATAGGGATTTATTACTGGACCCTCAATTCATTCCTTTGATCTGTATGTCTCTCTTAAGAGACACACTCATGAGTGCGGTAACTTTGTAGGAAGTTCTGAATTCAGGAAGTGTGAGACCTCCAACTTCACTCTTTTTTGAGACTGTTTCGACTATGCTGGATCCCTTGCATTTTCATATGAATTTCAGGATCAGTCTGTCCATTTCTCATGGTGCTTCAGCTCCTGTTTGGCATTCACCCGCACATACCTGATCTTACCCTTTGTGTCTTCTAGCATCTTTTTCTTTAAATGCAATTTTATTGAGATATAGTCACATACCATATAAACCATCTAAAGTATACAATCACTGGTTCAGTGTCATCACGTAGTTGCACACAGATCACCATGATCAATTTTAAATGATCCCTCCCCCATTACTGACCCATTGTATTGGTGTGGTACACTTATTACTGCTGATCTAAGAATATTAAAATTTTACTGTTAATTACACTTCATAGTTTGAATAGGAAAATTTTTTTGTCATATACCCCTGTATTATTAAGCCCTTGCAACAGTGCTGGAAATTTGTTCTAGCCATGGAAGAACTTTTTTATATCTGTACAGTTAGCCAACCACAAGATTCTCTGTGTTCTACATTCCCACCTTAAACTTTCCTTTTGCTGACACACATGCTTCTCAACTTCCTTTTCCCACCATTTTCACACACCATGTGGTACTATTACTCTCAGAATAACATGCTACCATTACCTCTATCCATTTCCAAATGTTTACGTTCAACCTAGTTAAAGCACTTTGCTTATATTAAACAACTGCTCCTCATTCTCTAAACCTCATTCTATATCCTGGTAACCTATAGTCTAAGTTTTATGATTTACACGTTATAATTAGTTCCTACTGGTGAGATCCTACAATATTTGTCCTCTTGTGTCTGACTTATAATGTCCTCAAGGTTCATCCATGTGGCCGCATGCTTCAGGACTTCATTCCTTCTTATCGCTGAATATTCCAAACTATGTATATGCCACATTTTGTTTAACCATTCATCTGCTGATAGACACTTGGGTTGTTTCAATCTTTTAGAAATTGTGAATAATGCTGTCATTAACATCAGTATGCAAATGTCTGTTCACATCCCTGCTTTCACATCTTCTGGGTATATCCTGAGTAGAGGAATTGCCGGGTTGTAAGGTTTACAACTTAGCTTACTTAAGCTATACTCAGCTTCCTAAGGAACTGCCAAACCGTCCCCCACGGCAACTGTACCATTTTACATTCCCACCAGTAGTAAGTGTTCCAATTTCTCCGCATTCTCTCCAACATTTGTAGTTTCCTGTTTAACAGTGACATTCTAGCAGGCATGGTGTCTCACTGTGGTTTTGATTCGCATTTCCCTAAAAGCCAGTGAAGCCGAGCATCTTTCCAGGTGCTTTTAGCCATCTGTATTTGGAAAAATAAATGTCTATTCATGTCTTCTGCCCATTTTTAAATTGAGTTGTTTGTCTTTTTATTGTTGAGTTATAGGATTTCTTTATATTTTCTGGATATCAAAACTGTAATCAGACATGTGGTTTCCAAATATTTTGTACCAGTGAGTCGACTGCCTGGTCACCCTTTTGGGTGGACCTTTGAAGCACTGAAGTATCCAGTTTTGATGAGGTCTCATTTATCTATTTTTCCTTCTGTTGCTTATGCTTTGGGTGTAAAGGATAAGAAACTACCATTTCTAGGAGCTTTATGGTACTGATTCTTACATTTAGACCTTTGATCTTATTTGAATTGCTTTTTTTACAGGGAGTGAGATATGGGTTCTCTTTCATTCTTTTGGTTTTGAATATCCAGTTCTCCCAAAACCATTTATTGAAGAGACTGTTCTGTCCCAGTTGAGTGGATTTGGGAGCCTTGTCAAAATTCAAGTGAGCATGGATGGATCTGAAGGTCCGTTTCTGAACCCTCAATTTTATTCCATTGCTTGATATGCTGTTTTAACTACCATGCTGTTTTGACGACCATGGCTTTATAATATGCGTTAAAGTCAGGAAGCATGATACCTCCCACTTCATTCTTTTTTTTCAAGATGTTTTTGGCTCTCTGAGGCACCTTACCCTTTCAAGTTAAATTGATAATTAGCTTTTCCATTTCTACAAAGTAGTCTCTTGGAATAGCGATTGTTATTGCACTGTATCTGTAGATCAATTTGGGTAGAACTTGACATCGTAACGACATTTAGCCTTCCAATCCGTGAAGGCAGAATGTCTTTCCATTTATTTAGATCTTCCTTGATTTCTTTTTTTTTTGGATATATATGTTCACATACAATGAAATCATCCAAAGTGTAAAATTAATGGTTCATATCATCATATAGTTGTGCAATTATCATCACAATAGACTTTTTTGGTGAAAAATTATACATATACATTCTTTGATTTCTTTTAGCAATATTTTATAGTTTTCTGTGTACAAGTTCTTTACATCCTTGGTTCTAGCTCCTTTTGTACAAGCTCACATTTCTGTAATTAAGGCTTGTTACACCTCTATGGGAATTAGATTTGCACATGACTCAGAACTGTGAAAATTCAGCTGCCAATATTTTAATTTCTGATAATCGTAGATGTCATTGATCTCTTGACTCTAGTGTATCATAATATTTCTCAAACATCTCTGTCATGATTTTAAGAGCAGAGTTTCCATAGTTGAGCTCTTTTACCAGCTTGCACAGCTAGATAACAGGCAAGTAGTTCTCCCTGACCTGGACTCAGTGAGGACACCATTTCATCATTAGTCATCATGCTACAGAAGCGATCTTTGCCTTTGCTGAGAATGCCTTGGAGCATTGGGTGATAGGGACTGCATGTCATTTCAGCTGTGACCTGGTGGCTTGTTGCTGGGCAATGGGCTCTCAAATTTTTAATGGTGTCTTTTGATGAAGAGCAGTTATAATTTATCATTTCTTCCCTTTATGGTTAGCTCTCTATATATTCTATTTAGGACATCTGATAGAGAAGATGCTCTTCTTAATTGTTCTAAAAGCTTTATTGTTTTTACCTTTTAGTGCTCTGATCTACAATCCATCTAAAACTGATTATTATGAATTCTGTGAGGTATGGGGTTCAAGATTAATTCTTTCCCATTTGGTATCCAATTAATCCAGCACATTTACTGAAACAACATTCTTTCCCCACTGCACTGCACTGGCACGTGAATGATTCATTCAATCATTGAGTGAATGATTTGTGAGTTCATTTCTGAATTCTCTATACTCTTTAATTGATCCATTTGTCTATCCTTGTTTACAAAGTCTTAATTACTTAACTACATAATAGGTTTTGATATCTCATAGTTTAAGTCTTCTGAGTTGATTACTTTTCTTTAAGACTATCTCAATTATCTTAGCCTTTCATATTTCCACATATATTCCATATATTCAACTTGCCAAATTCTCTAAAAACCATGTTGGCATTTTTACTGCATAGAATGTTCAGATAAATAAGCAGAAGAGTAATAACTTTACAATATTGAGTCTTCTATTCATGATTATAAGATATTCCTCCATTTATGTAGGTCTTCTTAATTTCTGTCAATAAAGTTTTGAAGTTGCCTCACTGAATTTTAGGCTTACATAAAATGAAAAGTCCCAACTCTCCAAATCCTTGTGATTTAATCATTCACAGTAAAACAGAATAAGGTTCACAGGGAGAAGTTCAGAGGAGACTGAGAATCCAATGATCTAGCCTCTGAATCAAGTCATTCTTTTTATTTTTTCATTAAACAAATTTTTTTAGAGAAGTTGATTTACAAGGACAATCATGCATAAAATACAGTATTTTCAAATCCCACCCCACCAATAACACTTTGCAATGCTGTGGAACATTTGTTACTTTATTGAGAGCACTTTTATAATTGTACTTTCTTTTAACAGTATTTACATGTAATTGATGAAAGATTATTAAAATAGTATTAACTATTGTCTACAGTTTATATTAGATTTATTTTTTCCCTTATACCTCCTTATTAACTCTTATACCTCCTTATTAACACCTTGTATTAGTCTGATACATTTTTTATAATTCATGAAAGAATATTTTTATACTTATACTATAAACTATAGTCCTTCATCTACAATAGGGCTCACTGTGTTGTATAGTCTTACGTTTTATTCTTCAACTTTTATTCTAGTAACAAATACATCCTAAAGTTTCCCCTTTTAACTACATCCACTTACACAGTTTAGTGCTGTTGACTACACTCGCAAAGTACTGCCATCACCACCATCCACCTCTAAACCTTTACCATCAACCTATTAAGAAAATCTGTACAAGTTAAGCATCAACTCCCCATTCTAATCAAGTCATTCTTGAGGCAAAATTCCCCTGACCTTTATTAGAAACTTTCTTTTCCTCCCTAAAGATGAACCAATATATTCTCAGTCACTTGCAATGGAAAGAGTTCTAAAGCAGATACTCAGGACACAGATTTCATAGAACTTGCCAACTGACTGGATGTGCGAAGTATGGGACAAGGAGTCACGAATGATGCACACATTTCTACTTGGACAACTCAGTGAATGGTGGTGTCAAACTGGTCTAGGGGCTAGGGAAAAGCAGTACAGATTCTGACATGTTGATTCTGACTTATGGAACAGGATATTTAAATAAATATGTCTAGCAGACAAATAGAAATACAGGTCTAAATCTGTGAGAAATATCTGGGGTGGAGGTAACTGATATGAGATTCAGTAGACAGATGGTAACTAAAAGCAATGAGAGAGTACATGAGATCAGTGGAGGATCTGGAATAGAACCCCAAGGAATACCAACAGGTAAGGTCCTCAAAAGGAGATCAAGGAATGGCCAATAGTTGGAAAATCATGAAACCTCATTTTAGCATTTACAACAAAGGATCAAAATCTACATTACTTCACTTCAGTGTTAAATTACTCTGAACAATGGCTGAAAGACAATCTGGGTCTTAATTTATGTTTTTTAATGTTTGGAGTTTTATGATATCTCTTACATTCCTTTCAAGGTCGCGCAACTTTACTTCTTTCCAAAAAATTAACTTACAAATGAAGACACAAAAAATAGTCTCTTTTTGATCAACAGTTTGAACCTGAAGCTAACATAAAACAATACTGCAGAGATCAGTTGAAGAGGAATGTAGGATTATTTAAGAATACTGCAAATGTGTCATAGGCTTTTTTTAAAGCCACACTGTCACTTTGAATGCATCTGAAAACTTGTTAGAGGTAGAGGCCATCTGACCCCCATGAATGCCGCTGCAATGGCGAAACACTGAAGTTACAGGTCCAGCCTGATCCACACGAAGGGTTCAATATTATCCTACAGCAATCACAAATGCTGAAGCATCCTATAAAATAATCCCACAAGCATAATTAAGTCCAAAAAATGTATTACATCTGCTCCTCAGTTGTATCAGTCATATTTTCTAAGATGAAATTTTTTGTCTAGATTTTCAAAGATTTAAAGATTGAATGGAATAACATTTTATTAAAGAAGAAGAAGCAAAGTGTTCAATCTTAATTTTAAGATTATGTATCTATCTACTTGGGGATTTCGTAGCACAATGTATCTGAAATATCATTAATATTGCTTCAAGTTGTTTGACCATTTAATCTTGCATAAGTGTAGTGTGTTAATAACAGAATTTAGCCACAGAAGCACTCTTGTGACTTAAGCACTTGTGACTTAAGGACATGCAATATAGTCCCAAGGACCTGCAAAATGCTAAAAAGATAATATTCAATTAAAAAACAAAACAAAAACTGATTTACCTTTATTTCTGCTCCTTTTGATTTTTTCTGCCAGTCCCATACAGTAAGCATGTGCTCATTGGAGTCATCAATAACACATAAATGAACACCTGAATCCTAAAGAAAAGTCAATTAAAGGTACTTAAAAATTTCCAGATAAGGCTAGTTTTCAAATAAATACATATTATTAAAACTGCTACGTTAAGATAATCCAAAAACCTTTAAACTCATGTTTCTTTGAAACACAATTTACTAAAACTAATTTCTTCATAAATACAATTAAATTCTTCAAAAAAATTTTTTTTTTAAAATATTTTTCCTGGGTTGATTTCCTCTTGCCATTTAACCACCTCTATTATTCTAAGATAGCAAATGACTCATTTTAAGGATTTTCCATTCCCTTCTTTATTTTATGCATCCTTCTTGCTATCTGTACTCATTATTTTCTCTGAGGTAAGCAGGAAGAAATATACAAAATCTCATCATTTTGCTTCTGACTCAATTTTGATAGTTTGATGGAATAAGCTAAAATAAATGGCTACTTTTAAAGACTGCTGTTTCAGTTAACATGAATAAACAAGATAAATAAAAATACAATTAAATTCCCTTTTATTTCCCCCAAACCATTTTCATTCACATAAGTTTTTCAGTTTAAGAAAAAGAACTATGATGATATTAAATACTTCCTTTTTCTAGCTGGATTTGTGGTATATGTCTTATAATGTCTATGGAACGGAGAAATACTGTGGTGACGAGTAAGAAGTACTAAGGAAGGGTAGCGCTTACTCTTATCTCCTCTTTCCCTTTCTCTTACTCTGTATTAGAATAATTAGCTGAACTAGAAAAAGTTAAGAGCGTGAAACAATCCTCAATAGCCTTAAAGACAGTAGAAATGTATCAATGACATGACAACAACAAGTGCTATAAAGACTTTGGAGAAAAAAAATTAATAAAAGTATTGCTCTCCTTTCTGTTCTCTTACCTTCTTTTCTAAAAGCCTTTCTCCCAATTCCTGGTTCTTTTGGCCCTTGACATTCAGTGTGTTCAAGCTAGCCATGTTCCTAAACCTACACAAATTTACTTTTTTCTCTCTAAAGGTATCTTCCTCCTCCCTGTTCCCAAGCAAATTCCCGTAATCCAGAATTTGGTTGCGACAGTTAGGAACTGAAAAGAAAATATGAATACATAAATGTATTCTAAAGCATGAAAGAGGACCCCAAAAATCCAAAGGGTTATTTATATTTGAAATTTTAAAATATGTATCCTAAAATGTCGGTCTCCTGTATACTCCATTATCATAATTACATATAATTCAAGAAGAAATAGAATATTTAAATAACATCTTGTCTTATTTTTGCCCTAGAAGAAAGCCTCGGGGCTTGGTTAAGATTTGTTAGTCACTAAGAATTTTTAAATTTATGATGTTATCAATTAGGAACCAAGACAATTCATGATTCTAGAGAAAATAAAGGTTTGATTGTTTACTTTGATCCACATACCAAGAACAGTCAATATTTGTGCAGAATTGGAGACGTTTCTTGTCTGAATTTTCTAGATAAAACAGATCTCCATGATTCAAGCTGACGTAAACGCATATGTCTACTGCTTGTTTCAGACTGCATAAGCCACAGACATATTCTTCTATTTCTTGCTCTTCCTCTGGAATCCCAATTCAGGACAGAACACCACTGAGCATAATTCAGTATGATATCTTGGATCCCATCTAAATCAAAGTACTTTAGTATTCACTTAGATTTGAGTGTTGGCCATTTCTAAACAATAGCTAATATATTTTCAATTCAGAATTATCACTTTCTGTGGACACACATACACAGAATTTAGTTTTTTCTGCTTCTTTGTTTCGCGTGCTTACTCCATTAAAAATTGTTACTTACTGCTTTTGAAAAATCCAGGCATCCTACTCCACGCTCAAAAGTTCCAAGTCCAATGATTTGCAGCGTGGACAGACTAACTGAATCCCACACTCTGACATGGGGTTGCAGAGGCTGCAAAAATGAAAACAGAAACAAGTTGTTAGAACAAGCTAGTCCTTAGTTGGATGCAAATAAATACCACTCCCATAGAGAACTGTCTGCTAGCTTATAAAAGTAATGGGATAGATAAACATCAATTAAAAAAGAACTACTATATTGCTAAATGCCCCCCAAAGTCTTGATAAGGTATTTTCTTTTCAAACTATAAAAATAACATGCAACAATAGTAATAGATAGTAACAGTAGGAGTAAACAATTGAGTATTTATTATGTATCATGAACTGTTCTAAGTAGTTTACAAGTATTGATTCATCAATCCTTATAACAACCCTATGAGCTAGGTACTATTTTAATCATAATTTAAGAGAAAAGGAAACTGAGTTACAGAGAGTTAAATAACCCGCCCAAAGTTATACAGCTCTAAAGCAGTGGAGTAAGGATTATAACCCAGGCAAACTTGCTCAGGATATCCTGCTTTTAACATGACCTTCATTTGGAGGGAAAACAATGCTCTTTTAAATTAATGTGCGATAAAATGCTAAACAAATAGTCCTTAAATAGAATCTGCAACTGGAAGGGGTCCTAGTAGAAGTTATCCTAACATAAATCCCCATCCACTCCTTTTGTTTATGGAAACTGAAGTCAGAATGTCATGAATGCAGACTGATGAGATAACTAACCAGCCATCATTATTAATGTTTACTGTGGATCCTCAAAAATAGGGCCCCTCTTATGTAAGGTAATTTAATCATATTAAATAGTAACTGAAGTTCTTCAAGTGTATTCCTTTCAGCCATGTAGGAAATCAAGAGGTCAATCAATACAGGGAAATGGCAGGACATTCTGGTGAACAGTGATAAGATATTCTTTGTAAAGAAAAATGTAACAAAAATATTTTAGCCCTTCATTTTTACAAGTAGTTTCCTTAGGGAAAGCACTTATTTTTGTAGAAAAACATACTTAAGTAGTATATTTCTACTTATGTTTTATCTACTGAACTGTTCTAATTTTTTTCTCTGCTCACATTAGAAATCCTTTGGTAGTAAAATTTTAAAATAACAAAATACATTGTGGCTAAAATTACAATCAATTCCATTTTAATAGCAATCCACTAGGTACAGAATGTATAAAACTGTGCCACTCACTCTGCCATCTTTATCCACTCCAGCTATCTGTCCAGTTGCAATCCTTATTTTGTCAGGATGTATAGCAAGGCTAAAAAGTAGTATTAACAATAATTAAAAATTCAGGAAACACGTGGAAAAGCAGGAAAAAAGTACCTTTGTATTAATAATTTTCAAACAAATAGATTTTAATCGCAAAAAGTCTCACTTTGACCTATTTTTTATTTTCTTTAGCAACTCAAGCTAATACCAATTATTTGATACTACCAGATTCTAATACCAATTACGACTTCTTCCTTAAGTTCACCTATACTTTTCTCTTCTTTATTAAACTGAGCAAACTAATGGAACATTAAATTCAAAGAAAACGTTTATCCACAACTGTGGCACACTCACAAACTAAATCATAACTAGTTTTCATTTATTCACAGTTTTTTTCTAGTCCACATATATGGGCATACAGTCACATGGATTTATTATAGTGAACATGCAATTTTGCATTCTGTAATTTCATAAACATTTTTCCTTTGCTATATAATTCTTATGCGTACTATTGACTTAATAGCTCTTCTACCACTCAGTCAATCTCTGCTTTTCTACAAAAGATAAAGCAGTGAACATCTTTACACACACAGTGCCTCCAGCCTTTTAATTATTTCTTAAGGCTAAACTCTTCTAAGTTAAACTTGAGGCAAGGAATCTTTTTTTTTTTTATTTATTTTTATTTTTTTTTTATTATTATTTTTTATTAATCAAAAAAAGAAAAGAAATTAACACAACATTTAGAAATCATTCCATTCTACACATGCATTCAGTAATTCTTAGTATCATCACATAGATGTATGATCATCATTTCTTAGTACATTTGCATCGATTTAGGAAAAGAAGTAGCAAAACAGCAGAAAAAGATATAGAATGTTAATATAGAGAAGAGAATTAAAATAATAATACTAATAAAAAAAATATATATATAAAAAGGAAAAAGAAAAAAAACAAAAACAAAAGATACAAACAAAAAAAAAAACAAAAAAAACTATATTTCAGGTGCAGCTTCATTCAGTGTTCCAACATAGTTACATTACACTTAGGTATTATTGTGCTGTCCATTTTTGAGTTTTTGTATCTAGTCCTGTTGCACAGTCTGTAGCCCTTCAGCTCCAATTACCCATTATCTTATCCTGTTTCTAACTCCTGCTGGTCTCTGTTACCAATGATATATTCCAAGCTGATTCTCGAATGTCGGTTCACATCAGTGGGATCATACAGTATTTGTCCTTTAGTTTTTGGCTAGACTCACTCAGCATAATGTTCTCTAGGTCCATCCATGTTATTACATGCTTCATAAGTTTAGTCTGTCTTAAAGCTGCATAATATTCCATCGTAGGTATATGCCACAGTTTGTTTAGCCACTCGTCTGTTGATGGACATTTTGGCTGTTTCCATCTCTTTGCAATCGTAGATAATGCTGCTATAAACACTGGTGTGCAAATGTCCGTCTGTGTCTTTGCCCTTGAGTCCTTTGAGTAGATACCTAGCAGTGGTATTGCTGGGTCATAATCCATTCTGCCATTCTATGTCTTTTGATTGGGAAATTCAGTCCATTAACTTTTAGTGTTATTACTGTTTGGATATTATTTTCCTCTACCATTTTGGCTTTTGTATTATATATATCATAACTTATTTTCCTTCTTTCTACACTTTAGTCCATACCTCTCCCTTCTGTCTTTTCGTATCTGACTCTAGTGCTCCCTTTAGTATTTCTTGCAGAGCTGGTCTCTTGGTCACAAATTCTCTCAGTGACTTTTTGTCTGAAAATGTTTTAATTTCTCCTTCATTTTTGAAGGACAATTTTGCTGGATATAGAAGTCTTGGTTGGCAGTTTTTCTCTTTTAGTAATTTAAATATATCATCCCACTGTCTTCTAGCTTCCATGGTTTCTGCTGAGAAATCTACACATAGTCTTATTGGGTTTCCCTTGTATGTGACAGATTGTTTTTCTCTTGCTGCTTTCAAGATCCTCTCTTTCTCTTTGACCTCTGACATTCTAACTAGTAAGTGTCTTGGAGAACGCCTATTTGGGTCTATTCTCTTTGGGGTGCGCTGCACTTCTTGGATCTGTAAATTTAGGTCTTTCATAAGAGTTGGGAAATTTTCAGTGATAATTTCTTCCATTAGTTTTTCTCCTCCTTTTCCCTTCTCTTCTTCTTCTGGGACACCCACAACACGTATATTTGTGCGCTTCATATTGTCATTCAGTTCCCTGATCCCCTGCTCAAGTTTTTCCATTCTTTTCCCTATAGTTTCTGTTTCTTTTTGGAATTCAGATGTTCCATCCTCCAGTTCACTAATTGTAGCTTCTGTCTCTTTAGATCTACCATTGTAGGTATCCATTGTTTTTTCCATTTTTTCTTCTTTGTCCTTCACTCCCATAAGTTCTGTGATTTGTTTTCTCAGATTTTCTGTTTCTTCTTTTTGTTCAGCCCATGTCTTCTTCATGTCCTCCCTCAATTTATTGATTTGGTTTTTGAAGAGGTTTTCCATTTCTGTTCGTATATTCAGCATTAGTTGTCTCAGCTCCTGTATCTCATTTGAACTATTGGTTTGTTCCTTTGACTGGGCCATATCTTCAATTTTCCGAGCATCATCCATTATTTTCTGCTGGTGTCTGGGCATTTGATCAGATTTCCCTGGGTGTGGGACCCGGCTGGTTGAAAGGTTTTTCTGTGAAATCTCCGGGCTCTGTTTTTCTTTTCCTGCCCAGTAGGTGGCGCTCGTGGCGCTCGTCTGTCTGCGGGTCCCACCAGTAAAAGATGCTGTGGCTCCTTTAACTTGCCAATCTGAATCTTGCAGTCGGCCCGGGAAACCGCGCGTGGAGGGGGGGGTCGCTGGCCGCCACGGCTTGGGGGAGTGCCGGTCCAAATTGCCCAGCTGGCCCGAGATGCCAAGTGTGGCGGGAGGGCCCCGCTATCCAACGTTCCCAGTCAGACCGGGGAGCCACGTGCGTGGAGGGGATCCCAGTCGCCAGCCGCTCCGGCCGGGAAAACGTGCGTCCCTCGGGTATCTCACCGCAGCGGATTCTCCCTGCCCGTTCAGCTGTTCCAGAATGGGGTACGCTGTCTTTTTGGTCTCTGTCGTGGCTCCGGGAGCTGTTTCATATTGTTTCTGTTTCTTTAGTTGCTTTTCTGGAGGAGGAACTAATACCCGCGCGTCTTACTAAGCCGCCATCTTCTCCGGAAGTCGAGGCAAGGAATCTTTTGATAAAAACTGAAAATAGTGCTAACTGCTCACTATAAACATAAGAATGACTAGTAAAAATTTTTAAGGTGTCTCACATCCATATCTAGAATCTTTCTACATCTTATGCCAAGGAGTAAGTGCAAATGAGAATATAAGTGTTTGTTTCTAGGTATGTATTATTTACTACTTTCCAGAAGAGCAGTATCAATTTAAATCATCATAAAAAATAAAAATGTTTTTTTTTTTGTATGCTGTATGGTGGGGTCACATTTCATTATTATTCCATGTGAGTATTCCATTATTGTAGCACCCATTTGTTGGGTTTTTGTTTGTTTATTTTGCTTGTTTGTTTTTTGGGGAAGTGCATGGAAGGGGAATCAAACCCAGGTCTCATGCATGGTAGATGAAAAGGAATAAAAATATTAAAACAAAACAAACAAACAAACAAAAAACATTTAAAAAGTTTTACTACCACATCCCCATTTAGGTATTATATCTTTTTAAATGTTTTAGGGGATACAAGGATTGTTCAGTGGTAGAATTCTTGCCTGCCATGCAGGAGATGACCCGGATTCAATTCCTGGTCCATGTACTGTCCCATGGTCCCCTCCAAAAAATTCAACAAATGGTGCTACAATAATGGGATAGCCACATGTAAAAAGAATGAAATATAACTCCCACCATACAGCATACAAAAAAAAAGTTTCAAAAAATTGTTTTTAAAAATGATATCTTGTCTTAATCTTTGATTAGTAAAGGGGATAGAGTTTTCAGTATTTTATTTAACTAGTTCTTTTTCATCTCACTTACATAGTTTATACCCTTTATCTGTTGATGTTAACTATATTAACGACAACTAAAAATCTAACATATTATTAACATTTTGCAAGATTTAATCAGATGTATTTTTAAACAATTTTTTTAAATTAAAATTTTTGATCGGTAATACATTTGGATGGCTCATGAATGAAAAGCTATAAAAAGACACTGAGAAAACTCTTTCCCACCCTGACCTCATCTACTAAGATCCATCTGCCTCTTTTAACACATCTCACACCCAATCCCCAGCAAGCCCAAATAAGTAATCAGTGTAATAGGTTTTTTCTTTTTAATTAATTTTTCCAGAAACTTCTTACATATATATGTGAAAGCCAGGATAAATTTACATTTCCCACCTCCATTTTACATAAGTATAGAACCCTGTGCACATTTTCCTTCTCATTAATATAACAGATGTATATCTCAGGAATCTTTCCATATTAATACATCATAACCTCTTCATCCCTTTTTTTTTTTACAATTGCATGGAAATATATGGGTACGCCATAACTTAACTAATCCCTAACTGGAAGATATTTAGATTGCTTCCAATCTTTACTTTCACAATATTGCAATGAATAACCTTGTACATGTAATATTCTTCAAGTATAAAAGGCCATATTTTAATCATCTCTAAAAGTTTGCTAATTTCTGTATAAAATGCTAACAGTTATTAATTTTTTTCTAGATCAAGACAGAGTTGACAGAATAGTACAGGCATAAAAAAAAGAGAAGCTTTTAAATGTTGGAAAATAATGAATTTAAGCAAATGATTTAATTCAATAAAAGAGCAGCAAAATTTATTGTGCAATTTTAGACCATGTCTAAGCATTTTTAAAAAGTTCACACATTTTTATAATTTGACACCTATGGTATACTGATGATTCTTATTTACCCATGATTTCTTTCTCCGCAAAAGAAAAACTGCAAGTCCAAAGTTTATCTGCACAGAGCAAATCCTCAATTAATGTTTAGTAACCAATAATCACTCTCAGAAATCTGAAAAAGTACATTGTCCCCCACATATAATTAATATCACAGGCAGGAAAAAAAAGGAACATAAGGGGTCTGAGAAAGCAGAGGAGGTCCCATTCTGTACTTATGGGGGAATGTATTTTGTTGTTGTTGATGCTACTCTAAGCATTTTGGAGGTCCGACATTTCTTTTCCTCTTTAAAGTATACTCTACAGAATGCCCAATAATGTATTTAACTTCTGAGCGCTCCATAAAAAAAATTTCCAGTAAAATATGAATTTAAAAGATACAAAAATGAGAGCATGAAAGAGCAAAATAAACAAATATTAAATGTATACCAACCATTTCACGCAGTCTGTATGACCCAGGTAGTGTCGCTGAGTTCTCTCTTCATAATTAAATAGTACTACTACTGAGGCTATAAAATAAACTATTTCCCCAGTTGGAAGAAGGTAAACATTAGCTCGACAGTCCTTTCCTCGATAACCATATCTTAAAAGAAAAAGAGTCAAGGTTTTTTCTTTTTTTGTAAATTATGGTAACATACATATATTTACATAACATAAAATTTCCCATTTTATTTACTTACAGTGTAAGTCAGTGCCATTAATTATTTTTACAATGTTGTGCTACCATCATCACCTTCCATTTCTAAAACTTGAAAGACTGACAACAGAAACATTCTTCCTCCTCCTCCAGGCCCCTGGTAACCTCTAATTTACTTTCTGCAGGAGTCAAATAACATAATTTTTAAGGTATTAAAGTTAAAAATTTGTCATGGCTACTTAAGGGAATTAAGAAGATATGATGAAGAGGATTGAACCTGAACTTGAAAACTCATGTCTTGTCATTATCCTGTTGTGCGGCCCTGGGTGTTCTAATGTGTTTACATCTTAGTTTCCTCCTTCACCAGACAAATACACAAGGAAGCCCTAACATGTATCCAGCACAGTGGTGAGCACACTGTCACGAGCAACCCAAGTGTGGGCCCTGTCTTCTTGGAGTTTATATGCTGGGGCTTGGAAAAGAAAAATAAACACTTAACATATTGTTACAAATGTGGTAAGGAAAATAACAGCATGTTAAAAGAACTGATAAAAGGAGGACCTAACTTAGATGGTGGGAAAGAAGGAAGTGATCAAAGAAAGGTCCACCTGAGAAGGTGACATTTATGCTGGCCTTATATGGTGAATAACGGATGCCAGGCACAGTAGGCAGAGTGTTAAAAAGAAGTTGTATAGAATTACAGGATTGGTGAGTTTTCCCAAGATGACTTTTACCTAAAGAAGGGAACAGCTCCAGGGGAAAGAGAGAGGGGAGTGGGAAAGGAGAGGCAGATAGAGTTCAAACTATTAGTTATTTTCTGCTTCACTGAGAGCTCTTAACATAATTCACATCATACATATATTCACACTTTATAAAATGCTTTAGCCATGCTTTCTTATTTAATTCTTTCAACAGCCCAGTGAGGTAGGGATTAGTAATTTCTTTTAGTAAATGTAGAAAATATGGTCAAAGTCAAGACCAAATACTGGTCTTCTAATTCCCAGCCTTTTCTACCACACACAAGTACGATGATGTGTATGGAATACTGCTTGCCTTACCCAAAGATACCAAAAAAGTAAATTTAATAAAGAAAATTTTGATGGAGGTTAACTAATTTTTGTTAAGTCAGAGAAAAAGCAAGCATATTTGAGTCATGATAGAGAAGGATACACCCACTCCAGTTTTAGCTTCTCAGGAGGCAGTTCTGTTCTGATGTCATCATAGCTGTCAACATCAGAAGGAATGAACATTGTGATTGGCCGACCTCTCATAAACATTTTAATATACTCTCCTTCTGTTGAAACAAGACAAAACTTAAGTCACGTGTTTTCCGAATAACTACAGAAAAGTCTGTTGTTAATGTGATACAATAAAAACAGGACAAAAATAGCTCCTTGAGAGTTTTCTCCCCATTATATATAAATTGTTTCTGTTGTAAATTACCTGTATAAACTGACACAATTCAACAAGGCCACAAAGACTGAGATTGAAAATGCAAAATAAAATTTTGTGATGGACATTCTTCTGACAGTTGAGAAGAAAAAGATCGTTTGAGTAGATCACAACCATGTCTACCACACTAGTGATGTTCAAAGACACATAAAGGACATAATCTAAGACTATCCTACAGGAGACAAGTCAAACATTGTCACAAATTTGGATGGGAAAAGCAACAGAGAGATGAAATGCTTTGCTATGTTAGGCAGCCAGTGAGGAGAGCAGGGAGGTAGAGGACCAATTCCTCTTATTTCACAATTGTGTTTACAACCAGCCTTGAGTCTAAACAATTAAATTCAATTATATTGTACTAACACTTTCAAACCGTGGCAGGAAACAGTTTTCTAATTAGAAGCATCATTTATTTAAGCAACCAACAGTTGGCTTATAAGATTTGTAACAGTCTAAAACAGAAAATGATAAGACAAGCTAGAATCAAGTTAATATTTACTGCAAATCTTTTACAAAAGGAAGCCACATTTAACTAAACAGAAAGGATTGTTTCTTCACCTTAAAAAAAAAAAAACTCCCCACCCCCAGCATTCCAGCGACCTACATACAGATAAGTTTAATAAATGTTGTAGAGATTGTGAAATAGTTACAAAAGAATCTAAAAGGGGAGGAGAAAGATAGGGATTGAGTAAAAAGTATAGGAAATGTCTAGCACTTGCCAACTTTTCTTGCATGACATGAAAACAGTATTAGACCTAGACTGAAAATGTGGTTATTGCAATCAACCAGAGGACAAAATACAAACCTTATGATCACTAATTACTTAAGTTACCTAAGGAAAAGGGTTCATAATTATTCAAATAGTTTATATAATGTAAACCATGGAAGAGGAAGTAAAGATAAATTACTTGCTGAATAGCTACAAACGTTTCTTCAGAGTTAGATTTCAAAATTGTGCTTGCTGTGGGGGAGAAGTTCAAGTTATTTTTATTATTATCACTCATGGTGTACTCTGCCTCAGGATTTGATCTGAGAACAGGCTAAGACCTCCCACGCTATGGTTTTAATACCACATGATGTATGTCTTTATTACCTTTGAGTCTGAGAGTGGGCTCTGCTTCCTGATGATTTTTTGCATAGCTGGACTTTAACGATAACTAAATCATTACCACCTGCAACTATCCTCCTTCTACAATCACTCCTTATCTGTATCTCCTTGTTTTTTTTTTTTTTTTTTTTTTGATAGTTTGCACAGGGCCAAGCAGGAAATGCAAACAAGAGACGTGGCAGAGCACAATATAATTGTGGGCATGGGGCACTAGAACATGCCATCTCAGGGAGGGAGAAACTAGTTAGTTCCATAACGGATGTGGGCCCTGTATTGCTAGATCTTTTCATGTGTTGAAAGAAATAGGGAATCTATAATTGATTGTGAAATCTCCAAATTTTAAAAAATTTACTTCTCTACTCAAAACAGGAAAATACCACATGAATCAAACACCCACACCTCTGGCCTGTGTACAGCAGCATACAGGCCATCAGTTTGCAACCTCTTTTAAGAAGACAGCCTTGACCCTGGAAATGAGGGAAAATACATACATGTAGAAGAGCCTCTATCACCCAATCACAGTTGAATCAAATTCTCACTACAACCTTTCCTTGATGTAGTGTGAAAATAAGAATGTAAAATATCTCATTAATAATTTCTATACTGACTATAAGTTGAATAATATTTTAGATCTACTGTGTTAAACAGATCACTAAATTATGTTATTTATGTCTTTTTACTTTTTAAAATGTGTCTACTAGAAAATTTTAAGTTACACATGTCATGGATTCTATTTCTTTTGGACAGTACTGTTCAGATAGTGATGAGGTCGTCTGGCTAGTCCACAGATGTCCAATTACCTGACAATGCAGTTTACGTACAATCCAAATACTACTAACTTACGTTCTGCACTCCAACATTAGAGAATCAGAGAGTACAACAGAAGAGGAAGATGTTTTTGTGCTCTTATCTTTGGGAAGAGCGAATGCTAGGTAAAATTCCGTAATATATGACAATGTGCTTTCCTTTCTGTACCCTTCCATCTCCTAGCATTTCCCCTTCAGTCTCCTCAGGTTTTGCAAACCCTTCTACTTGACCATCTTATCTAGGCTGTCCTACCCAACAGTGTCTACACAGCACAATGGTCTTTGTATCCCCTAACCAAAACTCCTATTCTTTTAGGACAGGTATCTCAGGTGCTCTGAGAAATGCAATATGGCTGAGCTGATTCATACCTACATGCAAATAGCTGGGTTTTCACGTTATCTAAATACGTAAAAGACACTTCTCAAGGAAGACAGTACTGGGTACATGCTGTTCCTGGTTCAGTTCTTCTAATGGTTTTCTACTTTTTGTCAAGCTTACTCTATTTTTTAGGACTCGCAGATTAAACAAAAACAAAACCAAACACCCTTTCCATGACAAGAGCAGAACTTCAGAAGTTTGAAGTATGATTATAATTACTTGTATAATGTTACTACCTGTAGAAAGACTTTTGGACTTCTAGAATGCTTACATTTTAAAGCATCTTTCTTCCAAAAGATTCCACTTTGAAAATCTATTTTTAGTTGTATTTTAGTCTTTAGAAACCATCCAGGACCCCCAGACACAGGAATCTGAATTTCATATTAGCTAAAATGTGACAGAGTATGACATTATCTAAATTCCTGCGAAAAGCAAACAGCTTTATTTAGCTTGAGCCTTTCTTTCCTCTGATACTACCAGTTCTATTCTCCAAAAACAGAGCTAAAGAAAAGAAAGATGACCATGATACTAACACTAATGACTATAATTTTATACCAGAAATTGATAATGGCCATTTTATGTAGGCTGATACCTTTTCTTAAAAAACATTTTTTTCAATCAAAATGTTTCAAGTCCCAGGTAATAATCCAGTTATTTTGTAGTAATATAGTCCAATATTTTAACAGTCCAATAAAACAACGTAATTTGGAAGACTACTTGTACTTGATTGTATTATTGTAAACTGTAAATTACACCCCTTTTTAATGGTCTAACTGTAAAAATAGTTACATCATAAAATGCAGATCCCCAAATAAAATGCTAAAAGGCAATTCAGAAAGATATAAACTAACCCTCTTATTTCACAGATTAAAAAAAATTTAGTGTAGAATGGAATGATTTCTAAATGTTGTGTTAGTTAATTTTTTTTTAATTAATAAAAAAAATTTTAGTTATGGTGCTTGCCAAATATTATGCAGTTAATTTTACTGGCCAGGACAAAAAAAAACAGGTCTGGAAAAATTTGACAAAGTACTAAAAATGCTACCTTAATTTTGTCTGTTCTATTGGCAGATAAATTTTACAGAATATTTCATTAGTATTGGGGTTGTGTATGTGTGCACACACACAATAAAGATAAAAATGACATAAACCTATACTCTTAGGAGCTTACAAGAGAGGCATAATCAAATCTTGTGCATGTGTTAATCAACTCATACTAATTACAGTAATAAGTCAACTTATAGTTACCTACTTTTTTCTATTTAAATCTACCTTAATCAGGTTTCTCTTTGCTGTTTTTGTTTACAAATGTAATGGTCACAAAATTACTCAGAGATATGCAGATGTGGGAGTTTGCTTATGCATTTTATATATTTCTTTTACTGCCTTTGGAAAAAGATGAGAAAGAAGTCTACCAACTGTATCAGATAAAACTCCTAAAAGACTTCTATATTGCTGAAAATGTCTCTGAACTAGGCAAATTATGGTTGTATTTTAACAACTCTCTCAAATCACTCTCAGCTATAAGATAAATTATTTTAAGCATTAAAAGGTGCAGAAAAATCATTTTATCTGCGTATACCAAATGGAACTTAGTTTTTAAAAAATAAGAAATTCCTAAAAGAACTTCAGATGTCAAAAGTTTATCTCCCTAGCTCTGCTTTGTCAATGAAGTACAGTAAGAAGAGAGGCCAGACAAACAATGAAAACCTGTATATAAAATTTTTATTAAAATGGATTAAAGAGAAGCTTCAACTTTAACGTTTCATTTATTTTTAAAAACTCTGAGTCAAAGCAAAAATACGAAGATCTGATAAATCTGGGTCATCAGAATATGGGTACTCACTATTATTAGCATATATTTTTAGAAAGATTAAAGTATTTCACAATCTTTAAAATGTTTTAAAAAATGTTACTAAAGTAAATAATAATAATCAGATTTTGGTGAAATTGCTCCTTGGAATCAATTATGAGTATAGTTCAGGGATATGCCATGATTTATCATGTTTTTTTCCCACCACTCTTGGCACGTGTCTCTAGTCAATCCCACCTCTTCCCTGCTAAGTCTAACTACAAGTTTCAGAATTTTTTTAAAAGTTGCTTTAGGAAAACAATAAGAATTAATGGAGTTAGCAATATAAAATGGGATCTAATCGCCATTTCTGGTCACAGCGAATTTCTAGCTATGATAATATCTCAGTTAACTGGCATGTTTGAGAAAAGGAAATTTTCGATTAACTTCATTTTCTAATTTAGGTGTTTTTAACTTATGCTCATGGTTGTGAAAACACAGTATGGGCAAAAAGTCTTCAACCACAATATAACAAATATGCAAATGACTATGATATTTTCTCATGAAAAGTTATATTCTCCATGTTCAGAGGAGGCAGCTGGGTTTTTTCCTCTCCTGAGCTGAAAATGAGATAAGAGATGTCAAGAACTCATATTCTTAGAAGATGGAACAGTTAAAAAATTGGACAGCCTTTTAAACATAAGACTGCTACAAACCACAACATCAAGATATCAGATCTCCGCTGAGCTTTAAAATAAAGTAAAATATAGCCAACGGAGAAAACTCCTTTTTTTCTGGTCTTCTTTTAAAATATAGAGAATATTTAGACAAAGCCCAGGCCTAGGGCTCCAAGTAATGTTACATAACCTATTTAAGATGACCCAATGTCAACATTTTAAAACCAAGTGAATATTTTTCTTTGGAAATGCAATATTTGGCTTCTTACCTTTCCTGCTTATCTACACTAAAACAGACATAAAGCAAGCCTCCTTCTTTTTAAATTCTGTAATAGTAAAGGTTTAGTTTCCTGTGTTCATGAAGTTCTTCTAGATATCCACATATTTCACTTAGTCCCTTCAGAAGGTTCAAATGTTACCTTATCAGAAATGTTTTCCATAACCACTCTATATAAAATAGCAATTCTCTCTACTCCCCCCACATTTTCATGACATTTATCATCTTTTGCCATATTAAATACTTATTATCTGATTCTTTTGTGTAAAATATAAGTTCTGCAGAAACCCAACACTGATTTATTTATTCCTGTTGTATCCCTGAATGCCTAGGTCAGATCCTGAGAAAATAAGCACTCAAAAAATATTTGTTGAGTTAGTAATGAATAAGTGATAAAATGTGTATCTGATAAAGAACAATAAAGAAACATATCTGTGGTGGCTTGGAGTTATGTACCCCAGCAAAACTGTTATTAATCTTAATCGATGCTTGTGGTCATGAACTCATTGTAAACTGGACCTTCTTCAGTTTACATGCTTCAGTTAAGGTGTGGCCCCACTGAATCAGGTTCGGTTTTAATCCAGATTATTGGAGTCCTTTGTAAGTAGAGTACAAGCAGACAGAGAAGCCACAAACAGAAGCCAGAGCTGGAAGTTAATGGAACCCATGTGCATTGCCTTGTGACAAAAAAGACAAAGAACCACAAAGACTGCCTGCCAGCCAGAAAATACAGACTCCGGGAGGAAGCAGGTCTTCCATCTTGGAAGGAAGCCTTCTAGCCTCTGAAATCATGAGCCAATAAATCCTGTTGTTAGGCTAACTCACCGTATAGTATTTGTTAAACAGCTAGGAAATTAAACACACAAAAACAACATCTAATGCAACTGCTGCTAGAATGACAAGATTATTCAGGTCCGTACCCCACCCCCACACTTTATAAACGAGTGTATTATTTGAACTGTTTGGTTATAACAAATTACTGAGGGATTTTAGACAAGACCTAAATTGCTAGTAAGAAGTAGTCAATTACGTCACAATTTTCAAGATATTATAACACTTCCTCCATCTTAATATATCCGTACAGTTATCACTGCAATGATCTGACAGTTAAACAAGAATGAATCTAATCTTAGAGCAGGGAGGCAGCACTGCAAGAGGAATTAGGAGTGTGACTGGTGATTAATGAGTTCCCTCTTCTTCAATTAAGCAGATTTCCCTCCTGCAAGAATATGAGGCATTCAGGTTCCAAACATGACGAGACAATTAATTATGTGCTAATTCTAACCAGTATGTCTGAGATGCAATGACAGAAAATGATTTAAGATTATCCAAGCTTGCAAAAACAGTAATATACAATCATATGTTGATTGCACTAATTTTGTTTATAACAAAATGTGTCAGACTGTTATCTATTTTCCCCAAAAGAAAATTTTGTAAAAGATACTTATATCCTCCAAAACTTTTTTAATCAATAACTTATCTAATGAATAGCACTGCACCAGTATCTAACTGCTATATCTAATAATAGTCCTATAGGAAAAATTTATATCTGCTGCTATGGGAGTAGAACGCAGCAGAACTGGGGAGAAGAGCAATGGAAAGGGGTTTAAGCCATCAGGGATTAGGGTATAAAGATCTGAGTTAGTAGGAGCCTCTTTTCTATGGTATAATCTGTCTTTCCTCCCAGGCTTAGCTTCATAGATTATCCTGTGAGCATCCTATTCCATTTCCTATTGCTTTCAACCAATTTCCTTCCATTTGCCTAAATCTCAGAATATGCAATTTCACCTTTCCATCTCTCCCTTGTGTTCAAAGGACACAAAGCCTTTTGAGTAAAGTTTCCTGTGTTACCACTCACCTAAATGTACCAAATGTAAACAGCCTTCTTCCCAAGTCAAAGCAGATGCCTTGGAACAATCAAAAGTTGTTATTGTCAAAAAAGAGCTAAAGAAATTAATAAATCATGTTTTTAAAGGTTGCCCAATAGGACAGATACGTGAGATTACTACCTAAAATATAAGAATAATGTGCTGTGAAATATGCTACGCAAAACGAACACCAAACTTATAAAAAAGTACATCTAAAGTTTATGTCAAATGAAGATCATTACATAATGTCTCTCTTTACATCTCATTCTTCATATTTGATTGCAAGGTTTTACTGGCAGACCTACATACATTAACAACTAAAATGTGTTTGGTGCAATGTGCCAAGTACCTGTGTTTAAAATATGTATTTTTTTAATATTAAGAGATTTATTATAGGAATTGGCATATATGACCATGGGGTTTGGCAAGTCCAAATTTCTTAGGGCAGGCTGCAAGCTGGGAACTCAGTGGTGATGTTAAGTTCCCCAGGAGAAGCTGCAAGTTGGGAATTCTGTTGAAGGTGTCAATGAATTTCCCAGGAGAAGGTGACTGACTGAATTAGTGACAGAAATTTTTCTTTCGGATTGCTGAAATCCTCAGTTCTCCCTTTAAGGCCTTCAGCTGATTGGATGAGACTTCTCTCATGCTGAAGGCATCTCCTTTGTTGGTTACAGATGTAATCGACGATAGATGCGATCACCAGACTAATGACTTAAATCCATGAAATATCCTCACAGTAACAAACAGCTTCCTTGATCAAAGAACTGCATACCATATCTAGCCAAGATGATACATGAAATGAACCATCACACCTTCCTTTCCCTGTCTCATTCCTGCACTCTCTTTACCTTTTTTTTTTTTTTTAACATTTCCAAATGTAACACTTGAAATGCCCTATCTAAAAGTCTGCTTCTGGGGAATCCACGTTAAGACAGAAGATGCAAGATTTCTGATCCCCCTTTTTTTATAATGTAGTGTTGTGGGAAGTATTTTCTCAGCTAGAGATTACATTTTCCACTTTTTTGCATCTTGGTAGAGTCATGTGACTGAGTTATGGCCAGTAGAACATAGGCAAAAATGAAGTTTATCACTTCCAGGCCTGCTCAATGAAACCCTTGTTTCCAGGACAATTTTAGGAACCATAGTTGAAAATGGCAGAGCTTTCTTCAATCTGGATCCTTGAATGACTGAATGAAGATATGGATGTGAGTCCTACTCCAACCAATCATCCACTCCTGCCAACTAGCCTTCATGTTATCAAGAAGTCAGCTGCTGTTGTATGAAGCCACTGAAATTTGGGGATTTATCAGTTATGGCAGCTAGTTATCAATCTAACCAATTCTGGATTTGGCAACATGTTTAAACAAATGCTTTTTTCCATTGCAAAAATTTTCTTTATTACTACAAGGGCCCTTGGAAAGGAAAGTGTGACACTGCTCCAGAGATGTGTTTATTTATTTATTTATTTATTATTTTAAAATTTTTTTTACATGGGCAGGCACCGAGAATCGAACCCGGGTCCTCGGGCTTGGCAGGCAAGCATTCTTACCTGCTGAGCCACTGTGGCCCGCCCAATTTTATTTATTTATTTATTTTCCTGAGATGTGTTTAAATACTTTTAAAATTAAATTAAAAATTAAAATTAATTTTACAATTAATTTAAAATTAAAATTAAAACCTTCTGAGGTTAAATATCATTCGCTCAATTACAGATAAGAAAATAGATTTAGTGAGGTGTGCAACCTTTTCAAGGTCACATAGCTAAGTAAATGGTAGAACAGTCTTTGGGGTCCAAAATCCCCATGTTTAAACATCTATACTATGTTACCTGATATACATCACTACATGTAGGTAAGTCATATAGACAGTTCAAACACAACCTGCTCCAAAACAAACTCTAATTCTTTTCCACACATCTCCTCCTCCTCCAATTATTCCGTTTCAGTAGATGCCATTCACCTAGTTGTTCAAGCTAGTCTTCCTAGATCCCTCTTTTCCTAACCCAATCAAGCAAGTCCTGATTCTATCTCTTTCAAACTATCTAGAATCTATCCACTTGTTTCCACAGGCCTTATTACAACTTCAATAAGGTCAGAACCACAGAGCCAACTGAAACACAAGAGGTCTCCTTGTAGGCACATGATTAGAGTGTATTAGGAAATTGTTTATTAAAGTGGCAAAGGAATAGACTAAAATTCCCAAAATAAGGCTTAATCCAAGTAGCATTTGATGTTATTAAATTATTTTTCTATATCCTTTTCCTTTTCTTACCTTTTGTTCCCACCCCTCTTCCTAGACATTGAATAAAAACCCTGTTTAGTGATGCTTCTGTAACCAACACTTTCCCCCTTTCACATACATCTTACCTGTTTACCTAAATGGCTTCAAAAATTGTGTCACCATCACAAATCACTTACTACACCAATCTTAAATTCCTTTTTCCTTCCAAAGAATATTATCATAGCATGAGAAAGAGGCAGGCAGCTCTTTCTCATTTACCTACGAAGATTTTATAAAATTTTAGCTCTAATGAGTTTTTTATAGTTACAGGATTTTCTATTTTTAACGTGCTTTCATATAAACTACATACTTCAGCAGCCATGTGCAGTAAGCTTTTATTATTTTTAGATTAGAAAACTACTTAGAGACTCTGCCACTTGGTTTGGGTCATAAGGCTGTTATGCAGAAGAGCCAAGAACCAAATCCTAAATACAGCAACCATTCATTCACTACTCTTTCCACTATATATTACTGCTTCCATTTAAAAATTTTATAAGAATTATGTTCCTAAATAAAATTTCATTTTTTAAAAGTATTTCAACCATGACTTAATCTATACACTTACTATAAAGGAGGAAGAAAGTAAGGCTAGCTAAAAGCGAATGCCAACAAAATTCAACCTCATTTTGAATTTCCGCACAAAAACAATCTAAAGAAGATTATAAATACGCATTCCTCTTCCTATTAGAATCAAAGAAAGTAAATATCTATAGAAATCAACTTAAAATCACTAATAGATATTTTAGCCACATTGTAACTGGTTAATATACAGCCCAGAAAATAAAGATAACCACGACACACAGAATCGGCTGTGGAAAACATGCTACTATGCTTTCTATAGTACATGCTTTTGTTTAGAACAGAATGCTTCACTAAAATGTGCAGGCAATCTAAGGAGAATGTAAAACTGTTATAAACCTTACCTACTTTTCAATTAAATTAAATACACATTTATAGAAAATCTGCTCTCCTTTTTTGGTCAGAACAAACCAACAACAAGTAGCCAGAAATCACAATTAACATAAAAGAAAAATTTAAGAGGAAATAAATTGCTAGATTCATGATTATTTGCAATGAAGTTGGCAAGACAGAAAACTGAGTTAAAATTTATCAATCTTTTAAATGGTTTTTCTAAGCACAACTTTTATTTTAAAGGGAAAAGTTCCCTTACTATTCTATACTTTTTTGTAATGTGATTTTTTCTACTATTAATCTTGATCTTCAGATCTCAATAAGATTGATTAGTTTTTAAAGTAGTTGAAATCACAAGACATTTTCTTCATAAGTCAAGCAGTATATAAATAATGAAAAGCCAAAGAAGAGCTCCAAGGGGAAATAGGCAACCAACTGCATAGTTTATTCTTCCCTTCACTATTTTTATAATGTGTTGACATTCTTGCTGATTGAGACAAAAATGCCATATCTTACCAAAAAAATTCGGCATTTTCTTAAATAACTATAGCAACAAAGTTCTCCTTGATTACTAAGAGCTTTTTAATAAAGTATACTGAATGAAAATAAATCAACAATATGATCAATCATTAGCAAAAATTAAATTAATACAGAAAGACAAGTATATATTTAAAAAGGATTTTTAATTTACCTTGGTTGATGATGACATCTTTATGCCTAAAAAAACGAATTCAAAGAAAATATTTATTTTATAATCTTATTTGGCTTATCATCAGAATCACCTGAAGAAACTGTAAAAGTTCAATGCCTAGGTCACACTCTATAGACACTTGTCTAGACTTCTAGACAAATCTCTAGAAGTGAAATCCAGACATCAGTATTTAAAAAGTATCTCACTAGTCTCAACTACCAATACACTATTTTATAAAATAGTGAATATTCTATAAGAGCACTTAAACAGTGAAAATGTAGGGAAAAACTTATCAAAATTCTCAAATCTCATAGGATTATCAAAATGTATTATTGAGTGGGGGAACATCAACAGGAAGATAAAGCTTTTCCTAGGAGAAATAAAAGAATAAATACAGAAAAAAGATACAAATTATAATATAGTTATTTCTTTTTTTAAGATACAAGACAGATAAACCACTGAATTGTATACTGTAAATTGATGATTTTTATAGTAGGTGAATTGTATCTCAATAAAGCTATTATTCCTTTAAAGAAAAAAAGAAAGATCTAGAAAGCCGGATATATAATTGTACATGCAAATGTGATAAGTCACAGAATTACTAATTTTCAGATAACTGAGAAAATGTAAATACTCACTTGTCTGCATTTTTAATAATCTTTGATATTAATTTTGATGTTGACGCTGCCCTCAATAATTTATTACGACTATCATCTGAATTTTCCCATGAATTATGTGACTTTTCAGCTGTTGTTGGTCGCTTTATGCTAGAAGAAACATATTAACTTTTTAGAGAAAAATTCTATGAGTAGCAATGACATGTAACTGACAGTTTAAATATAACACAAAAGCAGCAATTTACATTTCCTTAAAAGCTAATCCAGAAAAGAGAAGAAAGGATTAGTTGAAAGCTTCTGCCTGAATGAGTGAAGGAGTTAAACAAGGCAATTATCAAGTTTGTTTTAAAATTTTCACTACTATTCAGAAGAGTATCTAGAACAATTATTTGATTTTAAAAATCGTATTTCTTATTGTTAGTAGAAAAAAAACCCATTAGCTTAAATCTCTGGGTAATAATAGTCTCATAATTTGTAGTTATAAAAACTGATATTTTTTAATAGCCACTGACTTACTAGGCTGCCACCTTCATCTCTGTCTTCATATAATCAAATTATATATAGTGGAAACAGCAATTTCTAAATAAATTGTGGGGATAAAAAAATTCTTGTCTATACCTTTAGAGATAATTTTACACATGATCAGAAATAAACACAATTTAACATAAGACTGTGATATTATCAATACTGAATCCCCATATTTATAACTGCAAATATTTATCTACAAATGGGTTTTGGCTGCATTGTTAACTACCCTACAACTCATCCAGTCTTCAATTTTTCTTGCAATAGTATATCCAAAGAGCAATTTAGAATGGCAAGCACATTTCCAGAAGACCTCAAGAAGCTGAAAAAAAAAAGATTCTGGGACAAAGAAGCTATCAAGTCAAATCAGAAACTTTAGATTAATGATAAAAGTCCATTTTTTTATCCCCCACACAATTCAAAGTTGCATAAAAGTAATAAGCAATAATCAAGAAAAACTCCATGAAACCAGCCAGAAGAATTTTAAACCAATAGATAGCATAAGAATTTGTGTGAGACAACAGAAAGGCATTTGTAAATGTTAAACATGCGTCAATCAAGTAAATGGTGTTTGCTTTTCGAAATTTCCATTAAGACTTGAAGCAAAATATTAAAGCAATTTAATAAAAATGTAAATTTTCTAGGAATGTTTTTCATTTATTATACTAAAAACTTAGTAAGTTCGGGGAATAGTTTAATATTTTCTAAGATGTCCAAGCAGAAGTATGATGCTAAAATATATATATTACCTATATCATAAAGCTGGAATAAGCATTTCTAAAACAATCAGATTTCAAAAAATTGGTCTATTTGATTACGAGGCAGTTGTCAGCACTGAACTCCCAGCAGGCAGGTTTAGATCCCCAATTTATGCCCACATACAATGTTAGAATGTTTCTTCCTTCTCCCCCTCTCACACTTAAAAATATTAATTATTACAGACACAGAGAGAAGCCCTCAAGCAAGCCTTCAGCATAGAACAGACCAGGTGGAATGGATTCATTTCTTTACTCAAGCAAGAACTCATCCTCCCAAAACCCAAAACTGAAACTTAGATGCAGTCACAATGAAGAGCCATTTGTTGAGAAGGAAGGGCCCTTGCAAACTGAAGGTTGTAATGATGCCAAGATATGGTGAGGATTATTACATAGGCAATTTTCTATCCATGGCTATAAATTTACACACAGTTGTATAGAAATTTTTAAAGTATTCTGTAATTTTATTACAAAAATATTCCATTCTGATTTTAAAGTAGGTTATTTTTTGCCTTTCATCAGATTAAGGTTATAATTTAGAACTTTTCTTTTTAGTTTTAACTAAGAAATGTTGACAATGAATTTTCATTTCCCAATGTGCTAAAACGTATTTTATAATAACAAAGAAGGAAACAAGCCACTAGGATTTTCTCTTAGAATCCATGGATAGCCAACTTCTTCCCAGGTCACAGAATTTAGGTATCATTACAACCATTCCCTAGCTCTGTACTCAGGGACTAATAAAACCTTTTGGTGGGAGTAGAATTCTTGCTTTCTTGAGTTTGTCTGTGTATTTGGAGAGGTTGTGAAGAGGGCTGGGGAGAAGGTGATGCTCGAATTTGTGGACTTTGATCATTAGAATGAGATTCCTCTTTTTTTTCTCTCTGTCCTTGTGGTTTTTCTTTCTTTTTTTCTGTACCGCTGTAAAATAAAGTATAACATGGAACAATACATATTTAAACAAATTAAAATACATCACACAATGGAAAAACTACTATATATCAAAACCCTAAATTATACCGCTAATACAATTTACACTGCTTTTATTCAATAATGAAAATATTTCATTGTAAATTCTGGAAACTATTAAAATCTTCAGTGAAAAAGTTATAAGAACTCTAAAGGAACTATATCCTATGAAATTGCTCCTCCAGACAGAAATGAACTCTATCTAGACAAAAATGACCTACAATGCATTTTGCCATCTTGGCAGATCTGGGAGACGACAGGAGCCCTCTTAACTGTCCTCAACTTACCCAAATCAGAGGATCAGTGACACTTTGCATTTATCTCTGTAAAGCATACCGATTGATGGCCAAGCCACACCAAATGCTAATGGCTCAGAACCAAGTGATTCTCTAATTCCTCTGTTTCTCCTGAATGCTTCTCTCCCACAGCTGAGTTTGAAACTTACCAAGAATAAATTATGTGTTACTGAACCTGTTTGTAGTTGTACTTATTTAATTATATAAGTTAATTAAGCAAAAAGAAAACTGACAAAATACATATAGAAAAGATACTTTGTAATTCCTATGAAAACTAAGTTGAATATGCTGGAAAGATTCTAAAAATGAGATGCTAAAAAAACTGCTGTCAAATTCTGTGTGCAAGAGACAATTATAAAAGGTTGAGGGAAAAAAAACACAGAAAAAGAGGTGGGTGCTAATTCATTATCTAAATTAAAAGTTTTAATTTCTTATTCGAATTTAAAAATGAAACAAAAAATGGTAACAAATGATTTATGGCCATAATTTAAGCAAAATACTCAAAAGAGTTTAGTCATAGATTTATACCTAGAAAGAAAGGAGGGGTATGTGTGTGTGTGGGGGGGGGGGGGGGATTGGCATTTTCATTTAAAAAAAAAAGACAAATGAATATACTTTAAGTTAAAATAAAATATTTAAGTTTTTTTTGCATGGGCAGGCACCAGGAATCGAACCTGGGTCTCTGGCAGGGCAGGCGAGAACTCTGCTGGCTGAGCCATGGTGGCCCACCCTATTTAAGATTTTTATATATCAATTTTTATGTTTCTGCACTTTGACGAACAAACCAATGGCCACTCCCAATTGCACTGGATAACAGTGCTTCTACTGCACAAACACTATGATAAAATTACAAAGCACAAAGCAGATGGAATCAAAACTTGAATTCCAGTGATGAAAAGGCACAAAAACTATCAACTCTCTATACTTCTTAATTCAAAGCACATTTTGTAATTAAGACTACAAGACACATAATCTATACGGAAATATGTTCAGCAACATTTTAAACAAATATACATGGCATATTCACAATAAAAAAATGTTTAAAAATATACATGTCATGTACAATTTAACTATTTCATTTTAACAGTTTAAAATGTCAGTTTAAAATACCATTTTGACAGCGATATTTCTTAGTCAGATTCATCAGTAAACTTAGTCAGAGGCATCAGTAAACTAATGCCGGTGACTGAATAACTCCTCAGTGTGGATTTAAATGCTTAACCAAACAGTTGGTTGTAGGAACAATGAAGAAATAAGATCAGAATTTAATCTTTGATCTTTTATAGTCAGATGCCTTCTGACTTCAGATTGGCCCTTGACTATTTACTTCATGTTCAATTTTATTTAAAGTATGTGTTTAAGATTTTAGAAATGCAATTCTACCTTTAAAATATCAGATTTAATTGTATTAAATTCAAACCCACCAACCAACCTACCAACTCTGTTATTTTATTAACAAGAAAGAAAGAATGTCTTCAAACTATCCTGAACGCATGGGCCACACGTTTTACGTGGGCCCAGTACAACCTAGAAGAGATTTTCCTCCTGGGTAATTTAAATCATAAAACCGACTTCCTGCATCATAAGGTAGCAAACTGAACTGGCTTTAGATAGTTTAGTCCCTGTGGTGCATAATACCGATCAGTGGACAGAACCAAAGCTATGTAAGAAAATGGGCTCAATCTGAACTGTTACTGGAAACAACCTGGAAGTTTATTAAAAATTATGTATAAATATTTCCACTATAAGTTCATTTTCTTATAATTTGTCTTTTTCTTCTGAAAGTAGAGAACACGTAATAAATTTTGGCATCATCGGGAGGAGAAAGTTTAGATTCTGTAATGACCATGACTTCAAAGATTAAATTCTGATCTTATTTCTTCATTGTTCCTACAACCAACTGTTTGGTTAAGCATTTAAATCCACACTGAGGAGTTATTCAGTCACCGGCATTAGTTTACTGAAGTAATTATTTTCCATCAGTACATTATTAAATATCATTCTATTAATTATGTTTTTTCCTTCATCATTCTTTGAAGAAATCAGTTATAATATTATGGTAGTTGATCTCCTATGGTCTCTCCAAACTCTATGTGGTATAGTTTGCTAAGTATTACACAAAAGGAGAAAAGAAAAAATTTGTGACCGATTCTACTGAAACAAGAGATTAAATTAATTGACTGATAAAAAGAATACTTGGAATCCAAATTTGTAAATTAATGAGACTTTTATATTGCAGTATTTCCACTGCCTTCTTGCCCACCATTTACTAAGACACACACGCATACCATAGTACTATACTATTCTGAATTAAACATTGCTTTTAAAGTCATGGGTAAGGAATAAAAGAATTATAATAGCACTTAAACTTCTATTAATGCAGATATATACCAAACAGTTCTATTTTCCCTTTAAAAATGCTGTATCAAATATATCCACCTGCTATGGAAAATTCACTTACATAATTTCATTAAGTAAAGTGATACTTAGTCTCATCAATAAATGCTTGCCACACAGAAACATTTAAAAATAAGCAAAAAAAAAACAAAAAATAAAAAATAAAAATAAGCAAAACAAGGAAATGAAATTGCTTTCAACCCTTACTCAGAACCAAAGCCTTCTCATATTGATTGATTCAATAAAGTTAAGAGGAAGATAAAGCAAATGAGTATAGGCTGATGCCTCTACATTCAGAGTTAAAGAATTCAAAGGAAACACTCACTTGGATTCCATATAGGTCAATTTCATATTTTTTCAAAAGTAGCCATTTATCACTTTCATACAATTTTGCAAAGTCAGCGTTATTCCCCCCTTACAAACAGGTACCTTTTGGCCGCAGATGAAAAGGTTTCTTTTCTTGCAATTGAGACAGAAATGGTGTGACCTGGTTTTCTGTTTCCACCACTGCCATTGGTTATACAGGACATGGAAATAGCTTCTCGAAGGCCTGGCTGGCCTAAAGATGGTTAAGAAAAAATTATGTATCAAATTTCAAAATATTCCTTGAAGATTAAGGTCATAAAAATTAAGAACATTAATGTTTAGAACTAGTAAGCCGAATGCCCCTCTGATATGTGGCATACAAATTATGGTCTCCAGATTTAATCCCATCAAATAGACGGGATTAGCAAGAGGCATGGAGAGTTATAAAACTGGAGCTAGACAGATTAAAATGTGGAACTGTATAACAGTGAATCTTGTGGTGGATGATGACAGTGGTTAACAGTACAAATACAAAAAGTTCTGTTACGAATTAGAACAAATGTACACAATATTAGAAGGAGTTAATAACAGAGTGGTAAATGAGGAAAAACTGTGCCTATTGCAAACTATGGACTATAGTTAACAGTAATATCTTAATACTCTTTCATCAACAGTAACAAATGTACCGATACTAGGGGTCAATAACGGAGGTGATAAAGGATATGGGACGTTTTGGGTTTTCTTTTTCCTATTTTTTTTTTTAATAAAACTAATGAAAATGTTCTAAATTGATGGTGGTGATACATGCACAATTGTGTGATAATACTGTGAGCCATGGATTGTAAACTTTGGATGAACTGTGTGCTGTATAAATATATCTGAACAAAATGTGTTAAAAGAAAACTGGAGCTAGACTCATTCTCTAGCTAAATGATATTTGCTGTCTACAAATATCAACTTTAAAGCACATGATTCAAAGTTGTGCTTCAAGTAAACCACAAATCTCTATGTCATGGATCTTTAGAAATACCAAGGTACTGATGAAACCATAAATTTCAAAATCTAGAAATCATAAATGTTAAATCCAAGTATTATTCCACAGAAAATATAAATAGATAAAGTAACCTCTGCTTTCTTAATTTATACAGTAGAAGATACGGATTAAATGTGCGGTGACTATGTTGTTATGGTCAGGGATAGGGCCACAAGATAAAATAGGCACATCTACTACTGGTCACATTTATTTAAAGATTTGTGAATAATTTTAAATTTCCAGCCTGTTTTTTCATATGCATGCATGCACAAAATCTAACTTTTACATTTGTTTCTTTGTTTCTCTTTATAAAAGCCTAGAGAGTAGTACAGAACCTCATCAACATGACAATGTAAGACATTCATTAGAAAAGACTCCACTTTCTTGGATCTCTGGAGTATGATAGAGACTGGAGGACGCCACAAATGCTGAATCGAAAAAAAGGAAGGAAAAACCCCACCAAAATCAGATTTGCAGCCTGGACCTGCCAGTCCAGAACCCTCCCCCTCACTCAATCTGTGTCACCTGGGAGTCACACAGCAGCAGCACAGCCCGGTTCCTCCTGTGCAGATACAGACAATAAGGTCACTCACAGTAAGTTAGAACCCCATTCATATCTAGGCACGGGGACCCAAGTCCCCAGAAACCCAGGGTGCAACACAAGCAGCTGAGGCATGAAACATACAAAAGTGTCCCCAGGGAAAAAACAGATCAGAGTGGAACTGTTAGTAAGAGTGCACTCTCTCAATCCAGTCCCTGTCTGTTGGACAGCCTAAATGCAAAACAGTCCTTTCTGAATTGACCCCATCTGGCTCTTGAGAGTGGGATAACTTTAATGGGGGAGAAATCAGAGGCAGAAAAGCCTCACGGGAAAAACAACCAAACCAAACCAAACAAAACAAAACAAAAAGGGGAAAACTGAACTGCTGTTAAACAGGACAAGGCCCAGAACTGAAAAATGTAATGAAAAGGAATCACTGTGTAAAGGAGAGAATTTAAACAAATCATAGTAGCTACAGAGAAAATTCTGCACAAAAACAAACAGATCAGGATTTCTGGAGATGGAACAGAGGAAAGGAAGCTTTCTCCTGAAGGTGAAACCACTGCAGGCAAAAAGGGTAATCTTAAACTGTTCCACATATCCAGGGAAAGAGTCATATCAGAAGAGCAAAAAAATATGAACTGGACCTACTCTATAGGTCCAGAATAAGTTGTACCAAGTGTTAAGAAGAGCCTAACACAAAGCCAATTCAACAAAACTCTGGGCAAGAGAGAGAAAATTACCTTCAGAGTTAACACATCAAAATAATCAGATGTTCAGACGTGAGCAAAAATTTACAAGCCATAATAAGAAACAGGAAGACATGGCTTAATCAAGTGGACAAATGACAACTTCAGAGGAGACGTAATACTTGGAATGACTAATCCAAGATGTTCAAACAAATCTCTTAAACCAATTCAAGGAGATAAAGAAAAATATGGATAGAAATAAACTGATGGTGGATACAGAGCTAAAAGATATTGAGACAACATGTGAGCATAAAGATGAATTCAAAAGTTAAAAAGAAGCATAACCAAAATTATGGGGATGAAAAGCATAATAAAGGAGAATAAAAAATACACTAGAGGCATATAATAGATGTGAATAGCCTGAAAAAAAATCAACAAACTACAAGACAGAATGATTGAAATCATACAGTCACAAGAACAGATAGAGTAAAGAATAGAAAAAAAATAAGCAATGCCTCGGGACGTGAATGACAGCACGGAGTGTACAAACATACAAATCACAAGTGTCCCAGAAGCAGAAGAGAAGGGAAAGGGGGCAGAAAGAATATTTAAGGAAATAATGGCTGAAAATTTCCCAACTCTTATGAAAGACATAAATATACATTGTCTAAGAAGGAAATATACTGCAAACAGAATAAACCCTAAAAGATCTATTCCAAGACACATATTAATTAGAATGTCAAATGCCAAAGATAAAGATAGAATTCTAAAAGCAGCAAGAGAAAAGTTACATACAAGACATCCTCGATAAGACTAAGCACTGATTCTTTATCAGAAACCATGGAGGTGAGAAGGCAGCAGAGCTATGATATATTTAAGGTACTGAAAGAAAAAAAAAAAAAACTGCCAGCCAAAAATTCATTATCTGGCAAAACTGTCCTTCAAAAATGAGGAAGAGTTTAAAATATTCACAAGCAGAAACGGAGAGAGTTTGCGAACAAGAGACCTGCCCTATGAGAACTACTAAACAGAGTTCTTTGGATTGAAAGGAAAAAACAGGACAGTGGCTTAGAGTAATGTGAAGACACAAAGATCTGAAGTAAAGGTAACTAAAAGGGTAAATGCAAAACCCAATAGTACTGTGCTGGTGTGGAACTGTTATGTGCCCCAGAAAAGCCTTGTTCTTCTAATCCTGATTCAACACTGTACGGTGGGACCTTTTGATTAGGTTGTTTCCATGGAGATGTGACACACTCAACTGTGTGTGTGACCTTTTGATTAGATGGAGGGAGATGTGACTCTGGACATTCAAAGTGGGTCTTGATTAGTTTACTGGAATCCTTAAAGAGCTAACCCAGGGAAACATATATGAGAAAACTTAGATACAGACGTTTAGAAATGCAGATGCCACAGAAGATGCCACAAGCTGAGAGTGCTGACAGAAGCTAGACAGGAACCTGAGTCCAGCAGACGTGTCTTTCCATGAGATGCTAAGCTGAGAGATGAGTTTTGCCCCAGAGCAGCTAAGTCAGAACCCACAGATGCCTCAAGAGAAAGCCACTGGAATCAGCAGCTACAGGCAACAGAACTCGTAACAAGGACGAGCAGATGCTGGCCACGTGCCTTCCCATGTGACAGAGGAAACCTGGATGCCATTCACCCTTTCTGTGGAGTCAAGGGATCTTTATCTGGATGGTTTAGTTTGGACATTTTTAAGGGCTGAGAATTATAAACTTGAACTTAATAAGCCCTCTTTATAAAAGCCAATCCATTTCTAGTGTACTGCATTCTGGCAGCTTTAGCAAACTAAAATAACTACTGTATCCTTAATATGTAACTCTACTTTTAATACCTTTAAGAGTCAGAAAAGAATTGAACAGGAAAAAGTAAATTTCCTGATACCGGGCATGCAAAAATATAAAGCGATAATGTGGGACAAAAACACAATAAAGAGGAGAAACAGGAGTTGAGTGGTATCTTTTCAAATTAGTAGGTTATAGACATATGTTGTATAACACAAACCCCACAGTAACCAAAAAGAAAGTATTTTAAAGATAAAAAGAAATCACTTGCCTGCCATGCTGGAGACCCGGGTTCGATTCCCGGTGTCTGCCCATGCAAAAAAAAAACAAAAAACAAAACAAAATGAAAAAGGGATCAGTCAGATGCATCACAAAAGACAAGGAGACTGCAATAAAAGAAAAGAGAAACAAAAATGGAATGACATATAAAAACCAAAAGACACAAGAGCTGAAGTAAGTACTGCCTTTAAAGTAATAATAATGAATCAAGGATTAAACTCCCTACTCAAAAGACACAGATTGGCAGAATGGACAAGAATGCATAATTCAATGATATGTTTACAAGAGACTCACCTTAGACCTAAAGATTTCTAAGATTAAAAATGATAAGATGGAAAAAGTCATTCCATGCAAATAATAACCAAAAAAGAGCTGGGGTAGCTATACTAATATTAGTCAAAATACACTTTAAGTCTATTCATATGCAAAAGAATGAAGGAGGATTCTTATCTCATACCACATACAAAAATTAACTCAAAATGGATGCGAGACCTAAATTTAAGAACCAGAGTATAAGACTCCTAGAAGAAAATGTAGGGAAGCTTCTTCAGGATCTTGTGTTAGGCAATGGTTTCTTAGACTTAATACCCAAACCATAAGCAAGAAAAGAAAAAAACATAAATGAGACCTCATCAAAATTAAAAACTTTTGGACATCAGAGGATTTTATCACAAAAGTGAAAAGACAACCTACTCAATGGGACAAAATATTTGGAAACCACATAAAGAAATCCTACAACTAACAATAAAAAGACAAAAACCCAATTTAAAAATGGGCAAAAAATATGAATAAACATTTTTTCAAAGAGGAAATACAAATGGCTAAAAAGCACATGAAAGACTCATTTTCACTAGTTATTAGGGAAACACAAATCAAAACCACAATGAGGTATCATTTCACTCCTATCAGAATGGCCACTATTAAGTAAACAGAAAACTACAAGTGTTAGAATATGGAGAAATAGGGACACTCATTCACTGCTGGTGGGAATGTAAAATGGTACAGCCACTGTGGAAGACGGTTTGGTGGTTCCTGAGAAAGCTAAGTTTAGAGGTACCCTATGATCCAGAAATCCCACTAGTGGGTATATATCCCAAAGAACTGAAAGCAAGGACATGAACAGACATTTGCACACCAATGTTCATAGCAGCATTATTCACAATTGACAAAAATGGAAACAACCCAAGTGTGCATCAACCAATGAATGGATAAACAAAATGTGGTATATATATATACGATGGAATATTATCCAGCAGTAAGACAAAATGATGTCCTAAAACACATGACAACATGGATGAACCTTTAGGACCTTTAATGCTGGGTGAAATTAGCCAGTCACAAAAGAACAGATGACACAGGATTTCATTATTATGATTCTGGTAGAGGTAATCTCAAAAGTTACACTATAGAATATAGGAGACCTAGAAGTAGACAAAAGTTAAAGATGGAGGAAAGGCTACCCAAAGAGGGAGAATCTAAACACATGGGAACGGATAGAAGTGATGATAACTAACTAGCAGGTTTATAAGTAACATTGCCATATTGAAGGTGAATATGACTGAAAAGGGATATATAGGCTCATGTATGCCAATGATTATAAATAAGTTCTCACTTGAACTATTTCAGTGGTTCAATAGTGGATAAAGAGTCAATAGTAGAGGGATATGGGGGAAACTAAAAATGCACTCTATGGCCAATAGTTAACGGAAAACATCAACAGTACTACAGCATTACCAGGGGCAACTAACTGGGCTGAGGGAGGGACAAGTGATAAAGGGTGGTTTTGATTTGATAGTTGGTGACATTGGATTTGCCGGTTCTTTGTCATTATGGACCAATGAAAACTGTCTAAAATTGAGGATGCTGCTGATTGTACAACCTAGTGAGCATACTGTAAGACATGGTTTATTTTGGACATTATTCATGATGCCCAATAGATGGAGGAAGCAAAAGGATACAATGACTGAGAAGTACAATGGTGAACGGCGATATATTTATACGATGGAATCTGGTATGGCTACAAAAAGGAGGAATACTGGGGGGCACACGATGAACTGAATAAACCTTGGGGATAATGGACTGTGCAGAATGGGCCAGAAACAAAAGTACAAATACGCTAAAGTCTCTCAGGAAGTACTTATAAAAAAAATGGAAGCCTGGATTAGTGTGGGCCCTTACAGCAGCCACATTGGGTCTGAAGTTGGGCATGTATTTCTGGATTCTGAGACACTGAGCTACATGTGTATCAGCTGGTATTTCCCTGGAACTCTGAGTAGCTCTGTAACACCTGGGCCCCAGAAATGGAGTGCTGCAGACCTGAAGTTATCATAGCTTTATGTTTTTCAAAATAATGTTATTCAATATAATAACAATGAAGTAATTGAAAAGAGATCCGGCCTCAATTAGAGTTCAAAATGAAGCCAGCCTGGCTGGGTCTATGGTAAATTAGAATGCAGGGCAAAAGGTGATAGTGTATGTACTCAGATCTTCAACTGCTGTATGAGATCAAAGGCAGAGAGATTTATTCTGTCTAGAACCTAAATTTTCTGTAACACATCATCCGAAATGAGCCTCTCTGGAAAGCTCATTTAGACAGCCCAGACTCCCAGAATCCAGAACAGGAATGAGGCCTTGTAATTCTCTATGGCTTGGTGTAGTGCCAGGATACATCTCAGACTATCGTGGGCTGATAATTAAAAAGTATTGGTAGAGGATCTAAAGCGGAAAAAACATACATATATGGAACTATTAAATCCTCCCATCTGGGAAACCCCAGGTACCCTCCCAACCGTTGGGGACTCCCCCAAACACAGGCCAAGCCCTTGATTTTGAGGCTTGCCCATATGAAACTTATTTTTCTAGGGGAGAAGCAAAGACTACCCATAACACGGCTCAAGAGTTGCTTCCAGGAAGCCTCTTTGTTCCTCAGATGTAGCCTCTCTCTCTCTCTAAGCTCAATTCTGCAAGGAAAATCATTGCTCTCTCCCCCCATGTGGTACATGCCATTCAGGGGTGAAAATCTCCCTGACAACATAGGGCATGACTCCCAGGGATGAATCTGGCCCTGGCATCGTAGGATCAACAATGCCTTTCTGACCAAAAAGGAGAAAAGAAGTGTAATAAAAAAAAAGGCATCAGTGGCCAAGAGAGAACAAATGGAGTCAAGAGGCTATTCTGGAGGCTGCTCTTATGCAAGCTTCAGTTAGATAGGGCCAATTGCCATTGTTTGCTAAACCCCTGTCAACATCACTCCTGTTGACTTTTGAGAACACCCAGGGCTTGAACTGAGACTCTATAAAGGTTTCATGCATTAGGTTTGTCTTCCTGGAACATACAATTCCTAGGTCAGTAAGTCCTGAGACTCTGAAGGACCAGCCTCTCCAGAAGGAGAGAGGCTACATCCCCCTGTTCTTTAGTGTGGACACCCGTTCTAAATATGAGGGGGTCGGTGCGGGTATTGCCCAGATCCCTGTGGATTGAGAGAGGGATCGAAAGAACAGGAGGAGGTATAACGAATGGTGTGGGTGGGATTTGGCAGGTGAGTGTGGCTGCCAAATCACATACTGGTATTCCTTCTCCCCTATGGTGTTTTGGAGTGGCTAGAGGGAGAGATCTGAGATGGTGGAATGCTGGCACAAGACAAACTCTGAGATGCATTCTGTACTACTTGTGGGGGTGTCATTTGAAAAGTATTGCTTTTTTCTTTCTTTGTTTTGAATATATGTCATATTATATAATTTAAAAAAATTTAAAAAGCACTATTGTGGGGGAAAAAATTAAAAACAGATGGACTAAAGCTTTGCAGACATCTTCCAATACTATTCAAACTACCTTATCCTGTAAGAGGTGCTGTGAAATTTATAGTTACAGCCTGCCTCATCATACTCTCCACCTTCTCCTTTGTAGAGGTTTATCATTTAGTTCAGGTGCAAACCATTTAACATGAGAACAAATTCCTGACCATCAAAGAGGGCAAGCATAAAAAGACATTCTAAGAGTGGAAAGAAAGAATAGATGGTAGATGAAGGTTCACACAGAAGCAGGCAGAATACCAAGCAGCCTTAGTATTCTAAAAGCAAAACTAGTCTTCAAGAAAGGTGGAAAGGTGGGTTAGGATCAGATAATGAACACCAATTACTTGCAATGTAAATTCCATCTAATTTACCCTATCATTCAAGTTATAATCCAGTTATATATTCTACCCCCCCATTATATCCCCAAATCCTGTGGTTCTTCTTCCTCTGTTTCTCTGAATCTAGCCCCATCTTTCTGTCCTGCACTGCCATGGTTTACCTAAATCCTGAGCTCTTGCCCTGACCTTGCTAAACTATTCTGTCAGATTTATCTTTCTGGGACACAGACCTGATCATGCTCGCTTTCTCCAGGTAAAGCCTTTGATGGAAGCAGGGAAAATGGTAACCTATACTATACTAACATGGTAAAATTTAGGGTCACCTTTTCTTTTTAAATTTTCTTCAATGTCATATAATTTGAGTAATATTAAAATTCTCATTATATAAAGATTAACTGGCAGGGGGGGTGGTACAAGGGTAGCTCAGTGGTAGAATTCTTGCCTGCCATGCGGGAGACCCGGGTTCAATTCCTGGTCCAGGCACATCTCCAAAAACAAACAAACAAATAAAAAGTCAACAAATGGTGCTGCTATAATGGGGACACTCACATAGAAAAATAATGAAATGTGCTCCACCATATAGCACACCAAAACAAAAACCAAAAAACTCAGGCTTACAAATATATACTCAGAACAACTTCTTGATCCTGATACCACCCCACCTGCCCAATACCCATTTCTAGTACAGTGCTTGAGAAAATGTCAGCAGTTGTTATTTTCCCATCCCCACCTAAATTTTCTGCAATCTGGCTATTAGCTAACAACTTCATGGATAGAAACTGTTCTTGTAAAGATCACCAAAAACTTCCCTGTCACTAAATTGAATGGGTACTTTTCAGTCCTTGCTTACTTTTCTTCACCATCTAATAACTGCTGGTCACTCCCAACCTGAAAATTTCCCCTTAGTTTCTATGACACCAACCTTGCTTGAATTTCTTTTCAATTCTATTTCTTCTCTCATTTGCTGAATCTTCTTTTCTTGTCAAGCTTTTATATCTTGGCTTTTCAGATCCCTTGCCACCTAATACCCTTCTCATTATGCCTATATTTAATGGCTATTGGACAATTTCCCCACCCACGAACATTAAGTACCCCTTCCCAACTAAGCTGGTTTGAAGCTATCATATACCCCAGAAAAGCCACATCCTTTAATCCTCATTCAATATTGCCGGGTGGAATCTTCTGTTGTTGTTGTTGTTGTTGCTTATAAATTTTTTTATTAATTTTTAAATTAAAAAAAATTACAAGAAAGAAACACAAACATTCTTAACATATGATCATTCCGTTCTACATACATAATCAGTAATTCACATCATCACATAGTTGCACATTCATCATCATGATCATTTCTTAGAACATTTGCATCAATTCAGAAAAAGAAATAAAAGACAACAGAAAAATAAAACAAAAACAGAAAAAAAAAATTTACACACCATACTCCTTATCCCTCCCTTTCATTGATCACTAGCATTTCAAACTAAATTTATTTTCATTTGTTCCCCCTATTATTTATTTTTATTCCATATGTTCTACTCGTCTGTTGACAAGGTAGATAAAAGGAGCATGAGACACAAGGTTTTCACAATCACACAGTCACACTGTGAAAGCTATTTCATTATACAATCATCTTCAAGAAACATGGCTACTGGAACACAGCTCTACATTTTCAGGCAGTTCCCTCCAGCCTCTCCATTACATCTTGGTTAATAAGGTGATATCTACTTAATAAGTAAGAATTACCTCCAGAATAACCTCTCGACTCTGTTTGGAATCTCTCAGCCATTGACACTTGGTCTCATTTCACTCTTCCCCCTTTTGGTCAAGAAGGTTTTCTCAATCCCTTGATGCTGAGTCTCAGCTCATTCTAGGATTTCTATCCCAGCTGCCAGGGAGGTCCACATGCTGGGTGGAATCTTTTTGATTGTTTCCATGGAGATATGACCCACCCAACTGTGGGTGGTAACTTTTGATGAGATGGTTTCCATGGAGATGTGTCTCCACCCATTCAAGGTAGGGTTGCTTAATGTAGCCCTTTAACAGGAAACCATTTTGGAAAAAGCTCTTAGAGCCATGAGAGTCACCAGAACCTACAGAGCCAACAGAATAGACAGAGTCCTGGGAAAGCCATCTCGCCATGTGCCTTTCCAGCTGAGAGAGAAACCCTGAACATCATCAGTCTTCTTAAACCAAGGTATCTTTCGCTGGTGCCTTAGATTGGACATTTTCACAGCCTTAGAACTGTAAAGTTGCAACTTAATAAATTCCCCTTTTTTTTAAAGCTGTTCCATTTCAGGTATACAGTATTCCATAGTTTTATTAACTAAAACACCAACCAAACAAAATAATTACAAACTACTACTCTATGATCTACCTTATCATGGTGAAGAGCATCACTGCCCAAATCACTATGTAAACCAGAAACTAGGAGTCAGCTTTTATTTCTCCATTTCCTTACTGCCAACATTCAATGGGTAACCAAGGATTTTGCTGCTTCCTTAATAACTCTATTTTTGCTTTGCTTTTCCCCCAGTTTTGAGATATAATATACAATAAACTGTACAATTTATTAATTTCAAGTATATAATTTATTAAGTTTTGACATAAGTATACACCCTTGAAAACAATCACTACAATCAATAAAGTGAACATATCCATCTTTCCCAAAGGTTCCTCGTGTCGCTTTGTAATCCATCCCTCCCTCTCTCATTTTTGTTCCAAGGCAACCATTAATCTACTTTCTGTCATTATAGATTGGTATGCATTTTCTAGAATTTTATATAAACAGAATCATATGGTATATATCTTTTTTGACTTTTTCACTCGGCATGATTTTCTGTTTCATTCAAGTTAATAAGTTGATCAATAGATCATTCCTTTTTTTTAAAATTTTTAAACATTTTTTTCAGTTGTGAAAAATAACATATATCCAAAAAAGCAATTTTAACAAGTAGTTACACAACAGATTTTAAAGTTTGGTATGGAAAATTTGGTAAGAAAAACATTTTTTCTTCTAGCTGCTCCAAGACACTGAAGAACAAAAGAAATATCAATATATTGTACTCATTTGTTAAATCCTATCTTCTCTAATATACACTTGCTTCTCTCTTTTTTGTGTGTGTGTGAAAAATAAAGTATATACAAAAAAGCAATAAATTTGCCACAATTAGTTGTAGAACAGATTTCAGAATTTGGTATGAGTCATAATTCTACAATTTCAGGTTTTTATTTCTAGCTGCTCTAAGGTACAGGAGACTAAAAGAAATATTAATATGCTGATTCAGTACTCATATTCATTTGTTAATTACCAGACCTTCTCTGTATAACTCCATCATCACCTCTGATCTTTCTCTCACTCTTTAGGGGTTATTTGGGCTATGCTCATTCTAACTTTCTCATGTTGGAAGGGGCTATTGATAATATGGGATATTAGGATGGAACTAGTTGATGTCCTAAAAGGCTGGCCCCTCTACATTTCAGGACTTATCTAGTTCACAAACCATCAGAAGTTGCAAGTTTCTAGAAAGCTACCCAGTGTATGAAACCTTTGTCGAGTCTAATATAATGCCCTAGGTATTCTTTAGAATTAACAGGAATGATTTTGGTTGGAGTTTGGCAAGTTATGACCATAGCAAGGTTTACATGAAACTTGCGTAAGAGTGACCTCCAGAGTAGCCTCTCCACTCTATTTGAACTCTCTCAGCCACTGATACCTTATTTGCTATACTTCTTTTCCCCCTTTTGGTCAGGATGGCATTGTTATAGATCATTCCTTTTTATAGCTGAATGTTACTGCATTATATGGATATACAATGTCTTTGCCCAGTTACCAGATGCTGGACATTTGGGTTGTGTCCAGTTTTAGACTATTACAAATAAAGCTCTATGAACATAAGCATGCAAGTCTTTGTGTGAACATATACTTTTATTTCTCTAGAGTAATTACCTGAGTTGTAATGGTAGGTGAATGTTTAACTTTTAAAGAAACTGCCAAATTGTATTTCAAAGTGGTGTATTATTTTACATTCCCATCAGCTATATATGAGTTCTAGTTGCTCAACAACCTTGCAAATACTTGGTATGGCCAGTCTTTTTAATTTTAGCCATTTTGGTGAGCAGGCAGTGGCATTTCATTGAGATTTTAATTTGCATTTCCTGAATGATTAATGATGCTAAACATCTTTTTAAGTGATTGTTTGCCATCCAAATATCTTTTCTGGTAAAGTGTTCAAATCTTTTGTCCATTTTTTTTTTCATGGGATGGCTCTTATTATTGAGTGGTAAAAGTTCTTTATATATTCTAGATAAACATCCTTTGACAAATACATGTTTTACAAATATTTTCTCCTATACTATAGCTTGTCTTTTTATTTTCAAAACAGTCTGTGGAAGATCAGAAGTCTTTAATGCTGATGAGGTCCAGTTAACTGATTTTTCTTTTATAGTTTGTGCTAAGAAATCTTACAAAACCTAAGGTCACTAAGATTTTCTCCTATGTTTTCTTTCTTTCTTTTTTTTTCAATGGGCAGGCACCAGGATCTCCTATGTTTTCTAACAGAAGTTTTATAGTTTTTAGCCCTTACAGTGAGGTCTACAGTGCACTCTGAGTTCATTTTTATTGACATTATGAGATAAAAGTTGAGGTTCTTTCTCTCCTCTTTAGGATACTGCTTTAATAACTCTTGAATTAAATACTTTCTTTCTATCCTTTCCTGCACCCAAGCTTTGCTCTTGCTCTCCTGCTCGAAATGTCCTTCACTGGGATGGTTCATCTTTTTAAATTTTAGTTCAATAACCCTTCCTTAAAGAAGACTTTTATGATCACCTTATCTAAAGTGATTTTCCTGGTTTACTCTTTCACTACTTTCCTTTATTTTCTTCACAGTCCTTACCACCATTTACACTTTTATTTAACTCCAAGAGGATATATATTTTTGCTTGTTTTGTGGGTACTGTATGTATCTCCATGATAAGCAGTGTGCCTGGCACAAAGAAATCACTTAATATTTGAATTACTAACTAAATGTCTGCGCCTTCACTGTTACTACCTCAAATTCCTCTTCTGGATTATGTTTCAATAATCTCTATTCTCCTTTCTTGCAATTTTGCCCTACTTTCAGGCATTCTCTACACTCTTCCAGCATGTACTTTCTAAAACATGCTGAATAACTTTTAATTTGATATACCATCACTTGTAATATGCACTGTTATTTTGAGTACCACTAGAAAGAAAACAGTGTTGCCTATTCAAACTGTAAGAGACCATCAATCAGAAGATGCATCACAATTTCAGAGAAGTTAAAATGCAAAAACCATAGTCACCTTAGAATCAATGAATTATTGTAAATCACTCCTCTGCTTAAAATCCTATAATGTCTCTCCATTACCTTCAGGACAAAAACTAAATTCCTTAGCAAGGTATACAAAACCTTTCATGATGAACCCTACTTACCAGTCTAAACTCATTTCTTGATACTCCCAATCTCATACCTTGTGCTTCAGTTTATTCAGAATTTTTAAACTAAATACTCTAATTCTTTGTGCTTCTGCACCTAAATGGTCCTTCCCCCAACATACACTAGTCACCCTTGCTTGCCTAAGCTAACATGTATTCAACATCCAACCACCCATCAAAATATCTACTCAGGGCCTATTATGATTCTAGCCTTGCATTTACAAAAATGTATAAGGCAGCCCCTGACAACAAGTGGTTCAAAAGCTGACAGGAATAAAAAAACACCCATTGGCAATGAAAACAAATAAAAGCACAGTAACAATGACCTGAACAGAGTATCACCGAGTACAAAGAAAGGACACATAATTCTGTTAAGATGATTAGGGCATAGAGTTCAAAAAGCACTTCCTTGAAGGAATGAAGAACAAAGTCTTAAAGGATGAGTAAGAAATAATCTGCTGAAAGGGAGGTGATAAGATACTTGGATCTTAATCCAAACTGGCACTTTTGTAAAGGAACGAAAGTGTGTGTATGGCGGCACAGGTGGGGGTTTAGGGAGTATGTGTGGGTGTGGACAAGGAGCTCTTTTATGTGGCCAGAATGTAGTATAAGAGAGGGCAGAGTCCGTAGGGGAATGGTAAATAGGAGTTAGATCATGGAGACTATCTACAGAGGGTAGAGAACCACTAAAGGATTTCAAGCTGAAAAGGGACATGGTTCGATCTACATTTTAGAGAAAACCCTCCAGTGGCTATGTGAAGAGAAGATTTCAGGGCAGTAACAGAAGATGATAGGGACCTGAAACAAGAGCTGGGTAGAATGAATGAAAAGAAGGAGGTGGTTTTAAGTACTATTTAAGGACTTAAAAAGATGAGTTCACTTTTGGGACATGTCATGTTTATGAATTCTGAGGGACACACAGATGAACAGTCTAGCAAGGAGACAGGTAATTCTGAAATGCAGAAGTTAAGAATATAGGTAACAATTTGGGAAGTAGCATCAATATGTGGCTATAAAAACCATGACAGTAGATAAGTGCTCATATCACATTCTATAAGAAATCTTCAACCCTAGTGTCACTTAGGCATTTATCCTAAGTGCATCTTAAATTTACCTTTTTTTATACCAATTATCATATACTTTTGTAGTTTTTTACTTATTTGTCTTCTTAATTTACCTGATGTTCTTTGGGAGCAGAGACAGTGTCTTATTTCTGTAATTTTAGCACCTACAACAGTACTTAGTACAAAGAAATGATGAAGGAAACAGACAACTGTCAATGCAGTAAGTGGTACAGAGTAATATTATCAAGTGCTTGCCATATGCTAAGCACTGTCTTAAGTATTTTACAACTATTATCTCCTTTATTCTTCACCACAACCCTAAAAGGGATTTACTATTATTCCGGTTTTACTGATGAAGAAACTGAAGCCAAGAGAGAGTAAGTAATGTGCAAGGTTATTCTGCAATAGGTGGTGAAATTGTGATTTGAATCTAGGCCGAAGGAGTGGTAAGAAAATAGAAAAAAGGGAAAATTCTGCCTGGTAGACTACCGTTTTGAGCTGTGCCAGGATAATACATTGAATTCATCAGAAGGAGTAGGCGGAAAAAAAGAAGATGGAAGATATATATTGCCGATGAAGAACAACATTAAATCATGAGAGTCCCCAGATACTTACATTAAAAAAAAACTGAAAATAAAACAAAAGAAGATTTTCATGGTCACTTTGAATCCTACAGTTTAATTTGTGGTTAACTCTTAGTACTGGGAATCCTTGATATCTGGATAAAAGAGTAAATGATCTCCCAAGGTGTAGAGGGAATGAGTTAAGTAAAGCAGAAGCAGGAAACAAAAAGCAGCTAAGAATGAATGTTTTTTTTAAAGCTCAGAAGTCTAAAATGTAGTCTTTAAAATTTAGAATATTAAGAGCTTAACAGGGAAGAAAGAACGTGGAAATGATTACCGCAATTACAAAAAATTATGACTGGAATGCATCATTAGCCACATATGTAGGTAGGGCTGCCATACTTCAGGGCTTGGGTATTACAAATCCTGAGCCATAAATTGCTCAAAGACTAGCCTATGGGATTGAAAGCAACAGTGACCTCCAGAGGCCAAAGATACAAAAGTAATTCTCTTTTTGTGCAGCAACCAGGATGAAATGAGAGAACTTTAGGCTAAAAATCTACAAACCAGGAAGATACTACATTAGTTTTATTAACAATGGAAACCATCATAATGCTAGGACTGGGGGACTAGTGAGAATTTTTATTCTTTATCTCACTTTATCATGAAATGAAAATACTAACTTATGTTCCCTGATGACCAACCCAAGCAGATGGCCTTTCTGATACCTTAGCTTCAGAGTTTCTAAGTACTAATGAATCTTACTGTACTTTAGACTCACAAAGTAATCACTAGGAACTGTTTCATATTCAAAAGCTCAAAATCTGAAATCCTTTTTACTTCTACATCCATTATATCTTTATTCTTGAATCTATCTCAATCCCTCCTTCTAAGAAAAATTTTAAATACCTTAACTAAAAAGGTGATGTTTATATAAGAATAACTTCCAGGACAACCTCTCTACTCTGTAATCTCTCAGCTACTGACACTTAATTTTGTTTGATTTCTCTCTTTCCCCTTTTGGTCGAGAAGGTTTTCTCAATCCCTTGATGCTAAGTCCCATCTCATTCTAGATTCTGTCCCATGTTCCTAGGAAGGTTTACACCCCTGGGAGTCATGCTAGGAGGTAATTTCTGAGGCCTTTAAGGATGGGCAAAATTTTGACTGGAAGAAGGGTAAAGAGTAAAGATGGTCCATATAGGAAGAACTCAGGCTGATACACCATGGCTTCAACTACATACCTCTTCCACTCTCCACATTTTCAATGTTACTTTTCTAAATATCTGTAGATAATTTTGCTTCATTCTTTCAGAAGACTGAAAGAAGCCTGCATGAACTTGATCAAATTTCATCTTTTCTAGGGGAAGAGAGAAATGAGACAAAATAAAGTCTCAGTGGCTGAGAGATTTCAAACGGGTTGAAAGGTTATCTTAGAAGTCATTCTTACAGACTATATATATGTCCCTTTTTAGTTTATGGTGTATTGAAATGGCTAGAGGGAGTACCTGAAACCAGTGAACTGCGTACCAGTAGCCCTAATTCTTAAAGAAGGTTGTATAACTATATAGCTTTTACAGTATGCCTGTGTGATTATGAAAACCTTGTGTCTAATGCTCCTTTTAACCAGGGTATGGACAGATGAGTTTAAAAAAAAAAAAAAGGATAAAAAAATAAATAAGGGGGAGAGACAACAGTTAGAGGGAGGTTTGGATTTTCCATTTGGGGAGGGTGTGTTCATTGACTATCTTTCTTTTGGGAACAATGAAATGATCAAAAATTCAGAGTGCTGATGAACTGCTGACTTTGGACATATTATACATGAGTTCCAGGAGATGGAGGTGGCTGAACGATGCATTGACTATGAAGTAGATTGGAGAACAATAGTGTATATATATATATATATATATATATATATATATATATATATATATATATATATATATGCTCAAACACTGTGCCGCTACAAAAAGGAACAAAGCTGTGAGGCATGCCATAATGTGAATGAACCTGTGGGACATTTGGTGACGCAAAATCAGCCAGAAACAAAAGAGCAAATATATGATCTTATAGAAAATACTTATAAGAAAACTGGGGCCTAGATTGTAAGCTCTTATAGCAGTCACATTTAGTTCAGGGCAGTAACTGTTATTTCTGGATTTAGAGGGGCTGTTTTATAGATGCATAACCTGGTATTTAGAGATAAGACTGAAGCTGACCAGGTTGGGATTAAGGTAATTCAGAATACAGGAGTAAGGAAGACATTGTTTGTATTTTAGAACTTCACCTACTCTTAGAGACAAAAAGAAGTAAGGTTTATTTTGGGTCCAGAACCTAAGTTTTCTGTAGCACAAACTGAACTCAACCTGTCTGAATTGATGATTTAAACATAGGGAGCCCAGAATAAGAATGAAAGCCTTTAATCCTATATAGCTTAATGTAATGCCTGGATACACCCCAGAGTATATTAAGCAGATAATGAAAAAAGTATTGGCAAAATCCCTTGAGGGATGGGGGAAAAAATATGGAACTATTAAACTTTACCATTGGGGAAACCTGTGGTATTACTGTGTCAAACATTAAAGACACCCAAATCAATAGGCCAAGCCCTTGATCTTGAGGCTTGCTCTTGTGAAGCTTATGCATGCAGCAGAGAAGCTTAGCCTACCAATAGCTATGCCTACGAGTCACCTCCAGAGGACCTCTTTTGTTGCTCAGACATGGCCTTTCTCTCTTCATTATTATATCCAATCCAGGATCATGTATTGCATTGAATTATTCTTTTCTCCTCAGCTGCTTTCTTTTTTTAATTGTGGGAACATAAATATAACATAAACTTTCCCATCTCAACCTTGCCCAAACGTACAATTCAATGGGATTAATCACATTCACAATGTTGTGCTAACCTCACCACCTTCCATTAGCAGAACTCGCCTAATACTGAGTCTCAGGGAATAGGGATGCCCAAGAAGAGGGAGAGAAATGGGGAATAGCTGGTTGGTGGAGGAGTCAGAAAACATACAACACTTATCAATTAAGTTTGCCAACTTATATGGGCGCAGTTCATAGTGCCTCAAAACAATTATGATAGAAAATTTAAAGATCATATACCATCCATAACAGATATAATAATAATTTAAAAGTTTGAAATATTGTGAGAATTACCAAAATGTGACACAGAGACATCAAAGTGAGCATGTGCTGCTGGAAAAATGGTGCCAATAGACTTGCTCAACACAGGGTTGCCACAAACCTTCAGTTTGTAAAGCAACCAATGTCTGCAAAGCACAATAAAATGAAGTGTAAAACGAGGTATGCCTATTGGTTTCCAACTGTTTTGTACCATTCTACAGGTGGTCTTTCCTTCTTTTCTTAATAACGCCTTTAGATGCACAAAAGTTTCTAATTTTGATGAAGTTCATTTTTTTTTCTTTTGATGCTTGTGCTTTTGGTGTAAAGTCTAAGAATCCATCATCTAATATAAGGTCCTGAAGATATTTTCCTGTTTTCGCCTAAGAATTACAGTGTTTTAGCTCTTATGTGGTCCTTGTTCCATTCTGAGTTAATTTCCATATATCATGTGAGAGAGATTCTTTTGAGTGTGGATACCCAATTTTCCCAGCACCATTTGTTAACAAGATTGTTCTTTCCCCATTGAAAAGATTTAATTCCCTTTTCAAAAATCAGTTAGCTGTAAATGTGCGCGTTTATTTCTGTGTCCTCAATTTCATTCCATTGTGCTTTATGTTTGTCCTTGTGATAATATCATATTGTTTTGATTTTTGTAGCTTTTTAATGTTTCAAATTGGGAAGTGCAAGTCCTCCAACTTGGTTCTTTTTCAAGACGTTTTGGCTATTCTGGATCCTTTATCCTTCCATATGAATTTGATGATTAGCTTTCCCATTTTTGAAAAGAAAGCTGTTGGAATTTCTGACTGAGATTGCGTTAAATCTGTAAATCACTTTGGCAGTATTGACAGCTTAATGACATTAAGTCTTTCAAACTAAGTACACAGAATATCTTTCCACTTATTTAGGTCTTCTTTAATTTCCTTCAGCAATAATTTACATCTTGGTTAAATTTATTACTAGTTTACTGTTTTAGTTGTTATTGCTGATCAGTAATATTTTAAAATTATATATACATATGTTTTTTCTCTTTTTTTCCCAACATGGGCAGGCACCAGGAATCAAACCCAGGTCTCTGGAACAGCAGGTGAGAGCTCTGCCTGTTAAGCCACCATGGCCCACCCTAAATTATATTTTGGGTAGAATTCAGCAAAGAAATATTTGACTCTCACAGAGAAATGGAACTTTGTAAATGATAAGTAATTACTACTTAGTCTAAAGCAATATCTATTCACATACTTCTATATACAAAACATAGAAGTCTTCAAGCTATTGTTAAAATAATGAGACATACTCCCATCTCCTACTGTAATTATGAGTCATTTTAGTCTAAGTTTCCCACCAAGAAAATTTCCCAACCTGATGAATGTATTTTACCCATCAATATTTACAGCAATACTATGATAATCCCTGCCTTCTCTCAAATGTTATTTGAGGTAACAGCCAAATAATACAGATCTGCACCTACATACCATCCCAGAGTCTACATAATTAGCAATGTCTCTTTTGGAGAACTGAGATCCTCCACATATAATTTTGCCTCCAGGTTCTCTCATTTCAGAAGTGACAGTTATGATGCTTGAGTCCTTTGGTTTACCAGCAGCTCCCTGGTCTGAATGACTGACTCTCACCTGCAGATGAATCTGACTCCTTTACTTTTTTTTTTTTTTTTTTTTTTTTTAAAGGAAAGACAGAGAGAAGGAAGGAAGGATAGAAGGAAGGAAGGAAGGAAGAAAGGGAAACATCTTTAAACATTTTCTTGTTTTATTGTATTCTGTTTCTCCGTTTTTGTTACATGGGCTGGGGCCGGGAATCGAACCGAGGTCCTCCGGCATAGCAGGCAAGCACTTTGCCCGCTGAGCCACCGCGGCCCGCCCTGACTCCTTTACTTTTATACCATTGTGCAGTGACAGCTTGTCTTCACATAATGTCACAAGGCTGTATTCTCAAATTGCATTCATTTGGTCACCCCCTAGAGATCCTAATGGGTTTCCCAGACACCAGCTGTGACATAATCTGTCTTCCTGGCAGTTAAACCTGCCAAAGTGTTCCCTGGGCCTTTCCTTTTGCTCCAAAATACAGGTAATTTTTTTTCTTTTGGCAGGAATTCAGTTGCAAATGGTGCATATATTATAAAAATATGCTGTCAAAAGGAAAGAATTCTCCAACAGAAGAGAAGGTGTATGAGAAATTCAATGATTGACCACCTTAAATACTATTGGGAAACCGCTCTCCCTTGGTTAAGATATCTGGCATGATACACTCAAGCAAAACTGGGGCTTGGCTTTTTTTTTTTTTTTTTTTTTTTTTTTTTTTTTTTTTTTAAAGGAAAGACAGAGAGAAGGAAGGAAGGATAGAAGGAAGGAAGGAAGGAAGAAAGGGAAACATCTCCAAACATTTTCTTGCTTTATTGTATTTTTGTTTTTCCGTTTTTGTTACATGGGCTGGGGCCGGGAATCGAACCGAGGTCCTCCGGCATAGCAGGCAAGCACTTTGCCCGCTGAGCCACCGCGGCCCGCCCTGGGGCTTGGCTTTTATTACTGCCTGCACACTGGAGAAGATAAAGTGTCAGAGAACTAAAATTACTGAAATGACTACTTAGGTATATTTCAGGTTTTCGTATTTACTGAATGGCAATACTACTATGAAGTGACAGTAGAATATCATTACGCCATTAGCACACAATCATTAATATTTAGTTTAACCATACCTGAAGCCAAGTTATAGCCTTCATATCACCACTATCTAACAAAATTAAGTAATAGTTATTTTCATAACAGGGACACTGACCTATCTGTTTAACCATAGTTGCATAAAAGAGTTCTACCCTATTCACCCATGGAAGTTTAGTCTTAGCTCTAAAGAAAAATCCTCCAGAAAAATGTAAATACATTTAAAAGATGGTTGTTTTAAAAATATATATTTTACAAAAAATTTCATTTATTTAAAAAATTCTTTGATTAAAATGTTAATTACAAATATTTATATCATTAATACAGTAATCCTGTTTAATATCATAACTGACACAATCTATTTAGGTTATAAAAATGACAACAGTGAAAAGTCCATTTTTTTCCAATCATTTTTGATACTATACTATAATGACTGAGTTGCTAGAAATACAATTACTGAAATTTTAAATGTATATTTCTCTTGATGCTTTAATATAAATATAGGAATAACATAATTGGACAAGCAGTTTTTCCATTACAGGAAAACATGGCAATTTAATTCTTAGCAATTAATTACAGTCATCTGTAAAATATATATTTTTCCAGATTATTGTATATAAGTAATCCCTATCAATCCACTTACAGACAGCAATGAAAGCCTGTGTCCAAGGTAACAAACTGACTCAAAGAATAATCACTAGTCAAACACCATTTCAGAATTTAACTGCATTAGCATATTTTTAGAACAGCTTTCTACATTAAGTTGTAAGTAGAATTTTAGAATCATTTGCAAAGGTACTTAATATCTAATTAATAATGTTATTAAAAAGAATTAAGGGCCAGTACTATATGGAAAGAAAAGATTTCAATGTAGCCCCTGTAGGTGGCTCCGTGGCTCTAGACCAGGGTAATTCTCCATTGAAGAGCCACTGGCAAAACTGATCCCATACTCAGTTCAGAGACAAAGGAAATATGAATAAGGACAACTAGAAAAACAATCCTGTGCAAAAAGGAAGTTTCTGGGTGGGCCACGGTGGCTCAGCAGGCAAGAATGCTTGCCTGCCATGCCCGAGGACCTGGGTTCGATTCCCAGAGCCTGCCCATGTAAAAAAAAAAGGAAGTTTCTGGGGAACAGAAACTACAGATATTTAATTATATTTGTATTTGACTATCATGACATTGAGGTAGGTAGGTGCTAACTACTGATGTGACATACAAAATATCAATCTACTGGCCAAATAAAAAGACAGTTTTAAAATTTCCCTTAAATATTTCAGAATTTTCTTAACAGAAATATCTCAGAGTAAATAAAATAAGAAGAGAAAACATTCTTTACATTTTTCTCAAATAACACAAGATTATAATGTACTATTATTTTATATAATTGCAAAAACTAATGCTTTTTTACTTAAACTTGTAAAAATGTTGTGGATAGATGCTGCCCCATTCAAGATGGCAGAGTGAGATGCTTCTGGGCTCCATTCTCCCACCAAACCCTGAACAAGCAGCAAGAACTAGCAAAAACATCTCTCTCAAACCTCGAGAAAAGAGTTAAAGGACTACAGTCACAGGGCAAGCGATGGATCAAGAAAGAAAGCTACTTAAAAATGGCAATATCATGGCACCCTATGTGGTGCCTCTCCTATCTCTCACCAGCTTGTCATGGAACCAGCCCACACTCCCAGTGCGGATCCCTGTCCCAGTTACAGACAGAGCAGAGCATACTCTTATACTGGAAGCATGTATGTCTAGTCCAATTTGTCTCGTGGTGGCCTGAGGGACTTGCTGTCCCAGAACTTGCCCTATGTGTAGAAGGAAGCTCACCGAGTTTTTCTAGAGAACACTGTGGGAGAACGGTCCAGTGAGATCTAAGGCAAGGCACTGCTGGCCATAGGATATTTAGTACAGTGCTTGAGATCCTGAGGAAATGGGTTGAAGAGGGGACACTCATACCCATGTAAACTGGGTAGAAATCCCAGGGCCACATGCACATGTCCAAGATAAGAAGCATGTGCAAAAACAGTCAGGGAGGCCCCTATGCTTTGGTCTTGAGCTATTCTCAAAAATCATTTATAGTTAAGCTCTGAAGGCAACCACTCACAAAGAACAATTTGCAAAGACTGAGGCAGATGTTTTCTTTTTCTCCTTATAGTCAAAATTTAATGTGCAGATAACACATTAAAATGTCAAAACATCCAGAGTGCAAAACATAACAAAATATACAAAATCAAAGCACATGCACACACACACACACACACACACACACACACACACACACAAACAAACAGAAAAACCCAGGAAGTCACAGCCCAAAGGAAAAGATTAAAGCATTATAAACCATCAGTGAGGGGGAGAAGATGTGGGACGTGCCAGACAAATATTTTTTTAAAAATGGTTTAAATGTGCTCAAAGAGCTAAACGAAAACACAGATAAAGCATTGAAGGGAATCAAGAAAATGAGAGATGAACACAGAGTATCAATACAGAGATGGAAATTATGAAATGAAACTAAACAGAGCTGAAGACCACAGTAATGGAAATGTACAATTCCTTAGATAGGATCAATAGCAGACTGGAGCTATCAGAACAAAGAATTGGTGAACTTAAAGACAAGACAACTGAAACCATCTGGTCTAAGAAGGAAGAAGGAATGAAAAAAAATAAACAGAGCCTGAGGAACCTGCAGGACACTGTCCAGTATGTCAACATACTCATTACGGGAGGTCCTGAAGGAGAAGGAAGAGGAAAAGGGATAGAGAATAGTCTAAGAAATACTAGCACAAAACTTCCTAAATTTAGTGAAAGACATGAATACACATGTACACATCCAAGACGCTCAACAAACACAAAAAAGAATAGACCCAAATAAGCCCATGCCTCAGTATATTATAATCAAACTATCAAATACCATAGATTGAGAATTCTGAAAGCCTCAAGATAGGAGTAACATGTCATGTACAAAGGAACCTCAATAAGATTAAGAGGCTATTTCTCAAGAGAAACCATGGAGATAGAAGGCAAGTGGGATGACATATTAAAAGTACTTAAAACAAAAAACTACCCAGCAAGAATTCTATACCTGGCAAAACTATCTTTCTAAAATGAGGGGGAGGTTAAGACATCACCAGATAAACAAAAGCTGAGGGATCTCATCACCACTAGACCGGCCCTACAAGATATGCTAAATAGAGTTCTGTAAGTTGAAGGAACAATGGATCAAAGCTGCATAAAGAAATAAAGATCTCAGTAAGGGTAACAACAGGCCTAGCTATAAAGGACAGTACTACTGTATTTTTAGTTCGCAACTCTATTTTTTATTTCCTGAAGAATCTAAAAGGTAAATGCATAAAACTAATGAGAAATCAGTGGTTTGGGACCCATAATGTATGAACATGTAATCTTTGACAAGAATACACAAAGGTGGGGGGATGAAGAGGTATAGGAAAATTGAAGTTAAGTTGATATCAAAGCAAATGAGATTGTTACAGATTTAGGATATTAAATTTAAGACCTACAGTAGCTACAAAGAAAATACTGGAGAATATGCAAGCTCACAGAAACTAAAAGTGGAGTACAAGTTGCCTGGGTCATAGACCTGGGGAAATGGGAGAGTTAATGCAAAATGGGTGTAGGGTTTCTGTTCAGTGAGGTGGAAAAACTTTAGTAATGGAAGATGGTAAGGGTATCACAACACAGTTGAACTAACCTCACTGAACGGTATGCTAACAAGTGGTTGTGAGGGCGGGTAAGAAGACAGGCAGACAGACAGAAAGAAAAGAAAAAACTAAAGATACAATGACAAGGCAATACATGATCCTGGATAGCATCTAACAAAGGAAGAAAGAAGGCTCAAAAGGACATCTTTGGGACCTATGAAAAAATTGGAATATAGACTGTTAGCTTTATATCAACGCTAAATTCCTTGAACTTGATAAGTGCCCTTAAGCAGATACATAAGTGAATATCTCTGTTTGTAAAAAATGTACATGTCAGTAGTAAGTATTCAAGGAGTATGATGAATACAACCTATATTCAAGTGTTCAGAAAGCGGACTGATAAACAGACAGGTGAAAGGATAGAGAGATATATAGATTAACGGATATAGAATGATACAGCAAATGTGACCCAGTGTTAAAATTTGTAGATCTGGGTTGGGCAGGGGGTAGGGGTGGCAGGGATATGTTGAGAATTCTCTGTATGGGGTTTGTATTATTTTCGTAACTGTCCTGTAAATCTGAAAGCATTTCAAAATAAGTTTAAAACTAAGAAAAAAATGTTACAGATAATAAAAAATGATAGTTTCTATTATAGGACTCAAAGTACACAGACTTAGAAGCTGAGAGTACATACGTCAATTATAGACAGGAAACTTTGCTTTCCTTCTCTCTACTAAGTTTACCTTCATGATAAAGCCCATTTTAGAATACTCTTAAAAATTTTGTTTATAATCCAATAATTTTTTTTCTGGCTTGATCTTGGAGGTCCTCAAAGTTGGTTCTCAAAAAAAAACAAAAATTACAATATAACATGATTGAAGTGGTTTCTATCAAGTCTTTCCCCAAACTCTAAAGTTCCTTATTCCCTTGTCATTCTGTTATATTAACCTTACTATTAATGGGAAACATCAATCCTACCTTATCTCTATCTTTCCACTATTAACATCTAGACATAGGGTGCTTTAGATGGGCAGGTATAAGAGTGGATATCACAAAGCCAAGCAAAATGATGCTCCCATACCCCAAAAAAAACATTCCCCACCTCAAGGTCACTTAGCATTTCTTTCATGTGTCTATCGTTTTCCACTTTCCACTCTTATAATTCCAAACATACACTTTCCCCCCCTCCTCCACCCCCACAGCTCCTGGCCTTACTCTCTTAAAAGGCATCACTGTCTCCCAAGGAGAAATGATGAGAATTAAAAGTTGCCTTATCAGTTATTCATCCCCTCCCCCATATCATCTTCTTCTTCCTCTCTGATGCCTTTTTGCCCACAACACATCATTGCTCAAATCTGTAACATCTTAAAAAATAAAAAGTAAAAATAAAAATGCCTTCAATTTAGCATTCTCCTCTAGCTACCACCATCTTCCACTCTCAGACAAGTTTATTGAAAGAGTGGCTATAACTCTATCAATATCACAATTCTTCTCAGTTGCTCTTCTCAAAGTATTGCAATTTGATTTGTAATCTTAACACTCTACTAGAATTGTTTTTGGAGAGGTTTTTCATGTTCCCATGAATGCCAAATCCAATGGTAACCTTTCAGTCTTTGTTTTATTTGACCTCTCTGCAATAGCTGGCAGCAAGAATCACTCTGCTATATGTTGAAATGTTGGTGCTTCCAATGGAACCACCCTGAGTCGTCTTCTCATTTAACATTCTCTTTCCATGGTTTCAACTGTCATCCATAAGCTGAACATTCTCAAATTTTTATTGCTAGTCAAAAATAGCATGACCTCTAGAGCTGTAATTCACCTGTCTATATGTATCTATCTCTATACCATATATACCTCAAACTCAACATTCTGAAACAAACTCTAATTTTTTTTTCCAGTTCTGCTCCTCATATTCTGGTCAACTGCAGTGCCTTCTACCTCACTAGAATCTGGGTATTATTTATGTAAGACTCCTTGCTAGGCTGATTATTCACACTGACTTGTTGCAGAGCATTGGTAAGTCAAAGAACCTCCTTACTTTTCCCCTTGTCAAAATGTGGATAATCAAACCTATCCCCATCTACTCTACCAAGAAATTAATCAGATATATGAAATAATGTGCTCAAATGCCAATGTAACATTAAAGAATTTAAAATTCTTTCTGGGTGGCTAGAAGAATGGAAAGACCATACTCACATCTGCTCCAAATTCAGAGCAATGAGGTCTTGGTGATTATTTCTCTCAATTTGTGAAAGTTCCCAATATTTGGACACTAAAATTCCCATTGTTCTGGGGCTAGCATTAAGTTCCAGAGTTTAAATTAAATTCTTCATGATTCTGCTGACTAATAACCACAAAGGATTTAGAATGAAGTTATTTTTACTACAATGATTTGATCATGTTTTTGAAACAACAGGTTGGTTAAATATATATACATACATACATATATAAATGAATGCCCAGCTACTATATTCAAGATACACAGAGAATATTCTGTCCTGTTTTCAGTAATTTTACTTTCTAGTTGGAAGATACCAAAGTCACATAAATAGTATGACACCAAAAGCCTATTAGTGTAAATCAGTGGTATTACACAAAAATTCCAAATTTAAAATAAAAAAGAATAAACTTTCAGAATTTCTTGGGTACAAAGAAAAAGGGAATGGAAAACAAACTATAATCACAAACAATCCAAAAGAAAAAAGAGGTTTATATTCCCAATTTTAATGTCACTGATAAACTATCCAAGCTTTACATCTTTCAAAGAAAATATTGCAAAAGGCAAAATTCTTCTAATTAAAAACACGGCTACCTTTACTTGGGACTGATTTTTTCACTGAGGCCACGTGATCTTCAGAGACTGCAAGACGCCTCAAAACATCAGCCAAAGCTGCCTTCAGCACAGTGATTTCATCTTCTTGTTGTTGAACTCGTAATTCAAGAGCTGAGAGGCGATCTTGAACATCAGAAGTACTTGTAGCAGAAATACTATCATCTATTAAAAATAAAGAAAATAGGGAAAATTTTTAAGGTAAATGGCTTGAGAAAGAATCTAATGACAAAATAAGCTATAACACTAAAAGTTTCAAAAATGAGAAAAATTTACTTTTATACAAATTAATTTCTATAAAGACTTTTCATAGCTATTTCAACTAAATTTAAAATAATGAAAGCTAACATATCTGATATATAATTAAAATGAAGAAAATTTTCCCCATGGTAAAAGTTTCCCTATTTTTATATTATCACTTTAGTTAAATAAGTTTTTTTCACTAAAATGTTCCCTAAATATAATATTTTGTATACATCTGTGAACTTGTAAGAGAACGTGCTACCCTTAATTATCACATCATTACCATACTTCTCTATGAAAATAAAAAAGGAGTACAAAGTCACTTCAGTTTTGCTTAATATATCAAATAAGAAACTCATTATCTTAAGCATTATTGATCAGAAACCTCTGCCTTCACTATTATACTCCCCAAAACCCCACAAAAGGCAATACTGCATTGTAAGTAAAGATTCTGCTATGCCTTCTCTTGCCCCATCATATCTATAAATAAAGGTATGGTTTCTATAAAGCATGTACCTAATATTTGCCTTTGGTATATAACAAGACATAATGTGCCCCCTATTTCTATTTAAATCAAGTTTTAGCTACAATTTACAAATTCCTTCCAAAGCTTTACAACTTTAGAGGACATTATTCGTTGGGTTGATCAGAATCCAAATTTACAGAAAGGTCAATTTCTAAGATCCAATGAGAATGGTTTGGATCATCCCCCCTAAGTGGGATATGACATCTAGGGGTGAATGTCTCCCCTGTGACATGGAAGATGACTCCCAGGGATGAGTCTGGCTCTGGCACCATGGGATCAACAATGCCATCCTGATCAAAAGGGGGAAAAGAAGTGTAACAAATAAGGTATTGGTGGCTGAGAGAGTTCAGAGTCAAGAGGTTACTCTGAAGGTTGGTCTTACGCAAGCTTCAGTTAGACACTGCTTCCTATCATAACTTGCCAAACCACAACCAAAACCATTCCAGCCGATCCTAAAGAATACCTAGGGCAATATATAAGATTTTACAAAGGTTCCATGCACTAGGGTAACTTTCCAGAAACCCACAACCTCCAGATGGGTCCCTGGATAAGCTAAGTCCTGAAACCTAGAGGGGCCAGCCTCTCTAGAACAGTTAGATCCATCTCCCTACCCTATATTATTGACAGCCCCTTCCAACATGAGGAAGTTCTCCTAAAGAATAGGAGAAAGATCAAAGGTGATGGTGGAGTTATACAGAGAAGGTAGGGTTTAACAAACAAGTATGATTGCTGAATCATTATAGTGATATTTTAGTCTCCAGTATCTTAGAGCAGCTAGAAGTAAAAACCCACAACTGTGGAATTGTAACCCATACCAAACTCCGAAAGCTGTTCTACAACTAATTGTTGCAATGTGCTTTGAGATTTATTACTTTTTTTGTATATATGTCATTTTTTACAAAAAAAGAAAAAAAGTCAATTGTGATTAAAAAAAGTGGTTTGGATCAGAGTGAGCTAGTTTAAACTGGGTCAGTTAAAATGGCACACATTGTGTGCCATTTTTCTCATGCTTAGATAAGATGTCGTGTATCTTCTTACATAGACAATTTAACTTGAGTTTAAGAAAAAAAAAAAAACCTCAGTATTTAAAAGCCAAAACTTTCACCATTATATTATAGAGCAGAAAGAAATATTCACACTAATATGATATATGCCTACAGACCTCTCAGCATTAGACATGTACTTTTAGAGGTATTTCAATGACAATATTTGAGAAGCACCGTGATGGAACGAAAGGCTGGGTTTTGTTTAGATTCTGTATGAAATAAATTTAGACCTATTTTAAATCAATTTAGATAGTGTATACTCTGATACTCTATCATACTCTATCCACTAGACTCTGTTGACTTCCCAAAGAATTAGGCAGCTTTTCTGCTTATAATACAAAGATATTTTATATGGGATTGTAATTTAAAGACATAACTCCTCTTTCATAAATTGAGAACAATTTAGAAAGGCATGGCCATATAGTTTATTGACAAAGTGAACTTTGCCTTGCAAACAATGGCTTGCACAAAGAGTATCTGTTAAGCTACATAATTAAGTGGAAGGAAGGTATTAGGGTAGCTGCTGGAATTGAATTTCTGATTTTAGTACCAACTTGTTAATAAACTTTTACCCTTCGCAAGTCACTTAACTTTTATGTACTTTGTGATTAAAAAAATGACTGAGGTTTTTATTTTGTGACTCCTGAACAGTAATATGAAAGGTAGTTCAGTTTTATAAAAGTCCTACCATGATCTGCTATACACTGTGACAGGACACAAAGGCAACTTTTCAAATGGCATATAAGCACAGCGTTAACTATTAATGCCCCATGTTTATATTTCAGCTTCCGTTTTTATTACCTCCTCCTTACACTATCTATATTTATGAGGAAAACAGCTTGCCCAAGGTCATCAGACTAGTTTTGATATCTGAGACTCAAATACAGGTCTCTCGACTCCCAATTTAAGTGCCCTTTACTCTATTTCATGCTGCACTCTAGCAATAATCACATGAAGACGGAATAAATATATCCTTTCACAGAGCCACTGAAGAGTTTAAATTGTTGAGTAATACAACCAGATTTTAGTTTTAAAAAGATTACTTTGGCTGTGTGAGAACAGATTGGAACAGGATAAGAATAACTGCAACGAGACCAAACAGGAGGCTACTGCAGAAACTCACATGAAAGATACCAGTGGCCTAGGCTAGAGTTAAGGTATACGTGTGTGTCAAATATCCCAGGACAAATGTGTCTGCCATCTCAGTATAAATTTTATCATAATGCCCCCTCTTTCACTCAAGTTTCCCAGTTTAGACACTCTATTACAAGGTCATGTTAGCTAAAGCAGCAGCAGTGGAGATGCAGAGGAGCACAGTAGTTGATCTCCACAGTACCCCGTAATACCTCTAAAATTCTATAATCCTTTCCTGTCTATCATTCTGGCTCTTAACATCTGCAGTGGCATCAATCTCTCTAAGTATAAAAACAGTGCATGAACTCCAGCGTTAAGACTGCTGAGTAAATTGGTTGGGCACTTAAAAGCTGTGTCCAGTTTTCTCATGTGTAGTTTTCCCATACTACTGAGATAATAAGTGCTTATCTCAGGCTTATTGGGATGATTAGTTGAATGCACAGCACTGACATATGGTGAAGGTTCAGTAAATTACTATCCTGTAAAGTGATGATCTTTACTGTACTGTTTGTTTTTGCCACAAATCCGGAAATAACCAAAAGTCCATGGATGGCTTAAATTATGATACATTCACATCATGGAATACCATGCAACAATTAAAAAACAATGAGTTAGGTCTACAAGCCAAAATTTGGAAAGATCTCCAAGATAACTTAAAAGCAAACTGCAAATCAGTATCTACTAAATAATTTATTAAAACATATACGTTCCAAAACACACCTAAAAAATAGCACACACACAAAACTATGTGTGTATATGTATACATGTGTGCATGTGTGTATATATGTGTATGTGTGTGTGTGTGTGTATATATAGAGAGAGAGACAGAGAGAGACAGAGACAGAGACAGAGAGAGAGAGACACTGGAAGCATATATATCAAAATGTTAATTGGGTTACCTCTGACCTGGAAAGTATATTAGAAAGGTTGGAATAAAGGGAAATTTTTGCTTTTTAATTTATGTATTTATGTATTAATTTAAGAATTTCTGGATTATTTAAGTTTCACAATGAAAATGTATCACGTTAGTTATACACTTTATGCTAAAATGTATTGTTTCTTAAGCTTGGTAAACAAGCTTCTTACAAGAACACTGTTGCAATTCTATAAAGGCACATATGAGAGTAAAATGCAATGAACATAAATTTGCATTCATAGCTTACTAGAGCTAGAACAGAGACTATCTCAGAGTCCTACAACCCTCCCCACCATTCTACAGATAAGTCAACTAAGACCCTGAGAAATCAGATGAGTTACTTATGGTGATAGCATAAACCGGGGATAGAACTTCTTCCTCAGATGACTATATAATCCATTATTCTTGCTTTTTCCATGTTGAAAATTTCCCTCTCATATTCTCTCTCCCGATCCCTAATATACCACACTATCATTCCCAATAAACTTTTTAGGAATATTTCTGTTCAGTAAATAGAATGTATCTATTTTCTGGGGGCTTTTTTATTCTCCTTTATCTGAAAGTCTTTTTTTTTTTCCTTTTCCTTATACCACAGTAGTCCTTTATGTTTTTGCTCCTTCTCAAAATAGTTTCTACCTTTGACAGTTAAAATATGAATGACAAATGAACTCTTAAATTCATTCAATTGGGGGGGGTGAGGTAGGTGCAAGCAAATTTGTATGTTATTAAACTTTAATATCCAATATTATAGTTTAAAAATGATAATTATAATGGTAGATTATACTGAATCAGTTGTCTCCTAAATTATCAAGAAAATGTGTTACTATTGCAGAGATAAACAGCACAAATTTCTAAATATTCTAAATACCTAAAAGTTGGCAATCTGGCACAATATCAGAATGAGCTATTGACTACAAATTTTAGCACTATTCGAATCTTAATGATCTTTATGTAAATCTTTCTAAAATGGAATACTTACTTTCTTGTCATCTTAATGGAAGCATACAATTATAATGTACCACTTCTTAGTGACTCACAGTCTTCGTTGAGAGTATGAATTACTGTGCTGTAAACAGTGTGATAAAAATGATGTCTTCAAAAGCTATTACATTTCTAATTAATTGTGAATACTATATTTTCAAATGTCTAATCTTTCTTCATACCTTTTCTGCTTCTCTCAAAATTAACTATGCCTGTCTATAACAACATTCCCTTCTATCCTAACTTCCTATATGATGGAAAATCGTATTATCAGGCTTATTAGAATTGTTTGTAAGAAGAGAAAATAGGCTCTGGCTGTACATTATGTTAGGAAATATACAAAGACATTCAGAACTAAATTTAGGACTCATTTTGCCTCAGACAAATATCATTAGAACTCAGGCCTCCTGATTTCAAATCAGTTGTCATGCCTCTATTTCTACAAAATGACTGCTTTCTTTTTGGTCCTTAGATTCCAGATAGCTACAGTTTTAAGTGAATTTTGGATAAATGAGGTACTAAATAAAAGATATGGCAGGGTTTCTGATTCTGGTTAGAATGCAGTAGGCACCTCTTCCCTAACCCTTCTAATAATTACAATTTAAAACTTTGGACAGAATACACAGAGCAACTATCTGAGGACTCTGAAGAGTAAATATCAGTAGGTAGACTGAAAGGGGAAATCAAACCTTGAAGAACAATCCATACAAACAAGCTGCCTATTCCCTGCACCCCCACTATCTTCCAGACTAGACTCTAGAGCAACTTGAATCCAAGAAATTATAGGAAAAGCTCCAAATAAAACCCTTTTTCTCTGGCCAGAAGATTGACAAGAGGGGAGGGGTGCTGTAGGATGCAGTTCTTTTGACTCTCCCAACCCTTCACCCGATAAGCCTGTTACAGAACTACAACACCACGACACTAGAGGTGCCAGGAGCAGAAGTGGCAGCCCTGCACGCTCATTTCTCTTGTCACTTTACCCTGAGGTGGACAAGTTGCAGGATGTGCACCCCAAAAAAGCCATGCTTTTTAATCCAATCTTGTGGGTGCAGATGCATTGTGGGAGGGATCCTTTGATTAACTTATTTCCAAGGAGATGTAACCCCGCCCATTCAATATGGGTCTTAATTAGTTTAATGGAGTCCTTTAAAGAGCAGAGAGAGAGAGAGAGAGAGACAGTGCTGACACAGAGAGCAGAGATGAAACCAAGATACAGACATTTGGAAACACAGAAGGAGGGTACCCCAGGAGACACCAGAAGCTGAGAGAGCCATCTGAAACCAGAAGCCAGGAGAGAAGGACAGCAGACATTGATATGTGCCTTCCCACGTGACAGAGAAACCCTGGACACGATCAGCCTTTCTTGAGTGAACATATCTTCTTATTGATGCCTTCATTTGGACATCTTCATGGCCTTAGAACTGTAAATTTGTAACCTAAAAAATCCCTTTTGTAAAGGCTAATCCATTTCTGATACACTGCATTACAGCAGTTTTAGCAAACCAAAACACCATGTGATGAAAAAACCAAAGAACCCCAAAAATTGCTAGTCAGCCAATAGATACAGATCCCAAGAAAAAGCAAACTTCTAACCTCTGAAACTGAGAGCCAAGAAATAAATACCTGCTGTTTAAGAAAACCCATTGTATGGTATTTCTTTTAGCAGCTGGGAAACTAAGACATCATTCAAACAATAAAATACTGAAAAACTTAAAAATGGTTTCTGGTCCTCCTTCACAAAGCACAAATGTTAAGACAACTGGGCAGGCCTAATCAGGTAAAATAGTACTAGCAGAAGAGTGTTGGATGAGCTGAAAAAGGTGAAGAACCATGAGACACCAGTAACAATACCATGCACTGCTTATAGTTTAAAAAAAAAAAAGCAATCCTTTAGGCACTAGCCTCAAAGATTATCAATAGGGAACAGATTAAATAAATGGCTATAGTATGGAACACTATATAGCTCTTCAAAGGGATAGTGCACATTTACAATCACTAACAAGGAAGTTTAGTAATAGTTAAGACATACTGTGAAGAGGGGAAATTTAAAAAATAAGAAACATAAAAATTGTTGCAATACATCCAAATTTTATAATGTAGAACTATCTGTGTAAAACTGTATATTCATAGTTATACCTGCACACACAGATATATTGACAGATTAGAGGTATCCTCTGATAGGAATTCTGAGGATTTTTACTTCCTTTTATTCTCTTAGTTTCAATTTTCCACACTCAAAAAAATACTCGTAAACAAAATTTAAATATTTTCTCAGTAAAGAAAGTAAGGCTAATTCAGGCTGCGGTATAAACATACTTAGCAAACTACTTAAATTTTCAGTGCAAGTTTGGTTAATTTGAAGATCTGCATACATAGTAAACATTCAAAAAAAATATTCTCAGCACTAATAAACACAAACGTTGATGCAATACATCCAAAGAAAGACCCAACCCTTAAAAAAAAAACTCTCCAATAATCAAAACAAAGTATAACTGATATATCACTTTAGTGAACTCACATAAGTGGCATTTAATACCTTAAACCATTTCATTGTTTTGTGCTAAAATGCAATTGGTTTTGTTCTAAGCTTCATTAGGACAGAAATATTTAAGTGCTCAATCTAGAAGTCAATGCATTACGTATTCTGCAACAGCCCAACTTCATTTTTGGAACTAAACCAGAAGAAAATATATTCATAAAATTTTGGCAGCTTATAAGAGAGTACATTTATGTCCACGCAAGAATCAATGTTTCCTATTAAGATTCTATTTCCATAAGTAAACATCTCAAAGAAACTTTAAATAAGGCATTTTAATTGTTAAAGCTTAGGTACTTTATTTCTTTAGTCAATGACAACATTAATTACCTACAGTTAACAGTATGATTATACAAAAAAAAAGACTAACTCTGGCTCTAATGAAATAACACAAATAGCACTATTGGCTTGTTTTCTATTTTTCAAATTAAGTTTGTTTTTTTCTGTGGGAGATATTAGTATTAAAAATTCATCTACTAATATAAATTATAAGAGAAATTGTGTTAAATAAAAGAAAATGAAAAGCTTATTTTGCTATTGTACTCTGAGCATACCAACTAGTTCCAGGAAAGGGCTTTACCTCCTTCTACCACCAGGATTCATTCATAAAGTGGTCTTTTTCAAAGTGTTACTTAACACAACTAAAAACAGATATTTAGATAATTTTGGTTTTTGTAGTTTTTTGGTTCATAAGAGCAAGTTCATCAACTACATAATTTCTGATTTACTATTATTTAAATGAGGTACTTTTTTCCATTAAAATTTGCTGTTTCAATTTTTCCCTCTATTTACTACCAGAAGAATAATGTATCTTCATCATCTTTTTACAGGGGAGGTGGGGAGAGAAATAAGTTGAGCCAAGTCCACTCTGTCCTTGCAACAGGAATATATTTGTTTATACAACTGGTATGGTTTAAATACTTTGTGAATATATGTAGGCTAATATTTATGCCAGTATTGACACAAATATTTTAAGGGAGAAGCAAAAAAAGGGGGGGGGGGCAAGGAATCTAGATACATTCACAAGCCTTCAGACTTCTTTTGTCATGAGTAGTAAAAATGTGAGAGACAGGTTTCAATTCCCAGGAATTGAGATATACCTTACCAGTACAGAAGTTCCTAAGTGTAGAGGAACCACACACTGCAGCGAGATCAGTAAGCTGTCTTCCATTTTTACCACGTACGTTATAAGCAACATAAACCAGCTCTACGTTTCCTGCTGCCTGCCCAGTTAGTTCCACAGCAAATTTCAGCTCTTTAAATCTCACAATAGACTTTACATTCTGAGGAAAACCTCCCACTCCACGTGGCCTACCACAAAGCACTGCTATATTATCACAAATAAAAATGTCAGATATATTGTCTTCTGCCACTTGACTCTCTGACCTAAAGGAAAGTTTTCTAATTATTTACAAAGGAAGACAAAATGAAAGAGAGAGCAAACAGCACACGGAAGCTGCAGGAAAGATGATACAAGAAAAACTGTGGGCTGCTTTGGGGAATGGCTAAACCCTGGGCAGCAGAAACGCATGAGCTGATGTACCCCATGGGAATATTCGCAATGATAATTTGTTTGTCCTCAGGTTCTAATTTTCTGATCTTTTAAATGGTTAAGAGTCAGAGAACTGCTTCAATTACAAAACCCAATTTTTGTCTTTTGAAACTGAAACACAAAACATACTAAGCAGTTTCTATAAGTAAAAGTGTTTAAAGCCTCTATAGTGTTTTTCTTACTAGGAAATAAATAAACATGTGTATATAAAGTGACAAATCACATAATATGCTTTTTACTTTTGTTTTTGTTTAAAATAGAATGAAATTTGCATGGACTGAAAAAAACTTAAAAAATTATCACTTTCCATCGATTTTAAACATTTCAATGTTAAGACCATGGTGGATTTATGATAACCATTTCAGTAAATAATGAACATTAGTAACTAACAATGAAAATATTAATTTTCCTTAATTCACTTAGTAATTTTTCAAATTATTTAAAAATATTACCACGGTAATAATAAGTTACAACTGTTCATATATTCCAGTTTTAAATCACCCATCCTTATAATAACATGTTACACATACCAATTCAAATTACAAAAATTTTTAGTTTATCTGTTTAACAAAACCAGGTGAAAATTAAGAATGCAACACGTACTTACTCTATGATAACCTATTTTAAAGCTAACTAAAGAATGAATTCATTAAATACCAAAACAAAGTTATCAGTAGTTTATTTCTTCCAATTTGCTGCTTTTAAGCTTTATAATTATAATTGGGAAAAGCAAATTTAAGTCAACTCAAATTAAAATAGAAACAAATGACAATTATAAAATGATAATGGATTGGGCAGGCCACGGTGGCTCAGCAGGCAGAGTTCTCGCCTGCCATGTCAGAGACCAGGATTAGATTCCCAATGCCTGCCCACGTTAAAAAAGAAATGGATTGAAACCAAACCAAACTGAATCTGGAAAGGTATGCTACAAAAATTGATAAAACAATTAACTAAAAGCAAAGCTGATAAAAGACAGGAAAGAAGCCAAATGATCTAGATTAATATTTACAAAAGAAAAGTAAGTCAAGACCATCAACAGAGTATTTCCACAAGCAAGGCTCAGGAAAGTACTTCATTTTATTTAATACCTAGTACAGATTTATCAAAGTATAGGAGCTACCTAAAAGATTAACAGGAGTTAAGTGGGCTGAGGAGCGCGCAATGTGTCTGAAACACATGGTGTTTAGGAGAGAGACTACATGGGTAGCATCAGAGCAGACAGAAGGGGAAATATAATGATACAAAAGAAATACAGTATACTAGGCACAGACTAGGAAGGAGTTAAAATTTTTGCTATTGATTGATTAGAGGCTCTAAAGTTGATTATACTTCAATCACCAGACAAATTTAAGACTGTAGTTTTTAAATTAATACTTCAACTAGTTGTCTTTACAATAAAGGTAGCCAATTAATAAATCTACGCTTATAACCTCCTAAAGTTAAAAGTTCTGTAACCAAGTGCTTTGTAACAAATTTATGACATAAAGATTCCACTTATACATCACAGTACATTGTGCTTCGTTTTACCACCTCCTATTTGTAGATTAGTAGCAATCTATAGGTTATACATCTGGGTATTCCTTTCTCTCAAATCAAAATCCAATTTCTATCTCTTTTGTTGCTCAGGTGTAGCCTCTCTCTCTTTAAGCCCAAAGGCAAGTAAAAACATTACCTTCCCCTCTACATGGGAGATGACTCCCAGGAATGAACCTGGTCATGACACTGTGGGATTCACAATGCCTTCCTGACTAAAAGGGGGAAAGGAAATATACCAAATAAGGTATCAGTGGCTAAGAGAGTTCAAATAGAGAGGCTATTCTGAAGGCTATTCTTATGCAAGTTTCAGTTAGTGCTAACTGCCATGGTTCACCAACCCCCAAGGAACATCATTCCTGATAAGCCTAAAGAACATCTGGGGCTCTATCTGAGATTCTACAGAAGTTTCCTGCACTCCGTTTACTTTCCAGAAACCTAAAACCTCCAGAGGATTCCTAGGCCAGGGAAGTCCTGAAACCCAGAGGGGACAGTTTCTCCATGAACATTAACTAATTCCATCCCCACATCCTATATGATAAAAAAAGTTAGAATGGGCATAGCTATAATACCTCTAAAAATTGGGAGAAGGATCAAAGGAGAAGGAGGAGTTATAACAGAGAAGACAGGGTTTAACAAATGAATATGACTGCTGAATCATTATATTGGTATTTTCTTTTAGTCTCCAGTGTCTTAGAGCAGCTAGGAGGAAAAACCTGAAATTGTGGAACTGTAACCCACACCAAACTCTGACATTTGTTTTATAACTACTTGTTACAATGTACTTTAAAATGTATTGCTTTTTTCTTCCAGATTGTTTTTAAGGGATTAGAACAGGTTGAATTGGAGGGATCCTCCTCTGAGCTGTGATATGTACTTAATCCTTTTAATTATCAGATGTATCCATAATTATCTTCATTATCCTGTCATGATTAAGGTTTTAAAGCAGAGGACACACAGAGAGGTGGCCTCTTTATCCTGCAGTTTTATTGTGATGCTGGTATTTAAAAATTGGGGTACCCGTGGGTTCTCTGGAAAATTGGGAAGGCTTGCCATCCTGGGTCCTGGTTCCATATGTGTCAAAGACAGATGGGAGGGGAATGCAGCAGCCTCATTTAGATGGGGGAGGGGTGCAAGTTCAGTTTGATACCCCCACACACATACCTAAATTTCTCTACCATTTTACGCTCAGTCCACTTTATTCATTTATGTACTTGTCTGGCTCTAAGAGGGCCATCTGCAATTCCAGATATGAAGTTTCACAGACTTTCAATTTACTAACACAAAATACAGTGACTATGAAAAAAAAATTATTGCTTTTTGTATATATGTTATATTTCACAAAAAAAGTTATAAAAAATCTAATTTCAGACCAGAAACCTTGTAGTTCCTAGTCTCAGCTTAGTTTCTATACTCAAAAATCATCTTGTCCCTTTGTTATTACAGTCAAACCTTTTTCCTGAAAGGCCAGCTAATTCAATCTTTCACTCATTCATCAATTTGAGTATTTGAATACTAAAATAAATTTTAAAAAATTTCAAGATGCTGAAGACTATCTAAAACAATTTAACTACCAGAAACTTACCCACCAGAAATTAGAAATACGAGGACAGATTTAATAGAGTTATTCAAGACACAGAATTGATGCAACAGGGTCACTGATTAGATGAAGGGATGAAAAAATAGAGTAGTTCATGTTTCTATTTGGATGGCTGAGTAAATGGTTAGGTTCACTGACATAAGAAATAAAGGAGGTTCACTGTTGGTGGGAATGTCAAATGGTGCAACCACTGTGGAAGGCAGTTTGGCGGTTCCTCAAAAAACTGAATATACAATTGCCATACGACCCAGCAATACCACTGCTAGGTATTTACTCAAAGGACTTAAGGGCAAAGACACAAACGGACATTTGCACACCAATGTTTATAGCAGCATTATTTACAATTGCAAAGAGATGGAAACAGCCAAAATGTCCATCAACAGACGAGTGGCTAAACAAACTGTGGTATATACATACGATGGAATATTATGCAGCTTTAAGACAGAATAAACTTATGAAGCATGTAATAACATGGATGGACCTAGAGAACATTATGCTGAGTGAGTCTAAGCAAAAACTAAAGGACAAATATTGTATGGTCCCACTGATGTGAACGGACATTCGAGAATAAACTTGGAATATGTCATTGGTAACAGAGACCAGCAGGAGTTAGAAACAGGGTAAGATAATGGGTAATTGGAGCTGAAGGGATACAGACTGTGCAACAGGACTAGATACAAAAACTAAAAAATGGACAGCACAATAATACCTAATTATAATGTAATTATGTTAAAACACTGAATGAAGCTACATCTGAGCTATAGTTTTTTTTAGTTTGTTTGTGTCTTTTGTTTTTTTCTTTTTCCTTTTCTTTCTTTTTTTTACTATTATTATTATTTTTATTTTTTCTCTATATTAACATTCTATATCTTTTTCTGTTGTTTTGCTAGTTCTTTTCCTAAATCGATGCAAATGTACTAAGAAATCATGATCATGCATCTATGTGATGATGTTAAGAACAACTGATTGCATATCTAAAATGGAATGATTTCTAAATGTTGCATTAATTTCTTTTTTTTCTTTAATTAATTAAAAAAAAAAAGAAAGAAAGGAGGGGAGGGGCCAAGATGGCGGCTTAGCAATGTGGGCGTTTTAGTTCGTCCTCCAGAACAACTACTAAATAACCAGAAACAGTACAGAACAGCTCCCAGAGTCACGGCAGTGACCGGACACATAGCATACCCCAGTCTGGACCAGCTGGACTGCCTGTGAGTCCCCCCAGAACCGTGAGTTCTCCAAGCCGCGGCGGCCGGTGCCCGGCGCCCCTCCCCCATAGGTGGCTTCCCAGAGGGAAAGGAAAGACACTCTAACAGTAGCAGGGACTGAGTCCAACCAAACACCAATTGTGGCATTAATTAACAAATTCTAACTACTAAAAATAGGCTAACAATCAGGCGAACCTGGTCAAGGCGGAGGTCGCTTATTGGGCTAACCTAAAAAGAGGGAAGGGGATGAAATGGAGGTTTTTGTGGCTGTTTTAACGGAGGCTTGGCTGCCTCTGGTTTCAGTGGTAGGACTACTCAGGCTGCAAGTGCCCCAGGCATAGGCAGAAACGGACTGCTTTCGGGGCTGTCTCCTGCCTGTGCCTTCCCCAGGGGAGGGGTGAAGCCCAACTCAGGTGGAATCACTCTCTCAAGGAATTCAGAACCCAAGCCTCAGCAGTTTGAAGCCATTAAAACCAGCCTACAACCTCTCCTCTGTCTCCACCACGCCCCCAGAAGGGACAGCCTTCCAAACTTAAAGGTGCCACAACATCTTTTGCTGGTGGGACCCGCGGGCAAACAAGCGCCACATACTGGGCAGGATAAGAAAAACAGAGCCCAGAGACATCACAGGAAAGTCTTTTAACCTGCTGGGTCTCACCCTCAGGGAAAACTGACACAGGTGACTTCTTCCCCCTGATAGGAGTCCAGTTTAGTCCGGGAAAATCTGGCTGGAGTTTATATTACCTATGTAGACCCTCCTAAGGGTGGGGAGGGAAAAGGCACCTTACAAGCAGGGCAAAAAACAAGAAAACAAGAACTGAAAAATTATCCTCTGTTAAACAAAACCTAAGCTAGAGGTCCAGAAAATGCTGAACTGAAGGTCGAAGAACAGATAGACAACAAACTCATCTAGCAAGAAAACCCTAGGTAAGATAAGTGAAAGCAATCACCAGAATAAACTAATTGAGGTAATTAAATGTCTAGACGCCAGCAAAAAATAACAAATCACACCAGGAAAATTGAAGATATGGCCCAGTCAAAGGAACAACCCAATAGCTCAAATGAGATATAGAAGCTGAAACAATTAATTCAGAATTACGAACAGACATGGAAAACCTTATCAAAAACCAAATCAATGAATTGAGGAAGGATATGAAGAAGGCAAGGAATGAATAAAAAGAAGAAATGGAAAGTCTGAAAAAACAAATCACAGAACTTATGGGAATGAAAGGTACAGTAGAAGAGATGAAAAAACAATGGAAACCTACAATGGTAGATTTCAAGAGACAGAGGTTAGGATTAGTGAACTGGGGGATGAAACATCTGAAATCCAAAAAGAAACAGAAACGATAGGGAAAAGAATGGAAAAATATGAGCAGGGACTCAGGGAACTGAATGATAATATAAAGCACACAAATATACATGTTGTGGGTGTCCCAGAAGGAGAAGAGAAGGGAAAAGAGGTGAAAAACTAATGGAGGAGATGATCACTGAAAATTTCCCAACTCTTATGAAAGACTTAAAATTACAGATCCAAGAAGCGCAGTGCACCCCAAAGAGAATAGATCCAAATAGACATTCTCCAAGACACTTACTAGTCAGAATGTCAGAGGTCAAAGAGAAAGAGAGGATCTTGAAAGCAGCAAGAGAAAAGCAATTCATCACATACAAGGGAAACCCAATAAGACTATGTGTAGATTTCTCAGCAGAAACCATGGAGGCAAGAAGACAGTGGGATGATATATTTAAATTACTAAAAGAGAAAAACTGCTAAACAAGAATTCTATACCCAGCAAAATTGTCCTTCAAAAATGAGGGAGAAATTAAAACATTTCCAGACAAAAAAAATCACTGAGAGAATTTGTGACCAAGAGACAAGCTCTGCAAGAAATACTAAAGGGAGCAGTAGAGACAGATATGAAAAGACAGAAGAGAGAGGTGTAGAGAAGAGTGTAGAAAGAAGGAAAGTTAGATATGACATATAAAATACAAAAGGCAAAATGGTAGAAGAAAATAGTACCCATACAGTAATAACACTAAATGTTAATGGATTGAACTCCCCAATCAAAAGACACAGACTGGCAGAATGGATTAAAACACAGGATCCTTCTATATGCTGTCTACAGGAAACACATCTTAGACCAAAAGATAAACATAGGTTGAAAGTGAAAGGTTGGGAAAAGATATTTCATGCAAATAACAACCAGAAAAGAGCAGGAGTAGCTACACAAATATCCAAAAAATCAGACTTCAAATGTAGAACAGTTAAAAGAGACAAAGAAGGGTACTATGTACTAATAAAAGGAACAATTCAACATGAAGACGTAATAATCATAAATATTTATGCAACGAACCAGAATGCCCCAAAATACATGAAGCAAACACTGCCAACACTGAAAAGGGAAATAGACACATCTACCATAATAGTTGGAGACTTCAATTCCCCACTTTCATCAATGGATAGAACATCTAGACAGAGGATCAATAAAGAAACAGAGAAGTTGAATATTATAATAAATGAGCTAGACTTAACAGACATTTATAGGACATTATACCCCACAACAGCAGTGTATCCTTTTCTCAAGTGCTCATGGATCATTCTCAAAGATAGACCATATGCTGGGTCACAAAGAAAGTCTCAACAAATTTAAAAAGATTGAAATCATACACAACACTTTCTCAGATCATAAAGGAATGAAGTTGGAAATCAATAATAGGCAGAGTGCCATAAAATTCACAAATAGGTGAAGGCTCAACAACACACTCTTAAACAACCAGTGGGTCAAGGAAGAAATTATAAGAGAAATCAGTAAATTTCTCGAGGTGAGTGAAAATGAAAACACAACATATCAAAACTTATGGGACGCAGCAAAGGCAGTGCTAAGAGTGAAATTTATTGCCCTAAATACCTATATCAAAAAAGAAGAAAGGGTAAAACTTCAGGAATTAACTGTTCATTTGGAAGAACTGGAGAAAGAACAGCAAACTAATCCTAAAGCAAGCAAAAGGAAAGAAATAACAAAGATTAGAGCAGAAATAAATGAAATTGAGAACATGAAAACAACTGAGAAAATCAATAAAACCAAAAGCTGGTTCTATGAGAAAATCAATAAGATTGATGGGCCCTTAGCAAGATTGACAAAAAGAAGAAGAGAGAGGACGCAAATAAAAAAGATCAGAAATGGAAGAGGTGACATAACCACTGACCCCACAGAAATAAAGTTGGTAATAACAGGATACTATGAACAACTTTATGCTAATAAATACAACAATGTAGATGAAATGGACAAATACCTAGATAGGCATGAACAACCAACTTTGACTCAAGAAGAAATAGATGACCTCAACAAACCAATCACAAGTAAAGAAATTGAATCAGTCATTCAAAAGCTTCCCAAAAAGAAAAGTCCAGGACCAGACGGCTTCACATGTGAATTGTACCAAACATTCCAGAAAGAATTAGTACCAACTTTGCTCAAACTCTTCAAAAAAACTGAAGTGGAGGGAAAGCTACCTAATTCATTCTATGAAGCCAACATCACCCTCATACCAAAACCAGACAAAGATATTGCAAAAAAAGAAAACTACAGACCAATCTTTCTAATGAATATAGATGCAAAAATCCTCAACAAAATTCTAGCAAATCAAATCCAGCAACACATTAAAAGAATTATACATCATGACCAAGTAGGATTCATCCCAGGTATGCAAGGATGGTTCAACATAAAAAAATCAATTAATGGAATACACCATATCAACAAATCAAAGCAGAAAAATCACATGATCATCTCAATTGATGTAGAGAAGGCATTTGACAAGATTCAACATCCTTTCCTGTTGAAAATACTTCAAAGGATAGGAATACAAGGGAACTTCCTTCAAATGATAAAGGGAATATATGAAAAACCCACAGCTAATATAATCCTCAATGGGGAAAAATTGAAAACTTTCCCCCTAAGATCAGGAACAAGACAAGGATGTCCACTATCACCACTGTTATTCAACATTGTGTTGGAAGTTCTAGCCAGAGCAATTAGACAAGAAAAAGGAATACAAGGCATCAAAATTGGAAAGGAAGAAGTAAAACTATCACTGTTTGCAGATGATATGAATACTATACATCGAAAACCCTGAAAAATCCACAGCAAAACTATTAGAGCTAATAAATGAATACAGCAAAGTGGCAGGTTACAAGATCAACATTCAAAAATCTGTAGTGTTTCTATACATAGTAATGAATAATCTGAGGGGGAAATCAAGAAATGAATTCCATTTACAATTGCAACTAAAAGAATAAAATACTTAGGAATAAATTTAACTAAAGAGACAAAAGACCTATACAAAGAAAACTACAAGAAACTGTTAAAAGAAATCACAGAAGACCTCAACAGATGGAAGGGCATACCATGTTCATGGATTGGAAGACTAAATATAGTTAAGATGTCAATTCTACCTAAATTGATTTACAGATTCAACACAATACCAATCAAAATGCCAATAACTTTCTTTTCAGGAATAGAAAAACCAATAAGCAAATTTATCTGGAAGGGCAAGGTGCCCTGAATTGGTAAAAGTATCTTGAGGAAAAAAAACAAAGCTGGAGGTCTCACGCTGCCTGACTTTAAGGCATATTATGAAGCCACGCTGGTCAAAACAGCATGGTACTGGCATAAAGATAAATATATTGACCAATGGAATCAAATAGAGTGCTCAGAAATAGACCCTCTCATCTATGGACATTTGATCTTTGATAAGGCAGTCAAGCCAACTCACCTGGGACAGAACAGTCTCTTCAATAAATGGTGCCTAGAGAACTGGATATACATATGCAAAAGAATGAAAGAGGACCCGTATCTCACACCCTATACAAAAATTACCTCAAAATGGATCAAAGATCTAAACATTAGGTCTAAGAGCATAAAACAGAGGAAAATGTAGGGAGATATCTTATAAATCTTATAATTGGAGGCAGTTTTATACACCTTACACCTAAAGCAAGAGCACTGAAGGAAAAAATAAATAAATGGGAGCTCCTCAAAATTAAACACTTTTGTGCATCACAGAACTTCATCAAGAAAGTAGAAAGACAGCCTACACAATGGGAGACAATATTTAGAACTGACATATCAGATAAAGGTCTAGTATCATGAATTTATAAAGAGATTGTTCAACCCAACAACAAAAAGACAGCCAATCCAATTACAAAATGGGAAAAAGACTTGAACAGACACTTCTCAGAAGAGGAAATACAAATGGCCAAAAGGCACATGAAGAGATGCTCAATGTCCCTGGCCATTAGAGAAATGCAAATCAAAACCACAATGAGATATCATCTCACACCCACCAGAATGGCCATTATCAACAAAACAGAAAATGACAAGTGCTGGAGAGGATGTGGAGAAAGAGGCACACTTATTCACTGTTGGTGGGAATGTCAAATGGTACAAGCACTGTGGAAGGCAGTTTGGCGGTTCCTCAAAAAACTGAATATAGAATTGCCATATGACCCAGCAATACCATTGCTAGGTATCTACTCAGAGGAAATAAGGGCACAGACACAAACGGACACTTGCACACCAATGTTTATAGCAGCATTATTTACAACTGCAAGGAGAAGGAAACAGCCAAAATGCCCATCAACAGACGAGTGGCTAAACAAACTGTGGTATGTACATATAATGGGATATTATGCAGCTTTAAGACAGAATAAACTTAGGAAGTATGTAACAACATGGATGGACCTTGAGAACATTTGCTGAGTGAGACTAGCCAAAAACTAAAGGACAAATACTGTATGGTCTCACTGATATGAACTGACATTAGTGAGTAAATTTGGAATATTTTGTTCATAACAGAGACCATCAGGAGATAGAAACAGGGTAAGATATTGGGTAATTGGAGCTGAAGGGATACAGACTGTGCAACAGGACTGGATACAAAAACTCAGAAATGGACAGCACAATACTACCTAACTGTAATATAATTATGTTAAAACACTGAATGAAGCTGCATGTGAGAATGATAGAGGGAGGAGGGCTGGGGACATAAATGAAATCAGAAAGAAAGATAGATGTTAAAGATTGAGATGGTATAATCTAGGAATGCCTAGAGTGTATAATAGTGAAATGTACAAGGTACAAATTTTAAAAATGTTTTTGCATGAGGAAGAACAAAGGAATGTCATTATTGCAGGGTACTGAAAATAGATGGTAATTAATATTTTAAAATGTCACCTTATGTGTGAGACTAAAGCAAAAACGTTTATTTGTTACAAAATTTATATTTTGACTAGAGCATTTCCTAATATAAGTTATGTAGATAGTTTGATTGAACGTCATAAGTACTTGGAATCTCAGGTAGGACATGAGATTTTGTTAGTTTGTCCAGAGTGATGCCCCAATGAGTCCCAGAGTGATTTGATCAGTGATTGGAAAAGTATTTGCAAGCCCCCTTCGGGGAATGGTGAGAGCGGGGAGAAATTCAACTTTCCCAAGTCGAATTCTTGATATTCTCACAAGCAGTGTGGACAACCAAAGCTACAGGTTGAGCCCCCAGTCTTAGGGTTTGTTCATATGAAACTTAACCCCACAAAGGCTAGGTCAAGTCTACTTAAAATTTAGGCCTAAGAGTCACCCCCAAGAGAGCCTCTTTTGTTGCTCAGATGTGGCCTCTCCCTCCAGCCAACATGACGAGCAGTCTTACCACCCTCCCCCTCTCTGCGTGCGACATGGCTCCCAGGGGTGTGGACCTTCCTGGCAATGTGGGACAGAGATCCTGGAATGAGCTGAGACTCAGCATCAAGGGACTGAGAAAAACCCTAGAATGAGCTGAGAATTAACATCAAGGGATTGAGAGAACCTTCTCGACCAAAAGGGGGAAGAGCGAAATGAGACTAAGTGTCAATGGCTGAGAGATTCCAAACAGAGTTAAGAGGTTATCCTGGAGGTTATTCTTACGCATTAAGTAGATATCACCTTGTTGTTCAAGATGTAGTGGAGAGGCTGGAGGGAACTGCCTGAAAATGTAGAGCTGTATTCCAGTAGCCATGTTTCTTGAGGATGATTGAACAATGATATAGCTTCCACAATGTGACTCTGTGAATGTGAAAACCTTGTGTCTGATGCTCCTTTTATCTACCTTGTCAACAAATGAGTAGAACATATGGAATAAAAATAAATAATAGAGGGAACAAATGTTAAAATAAATTTAGTTTGAAATGCTAGTGTTAAATGAAAGTGAGGGGTAAGGGGTATGGTATGCATAACTCTTTTTTCTCTATTTTCGTTTTATTTCTTTTTCTGTTGTCTTTTTATTTCTTTTTCTAAATTGATGCAAATGTTCTAAGAAATGATGAATATGCAACTAAGTTGTGATCATATTAAGAATTACTGATTATATATGTAGAATGTAATGATAGCTTATTGTTTTGTTTGTTGTTAATTTTTTTAATTAATAAAAAAAAAGAAATAAAGGAGGACAATATCATATTTACTCTCCTCCTTTGTTCTGGGGAAGGAACCAACAGGGAAAATGATTACTAACATGAGAGGGCATGCAGCAGAGTTGGAGAATTAGAGATGTGAAGGGCTAAAATAGGGAGCCCAGGCCAAAGAATGAGCCTTGAACAGAGACACTGTTTTATTTAAAAATGGAGAAAAGAAGTTAAGAGCAGGCCCAAACACATTTGCTTTTTTTTTTTTCCCTTGGGCAGGCATGGACTCAAACCCAGGTCTCCCGCCTGGCAGGTGAGAACTCTGCCTGCTGAGCCACCATGGCCCACCCAACATGTTTGCTTTTATACTTAAATTTTTATCTGTGAAGAGAAGACAAGACAAGATCACCTGCTGAGAGGAGCTGATTAATGAATTAGAGCTGAAATGGTTAAGTGTTCAATTATCTATACCAGCTGACTTATCACATTGCAGGATGTTAATTGTATTTTCATAAAGTTAAAATTTTAATTCTTAACTAAAATGTAAAGTTCTCTAGGAAAGAAGTTTTTTTTTCCTTTCAACATCTGGAAAGCCCCCCATATAGCAACAATTATCCAGAGTAAGGATGATTTGCTGTGATCCTAACTCCAGAACCAGCAGCAAAGAGAGGATAAAACAAAGAGCAAGACAGAGGACTGGGCTGCTTTAGAAGAACAAAACTCTGTATATTAGAAGCTTTACCGAGCTGGAACTGGGCTCTAGAAAAACTATTCCAGCCAGTGAATGTATGAAAAATAAGGACTCATTAAAAAGCACTTTAAAATGCTTGCTGAAATAAAATTAAAATGCTAGTCAAATAGTAAAAGTTCTATAAATGTTAGCTTATTACTAACATAAGTACTATTAAGATTCCAAAATCCAAAAGGCCTGATAAACCCACCCTTAAGTTACCTTAATATGTAAGAATAAGATTTTCAGGGTGCCTAGAGTAATAAGTTGGAGGTTCCTTAAAACTTAGCCTCTGAAACATCAACAGAAAGAGATATTTATTATTTTACTAATTATATATTAACTAAATTCTATTTCATAATCAGAAAGTTAAACTAGAATTAGCAGAAAACATAAAAAACAACACAAACATATATACCTACCTGATAATCACTTTTATCATTTAGTGAACTTCTAACTATATGCCATGCACTGTGAGGGGTTGAATAAGAACATGTCCAACCTAAGAAGCATGCATTACTGTGAAACAGAAAAATGTAAACAACTACAATAAAGTACTATATAATAGCTGCCTTGATAGACATACATAGAAAACAGTGAAACTCCCTCCAAAAAAATACTCAATTTTTAATGGGAGAGGGAAACAAGAAAGTCTGGACTCTGGAGCAAGTGATTTTTCTTTTTTAAAAATATATTGATAAATTGTTTTTTAAAGTAATGCAATTACAGAGTTAACTACGTAAACCCAATCAAATACCAGGCAAAAATATCACTTCTACATTGTAAGATTACAGATATCTCATGTGATTTAAGTCTTGAGATAGTGGAAGTAGGTGGGGGCCAAGAGGAAATGTATTAATCAACAACCACTATTATAAACTGTAGTTACAAAACTTGACAATTGAAGACTATGTATTTGAAAGGCACACATATTGCAATATGTCATATAAAATTGTGTTCTTGGATTCAATTTACAACTTTGGGATTTTTCTTTGTAGGAGAGAGGTAGTAAAACCAATAACTTTCTGTGCTGCTTTGAAACAGTTCTGTAACCCAGAAAAGATTTTCTTTTTTAAAGCCATGTTCTTTTAATCCTAACCCAATCTTGTGGGGCAGGCATGTTCTTTCAATCCTGACCCAATATTGTAGGGTGGGACCTCTTGATTATGTTATTCCACGGAAATGTGACATATCCAAATGTGGATGTGATTAGATTATTTCCAGAGAGGCATGGCCCCTCTCATTCAAGGTGGGTCTTGATTAGTTTATTGGAGTCCTTTATAGGTGGAAACATTTTGGAGAAAGCTCACACACAGATATTTAGAGATGCTTGGAGTGCCAATAGAGATGTTTAGAGAAGCCATATGAAACCAGGACACAGAAGCTTTAGGAGAAGAAATCTCTGGCCCCAGGAGATGCTAAGCTAAGAGATGAAATGCAGAGTTTTGCCCCAGAGAAACTAAGTGAGAAAGCCACTGGAATGCAAAGAACCAGGAACAAGGACCAGAAGACGTCAGCCATGTGCCTTCCCATGTAACAGACATTGGCCTTTCTGCACAGTTGAGGTATCTCCACATGGATGCCTTAGTGTGGACATTTTTAAGTTCTCAAAACTGTAAACTTGTAACTCAATAAATTTCCTTTATAAAAGCTGATCCACTTCTGGTATATTGCACCCTAGCAGTTTTAGCAAAATGAAACAGACTTATATCAATTTTAAAAGCAAGTAGGGTATAATTCTTTAAAACAGTAAAGAGCTTCTCGCCTCTCACCTCTCTTTTCTTGCAAGAGTACTCACATGTCCTCTGATATGCATTCATAATAAATTTTCTGCCTGCTTACTCTCTGTGCTGTGCCCATGAATTCTTTCTCATGGCCTGGCCAAGAACCTAGGAAGCCCAAATCCAGCAACATATTTTGGTTAGCCAGCCAGGAGATTCTTCCGTCTGACCATCTGGACCAGTAAGTCATGACTATTGACTGGGAGGCTTGGCTGCACACATTCCTTTTTTCTTCTCACTTGGCTCATTGTTATATCTCCTACATCCTCATGCAACTCTGTGTCTCTGGGAATCTAAGGGCTCTGGTCTGGCTCCGTCAGGACATAATCTGTCTTCCTTGAATCCTCTGGCTTCCTCCTTGGAGGTGGCAGGAGCCTTTCTCCACACCATGCATATCCAAGAAGACTCAAAGCAACAGGCGATGCTGCCCTTGAAACCTGAGTGGGGACTTTTCCCCACGTTGTGAAATGAATCCAATGGTAGTCAAATCAAGTCCCCCTGTATCTCTCTCTTCGGTTCTCCTAAACTTCACCACACTATCTCCTTTCCTCTCCTCTGGGGACCACCTCTTGATCCTAGTTTGCCTAAGATTTCCTTGCCCCTTAATCCCTCCCTCCTTCTAGAGCTGTTCCTCTTTTCACTTCTTCCTTAGAGGTCCTCTCCCCAGACTCCATGAGATCTCCTACTCTTCTCTGACTTCTAATGCCTTCTGTGACATTCCATCTTTTGTAACACAGGACTCTGGGCTAAGGATTCGTGCACCAAACAAGGTGTTCTCCTTAACATTCTAAGGTGTCACCTCTGGTCTATACTTATCAGAACAGGGTATTTGCCTTCCAGGCCTTGATCGTTTCTTCTATATCAAGACCTACTGCGGCCAAATATAAAGCTTCCCTTCTATATCAGTTTGTAAAAGTTGAAAAAGGGATCTGACTTTGAGTTCCCTACAGGGAATATTAACCCCAGTGGTGTAAATCTTCCTGGCAAATTGGGACAGAAAAGTCTTTTCAATAATTGGGCATGGGAGAATTGGATTTCAATAGCCAAAAGAATCAAAGAGGACTCCTACCTTACACCCAATTAAAAAATTAACTCAAAATGGATCAAAGACCTAAATGGAAGAACCAGTACCATAAAACTTCTAGAAGAAAATGTAGGGAAACATCTTCAAGATCTAGTAATAGGAGGCAGCTTCTTAAACTTTACACCTAAAGCACAAGCTGTGAAAGAAAAAATAGACAAATGGGAACTTCTTAATATTAAGAAGTTCTGTGTCTCAAAGGACTTTGTTAAAAAGGTCAAGAGGTAGCCAACTCAATGCAAGAAAATATTTGGAAACCACATATTGGATAAAAGCTTGATATCCTGTGTACTTAAAGAAATTATACAGCTCAACAACAATAGAACAAACAATCCAATTATAAAATGGGCAGAGGAAATGAATAGGCACTTTTCTGAAGAGCAAATACAGATCACTAAAAAGCATATGAAGAGCTGCTTATCTTCACTGGCTATAAGAGAAATGCAAATTAAGACGACAATGAGATATCACCCCACATCTATAAGAATGTTCGCTATTAAACAAACAGGAACAACAGATGAGACGAACATATGGAATAAAGATAAATAATAGGGGGAACAAATGTTAAAATAGATTTAGTTTGAAATGCTAGTGATCAATGAAAGGGATCAGTAAGGGGTATGGACTGTAAAATTTTTTTTTTCTGTTTGTTATATATTTTTTTATTTCTTTTTCTGAATTGATGCTAATGTTCTGGGAAATGATCATGATGATGAATATGCAACTATGTGATGATATTGTGAATTGCTGAGTGTATGTGTTGGGAATGTTTGTTTCTTGTAATTTTTTTTAATTAATAAAAAATCTTTTTAAAAACCAGGAAACTATAAATGTTGGAGAGGATGCAAAGAAATTGGAATACTTAATCACTGTTGGTGGAAATGTAAAATGGTTCAGCTCCTGTGGAAATCAGTTTGGCGATTCCTCAGAAAACTAAATATTGAGTTGCCCTATGACCCGGCAATACCAATACTCAGTATATGCCCAGAGGAGACATTTGCACACTGATGTTCGTAGCAGCACTATTCACAATTGCCAGGTAATGGAAACAATCCAGGTGCCCATCAACAGATGAGTGGATAAACAAAATGTGGTATATACATACAATGGAATGTTATGTGGTATTTAGACAAAATGATGTTCCAAAACATATGAAAACATGGATGAAACTTGAGGACATAATGTTGAGTGAAATAAGTTAGACACAAAAAGACAGATACTGTATGATTCCATTATTACGACTCTGCTAAAGCTACCAGTGTTTTGGAGCAGCTAGAAGGAAAACTCTGAGTTGAGTGCACAGTAACCCATGACAAACTCTGAGAACTGTTCTGTAGCTGCTTGTTGAAGTGTGCTTTGAAAATTTTGCTTTTTCTCTTTGTATATATTTCATAACTTAAAAACAGCTTAAAATTATAGGCAGTTATAGTAATATTAGATAAAATAAATTCCTGACATAAAAAATTTGAAAATATTTAATAACACTGCTCACTAGTATAGCAAAGGTGATATTCGTCATAATTTTTTACTTGATATTTTAAGAACGCACATGGTTTTGACAGTTAATTATATGGTATTTAAGATGTTTAAATATTTAGAGTTCAAATAACTCTGATTTCTGTATTTATAGTTTTTTTTCTTTCCTTGCTTTAATTTTAAATTGGTTTATGAAACATATTGTACAAACAGGCTTTACGGTGATTACTTAGATATATTTTTTTAATATGCCCATGCATAAGCTAACTAAGATATCCACTTTAGGTGGTTAAGATTTCCATACGTTAATTGTAAAAATATTTGTATCTTCAAATTTTCCTGAAATAAGGAAAACATTTAGTAACATAGGTCATTACTACAGCAATGCAGATATTTATAAGAACTTTATACTTAATATTTTGAGGACATTCACAGTTTCGACAGCTGATCAAATGGTATCTAAGTTAGTTTTAACACTTAGAATTTAAGAACTTTGTTATCTGAACTTGTAGATTTTTTCCTTGTTGCGTTAATTTTAAACTGGTTTATGAAACTTACTGTGCAAACACAGGCTTTACTTTATTTGAATATGCCTATGGTTAAGCTAACTAAGATATCCATTTTTGGTGGTTCTAAGTGTATTGCTTGTTTTCTTAAAAAATAAAAATTTCCCTGGCAACATGGGAGAGAAAGCCTGGGATAAAGTAGGACCTCACATCAAGAAATGGAGAGAAAGCCTGGGATAAGGTAGGGCCTCACATCAAGAAATTGAGAAAGCCTTCTCAATTGAAAGGGGGAAGAAAGAAATGAGACAAAGTTTCGGTGGCTGAGAGATTTCAAACAATGCCAAGAGGTTATCCTGGAGGCTATTCTTATGTATTATACAGATAGATATCCCTTTTTAGTTTATGGTGTATTGGAGTGGCTAGAGGCAAGTACTGTTGAGCTGTGTTCTAGTAGCCTAGATTCTTGAAGATGATTGTATAAAGATATAACATTTACAATGTGACTGTGTGATTGTGAAAGCCTTGTGTCTAATGCTCCTTTTATCCAGGGTATGGACAGATGAATTAAAAATATGGATAAAATAAATAAGTAATAGGGATGACAAAGGGTAAAATAAATTGGGTAGATAGAAGCATTAGTGGTCAATGAGAGTGAAGAGTAAGGTGTATGGTATTACGAGTTTTTTCTTTTTTTCTGGAGTGACGCAAATGTTCTAAAAAAATGATCATGGTGATAAATACACAATTATGCGATGATACTGTGAGCACTGACTGTACTACTATATATAGAATGTATGTGTGTGAAAATTTCTCAATTAAAAAAATAGTAAAATAAAATAAACAAATGGATAAATGAATGAAGAAATAACTGGGGAAAAAAGAATCTACTTTGCTAGAAAGCATTTCATCTCAAAAAAACAAAAAATTTTTTTTCTCTCTTCTTCCTATTATTGGTAGTTCTGAAGGTTAGGTTCTCCCTACTCCTCCAGGGGGTCAAAAGTTACCTAATTATATGATTGTGTATGGAAAAATAGGGGACAGAAATCAGGTATTGGCAGTTTTTTCATTTTCATTTTTGTGTGAATTTTTTATATAAATGTGAGGTCATAAAGCATTAATGTAAGTAAAAATGCTTCAATGAACAAGCTTTAACAGTTCAACTTTATACAATTTTAGGTAAACCTGTTAAATTTTCTGGATAATACCAGCATGTGGATTTTTTTTTTTTAGATGTTTAAACTTTTAATATAGAATTCTTTCCATTGCACATTACAGCCACAAAATGTTCACCATGTCCTAGTGTATTATACCTTGATCTATTTCATATATGTGCCTGAATTATAAATTATCAGAAAATGGAAAAACATTGCTTTAGTTTTATAAAATATTTTCTCAACTTTCCATGTTTCCAACAATATTAGTTCATACCAATGCACCTTCCTCAAAATGGATTCAAGATCAACACTTCAAACCATTTTATCTCTGAATACCTCCCTCCTGAGCAGGAGTTTACTTTGTCTTGGACTCCATAGGTAAAACTGTATATTTAAGTTAGATAATTGCCTTTACATATATCCCTCCATGTTGCTGGTGTTCTTTACTGGTTTTCTTTTTTACATTGCCTTGGGCATTCTTTACTTCTTTTTTTTTTTTTTAATTAATTAAAAAAAATTAACAAAACATTTAGAAATCATTCCATTCTACATGTACAATCAGTAATTCTTGATATCATCACATAGTTGCATATTCATCATTTCTTAGTACATTTGCATCGATTTAGAAAAAGAAATAAAAAGACAACAGAATAAGAATCAAAACGATAATAGAGAGAAAAAAAAAACCTATACCTCACATGCAGCTTCATTCAATGTTTTAACATAATTGCATTACAATTAGGTAGTATTGTGCTGTCCATTTCTGAGTTTTTATATCCAGTCCTGTTGCACAGTCTGTATCCCTTCAGCTCCAATTACCCCTTCTCTTTTTTTTTTTTTTAATTAACGGAAAAAAAGAAAGAAATTAACCCAACATTTAGAAATCATACCATTCTACATGTGCAATCAGTAATTCTTAACATCATCACATAGACGTATGATCATCGTTTCTTAGTACATTTGCATCGGTTTAGAAGAACTAGCAACGCAACCGAAAAAGATACAGAATGTTAATATAGAGAAAAAAATAAAAGTAATAATAGTAAAAACAAAACAAAACAAAACAAAAACCTATAGCTCAGATGCAGCTTCATTCAGTGTTTTAACATGATTACTTTACAATTAGGTATTATTGTGCTGTCCATTTTTGAGTTTTTGTATCTAGTCCTGTTGCACAGTCTGTATCCCTTCAGCTCCAACTGCCTATCATCTTACCCTGTTTCTACCTCCTGCTGGACTCTGTTACCAATGACATATTCCAAGTTGATTCTCGAATGTCCGTTCACATCAGTGGGACCATACAGTATTTGTCCTTTAGTTTTTGGCTGGACTCACTCAGCATAATGTTCTCTAGGTCCATCCATGTTATTACATGCTTCATAAGTTTATCCTGTCTTAAAGCTGCATAATATTCCATCGTATGTATATACCACAGTTTGTTTAGCCACTCTTCTGTTGATGGAGATTTTGGCTGTTTCCATCTCTTTGCAATTGCAAATAACGCTGCTATAAACATTGGTGTGCAAATGTCCGTTTGTGTCTTTGCCCTTAAGTCCTTTGAGTAGATTCCCAGCAATGGTATTGCTGGGTCATATGGCAATTCTATATTCAGCTTTTTGAGGAACCGCCAAACTGCCTTCCACAGTGGTTGCACCATTTGACATTCCCACCAACAGTGGATAAGTGTGCCTCTTTCTCCGCATCCTCTCCAGCACTTGTCATTTTCTGTTTTGTTGATAATGGCCATTCTGGTGGGTGTGAGATGATATCTCATTGTGGTTTTGATTTGCATTTCTCTAATGGCCGCATGTGGATTTTTTAAAGCAAGTAAATTTCTTATTGATGGCAACAAAGTAGTGTTTGTAGCATTTTTATCAAACAGTAGAATCCATCTATTCACTAGACTTTTCTGAGTTGTCCTATATGTAAGCACATGTTTTTAATGTCTGTTTTCTATGCTCTTCCTGTAAGTCTGCTATTAAAATACATTAAACTACAAAAAAAAAAAGATGACATTAAATGTCCTACATGATACTGGATGGGACCTAAGAATAGAGCAGATAAACTTCAAAAGTACATTATTGGGGCCTCTTGCTTTTCTCACTTTGGTCCTTGTGAAGTATCCTCACACATGTCCTCTAACATGTGTTCTCAATAAATTTTCTGCTTACTCTTAATAACAACAAAAAAAGTACATTATAGGGACATAAGAAAAATTGTAATATAAAATATAAGCTGTATATCAATGTTAAATTTCTTGAACATGATAACTGCATTTAAAGAAGTGATTATATAAGTGAATACTCTTATATGAAATGTACATGAAAATATTAGCTGCCCAAGGATTAGGATGTGTGCACCCTGTTCTTAAATATTCAGAAAATAGATACATGATAGATAGACAGTGACAGAGTAAGGGTGGCAAAATGTTAAAATTGGTGGATCTGGGCTGGGGATGTTGGTGTATACTGGTGTTCTCTGTATGGGGGGTTTGTGTTAAATTTACAATTATTCTTTAAGTCTGAATTAAAAAGTTGAGTGAGAAAGAGACAACGACTCAAGAAATTTTAATCAAATGTATTGTGTAAATTTTGCTTGGATCCTGATTTGAACCATCTGTAAAATGACACTAATAGAAAAGACACTGAATATTTGAAGATATTTAAGGAAACATTATTATGAATAAAACATGAAATTTGCTTTAAAATTATATGGGTGAAGAGGAGGGAGTGGAGGAAAAGTGGGGATATAACAGAAAAAAGAAATTGTAGACATGTTGACAATCATGGGAGCTGGGACATGGATACGAGGGATTGAATTCTATTTTTGTTAGTTTGATTAAAGTTTTCCATAATAAAGTTTTTCTTAAAAGAATTTAAAAGATAGAAAAAGCAGTAAAGAGTGGAGAATCCTAGATTTTGTGATCTTCCTCCAAATTTTTTAGAGTATTCTTATCTACGCCTAAATGGCAGTAGTTTTTTAAACATGTCGCCTTTCTTGAGTCTTTCCAAAGCATTCACCTTTGTTTTCATCTTCCTTTCCATTTACTGGATTAGGTCATATTTAATTGAATTACACAATTACCAAAACAAGTACATGCCAAATAAGTTTGGAAATAAACACAACTGACCTTTAGTAAGTAAGAGTTTGTACATCCACTTATTTCAACTAGAGGGAACAAAAGTATTAGCTGCAAGCATTTAATATGTTATAAACAATATGCTGTGAGCATTGTTAATGTGTTATCAGGAAATAGAGAATGTTATTACTCCTACATGTTGATTAAACAGAGATTTTAGTTAAGAGTGCACTAACATATATATGGACAGGTCAACTGAACAACATAAATACACAGAACCTTGAATAGGGCATGAGATTTTGTAGGTTTGTTCAGTGTGATGCCCCAATAAATCCCAGTGATTTGGACAGTGAATAAAAAAGTATTTGCAAAGTCCCCTTGTGGAAACGGTGAGAAAGGGGGAAAATTCAGCTCCCCCCATTTGGAAAATTCCTAATATTCTCGCAAACAGTGAGAATACAGTGGGTACAACCAAAGCAATAGGCTGAGCCCTCAATCTTGGGTTTTGTTCATATGACACTTATATCCACAAAGGATAGGCTAAGTCTATCTAAAATAACGCCTAAGAGTCACCCTCAGAGAACAACCTCTTTTGTTGCTCAGATGTGGCCTCTCTCTCTCTCAAACATGGCAAGCAAACTCACCACCCTTGTCCTCTCTACATGGGACATGACTCCCAGGGGTGTAAACCTCCCTGGCAATGTGGGACAGAAATCTTAGAATGAGCTGGGATTCAGCATCAAGGGATTGAGAAAACCTTCTTGACCGAAAGGGGGAAGAGAGAAATGGGACAAAATAAAGTGTCAGTGGCTAAGAGATTTCAAACAAGGCTCGAGGTTATTCTTAATAATAACCTGTAGGTTATTCTTACACATTATATAGATATCCCCTTTTTAGTTTAAGGTATATTAGAGAGGCTAGAGGGAAGTGCCTGAAACTGTAGAGCTGTGTTCCAGTAGACATGTTTCTTGAAGATGAATGTATAATGATATAGCTTTCACACTGTGACTGTGTGATTGTGAAAACCTTGTGTCTGATGTTCCTTTTATCTATGGTATGGACAGATGAGTAAGAAATACGGATTTCAAATAAATAACAGGGGGAACAAATGTTAAAATAAATCAAGTAGATCAAAATACTAGTGATCAATGAAAGGGAGTGGTAAGGGGTATGGCATGTAGGAGTTTTTTCTTTTTTTCTTATTTCTTTTTCTGGAGTGATGCAAATGTTCTAAAAAACGATCATGGTGATGAATATACTACTATGTGATGATACTGTGAGCCAGTGATTGTACACCATACATGGAATGTTTGTAAGTTAAGAATGCTCATGTTTGTATGCCATTTTGGTTTGTAAATTAAAAAAAAAAAAAAAGTACATTAACAGTGTTTAGCTACAGAATTTTCTTTCTTATCAAGTCTCAAGTTTCTTAGGAGAGATTAAACAAGTATTAAATTTCAGTCAGAAATAAAATGTTTCTTTCCGGATGATGCACCACCTCCCCCTCCAAAAAAATGAAAAAATAAAAATGTTTCAGGGTGCCAGAAGAGTCAGAGGTAGAATGCTTGCTTTCCATGCAGGAGACCCAGGTTTGTTGCCCAGATCATGTACCCAAAAAATAAAATAAAATAAAATGTTTCAGACATAATATATAAAGGACTCCTAAAAATCAATAGGAAAAGACAATCTAACAGGAAATGGCCAAAAGACATAACAAGTTATTCAAACAAGCAAAATCAAATGCCATGTTGCTAAACTTCATTACTCATTAGATGAATGTAAATTAAAACCTATTTTATACCATAACAGGAATAGCAGAATGGCTAAAATAAAAGGTAACACTAAGTATGATGTGGATCAAATGGATTTCTCATACATTGCTGGTGGGAATGCAAATTGGTATAACCATGTTGTAAAATTTTTTATAGCATCTATTAAAGCTCAATATATACATAAACTATGATCCAGCAATTCCATTCCTAGGCATAAACTAAAGAAATGCATTCATATGTTCTAGAATGTTCTTAGCATCACTATTTATAATAGTCTGTAACTTAAAATTACACAAATATCCAGACAGTATAACTACAGAAGTTACAGATGGAATACTGACAAACAGATCTGCAACAAATGGATAATCTCACAAACATACGTCAAAGAAAGAACAAAAAAAAGGGCACACAAATGACCTCATGTATATTAAGGTATATTACGGTAAGAATATAGACGAAAGTAATCTATTGTGATCATCCACTGTGACTAGAAGGGGCACCAATATATATAGTTTCTTGATCTGAAAGCTGGTATATATAAAGGTATGTTTATTTTGTGAAAATTATTAGCAGTTATATACTATGACTGCTGTATTTTTCTGCATTATATACTTTAATAAAAAGCTTACTTAAAAGAAAAAGGGGGGAAAGAGTGCATAAACCCTAGGAAAGAAGGAACAAGTATTATTTGCAAGTCCAGCTAGCAGTGTGACCTTTCCCCCTTGATAAGAGTCTCATTAAGGGATCTAAATGTATTGCTTCCTTAGCCAAAGAAGGTAATAAGCTGTTATATGTAAAGATGGAAGATGCTGACAGGCAAGTTCAAGAAAATACAGAAAAACAAAAATGCTCCCTGGGATTATTTGCTGGATAAATCTTTAACTCTTTCTCTGTCTTGGAAATAAAGCGTGTTTGCTCAGGAAAGCCTTCATTGCAGTAATTTTTGCACCTTTAAAATAGAAAAAAAAAAGTGTGCACGGGTGGTTCAGTGGTAAAATGCTCCCCTTCCATGCAGGAGACCCGGGTTTGATTCCTGGACTATGCACTCCACTCCCCCCCACCCCCCAAAAAGTGCACAAGTTAAGTTGCCAAACAATACAAGGATGAGCTGGGACCCGGCATCATGGAATTAAAAAAGCCTTCTTGACCAAAAGGGGGAAGAGAGAAATGAGACAAAATTAAGTTTCAGTGGCTGAGAGATTTCAGAGTAGAAAGGTTACCCTGGAGGTTATTTTTATGCATTATATAGATATTCCTTTTTAGTTTATGGTGCTTTGGAGTAGCTAGAGGGAATTACCTGAAATTGTTGAACTGTGTACCAGACGCCTTGATTCTTGAAGATGACTGTTTAACTATATACTTTTTACAATGGGATTGTGTGTTTGTGAAAACCTTGTATCTGACGCTCCTTTTATCCAGGATATGGGCAGATGAGTAAAAATAAATAATAATAATAAGGAAAAGTAAATAGATACATAATAGGGTGGGATAAGGGGTTTAAAAATGGGTAGACAGAATGAGAGGTCAATGAGAGGAATATGGGATGTCTGAGTTTTTTCTTTTCTCTTTTTATTCTTTTTCTGTTGTGATGTAAATGTTCTAAAAAATGATCATGGTGAAGTACATACAAGTATGTGATGATATTGTGAGCCACTGATTTTATATTGTGGATGGACTGTATGTATGTGTGTGAAGATTTCTCAATAAAATTAAAAACACAGGCCAAACAAAAAAACATTTCACCAAAAATTCAACAGTGGAGTATTTGTTAATAACTTTAGTATTAAAGTTAAATAACTTTAGTATTTAGTAAAGATACACACTCCTCCATGTGATGGAAACCACAATAGCTCTGAGGAAAAGAAAATCTATAGTTAGCTAACTACATATTGTCTATATGCCTTTTACCATATAGACTCTTTTCTAAGGAATGCTATATCACCACCCTTTCTTGAAAGAAAATAACAAGCAGATAATTAAAGTGAATCATCTCTTTATTGTGAAAGATCCATTATATTATACGAATATATGTACACATTTGGTGGATAAATGATACACAACAAAACTAACTTCCAACTCAGCAAATTGACAAGCAGGATGTATTTTTTTTTTACCCCATAGAAGAAAGATTTACCAATTTGTACTTTTTTTTAATTACACTTATGATTTCTTACTGATAAGATGAATTCAGTAGATGGAAACTACTAAGCAAAAACAGAGGAAGATCAAAGAAAGAATTTTGGAGGATATCAACAGTTAAGAGACAAAGAGGAAAAAGATCCCTTGAAGGGAACCAAGTAGAAATGGAAAGAACGATGGGAAGAAATGGAAAGAAAGGTATGAAGAAAGTCTATAAATAGTATCATAGAACCCAAGGGAAGACAACTTTTCAAAAGAGAAGGCACACTTAGAGTCAAATGTTGTTTTACAGAAAATGTACCAACATTCAAACTTTCGCTGGATTTCAGTGGAGCAGTGCAGGAGTTGGAGCAAAAGTGATGTAAAAAAAGTGATTGAAAGGTAAGGAAGTGGAATAAAGACTATTTGTTAAAGAAGTCTGTCTGACAAAGGGAGAAAGATGAGAATATTAACTGATGGGTGATCCTACACATGAATTTGCACTAAAAGGCTTTGCTAATATCTCTCTCCTTTCTTTCTCTAAATGTTATTTCTTTGTCTTAATTTTATCCACTGCTTAAAATCTTAGTTGAATTTAAGTAAAGCTTCCATGGATCTCCAAGCCCACAATAACCCCTCATCATAATTCAACTAGTGTAACTTAGTAAAGAGAAATATAAGAATTTAGAAACTAAGACACTCGAAGGAAAAGAGCTCACACACTAACCACTGAAACTCGTTTCAAAAACCACAATCTGGAAACGTTGCCCAAGAATGAGCTGGATTCTTTCTATAGGCATACTAACACAAAGTCAAGATTTTCCAGTAAAGCCCTGATTTAAAATACTATGCTACGCTTTCAAATAAATCATTTAATTTTAGGTTCAGCAAACATGCTCATTAACACTGTAAATCCAAATATCTTTATAGCAAGGATTCTAATTTCTATTAGTTACCGCATTTACTGTTAATTTTCTGTCTTCTCCCTTCTCCTAAAATACATTTGATAGTAAGCACCATTAGATAAGGGATTTCTGCCTCCTTTAATCAACAATCAATCCCCATTGTCCAGAAGAGACCATGGTACACAGCAGGTATCCAATGTTTAATGTATGAATGAAATGCTACCACTTTGCTAGTCCTAATAAAATAATATATCAAGATTTTCAGTTTGCTATCCCACTGGAAAGAGCTTGGAAGTCATCACTCCTGTCCTCACAACAAGGAAAAGGCTAAGCAAACTGAAAATGAACAAACCTTCTTAGATCCATAAGAAAATTTAAATCACAGGGCAAACAAACTGTTGTCCCCAAAACTGGAAACACAAATGAATACAGATAATGATTTATTGGGAGCAAAAGTCACGCTGGTAGGAAGACTTATAACTAATTGCTGGGCACTGAGACCATTCACCTGAGATAAAAACTTCCTGGGGACCAATCTCAGGAGATCCCCTATTTCTCCAGGAGCTCTAACAAGGTGAAGATCCTAGAAACCCTTCATGCATGCAGCAGGGAGAGGGAAAAATAAACCAGTTTGAAATATACCCAGAATGTTCTGTTCTCCTTAAAAAAGGCCTGCTCTCAAGGGAAGCTATTTCACCAGAGCCTAAGCCACTTGGATTTTACCAGACTAACCAAGCTGGGGAAGGAAAATACCCAACTCTAGCCCCCTGAAGTCTTCTTTCCCCGGAAGAGAAGGAAAAAAGCCAAGAAGCACTGGTGAATATTACAACTCAGGGACATGGGACTATAGAATGCTTTTCCTCCCCCAAGACATTATCAACACATCAATAGGGCTTCTGAATAATATTTACCTCAGTTCCTTTTACCTAGTACATCACATCCAGCTTTTAACAACAAAAAAATTAGAAGACATGATAAAAGGCAAAAAAAAAAAAAACCTGAGAGCTATCTGGAGATGAATGAAAATGAGAATACAACTTATCAGAACTTATGGGATGCAGCAAAGGCTGTGCTGAGAGGGAAGTGTATTGCCTTAAATGACTATATTAAAAAAAACAAGAAAGAGCAAAAACTGAGGACTTAATAGCACACCTGGAGGAACTTGTGAAAGACCAGCAAACTAACCCCAGAGCAAACAGAAGAGAAATAACGAAGAGTAAAGTAGAGACAAATGAATGGGAGAGCAAAAGCACAATAGAAAAAATTGATAAAACCAAAAGTTGATTCTTTGACAAAATCAAGAAAATTGATGGGCCACTAGAAAGACTGACAAAGAAAAAAAGAGAGAGGATGCAAATAAACAAAATCAGAAATGAGAAGGGGTGCATTACCACAAACCCTGAAGAAATAAAAGAAATCATAAGAGGATACTATGAAGTACTATACACCAACAAACTAGACAACTTAGACGAAATGGACAAATTCCTGGAGACAGCCAAACAAGTTACACTGACTCAGGAAGAAATAGAAGATCTCAACAAACCAATCACAAGTAAAGAGATTCAATTAGTCATCAAAAATCTTCCTACAGGAAATCTAAGATTTCTGATTTTCTACTGGCCTGATCTTTATTCTCTTTCTGCAAGTGAAGTCCAGAGTTCTCTACTGTGGCTTCTTCTTTGGAACTTGATTCACCATTACTTTCACTTAGGCCAGGAGGTGCAAGCCACTCCACATCTTTCTTAAGGTTTAAGACTCTTGCAAGAGCCACCATTTTTAAGTAATCTTCTTCTTGATTTGGCATTTAATACTGTAGTCCTTTAACTGTTTCTGGAGCTTTGAGAAAGATGTTTCTGCCAGTTCTGGCTTGTTGTTCAAAGCTTCTATGGGGAGATGGAGCCCCAAAGCATTTCACTCTGCTTCTCTGATTTTGATCAGGGCAGGGCCACATTGCATTTCTAGGATAACCCCACACTTGGTTGTAGTGTATTTTTCTTTTTATATGTTGCTAGATTTTATTTACTAATACTTTGTAAGGATTATTTTGCATCTACTTACATGGGGAATATTGATTTCTAATTTTTTCTCTTTTTCTTTTTGGTACTCTTTGTTTGATTTGCTTCACATTAATGCTGGCCTTACAAAAATGACTTCTATTTTCTGGAAGAGATTGTATAGAATTCGTGTTATTTCTTTTTTAAATGTTTGTTAGAATTTGTCAGAGAAGGTACTTGGGCCTAGAAATTTCTTTTTCGGAAAGCTTTTAACTACACATTAAATTCTATATCCGGTAAGAATATTCTTCATTCACATTTTCAGAGGAAGGAAAACTGGGCAAATTTGTTGTCACCAGATCTGATCTAACAGAATTGTTAAGAGAAGTTCTATAGACAGAAAGGAAATGTTAACAGAAGGAAGCACAGAATGTCAGGAGTGAAAAGAGCAACAGAAAGGGTTAATATACTATTCTTCTCCACTGGAATTTTAAAAATTATGCTTGATGGTTGAAAGAAAAAATTTTATAACATTGTTTAAAGTGGTTCTCAAAGTATTAATAGGTAATATTTAAAGCAACCATCTCATAAAGAGAGAGACTAAAGGGACCTAAGTGAAGGAAGGCTTCTGTATTCTGCTTGAAGTTAAAAAAATGTCAATGCTAGTAGAATTTCATAAGTTATGTATGTAACTTACAACTAGTTATTAGAGAATAAATGTCATAGTTTGGCACTGAATCATGCAGCATTTTTTAATCTTATGTAAACAGAGGAATATTTACATCTACCAGAAGTCAGCCCATTATATATAATGCTCAAGAAATGTGTGCTGTAAATGAGTACATTTTATTGCACAAATACACCATTGAAGAAATTACAGAAAGGTGGCCTGCCCAATCCATTGCCTTCTTTCGATAAATGCTTTCTTGTTATTTTATTAATTTTTAAAAAAATAGATAACAAACAAAAGCATTCTTAACATCTGATCATTCCATTCTGCATATATGATAGGTGGTTCACAATATCATCACATGGCTGCATGTTCATCATCGTGATCATTTCTTAGAACATTCATATCAATAAAACAAAAACAAACAAACAAAAATCTTCCTTCAAAGAAAAGCCCAGGGCCAGATGCCTTCACAGGGGAATTGTATCAAACATTTCATACAGAACTAACACCAATCCTGCTCAAACTTTCCCAAAAAATTGAGGAAAAAGGAACTCTACCTAACTCATTTTATGAAGCTAATATCATTTTAATAACTGTTCTAGTTTATTAGCTGCCAGAATGCAATATATCAGAAACAGAATTGCTTTTAAAAAGGGGAATTTAATAAGTTGCTAGTTTACAGTTCTAAGGCCAAGAAAATGTTCCCATTAAAGCAAGTTTATAGAAATGTAGACTTCCCTTCAATCAAAGGCATCCAGGGAAAGATAGCTTGGTTCAAGAAGGCCAATGAAGTTCAGGGTTTCTCAAGTAAGAAGGCACATGGTGAACATAGTCACTGTTTCTCTCTCAGCTGGAAGGGGTCATGGTGAGCACAGTGTCGCCTGCTAGCTTTCTCTCCTGGCTTCCTGCTTCATGAAGCTCCCTGGGAGGCATTTTCCTTCTTCATCTCCAAAGGTCTCTGGCTAGTTCTCTCTGCTTCTTGTGGCTATGTCGTTCTTCTCTGCTCTTTCTGAATCTCTCATTCTCCAAAATGTTTTGTCTTTTATAGGACTCCAGTAAACCAATCAAGACCCACCCAAATGGGCGAAGACAAATCTCCCCTAATCCAGCTTAACAACCACTCTTGATTGAGTTACATCTCCAGGGAGATGATATAATTACACACAGTATTGAATAGGGATTATTCTGCCTTTACGAAATGGAATTTTGACTAAAACATGGTTTTTCAAGGGTACATACATCCTTTCAAACCAGCACAATAAAAAAAATTAGTAAAGATGCTATAAGAAAGGAAAACTACAAGCCAATCTCCCTAATGAACACAGATGCAAAAATTCTCAATAAAATATTAGCAAATCGAATCCAACAGCACATTAAATGAATTATACACCATGACCAAGTGAGGTTTATACCAGGAATGCAAGGATGGTTCAACACAAGAACATCAATTAATGTAACACAGCACATTAACAAATCGAAAGGGAAAAACCACATGATCATCTTGACTGATACTGAAAAAGCATTCAACAAAATTCAGCATCCTTTTCTGATTAAAAACACTCTAAAATAGGAATCAAAGGTAATTACCTCAACATGATAAAAGGAATATATGAAAACTGATAGAAAGCATTGTACTCAAAGGAGAGAGACTGAAAGCTTTCCCCCTAAGATCAGGTGCAAGACAAGGTTGACCACTGTCACCACTATTATTCAACATTGTGCTAGAAGTTCTAGCTAGAGCAATCAGGCAAGACAAAGAAATAAAAGGCATCAAATTGGAAACAAAGAAGTAAAACTCATTATTTGCAGATGATATGATACAATACTTGGAAGATCCTGAAAAATCTACAGCAAATTTATTTTAGCTAATAAACAAATTCAGCAAGATGGTGCGATATAAAATTAACGTGCAGAAATTAGTAACATTTCTATACATAAGCAATGACCTAGCTGAGGAGTCAGTTAAGGAAAAAATTCCATTCAAAATAGCAACTAAAAGAACCAAATACTTAGGAATGAATTTAACTAGGGCCATAAAGGACTTATACACAGGAAACTACACTGCTAAAAGAAATCAAAGGAGATCTAAATAGGTAGAAAGACATTTCCTGCTCATGGATAGGGAGGCTAAATATAGTTAAGATATCAATTCTCCCCAAATTGATCTACAGATTCAACAAAGTACCAGTCAAAATTCCAACAACCTACTTTGAAGATTTGGAAAAGCTAACTACCAAATTCATCTGGAAGGGAAAGAGACCCCAAATAGCTAAAAGCATACTAAAAAAGAAGCACGAAGTGGAAGGATTAATACTACCTGACTTTAAAACCTATTATAAAGCCACAGTGATCAAAACAGTATGGTACTGGCACAAAGATAGAAGCATTGACCAATGGAATTGAATTGAGTGTGCAAAAACAGACCACCAAATCTATGGTCAATCAATTTTTGACAAGGCCCCCAAATTCTCTGAACTGGGACAAAATAGTCTTTTCAATAATTGGGATGGGAGAACTGGATATCAACAGCTAAGAGAATGAAAGAGCACCCCTATCTTTATACCCTACACAAAAATTAACTCAAAGTGGATCAAACACCTAAATATAAGAACTAGCACCATAAAGCCTCTAGAAGAAAATAAAGGGAAACATATTCAAGACCTAGTAATAGGAGGTAGCTTCCTAAACTTTACACCCAAAGCACAAGCAACAAAAGAAAAATAGAAAAATGCGAACTCTTCAAAATCAAATGTGCCTGCACCTCAAAAGACTTTGTCAAAAAGGTGAAGAGGCAGTGAACTCAATGGGAGAAAATATTTGGAAATCACATATTGGACAGAGGTTTGATTTCCTATATATCAAAGAAATCATACAGCTCAACCACAAAAGAACAAACAAACCAATTATAAAATGGGCTAAAGATATGAACAGGCATTTTTCTGAAGAGCAAATACAGATAGCTCAAAAGTACATAAAGAGATGATCATTTTCAGTGGCGATAAGGGAAATGCAGATCAAGATTACAATGAAATACCACCTCACACCTATAAGAATGGCTGCTATTAAACAAACAGGAAAATATAAATGTTGGAGAGAATGTGGAAAAACTGGGACACTTATGCACTGCTGGTGGGAATATAAAATGGTACAGCCACTTTGGAAGACTGTTTGGTGGTTCCTTAGGAAATTAAATAACGAGTTGCCCTATGACCCAGCAATAGCACTACTTGGTATATACCCAGAAGAGCTGAAAGCAACGACATAAACAGACATTTCCACACCAACATTCACAGTAGCATTATTCACAATCGCCAAAAGATGGAAACAAACCAAATGCCCATCAACAGACAAGTGGATCAACAAAATGTGGTATGTACATACGATGGAATATTATGCAGCAGTAAGACAAAATGACGTCCTGAAACACATGACAAGATGGATGAGCCTTGAGGACATAATGCTGAGCAAAATTAGCCACACAAAAAAGGATAGCTACTTTATGATTCCACTTTTATGACCAGCATAAAGGTATAATCAGAGGCTTATAACACACAATAAGAAGGGTGAACCGTTAGCAAATGAGGTTGAACTCCAATGTAAGGGAATAGATAGGAGTGAAGGTGATTCTCTAGTGGGTCTAGGAGTAATGTTATCATATTGAAGATGAACAAGATTGAAAGGGGTTGTATAGTCATGTTCCATTGATTCACACTAGAAATATGAATTAGTTCTCACAAGAATTACTTCAAAGATATGATTCTTGTATAAAGAGAGTTTAAGTCCAGGGTATGGGGGAAAACTATTGCATGCTATGAGCTATGTTCAAAAGGAAACCATCAGCACTACCACAGATACAGCAGAGGTAAATAATGGGGGGTGGGACAAGAGTTAAGAAGGGGTTTAGATTTCCTATTTGGTGAGGGTGCGTTTATTAGTTTTCTTTCTCTTGCGAACAATGAAATTATCTAAGATTGAGAATGTTGATAGACTGTGGACTTTGGGCCTTCTACGTGATGCCTGATGAATACAGGTGGCTGAAGGATGCACTGACGGAGAAGCAGATTGGAGAACGATGGTGTATGCTTATGAACGAAGGCTGTGCTGCTTCAAAAAGGAACAAAGTCATGAGGCATGTAACGATGTGAATGAACATGTGAGACGTTTGGTGAGACAAAATAAGCCAGAAATAAAAGAACAACAATGGTATGGTCACCTTTAGAAAATGCTTATAAGAAAACAGGGGCCTAGATTGTAAGCTTTTAGAGCAGATATATTAAATCCGGAGTGGTGATTATTATTTCTGGATTTTGAGAGGCTGTTTTATATATATATATAACCTGATATTTAGAGATAAGAAGGAGGCCAAACAGGTTGGGGTTAAAGAATTCAGAACACAGGGTAAGGAAGACAGTGTCTATATTTTAGAACCCACATACTCTTTGAGACCAATGGAAGAAAGGTTTATTTGGACTGCAACTGAATTTTTCTGTAGAGCATAATCTAATTCAATTTATCTGTATACTCATTTGAACAACTGAAACACAGGGAGCACAGAATAAGAAAAAGGTCCTTAATCCTGTATACATTATTGTAACGCCTGGAGACATCCTAGAGTATATTAAGCAGATAATCAAAAGAGTATTGGAAAAATAGGCAGGCCACGGTGGCTCAGCAGGCAAGAATGCTTGCCTGCCATGCCCGAGGACCCGGGTTCGATTCCCGGTGCCCGTGTGAAAAAAAAAAGTATTGGAAAAGTCCCTGAGGGAGGAAAGAAAGAATATGGAACTATTAAACCTTACCATCAGGGAATCCCCTGATACTGTGTCAAACTTTAGGGACACCCAAATCAATAGGCCATACCCTTAATCATGTGGCTTACTCTTGAGAAGCTTAAGTAGGTAGCAGAGAAGCTTAGACCTATAGGCATGCCTAAGAATTACTTCTGAAGGACCTCTGTTGTTACTCAGATGTGGCCTCAGTCTCTCTAAGCCCAACTCTGCAAGTGAAATCATTGCCCTACCCACTATGGGCAAGATATCCAGGGGTGAAAGTCTCCCTGTGATGTGAGAGATGACTCCCAGGGATGAATCCAGACCTGGCACTGTGGGATCAACAATTCCATCCTGACTAAAAGGGGGAAAGAAGTGTAAGTAATAGTGGCAGACAGAGTTCAAATAGAGTTAAGAGGCTACTCTGGGGGGTTGCTCTTACACAAGCTTCAGTTAGACCTTGCTACCTATCATAACCTGCCAACCCCCAATCAGGATCATTCCAGCCAATCCTTAAGAACACCCAGGGCAATATATAAGATTCCACAAGGGGTCCATGCACTAAAGTAATTTTCCAGAAACCTGCAACCTCCAGATGGGTCCCTGGCCCAGATAGGTCCTGAAACTTAGCCCACCCTCTCCAGAAGATCAGATAGCTTCATCTCCCTACCCCATATTAGTGGTAGACCCTTCCAACATCACAAATTTAGAATTGCCATAGCCGATACCCCTAAACAGAGGTATGGAAAGATTAAAGGTGATGGTGGAATTATACAGAGAAGATAGGATTTAACAGATGAATATGAATGTTGAATCATTAAACTGGTATCTCTTTTAGTTTACATGTTTTAGAGCAGCTAGAAGTAAAAACCAAAAATTGTCAAATCGTAACCCATGTCAAACCCTGAAATTTGTTCTACAACTCATTGTGGTGCTGTGCTTTGAAATTTATAGCTTTTTTGCATATATGTTATCTTTCACAAAAAAAAGAAGGAAAAAAGTTGATTGTGATGATAAAAAAAAATATTTAAGCCCTCTAACTTCTTATATTCTGGAACAGGCTGAAGGAAAAATATGAGCGGATCATATGGTAGCCCACGAGAAACTCTTGGTCTGTCCTGTAACCACTTGTTGAAGAGTGCATTGAAATACTGCTTTTTTATTTCTTTGCTTTGAATATATGCTGTAGTATAAAACAAAAAAAGTTAAAAAAAAACATAACCTGAGAAGACAAAGCAATCATCAGAACCAGATTTAAGTATGGAAGATATTTTGAAATTATCAGATAGGAAATTTAAACTATGTATGATTGATATGCTAAGGTCTCAACAGAAAAGTGGACAACATGCAAAAACAGATGGGTCATATAAGAAAACAGATGGAAAATCAAGAAAAATGAAAGAAAATGCTAGAAAACCAAACACTGTAACAGAAATGAAAAATGCTGTTGATAGGCTCCTTGGTAGACACTGAACACAGCTAAGAAAATAATCAATGAGCTTGAAGATATGTCAACAAAAACTTCCCAAGTTGAAAAGCAAAGAGAAAAAAGAATGAAAAGAAATGGAACAAAGTATCTAAGAACTGTGGGAACTTAAGGTGTCACATATGCATAATGGGAATACTAGAAGGAGCAGGAAAAGAAGAAATATTTGAAGTAACAATAACTGAGAATTTTCAAAAATTAATGAAAGATACCAAACCACAGAATCCAGGAGACTCAGTGAACACCAAGCAAAATAAATACCAAAATTCTACATCTAAGATACGATATTCAAATTGCAGAAAACCAAAGATAAACAAAATCTTTAAAGAAGACGGAGACAAAAAAATGTCTGACCTATGGAAGAACAAGGATAAGAATTACATCAGACTTCTCTTTAGAAATCCTGTAAGCAAAAGAGATTTGAGTGAAATATTTAAAATGTGGAAAGAAAAAAACAGACACCAACAATTTTGTTTACAGCAAAATCATTCTTCAGAAGAGAAGACATACTTTGCCAGACTGAAAAAAAAATTGAGGGAATTTTTCACCAAGAGACTTGCCTTTACAAGATGGGTTAAAAAGAAGTTCTTCAAAGAGAAGGAAAATGTATTGGTCGGATATTCAGATCTATGCAAAGAAAAAAGGGTGTTAAAGAAAGAACAGGGTGGGCCACGGTGGCTCAGCTGGCAGAGTTCTCACCTGACATGTCAGAGACCTGGGTTCGGTTCCCAGTGCCTGCCCAGGAGAGGAAAAAAAAAAAGAAAGAAAGAATAAAAGAAGATATAGCAATTTGATTTTCTTATTAATTGATCTAAACAGATACCAGTTCATTCAAAATAATAACAGCAACAATATATATAGCTTATGGACAAGTGAAATGAATGACAGTAATGATAAAAGGGACAGAAGGGAAGAATTGGGAATACTTGGTTATAAAACTACCGAACTATTCGTAAAATGGTATAGTGACTTAGAGTAGTTATAATGTATATTGCAAAATCCCAGGCAACCATTGGGTTTTTTTTTCCAAAAGAAGTACAACTGATAGGCTAAGATAAAAAAAAATTATATAAAATCCTCAATTAAAACTAGAGAAGGCAGAAAGAGAATGAATCACAAAAAAGAAGAAACAAAGTACAAGGACAGTGAAACCTAAACCAAATGTAACACTAATTTTAAATGTGAATGGTCTAAATATACCAATTAAAGGACAAAAGCTGTCAGAGTGGATATAAAAGTGTGACCTAACTATATGTTGACTACAAGAAATCCATTTTTTTCCAGGGGTTTTTTTTTTTTGAGAAATTTCCACACACAAACATTTTATACATGATGTACGATGAATGGCTCACAATATCATCATATAGCTGTGTATTCATCATCACAATGTTTTAGTATATTTCCATGTCTGGAACTGGACATCCAAATACGAAAAAATTAATCTAGACACAGACCTTACACCTTTCAAAAAAATGACTCAAACAGATCATAGGCCTAACTATAGAATACAAAACTATAAAACTTCCAGAAGACAACATAGGAGAAAAACTAGGTGATTTTTAGATACAACAGCAAAAACATGACCCTTGAAAGGAAAACTAAGCTGAACTTGATTAAAATTTAAAGTTTCTGCTCTGCAAAATATACTGCTAAGAGAACAAAAGACAAGAAACCTTAGAATGGGGGAAAATATTTGCAAGACACATATTTGATAGATCACTTACCTGTATCCAAAATATACAAAGAACTCTTAAAACTCATTAATGAGAAAACAATCCAATTACAAAATGGGCATAAGATTTGAACGACAACTTAGCAAAGACATACAGATCACAAGTAAGCCTAGACATACAGATGACAAGTAAGCATGTGAAAAGATGCTCAACAGCATGTCATTAGGAAATTGCAAATTTAAACATGAAATACTACTACATCCCTATTAGAATGGCTAAAATACAAAGCAATAATAAACACCAAACGCTGACAAGGAGGCAGAGCAACAGAAATTCCCATTCATTGCTGATGGGACCTCAAAATGGTACAGCCACAATGGAAGACAGTTTGGCAGCTTCTTACAAACTAAATTTACCATAAGTCTTGTCATAAGATCCAGCAAGTTGAAAACAACCACACAAACAATTGCATGCAAATACTTGTAACAGCTTTATTCAAAATTACCTAAAACTGGAAGCAACCAAGATGTTCTTTAACAGGTTAATGGGTAAACAAATTATGGTACATCCATCCAAAGGAATATTATTCAGCAATAAAAAGAAATGGGCTATCAAACCACAAAAAGACTTAGAGGAACCTTAAATACACATTGCTAAGTGAAAGAAAAAAGGTTTCATGGTTCCAACTTTTTGACATTATGGAAAGGCAAAACTACACAGACAGCCAAATGATCAGTGTTTGCTAGGGGTCTGAACAAGGGGAGCACAGAGGATTTTTAGAACAGTGAAATTATTTTGTATGATACTGTACATGAACGATGTCAATGTTCCTAGAACTGTACAACACAAAGAGTGAACCCTAATGTAAATTATAAACTTTAGTTAATAAAATATTAATATTGAATCTACAATTGTAACAAATGTGCCATACTAATCAAAACATTAATAAGGGAAATGGGGAAGGGTGGGGTAAATGGGAACTCTGTACCTTCTGCTCAATTTTCCAGTAAACCTAAAATTGCTCTACCAAAACACAGTCAATTAATTTAAAAAAAAAAAAAGGCAATCACTGTCTATGACTGCTATTAGAGACTGGATAAAACAAATAAGTACTAGGTTAAGAAAATCACATGTTTATTAAATGGATAGGTTTATATGAGATTGAAGTTCTACCTCACATTAAACAACACAACAGGACAACCTAACAAACTTACATTACTCCCCTCCCCAAGCCCCCAAACATTTCTTTTTCAAGGAAAGAACAGTCTTTTTTACCCTCAGTCTTTATTTTTTTTTTAATTTGATATTTTGTTCATCGTGGAATTTTTCTGCTCTAATTTTGATTTTTAAAAGTCCTATTAAATTATTATTTATTGAGGACTTCCTGGAAGATGGCGGCTTAGTAAGACGTGCGGATCTTAGTTTCTTCTCCAGGACACCTACTAGGGGAGTAGAAACGATACAGAAAGCGCCCAAAGCCACAACAGAGATAAAAAAGACAGCGTACCCCATCCTGGAACGGCTGGCTGGCTGGGAGAAGCAGCTCGGGTGAGATCGCCGAGGCGCGTGGGCCTTACCGGGCGGGGTGGCAAGCGGCCGGAGTTACTCCCTTCCCCCTTCCCGGGCCGGCTGGGAGAATTGGAGAGGTGGTCCCCTGAAACCAAGGCGGCTGGTGCCCACACCACGCGCAGCCCCCGGACCAACTGAGAGAATTGGATTGGAAACCCCCAGGCCGCGGAGAACGGTGACGGGTGCGGGAGGCCCCTTCCAAACCCGTGACTCCCGGGTAACGTGCACTCTCTCGGGCGGGCCGCTGCCGCTGGCGCCCTCCCGCCACGCTTGTTGCCCAGGGCCGACTAGGAAATTCGGACGGGCTCTTTCCCTGGCTGCGGCGACCAGCAACCCTCCCTGCGTTCGGACCCCGGGCCGACTCAAGCCGCTTCGGCTAGCGAACCCCCAGGACGGCGAGAGTTTTCCAAAGTTTAAGGTCCCACAGCACCTTTTACTGGTGGGACCCGCAGACAAACGTGTGCCATGAGCGCCACCTACTGGGCAGGATAAGAAAAACAGAACCCAGAGATTTCACAGAAAAATCTTCCAAACTTTTGGATCCAATACCCAGGGAAATCTGTCTAAATGCGCAGACGCCAACAGAAGATAACGGATCACGCTCAAATAATTGAAAATATGGCCCAGTCAAAGGAACAAACCAATAGTTCAAATGAGATACAGGAGCTGAGACAACTAATGCTAAATATACGAACAGAAATGGAAAACCTCTTCAAAAACGAAATCGATAAATTGAGGGAGGACATGAAGAAGACATGGGCTGAACATAAAGAAGAAATAGAAAAACTGAAAAAGCAAATCACAGAACTTATGGAAGTGAAGGACAAAGTAGAAAAGATAGAAAAAACAATGGATACCTACAATGATAGATTCAAAGAGACAGAAGATAGAATTAGTGATTTGGAGGATGGAACATCTGAATTCCAAAAAGGAACAGAAACTATCGGGAAAAGAATGGAAAAATTTGAACAGGGTATCAGGGAACTCAAGGACAATATGAACCGCACAAATATACGTGTTGTGGGTGTCCCAGAAGGAGAAGAGAAGGGAAAAGGAGGAGAAAAACTAATGGAAGAAATTTTCACTGAAAATTTCCCAACTCTTATGAAAGACCTAAAATTACAGATCCAAGAAGTGCAGCGCACCCCAAAGAGATTAGACCCAAATAGGCGTTCTCCAAGACACTTACTAGTTAGAATGTCAGAGGTCAATGAGAAAGAGAGGATCTTGAAAGCAGCAAGAGAAAAACAATCCATCACATACAAGGGAAACCCAATAAGACTATGTGTAGATTTCTCAGCAGAAACCATGGAGGCTAGAAGACAGTGGGATGATATATTTAAATTACTAAAAGAGAAAAACTGCCAACCAAGACTCCTATATCCAGCAAAATTGTCCTTCAAAAATGAGGGAGAAATTAAAACATTCTCAGACAAAAAGTCACTGAGAGAATTTGTGACCAAGAGACCAGCTCTGCAAGAAATACTAAAGGGAGCACTAGAGTCAGAACCAAAAAGACAGAAGAGAGAGGTATGGAGAAGAGTGTAGAAAGAAGGAAAGTCAGATATGATATATATATAATACATAAGGCAAAATGGCAGAGGAAAATATTATCCAAACAGTAATAACACTAAATGTTAATGGACTGAATTCCCCAATCAAAAGATACAGATTGGCAGAATGGATTAAAAAACAGGATCCTTCTATATGCTGTCTACAGGAAACACATCTTAGACCCAAAGATAAACATAGGTTGAAAGTGAAAGGTTTGGAAAAGATATTTCATGCAAATAACAACCAGAAAATAGCAGGAGTGGCTATACTAATATCCAACAAGTTAGACTTCAAATGTAAAACAGTTAAAAGAGACAAAGAAGGACACTATATACTAATAAAAGGAACAATTAAACAAGAAGACATAACAATCATAAATATTTATGCACCGAACCAGAATGCCCCAAAATACGTGAGGAATACACTGCAAACACTGAAAAGGGAAATAGACACAAATACCATAATAGTTGGAGACTTCAATTCCCCACTCTCATCAATGGACAGAACATCTAGACAGAGGATCAATAAAGAAATAGAGAATCTGAATATTACTATAAATGAGCTAGACTTAACAGACATTTATAGGACATTACATCCCACAACAGCAGGATACACCTTTTTCTCAAGTGCTCATGGATCATTCTCAAAGATAGACCATATGCTGGGTCACAAAGCAAGTCTTAACAAATTTAAAAAGATTGAAATCATACACAACACTTTCTCGGATCATAAAGGAATGAAGTTGGAAATCAATAATAGGCAGAATGCCAGAAAATTCACAAATACCTGGAGGCTCAACAACACACTCTTAAACAACGAGTGGGTCAAAGAAGAAATTGCAAGAGAAATTAGTAAATACCTCGAGGCAAATGAAAATGAAAACACAACATATCAAAACTTATGGGATGCAGCAAAGGCAGTGCTAAGAGGGAAATTTATTGCCCTAAATGCCTATATCAGAAAAGAAGAAAAGGCAAAAATGCAGGAATTAACTGTTCAATTGGAAGAACTGGAGAAAGAACAGCAAACTAATCCCAAAGTAAGCAAAAGGAAAGAAATAACAAAGATCAGAGCAGAAATAAATGAAATTGAAAATATGAAAACAGTAGAGAAAATCAATAAGACCAGAAGTTGGTTCTATGAGAAAATCAATAACGTTGATGGGCCCCTATCAAGATTGACAAAAAGAAGAAGAGAGAGGATGCAAATAAATAAGATCAGAAATGGAAGAGGAGACGTAACTACTGACCTCACAGAAATAAAGGAGGTAATAACAGGATACTATGAACAACTTTACGCTAATAAATACAACAATTTAGAGGAAATGGACGGGTTCCTGGAAAGACATGAACAACCAACTTTGACTCAAGAAGACATAGATGACCTCAACAAACCAATCACAAGTAAAGAAATTGAATTAGTCATTCAAAAGCTTCCTAAAAAGAAAAGTCCAGGACCAGATGGCTTCACATGTGAATTCTACCAAACGTTCCAGAAAGAATTAGTACCAATTCTCTTCAAACTCCTCAAAAAAATCGAAGTGGAGGGAAAACTACCTAATTCATTCTATGAAGCCAACATCACCCTCATACCAAAACCAGGCAAAGATATTACAAAAAAAGAAAACTACAGACCAATCTCTCTAATGAATACAGATGCAAAAATCCTCAATAAAATTCTAGCAAATCGTATCCAACAACACATTAAAAGAATTATACATCATGACCAAGTAGGATTCATCCCAGGTATGCAAGGATGGTTCAACATAAGAAAATCAATTAATGTAATACACCATATCAACAAATCAAAGCAGAAAAATCACATGATCATCTCAATTGATGCAGAGAAGGCATTCGACAAGATTCAACATCCTTTCCTGTTGAAAACACTTCAAAAGATAGGAATACAAGGGAACTTCCTTAAAATGATAGAGGGAATATATGAAAAACCCACAGCTAATATCATCCTCAATGGGGAAAAATTGAAAACTTTCCCCCTAAGATCAGGAACAAGACAAGGATGTCCATTATCACCACTATTATTCAACATTGTGTTGGAGGTTCTAGCCAGAGCAATTAGACAAGAAAAAGAAATACAAGGCATCAAAATTGGAAAGGAAGAAGTAAAACTATCACTGTTTGCAGACGATATGATACTATACGTCGAAAACCCGGAAAAATCCACAACAAAACTACTAGAGCTAATAAATGAGTACAGCAAAGTAGCAGGTTACAAGATCAACATTCAAAAATCTGTAGCATTTCTATACACTAGTAATGAACAAGCTGAGGGGGAAATCAAGAAACGAATCCCATTTACAATTGCAACTAAAAGAATAAAATACCTAGGAATAAATTTAACTAAAGAGACAAAAAACCTATATAAAGAAAACTACAAAAAACTGCTAAAAGAAATCACAGAAGACCTAAATAGATGGAAGGGCATACCGTGTTCATGGATTGGAAGACTAAATATAGTTAAGATGTCAATCCTACCTAAATTGATTTACAGATTCAATGCAATACCAATCAAAATCCCAACAACTTATTTTTCAGAAATAGAAAAACCAATAAGCAAATTTATCTGGAAGGGCAGGGTGCCCCGAATTGCTAAAAACATCCTGAGGAAAAAAAACGAAGCTGGAGGTCTCGCGCTGCCTGACTTTAAGGCATATTATGAAGCCACAGTGGTCAAAACAGCATGGTATTGGCATAAAGATAGATATATCGACCAATGGAATCGAATAGAGTGCTCAGATATAGACCCTCTCATCTATGGACATTTGATCTTTGATAAGGCAGTCAAGCCAACTCACCTGGGACAGAGCAGTCTCTTCAATAAATGGTGCCTAGAGAACTGGATATCCATATGCAAAAGAATGAAAGAAGACCCATCTCTCACACCCTATACAAAAGTTAACTCAAAATGGATCAAAGATCTAAACATTAGGTCTAAGACCATAAAACAGTTAGAGGAAAATGTTGGGAGATATCTTATGGATCTTACAACTGGAGGCGGTTTTATGGACCTTAAACCTAAAGCAAGAGCACTGAAGAAGGAAATAAATAAATGGGAACTCCTCAAAATTAAACACTTTTGTGCATCAAAGAACTTCATCAAGAAAGTAGAAAGACAGCCTTCACAATGGGAGACAATATTTGGAAATGATATATCAGATAAAGGTCTAGTATCCAGAATTTATAAAGAGATTGTTCATCTCAACAACAAAAAGACAGCCAACCCAATTACAAAATGGGAAAAAGACTTGAACAGACACCTCTCAGAAGAGGAAATACGGATGGCCAAGAGGCACATGAAGAGATGCTCAATGTCCCTGGCCATTAGAGAAATGCAAATCAAAACCACAATGAGATATCATCTCACACCCACCAGAATGGCCATTATCAACAAAACAGAAAATGACAAGTGCTGGAGAGGATGCGGAGAAAGAGGCACACTTATCCACTGTTGGTGGGAATGTCAAAGGGTGCAACCACTGTGGAAGGCAGTTTGGCGGTTCCTCAAAAAGCTGAATATAGAATTGCCATACGACCCAGCAATACCATTGCTAGGTATCTACTCAAAGGACTTAAGGGCAAAGACACAAACGGACATTTGCACACCAATGTTTATAGCAGCATTATTTACAATTGCAAAGAGATGGAAACAGCCAAAATGTCCATCAACAGAAGAGTGGCTAAACAAACTGTGGTGTATACATACGATGGAATATTATGCAGCTTTAAGACAGGATAAACTTATGAAGCATGTAATAACATGGATGGACCTAGAGAACATTATGCTGAGTGAGTCTAGCCAAAAACTAAAGGACAAATACTGTATGGTCCCACTGATGTGAACGGACATTCGAGAATCAACTTGGAATATGTCATTGGTAACAGAGTCCAGCAGGAGGTAGAAACAGGGTAAGATGATGGGCAGTTGGAGCTGAAGGGATACAGACTGTGCAACAGGACTAGATACAAAAACTCAAAAATGGACAGCACAATAATACCTAATTGTAAAGTAATCATGTTAAAATGAAACACTGAATGAAGCTGCATCTGAGCTATAGGTTTTTGTTTTGTTTTGTTTTGATTTTACTATTATTACTTTTATTTTTTTCTCTATATTAACATTCTATATCTTTTTCGGTTATGTTGCTAGTTCTTCTAAACCAATGCAAATGTACTAAGAAATGATGATCATGCATCTATGTGATGATGTTAAGAATTAATGATTGCATATGTAGAATGGTATGATCTCTAAATGTTGGGTTAATTTCTTTTTTTCCGTTAATTAAAAAAAAAAAAAAGTGAAGGGATAATTGGAGATGAAGGGATACAGACTGTACAACGGGACTGGATATAAAAACTCAGAAATGGACAGCACAATATTACCCAATTGTAATGCAATTATGTTAAAACACTGAATGAAGCTGCATGTGAGGTATAGGTTTTTTGTTTTTGTTTTTTTTGTTTTTTTTTCTTTCTATTATTGTTTTAATTCTTATTCTGTTGTCTTTTTATTTCTTTTTCTAAATCGATGCAAATGTACTAAGGAATGATGAATATGCAACTATGTGATGTTATTAAGAATTACTGATTGTACATGTAGATTGGAATGATTTCTAATTGTTTTGTTAATTCTTTTTTTAATTAATAAAAAAAAAAGAAAAAAAAATTATTATTTATTGTGATTACTGAGTTTGTGCATAGCCCTTAAATTCTAACCCCCCTAGTCCTGGTCCTGAGAGCAGAAAGAAGCTGGATGAAATGATAGCTGCTGTTGATGTGGATGTTACTGTAAGGGACACTGTCTTTAAAAGTAAGGTGGCTTGGTAGGCAAGTTCTATGATATAGGGATCCCATGATTTGAGCATGAGGTCAGGAAATAAAAGCAGAATAAAGACATCTCAGTAATTTTTTAATGGAAAACTTAAGGGTGTCAATTACACTCTGAGGTTCTGTCATTGCCTAGTCTACTTGAAATTCCAAATCCACCATTTCCCCTCTCCTTTGAGACCATGTGGGTAACAGGGATGCACCCTTCTGACTTACTCCAGGTCACGGGAGAAGCTGGTCCTGCAGCTGTGTGGTCCTTTCCAGGCAGGCCCTCCCAGGCCCAGCCCTCTGTTAATGTCACAATTCTTCTCCAGCTCCCAGCTGGCTTCCCTGTTCTACAGGGTTCTTTGGAGAAGAAAATACGTAAATTGCAAAGCTCTGGTGACATATGAGCATCTGCTGGCTCCAGAAAGGCCTCAGGTCTGTTTGATGCCATCAGAAGGAAACCCTTCTAACCGTTGTTGTGTCAGCGCCTCCAGAGGACCTGCCAGGTGTCACAAATTTTTGGTCCCCACAGGATTTACAAAGCTTCCTTTCATTGCAGATTTAGTCTAATCCAGTTTTGCCTTTGCCTCTTGTCTCATTTCCCACCTCCACCCTGCTTCACAGGGATTAGAGAGAAGATGTTTTTTTGTCTCCTAATTTGCAGCAACATTCAGGATTCCTAACAGCCTTCAGACAAATAGGCCCCCCAGTGACTGCTGGAATATCTGGCCTTCCCTCCAAGAACAGTCTTTTTGACAAATAGTGCTGGGACAACTGGATATCCACTAGCAAAAGAAAGAAGTTGGACCTCACACCATAAACAAAAAATTAACCCAAAATGCATCACAGACCTAAACATATGAGCTAAAATTTAAAAAAATTCTTAGAAGAAAATATAGGAGTAAATCTTCATGACCTTGGATTAGCCAATGACTTTTTAAATATGACACCTAAAGCTCAAACAACAAAGAACAAAATGGATATTGGATTTCATCAAAATTTAAAACTTCCACTTTCAAAGAACAGCATGAGAAAGTGAAAAGATGACCAAAAGAATAGGAGAAAATATTTGCAAAGCATATGTCTGATAAGAGACCTATGGCTAGAATACATAAAGAGCTCTGTCAATTCAGTAAAACAAACAACCCAATTTTAAATGGGCAGAAGATCCGAATGAACATTTCTCCAAAGAAGATAATACAAATTGGCACTTCCCATCATTAGGATGGTTACAGTCAAAATGACAGATTAAGAACAACTGATAGTGAGGACGTGAAAAATTGGGTCCCTCATATACTATCGATGGGAAAAAAACAGTACAACTGATTAAGAGATAAGCAAAATATGATATATCCATACAATGGAAGATTACTCAGCCATTTATGAAATGAACAGAATAAGCAGATCCACAGAGACAGAACACAGATTAGTGGCTGCCAGGGTTGGAAGGCTTGAAGGGGTTTGGGAGTACTGCTAGAGAGCAACAGGTTCTTTTTTCTTTTTTTGGAGTGTTGAAAATGTCCTAAAATTGATTGTGGTAATGGTCACACAACTTCGTGAATATCTTAGAAACCACCAGATGGTACAGTTTAAATGGGTAGATAGTATGGTATGTGAATTATATTTCAATAAAGCTGCTATAAAAAAATCCTCATGCAGTCCAAGCAACAAAAACTTTCATTCTGTATATTCCTTTAGAAGTTACAGTAGCATTTAAATTTTCCCAAAGGTATAAATGAATGGAATGGAGCATACATAGGCATTACTGTGTATCTGAAAAGGGCAGAAGATTCGTCTAAATAAGAGTACAAATGAGGGAAGCAAAAAAAAAAAAAAAGAGAGGCTAGAATGCTAAGGGCAACTTCAACTTTTTCATAAGTAGCCTAGAGCCAGCATTGCTTAAGAGACTATTATCCATATTTACTCAAATTGACCAAAGATTAATGAAAATGTAATGGCCTTTGTAAAAAAAGTATGTTACTCACTATATTTGGATGTGGGTTAGTGAGGATGTTTTTCATGTACTATGAGAGATCTGGGAGTATGTCAGAATCTCTCACATGGTGCTCTTGTAATAGGAGCAGACTAAAAATGTTTACTTCCTGAGATCAAGAAAAGGCAAAATGGTACCAATAGTAAGGTCTGTGATTTGTGGCTGCTGAAATATAAGATCTCTTAAAACATAAGCAAAAAAAAAAAAAAAAAGTTAGATAATGATTAAACTTCCACACTTTTAAAGCATGCTCATGTGAGTCAGCAAGGGACTTCAAGTTAAAGTATTTTTACTGATCTTATAGGCAAAATAAAAAGAATAACAATAGTAAATACTGGCCAAGATGGTGGGACACAGGCATTTATGCTACTGCATATGTGAACTGCTACAAATCTTGTGAAAAATAATCTAGTAATAGCTACTAAAGTGTAAAAATATGTATACATTCTCTATGACAGAAGTGCAATGGGGGGAAGAGGGCACAAGAAAGAAACCTAAAGGTTTATCAGAATTGGATCAGATGAATGAAATATGGCACATAAATATAGAATACTGTGCAGTTATTAAAAGAATACCTTACCTCTCTATATATTAATGTAGAAGACTACCTATGAGCAGTGGATAAGTGAAAATAGCTAATTTCCAATAATCAAAAGATAACGTACAACATTGTATATAGTGTATTTTTTAAAAAAAGAAACAGCAAAACATGCATGCACATGCAGAACAGGGCTTGACAAACTTTTTCTAGTAAGCAGTTTAGCCTTTGCAGGCCAAAAGGTTTCTGTCCCATCTACTCAACTCTGCTGTTACAGCACAGAACAGGCCACACACATTAATACCTATACATATGAGCATGGCTATGATTCAGTAACACTCTGTTTATAGATACAAATTAAATATTCATGCAATTTTCATGTGACATGAAATAGTATCCAACTATTTAAAATAGAATTTAAAAATTCTTAGCTCACAGGCTGTACAAAACCAGTATATTTGGCTCAAGCACGGTAGTATGTCAACCCCTGATGTAGAAGAACATAAACTAAACTGTTACAAAGGCTATCTTGTGCAAAGTTTGACTTGTTAAAATGAGCAAGTATATATCTATAATTTAAAATTATATAAAATAATTTTTTAATTATCTCTTCTCAAAGGATAAAATCAATTTTATTGACAAAGTTATTTTTATTGATATGACTGAAAAACTCTCTTCTCCAATCACAGTAGGTGGTATTAATTTCATGATGATTTCTCCAGAGCTATAAAGATAGAAGAGTAAGAAGAAAATAAGGATGAGAACTTGAAATGTTTTTTAGCCCCAAATTAGAGAATCTGGCATTCCATGGTACTTCTTGCTTCAGAGAGTAGAATCTTTGAATTATTTATAAGTAGGTTCCTCAAGCTGTTAAAATTGATAAATATCTACAACAAAGATAAGAAACATACTACTTCTGAAGAAAAACACAAGACTAGTCAGAGTTTTATGAAAGAACAGGTGTGTTTACAGTTTCATAAAACCTTTCCTAAAATTTCCGCAATGGAGCATATTTTTAAAAATTTGAATACCACAGCATTCAAAGATTTAATAATGTGGATAAAGATTTGACTGAGAGTCAGAAAAATTAATTTCAAAACATCTACCATACGCCCAACATCATATTAGGCCCAATGGTAGGATATAAAAGTGACGTAAGAAGTTTTCGAAGACACACAACTCCTAAAGAATACATTAGCAAAACAAACAGCAATTTATAAAAGATAAATCACAACCAAATTGAATTTATGCAGTAATATATAAAAAGGATAATATACCAAATCAAGGTGAATTTATTCCAATCAATTCTATGGACTTCATCACATTAACAGAAAATAAAATTGTGTTTCTTTCAATGGAGAAAAAGCATTTGATAAAATTTAACATTTATTCATAATAAAATCTTTTAGAACATTATGAGTAAAAAGAAACTCAACCTTAATCTGACAAAAATGCATTGTGGCAGTTCATATTTTCCATATGTGCCTCTCTTTTTAGCTTGATAGAGACATATGCATACATATATATATATACATACATGTACATATGTGTGTAAACATGCATGTATTTATGAATTATGGCATCCCATGTGATACAGACTGTTCTAGTTTGCTAGCTGCTAGAATGCAATATACCAGAAACGGAATGGCTTTTAAAAGGGGTGATTTAATGAGTTGCTAGTTTACAGATCTAAGGCCAAGAAAATGTCCCAATTAAAACAAGTCTATAGAAATGTCCAATCAAAGGCATCCGGGGAAAGATACCTTGGTTCAAGAAGGCCAATGAAGTTCAGGGTTTCTCTCTCATCTGGAAAGGCACATGGCGAACGCAGTCAGGGCTTCTCTCTCGGCTGGAAGGGCACATGGCAGACACGGCGTCATCTGCTAGCTTACTCTCCTGGCTTCTGGTTTCATGAAGCTCCCCGGGAGGCATTTCCCTTCTTCATCTCCAAAGGTCACTGGCTGGTGGACTCTCTGCTTTGTAGTGTTGCAGCATTCTCTGCCCTCTCTGAGTCTCTCATTCTCCAAAATGTTTCCTCTTTTATAGGACTTCAGAAACTAATCAAGACCCACTCAAATGGGTGGAGACATGTCATCCCCTAATCCAGTTTAATAACCATTCTTAACTAAATCTCATCAACCAGGGAGATGATCCCATCACAGTCCCAAATACACAGCATTGAATAGAGACTATTCTACCTTTAAGAAATGGGATCCATATTAAAACATGGCTTTTCTTAGGGGGCATACTTCCTTTCAAACCAGCACACAGACCAACAACCAGACACATATGAGTAAATGAGCCTTCAGTTGATTTCTTCTCTCAGCCTTCACATCTTCAAAGCCAATGTCCAGACAACAAAGAGTAGAAGCATGGCTTCCAAACTGTGCCCTGTCTAAATTTCTAATCCACAGAATCTATACATACATTTGTTTTATGCTACTAAGTCCTGGAGTAAGCAGAACAGTCAGATAAAAAAAAAAAACTACAGCAAACATCATATTTAACACTGACAGCTATCCTTCTGAGTGGGAAACAAAACAAGGATGCCTATTCATCACCTTGGTTCTGTACTGGCAGTCCTAGCTAGTACAATAAGATAAGAAAAATAAAGACATAAAGGTTGGAAAAAAGAAATAAAACTATCATTATCCACAGACAATATAATTATGTATATAAAAAGCACCAAAACACACAGAGAGCAAGTTAGAATTAACAAGTGAGTTTAATATGGTTGATGGATACATGTCAATACACAAAAATTAACTGTATTTCTATACACTAACAACAAACAGAAAAAGACAGGGATAAACAAACGGACCAATGGAACTGAGAAGAAAGTCTAAAAACAAGCACACTCAGACCAAAGGTGACAATCCCCATCAATATTGGAATAGACAAATAAATTGTGGCATACTCATATAACTAAATATATTTCAGCAATGACAGTGAATGAACTATAGCCACAAATAACGTGGATGAACCCCACAAACATAATTTTGATTGAGCAAGAGAAACCATACCCAAAAATACACATATGCTATGATTCCATTTACTTAAAGTACAAAAAACAGGCAAAACTAAACTATGTGGTTAAAAATCAAGATAGCAATTTTGGAAATGTGCGAGTGGGTAGTAATTGGGAGAAGTACAAGGGGAAAGTCTTCAAGGGTGCTGGATATATTCTTTCTTGACTTGGATGGTGGTTACATGTGTTATAGGGCAATAAAAGGGTTTTAAAATTTTGAGGTCACGCTCCCAATAAATGCGTATTTTCATACACATACCATTACACTAATATATTATGCACATTAAAAATATAGAAATTTGAAAAGTATCTAATAAAGATAAATGATACTTTGCTAATAACAATAGCTTGATACTTAAAAGTAGAATATATTTTCAGGTTCATTCATATTTCAAATGAAATCTTCTCAATAATTTTGTCTTCAGGCAGGATGATTTCTTATCAGACATAATTAGATCATTGTTTTTAAAAATGTAATATAGCTGACAAAAAACTTGAATTAATATTAGAAAGATGAGTTATGTCATTTTCTTAACAAAGTGCTTTCCTCTCCTTGATTTATCAACATTATTTTAAATCTATGGTTTCTTTGAAGAAATCTCTTTAAGACCTTAATCTGTTCTATGGAAAACAGATAATATAACCAATAAGTTTATTTAACAGGCTATAACAGGCAATATACTGTACTATAATAAGAATGAATCAAAGAGAATGCCCCATTCTCAACTCCCTTTCAACTGTGGAACTCCCATTCTTCCTTCATGACACAGACTGAAGGAAGGGGCTTATGTTATAATTATTCTATTCAATACTGGTAAGGTATAATTTCTTTCCTGTATTTTAGGCTTAAAAAATAAATCTTTGGGTGGGCCACGGTGGCTCAGCCGGTAAGAGTGCTTGCTGCCATGCCCGAGGACCCGGGTTCGATTCCCGGTGCCCGCCCATGTAAAAAAATAAATAAATAAATCTTAGTTTCCCAGTGCCTGCCCATGTAATCAATCAATCAGTCAATCAATCTTAGATTCTACTATTTTCTTTCTACACCACTAATATATTATGCATTTCACTCTGAAGACTACTGTCTTGCAAGACAGCAGGGGAGTCACCAGATCAAATCTGCAACATAAGTAGCTCACCCTTAGACAGTTAAGTAGAGGATGAATTTAGGCAAAGGCTAGGCTTGTGAAAGATGAGACCAGAAGCAGGGCAGTAGATAAGAGGCTATTAGAGCTGTGTAAGTTAGAGATATAGTAACCTAAGTAAAGGGTGCCAACATAAATGAACAAAATTGATTTCTGCCAATAGTACAGCTAATGGGTGGCTTTACCTTCTTTACCCTTCTCTACTGACCTCTACCAGATTCCCTACCAAAGACACCCAAAGAACAAATAACTTGTTTCAATTGGCTAAGCATATCTTTGATAGGGACAATTGATATTTTTCAGTCATACACATCATGTATGTATATGTATGAATAAAAACATTTTGGAGAACTCTGTGGCTTTGAATGATCTTTTCCTATAACACATGGACAAAAATAGCATGCTTATTATTCAATAGTACCTTCAAAACTAATCTCCAAGATATCTCCCACCCCAACAAATTGCCACCTCTAGGCCCTTCTTACATGGAAATTCTGATGCAGCTACTCTTAGCTGCAAGGGGTTTCAAATATTCCAGAACCAAAAACAACAACAACAAAAAACACAAAACACATATAAACCTTACGATTTTAAAAAATGTTTATGTTAAATGCAATGTATAATTTTCTTTTTTTTTTTTTTTTTTTTTTTAAAGGGAAGGAAAGACAGAGAGAAGGAAGGAAGGATGGAAGGAAGGAAGGGAGGAAGAAAGGGAAACATCTTTAAACATTTTCTTGTTTTATTCTATTTTGTTTGTTTGTTTGTTTCTTACATGGGCTGGGGCCGGGAATCGAACCGGGGTCCTCCGGCATAGCAGGCAAGCACTCTTGCCCGCTGAGCCACCGCGGCCCGCCCATAATTTTCTAATTTATGAAAAGCTAAAAGAAAAATCAAACGTGAAAACTAAAGCAAGCTAAAGATTATTAAAAATTGGAAACTTTAAGGTAGACCTTTTCAAAGATATCAATTTCCATATAAAGGAGTTCTTCCTCATGTGATGCCTTTCTCCTATAATTAATCAATTCAAAGTCTATAACTAAACTTCCAATTGCTTTAGAGGTCACTTGTTTCTATATATTCACTGCGAGTTCCTCATTATCTGTGTTTAAATAACGTCACTGATGAAACAGGCAAATGTCTCAGTTAAATTTTTGAAAAAATGCATACCAAACATTATTCAGCTTTATTAAGAGTTTTTGTTGGCGTTGGAAAAAAACAAAGGAGAGGCCACTATCACACTACTGGCTAAAATCCAAAACTCAATATTCTTATTTAAAGTAAAGCATCTTCAATTTTAAAAGAGTACTCATGTACCCCTAGTACAGAATTTACTATTCTGTTTGGATAGGAACAACATATGAAAGGCTGGCACCAAAGTAAATATGATAAAGCAAATTTCATTCTTCTTTCTTTCACACTGCTCTATTCTCTTTGGACAGGTTAAGGAGGCACCATAAATAAGAGCGATCCAAGTAGTAATTCTGAAGTAAAGAAAACATGGATGTCTAAAATGTATTTTGCAAAGGAGTATGAAAACTTCTGAGACCACTTACATCTAACACAGAGTCATATATGAATCCCAGGATCAATCTAACATTCTACAGACTTTCCAAAAGTGAAATGACCAGTATTCACATCTTCCCCAAAATAACATATTCAAAAGTCAAATAAAATCCAGACCATTTTCTATGGTGTGGCAGTTTGCTATACAAGCATATCTCATTTTATTTCACTTCATAGATACTGTGTTTTTCACAAATTGAAGGTTTGTGCCAATCCCGAATTGAGCAAGTTTATTGGTGCCCTTTTTCCATCAGCATGTGTTCACCTTATGTCTCTGTGTCATTTTGGCAATTCTCACAATATTTCAAACTTTTTCATTATTATATCTGTCATAGCGATCTGTGATCTTTGATGGTATGTTACTATTATAATGGTTTTAGAGTACCACAAACCATGCCCACAAACAGAGCAAATTTAATTGATAAATGTTGTCTGTGTTCTGACTGCTCCACTTAACTGGCCATTCCTTGGCTTCTTTCCCTCTCCTCAGGCCTCCTTTTTCACTGAGATACAACAATATTGAAATTAGGCCAACTAATAACCACTACAATGCCTCTAAGTGTTCAAGTGAAAGGAAGAGCACATGTCTCTCATTTTAAATCAAAAGCTGAAATGATTAAACATCGTGAGGAAAGCATATTGAAAGACAAGATAAGCCAAAAATTAGGCTTCTTGCACCAGTTAGTCAAGTTGTAAGTACAGAGGAAAAGTTCTTGAGAGAGATTAAAAGTGCCACTCCAGTGAATACATGAATGATAAGAAAGCGAAACAGCCGATTGCTGATATCAAACTAGCCACAACATTCCCTTAAGCCAAAACCTAATCTGGGGCAAGTCCCCAATTCTTGTCAATTATAAGAAGGCTAAAAGAGGTGAGGAAGCTACAGAAGAAAAGCTGGAAACTAGCAGACGGTGGTGTATGAGGTTTAGGGAAAGAAGCTATCTCCATAACATAGAAGTACAAGATGAAACAGCAAGTGCTGATGCTTCTACATTTACTGCAGCAAGTTACCCAGAAGATCTAGCTAAATTAACTGATGAAGATGGCTATACTAAGCAACAGATTTTCAATGCAGATTAAACAACTTTCTACTGAAGGAAGATGCTATCTAGGACATTCATATCTGGAGAGGAGAAATCAATGCCTGGCTTCAAAGCTTCAAAGGATAAGGGGATTCTCCCCTTAGGGGTTAATGCAGCTGGTGAATTTAAGATGAAGCTAATGTTCATTTACCATTCAAGAATTCTAGGGCCCAAGAATCATGCTAAATCTATTCTGCCTATGCTCAACAAAGCCTAGATGACAGCACATCTGTTTACAACATGGTTTACTGAATATTTTTAGCCCACTGCTGAGATCTTCTGCTAAGCAAAAAAAGATTCCTTTCAAAATATTACTGCTCATTGGCAAAGAACATGGTCATCCAAGAGCTCTGATGGAGAAGTACAAGATTAATGTTTTCATGCCTGCTAACACAACATACATTCTGCAACCCATGGATCAAGGAGTCATTTTAACTTTCAAGACTTATTATTTAAGATATACATTTTTTAAGGTTATAGCGCCCATAGATAGTGATTCCTCTAACGTATCTGGGCCAAGTCAATTGAAAACCTTCTGGAAATAATTCTAGATGCCATTAAGAACATTTATGATTCATGGAAGGAGGTCAAATATTCAACATTAACAGGAGTTTGGAAGAAGTTGATTTCAATCCTCACGGATGACACAGAGGTTCAAGATTTCAGCGGAGGATGTAACCGCAAATGTGGTGGAAATAGCAAGAGAACAAAGTTAGATGTGGAGCCTGAAGATGTGACTGAACAATTGCAATCTCATGAAGAACTTTAACAATAACATATGAGATGTTGCTTCTTATGGATGAGCAAAGAAGATGATCCACTGAGATGGAATCTACTCCTGGTGAAGATGCTATGAACATTGTTAAAGGACAACAAAGGATTTAGAATATTACATAAACCTAGTTGATAAAGCAGTTTTAGGGTTTGAAAGGATTTACTCCAATTTTTTAAAGAAGTTCTGCTATGGATAAAATGCTATCAAACAGCATTGCATGCTACAGAGAAATCTTTCATGAAAGGAAAAGTCTATCACTATAGCAAACTTCATTTTTGTCTTATTTTAAGATATTGCTACAGTTACCCTAACCTTCAGTAATCACCATCTGATCAGTAAGCAGTCATCAACACTGAAGCAAGACCCCAGATGATGGTTAGCATTTTTTTTAGCAATAAAGCCTTTTTAAATTAAGGTGTGAGCATTATTTTTTAGACATCATGTTACTGAACCTTTAACAGACTGCAATATAGTGTAAACATAACTTGTATATGCACTGGGAAACCAAAAAAATTGTATGACTCACTTTACTGCAATATTCACTTTATTACAATGATGTGGAACCAAACTTGCAATATTTCCAAGGTATCCCTATATTTGCCAATGGATCTGATACTTGAACATATGTTTTAAAGACAGTCCCAGTAATCAAGCAATGAAGTTCAAATTAATGAAGTTCAATAACTGTTCACAGTAAGACAGTGAATATATATAAACAGCAACACAACTAAACATAATCCAGAAGCATATTTTATAAATTCCAGAGAGCATCTTTTTTTATGGACAGAAGGCTCTGTTAAGGTCTGGCTGTATTATGTAAATAACTTAAGTCAAGCACAGTGAAGCATAAAAGACAAAGGTTAATTTCAAGTATCTAAAATTAACTAAATGAGAAATAGTAACCATCTTTTTCCACCTGGGGCCAGGTGGAAATAATAAGAGGAAAGAAGACTGAAAATCTATTCCATGAAGAATATAGGTTAGGTTAGATAGGCTTTTTTTTTTTTTTGCAGCAAAGTTTAATTCTAAGGAGAATGAATATTGACATTCAAGAACTGCTTTCTCTGAAAAATCTTTTCTTTTTTGGTGGGGGTCAAATTTCATTCTTTTTCCATGTGACTATCCTATTTCAGCACTATTGTGGTTTTTTTTTTTTTTTTTTTTTTGCGAGAAGGGGGTGAAATGGGCCAGGAATAGAACCAGGGTCTCCCGCATGGCAGGTGAGAACTGTACCACTGAACTATCCTTGCATCCTCTCTCTCTGAAAAATCTTTTAATATAGTAAGAGATTCAACTGCTTATGGAGGACTCAAATTAGTTTTTACAAGACTCTGTAACCTTAAGATTATAGAATTCATTTCATTTGATTATCCCTCTCTAATTAGCTAACTATGTTCAAGCTAGGAGAAATATTCGAAACTACTTTTCATGGAATTATACATTAGTAGGTGGTAATGAACTGGTAAAGTCTTCCTGGAGATCAGGAAAGTTCCATAACAAGTGGGAATAAAACTCACAAGAAATATATGTATATAGCCTTTATGTTTAACCAAATACTTGTAATATGTTTAAATTTGCAGGCAAACTTATGTAGGAAATTGACTCAAACTTAGCCCAAATATGAGACCATCAGAATACTGTTAAAAATGAAAATTTACTTAACTGAAAAAAACTGTTTCATTAAAGTTAGAATTATAAAATTTGTTTCAATTCTATATAAACAAATTATAAAATCTGTTTCTAACTTCCTCATTTGCCCTAACGCAGTATCAAAGTCATCCAGGAATGGAGTCAATCTATTTATTTTTATTACTCCTTCTAACTGCTTAGTTTCTCTGTCATTCCATCCAGTTTCAAACTGTTACTTAAGGTTGTTTCAGATGGGTGGGATAAACTTTTCATATACCAATGTTAGAATACAAGCAATCATAATTCACTTGGTTCAAAAGCTTCTTCCCAACTAGAAAGCAATTTATTTGTCCAAAAGTGGCACAGTTAAAAATTGTGGTCCAGCTCTGCAAGAAATACTAAAGGGAGCACTAGAGTCAGATACGAAAAGACAGAAGAGAGAGGTATGGAGAAGAGTGTAGAAAGAAGGAAAATCAGATATGATATATATAATACAAAAGGCAAAATGGTAGAGGAAAGGATTACCCAAACAGTAATAACACTAAATGTTAATGGACTGAATTCCCCAATCAAAAGACATAGACTGGCAGAATGGATTAAAAAACAGGATCCTTCTATATGCTGTCTATAGGAAACACATCTTAGATCCAAAGATAAACATAGGTTGAAAGTGAAAGGTTGGGAAAAGATATTTCATGCAAATAACAACCAGAAAAGAGCACGAGTAGCTATACTAATATCCAACAAATTAGACTTCAAATGTAAAACAGTTAAAAGAGACAAAGAAGGATACTATCTACTAATAAAAGGAACAATTAAACAAGAAGGCATAACAATCATAAATATTTATGCACTGAATCAAAATGCCCCAAAATACATGAGGAATACACTGCAATCAATGAAAAGGGAAATAGACACATCTACCATAATAGTTGGAGACTTCAATTCCCCAATCTCATCAATGGACAGAACATCTAGACAGAGGATCAATAAAGAAACAAAGAATTTGAATATTACAATAAATGAGCTAGACTTAACAGACATTTATAGGACATTACACCCCACAACAGCAGGATACACCTTTTTCTCAAGTGCTCATGGATCATTCTCAAAGATAGACCATATGCTGGGTCACAAAGAAAGTCTCAACAAATTTAAAAAGATTGAAATCATACACAACACTTTCTCGGATCATACAGGAATGAAGTTGGAAATCAATAACAGGCAGAGTGCCAGAAAATTCACAAATACGTGGAGGCTCAACAACACACTCTTAAACAACCAGTGGGTCAAGGAAGAAATTACAAGAGAAATTAGTAAATATCTCGAGGCGAATGAAAATGAAAACACAACATATCAAAACCTATGGGACGCAGCAAAGGCAGTGCTAAGAGGGAAACTTATTGCCCTAAATGCCTATATCAAAAAAGAAGAAAAGGCAAAAATTCAGGAATTAACTGTCCACTTGGAAGAACTGGAGAAAGAACAGCAAACTAACCCCAAAGCAAGCAAAAGGAAAGAAATAACAAAGATTAGAGCAGAAATAAATGAAATTGAGAACATGAAAACAATAGAGAAAATCAATAAGACCAGAAGTTGGTTCTAGGAGAAAATCAGTAAGATTGATGGGCCCCTATCAAGATTGACAAAAAGAAGAAGAGAGAGGATGCAAATAAATAAGATCAGAAATGGAAGAGGAGACATAACCACTGATCCCACAGAAATAAAGGAGGTAATAACAGGATACTATGAACAACTTTATGCTAATAAATACAACAATGTAGATGAAATGGACAAGTTCCTAGAAAGGCATGAACAACCAACTTTGACTCAAGAAGAAATAGATGACCTCAACAAACCAATCACAAGTAAAGAAACTGAATCAGTCATTCAAAAGCTTCCCAAAAAGAAAAGTCCAGGACCAGATGGCTTCACATGTGAATTCTACCAAGCATTCCAGAAAGAATTAGTACCAACTTTGCTCAAACTCTTCAAAAAAATCGAAGTGGAGGGAAAGCTACCTAATTCATTCTATGAAGCCAACATCACCCTCATACCAAAACCAGACAAAGATATTACAAGAAAAGAAAACTACAGACCAATCTCTCTAATGAATATAGATGCAAAAATCCTCAACAAAATTCTAGCAAATTGAATCCAGCAACACATTAAAAGAATTATACATGATGACCAAGTAAGATTCATCCCAGGTAGGCAAGGATGGTTCAACATAAGAAAATCAATTAATGTAATATACCATATCAACAAATCAAAGCAGAAAAATCACATGATCATCTCAATTGATGCAGAGAAGGCATTTGACAAGATTCAACATCCTTTCCTGTTGAAAACACTTCAAAAGATAGGAATACAAGGGAACTTCCTTAAAATGATAGAGGGAATATATGAAAAACCCACAGCTAATATCATCCTCAATGGGGAAAAATTGAAAACTTTCCCCCTAAGATCAGGAACAAGACAAGGATGTCCATTATCACCACTATTATTCAACATCGTGTTGGAGGTTCTAGCCAGAGCAATTAGACAAGAAAAAGAAATACAAGGCATCAAAATTGGAAAGGAAGAAGTAAAACTATCACTGTTTGCAGACGATATGATACTATACGTCGAAAACCCGGAAAAATCCACAATAAAACTACGAGAGCTAATAAATGTGTACAGCAAAGTAGCAGGTTACAAGATCAACATTCAAAAATCTGTAGCATTTCTATACACTAGCAATGAACAAGCTGAGGGGGAAATCAAGAAACGAATTCCATTTACAATTGCAACTAAAAGAATAAAGTACTTAGGAATAAATTTAACTAAAGAGACAAAAGACCTGTACAAAGAAAACTACAAAAAACTGTTAAAAGAAATCACAGAAGACCTAAATAGATGGAAGGGCATACCGTGTTCATGGATTGGAAGACTAAATATAGTTAAGATGTCAATCCTACCTAAATTGATTTACAGATTCAATGCAATACCAATCAAAATCCCAACAACTTATTTTTTGGAAATAGAAAAACCAATAAGCACATTTATCTGGAAGGGCAGGGTGCCCCGAATTGCTAAAAGCATCTTGAGGGAAAAAAACGAAGCTGGAGGTCTCACGCTGCCGGACTTTAAGGCATATTATGAAGCCACAGTGGTCAAAACAGCATGGTATTGGCATAAAGATAGATATATCAACCAATGGAATCGAATAGAGTGCTCAGATATAGACCCTTTCATCTATGGGCATTTGATCTTTGATAAGGCAGTCAAGCCAATTCACCTGGGACAGAACAGTCTCTTCAGTAAATGGTGCCTAGAGAACTGGATATACATATGCAAAAGAATGAAAGAGGACCCGTATCTGACACCCTATACAAAAGTTAACTCAAAATGGATCAAAGATCTAAACATTAGGTCTAAGACCATAAAACAGTTAGAGGAAAATGTAGGGAGATATCTTATGAATCTTACAATTGGAGGCGGTTTTATGGGTCTTAAACCTAAAGCAAGAGCACTGAAGAAAGAAATAAATAAATGGGAGCTCCTCAAAATTAAACACTTTTGTGCATCAAAGAACTTCATCAAGAAAGTAGAAAGACAGCCTACACAATGGGAGACAATATTTGGAAAAGACATATCAGATAAAGGTCTAGTATCCAGAATTTATAAAGATATCCAGAATTTATAAAGAGAGTGTTCAATTCAACAACAAAAAGACTGCCAATTCAATTACAAAATGGGAAAAAGACTTGAACAGACACCTATCAGAAGAGGAAATACAAATGGCCAAAAGGCACATGAAGAGATGCTCAATGTCCCTGGCCATTAGAGAAATGCAAATCAAAACTACAATGAGATATCATCTCACACCCACCAGAATGGCCATTATCAACAAAACAAAAAATGACAAGTGCTGGAGAGGATGCGGAGAAAGAGGCACACTTATCCACTGTTGGTGGGAATGTCAAAGGGTGCAACCACTGTGGAAGGCAGTTTGGCGGTTCCTCAAAAAGCTGAATATAGAATTGCCATACGACCCAGCAATACCATTGCTAGGGTCTACTCAAAGGACGTAAGGGCAAAGACACAAACGGACATTTGCACACCAATGTTTATAGCAGCATTATTTACAATTGCAAAGAGATGGAAACAGCCAAAATGTCCATCAACAGACGAGTGGCTAAACAAACTGTGGTATATACATACGATGGAATATTATGCAGCTTTAAGACAGAATAAACTTATGAAGCATGTAATAACATGGATGGACCTAGAGAACATTATGCTGAGTGAGACTAGCCAAAAACTAAAGGACAAATACTGTATGGTCCCACTGATGTGAACCGACATTAGAGAATAAACTTGGAATATGTCATTGGTAACAGAGACCATCAGGAGTTAGAAACAGGGTAAGATAATGGGCAATTGGAGCTGAAGGGATACAGACTGTGCAACAGGACTAGATACAAAAACTCAAAAATGGACAGCACAATAATACCTAATTGTAAAGTAATCATGTTAAAACACTGAATGAAGCTGCATCTGAGCTATAGGTTTTTGTTTTGTTTTGTTTTGTTTGTTTTGTTCTTATTATTATTACTTTTATTTTTTTTCTCTATATCAACATTCTATATCTTTTTCGGTTATATTGCTAGTTCTTCTAAACCGATGCAAATGTACTAAGAAATGATGATCATGCATCTATGTGATGATGTTAAGAATTACTGATTGCATATGTAGAATGGTATGATTTCTAAAAAAAAATGGTCAGCACAATACTGCCTAATTGTAATGTAATTATGTTGGAACGCTGAATGAAGCTGCATCTGAGCTATAGTTTTGTTTGTTTGTTTGTTTGTTTTCTCTTATATATTTTTGTACTTTTTATTTTTAGTTTTGTTTTCTCTCTGTGTTATCACTTTATTTCTTTTTCTGTTGTTGTGCTATTTCTTTCTCTAAATCAATGCATATGTACTGAGAAATGATGACCATACACCTATGTGATGATATTAAGAATTACTGATTGCATATGTAGAACGGAATGATTTCTAAATGTTGTGTTAATTAATTTTTTTAATTAATAAAAAAATTTTAAAAAAAATAAATAAATAACATGGACAGGGCAGACCATGTTGGCTCTGCCCTCCATGCTGGGGACTTCTGGTTCTTGCCCATGAAAAATAAATAAATAAATGATGTGGACAACAGAATAAAAAAAAAAAAAAAAAAAAAACAAGAATTACTGATTGCATATGTAGAATGGTATGATTTCTAAATTTTGGGTTAATTTCTTTTTTTCCATTAATTAATAAAAAAAAAATTTAAAAAAAAATGGACAGCACAATACTACCTAATTGTAATGTAATTATGTTAAAACACTGAATGAAGCTGCATCTCAGCTATAGTTTTTTGTTTGTTTTTTATATATATTTTTTGTATTTTGTATTTTTATTTTTTTCTCTATATTATCATTTTATTTCTTTTTCTGTTGTCTTGCTATTTCTTTTTCTAAATCGATGCAAATGTACTAAGAAATGATGATCATACATCTATGTGATGATATTAAGAATTATTGATTGCATATGTAGAATGGAATGATTTCTAAATGCTGTGTTAGTTAATTTTTTTTAATTAATAAAAATAAATAAATAAATAAATAAATAAAAATTGTGGTCCAGAACATATTAAGCAGATAATCAAAAAGTACTGGCAAAGTCCCTTAAGGAATGGTAGAAAAAAATTGGAACTATTAAACTTTACCAACGGGGAAAACCCAGATACTATGTCAAACATTAGGGACACCCAAATTAATAGGCCAAGCCTCTCTGATCTTGAAACTTGCTCTTGCGAAGCTTATGTATACAGCGGGAAGCTTAGCCTACCTATAGGCATACCTTTAAGAGTCACCTTCAGAGGACCTCTTTTGTTGCTCAGATGTGGCCTCTCTCTCTCTCTCTCTCTAAGCCCAACTCTACAAGTGAAACCATTGCCCTTGCCACTGTGTGGGACATGACACATAGGGATGAAACTCTCCCTGATGGCATGGGAGATGACTCTGAGGGATTAGCCTGGCCCTGGTACCATGGGATCAACAATGCCATCCTGACCAAAAGGGGGAAAAGAAGTGTAACAAATAAGGTATCAGTGGCTGATAGAGTTCAAATACAGTCAAGAGACTACTCTGGAAGTTACTCTCATCAAGTTTCAGTTAGACACTGCTACTATCATAACATGCCAAACCTCAACCAAAGCCATTCCTGCGAATCCTAAAGAATACCTAGGGCATTATATAAGATTCTACAATGGTTCCACACACTAGGTAACCTTCCAGAAACCTACAACCTCCAGAGGGGTTCCTGAACCAGGTAAGTTCTGAAATGCAGAGGGGCAAGCCTTTCCAGAACATTAACTAGTTCCATCGTCTTATCCCATATTATTGACAGCCCCCTTCCCTTATCCCATATTATCGACAGCCCCTTCCAACATGAAAAAGTTAGAATGGCCATATCCCAAATACCCGTAAAGAGTGAAAGAAAGATTAATGGTGACGGTGGAGTTATACAGAGAAGGTAGGGTTTAACAAACGAGTATGACTGCTGAATCATTATACTGCTATTTCTTTTAGTCTCCAGTACCTTAAAGCAGCTAGAAATAAAAATCCAAAACTGTGGAACTGTAAGCCATACCAAACTCTAAAATCTGTTCTACAACTAATTGTTGTGATGTACTTTGAAATTTATTGCTTGTTTGTATATACGTTATTTTTCACAAGAAAGAAAAATATAGAGAAGGAAGAGTATAACAGAGAAGATAGGATTTAATAAATGAGTATGACTGCTGAATCATTATATTGATAATTCTTTTGGTCTTCAGTGTCTTGGAGCAGCTAGAAGAAAAAACGAAAAATCATCGAACTGTAATCCATATAAAACTTTAAATCTGTTCTCTATTTGCTAAAATGTACTTGGAAATTTATTGCTTTTTTTTAAATATATGTTACATTCCACAATTTAAAAAAACATTAAAAAAATACTGTGGTCCAGCCATTCAGTAAAATATCAAGCACTCATTAATTATTGGGCCATATAATCTGAAAACTTCACACATTTTAAAAATACTTTTAAAATACTTTTAAAATGTAAAATAAAACATATAAACTAAGAGTAACTAATGGAAAAAGGACAAATGGAAAAAGGACAGGAAACATATTGATGATAGTAGCTGTGTTTATGCTGGAATTGTGCATGACTGCTTTTATAATAAAAATAATTTGTTTTCTCCAGTTCCTTCAAATATCTTACTGACACTATCAGGTATAAGGACTGTAAAAACGCAAACCAAAGTTTGACTGGATATGTAATAAATAAGTTGAAATGTTCCCAGCAAATAAGCTCTCAAAGAGAGAAGATAAAGCAATAATTTTTTTTTATATTTTCTGAATATCCTGTAAAGCAAATGGTTTGGAAGTAAAAATCATTTAAGACTATATCTGAGTACCTGCAGCTTACCTTAAATGCATCAAAAAACTAAGGCAGGGGGCGGGCCGCGGTGGCTCAGCGGGCAAAGTGCTTGCCTGCTATGCCGGAGGACCTCGGTTCGATTCCCGGCCCCAGCCCATGTAACAAAAACGGAAAAACAAAATACAATAAAGCAAGAAAATGTTTGGAGATGTTTCCCTTTCTTCCTTCCTTCCTTCCTTCTATCCTTCCTTCCTTCTCTCTGTCTTTAAAAAAAAAAAAAAAAAAAAAAAAAAAAAAACTAAGGCAGATTAGATGCAAATGTTCAAAAAAAATGATCATGATGAAAAATACAGAACTATGTGATGATATTGTAAGCCACTGATTGTATGCCATATATGGAATGTTTGTATATTGTTTCATTAATAAAAATGTTAAAAAAAAACTAAAGCAAATTAATGACAAAGAGAGGGATAGATAGATATGTGACATTCCAATACAGCAAACTATTGGTAGATATGTGATAATACAAATACAGCAAATTGCTAATTGTAGAATTTAGGTGGTGGCTATGGGTATTCACTGTAAAAGTTTTTCATCTTTTGTGTATTTAAAATTTTTCATAATAAAAGAAAAATCTATATCATAGTAGACACATTTAAAGGAAAACATGAACAATTTGCAGAGTTTTTACAGGACAAAATATATTAAGTATCTGAATTTCATGAGGATCACTTTGGATCATATGGCTTGAATATGATTTCTCTTAAAAAAAATTATATATACTATACAGGGTTATAAATTCTTAGATCCTGTGTTATAGCCAGTCTCCAAAGATGGCTCTCCAATGAACCATACCTCCTGGCATTCCTCCTATTGTGTAATCCCCTCCCTCAAATCTGGGCTGGCCCAGTGACTTGCTTTTTGACCAACAGCGTTCAGAAGTGAAATTGCATAGCTTCTAAGACTAGGTATTAATAAGTCTGGCAGGTTCGACTCTGGTTTCCTGGGATATTTTCTCTCATACTGAGCTGCCATTTAATTAGTTAAACCACTCCGAAACTACTAGGCCAGAGAAGCTACCTATAGGCGCTCAGGTTGTTAGTACAACTAAGCCCAGCCTTTCATTCATCCCAGCTATGGCACCAGACATGTAAGTGAGATTATATGAACTAGTCAAAAACTACCAAGTAACCTCAGTGGAGAAGAAAAACTGTGTAGCCAAGACCTGCGCAAACACCTGACCCATAATATTGTGAGACATAATAACACAATTATTGCTTTAAGCCACTAAATTTGGGGGTGTATTTTTTTCATCAGAATAGATCAATAAAGTATCTTAAGGAGTAAATATGTGGTCCAAAGCTTCCTTTTTTATAAATCAATCCATTTTCAATGAACTGAAAAATGAAAAGAACCCTGTAATTGCTAGGCTAAGCAGGTGAGAAAGGAAAGGGAAAGACACATAGTTGGAGTAACTCTGCCTACACTATTCAAATCTGGACTTTTTGTATATTAAAAACTCAGCTAATTATCAAATAGTCCACTTCTTAAACTATTAAATTTCTACATTTCTGGATGATACTTATAGAGAAATAAACAATAAACGTATGTGCTGGTTTGGAAGGATATATGTCCCCTAGAAAAGCCATGTTTTAATCTAAATCCCATTTCATAAAGGCAGAATAATCCGTATTCAATACTGTATGTTTGAAACTGTTATCAGATCATCTCCCTGGAGATGTGATTTAATCAAGAGTGGTCGTTAAGCTGGATTAGGTGACGACATGTGTCCACCCATTTGAATGGGTTTTGATAAGTTTCTGGAGTCCTATAAAAGAGGAAACATTTTGGAGAATAAAACGTGATTCAGAGAGAGCAGAGCAGAATGACAAAGCCACGAGAAGCAGAGTCCACTAGACAGCAACCTTTGGAGATGAAGAAGGAAACTGCCTCCCAGGGAGCTTCATGAAACAGGAAGCCAGGAGAAGTCGCCAGCAGATGATGCCAGGTTCGCCATGTGCCCTTCCAGATGAGAGAGAAACTCTGACTGTATTCGCTATGTGCCTTCTCACTTGAGAGAGAAACCCTGAACTTCATCGGCCTTCTTGAACCAAGGTATCTTTCCCTGGATGCCTCTGATTGGACATTTCTATAGACTTGTTTTAACTGGGACATTTTCTCGGCCTTAGAACTGTAAACTAGCAACTTATTAAATTCCCCTTTTTAAAAGCCATTCCATTTCTGGTATATTGCATTCTGGCAGCTAGCAGACTAGAACAACGTATTTATTAGATACAATGTCTGCTTTTTAAGTTTATACTAAATCCATAAAAATAATGAGGCAAAGACTATCACGTGCCCATTTATATGATGCACTGAGAAGAACACATCACTTTCATAGTATACTTGCAAAAAAAAAGCTTAACCTAAATCTAATAGTGGTGAAACATCAGACAAACCCAAACTGAGAGATATTCTGCAAAATAAACAGATGATGATCTTCAAAAATGTCAGTGTCTTAAAAGGGGAAAAAAAATAATTATAAAAGGTTCCAGGTTAGAGAAAGTAAGAAGACCAAAAAGAGATACAAACTAAATGCAATGCATGATCCTGCTCTGGACTGGAGAGAAAAGTAGCATACAAAACAAAATGTTTAAGTTCAAATAAAATCTATAGATTTTAAAATAGTATTGTACAAATGTTAATTTTCAGATTTTGATAACTGCATTACGGTTGTATAAGTGAATTTCTTTATTCTTAAAAATATATACGGACATATTGAGGCATGAAAAGAGTATTGTATTTGCAACTTACTCTAAAACGTTCAATGAATAAAAATATATGTAGAAAAAGAATGAAAAGCAAATGTCACAAAATATTAACATTGTGAATCTACATGAAGTGTATTCAGAAGTTCTTAGTATTATTCTTACAACAGCTATGTTAGAAAGTACTTCAAAATAAAAGTTAACAAGAGGTAAAAGAATTAATTAAGTTTTTATTTTTCTTCCAAGTTCCAAGATATATCAAAAGTTTACTGAACAGGGCGGGCCATGGTGGCTCAGCAGGCAAAAATGCTTGCCTGCCATGCCAGAGGACCCGGGTTCGATTCCCGGTGCCTGCCCATGTGGAAAAAAAAAAGTTTACTGAACACCTACTATGCGAAGTCTGACACAAACATGTACAAGATATGGCCTCTATTCTCAAGGAATTTTCCATACAGTTTAGGTGACAGAAGCAAATATACACTAGGAATATAAGAAATGTCACAAAGCAATACAAAAATAGATTGTCAAATAAGTGACATAGGCAATACTGGTAGAAATTTAGTGGGAGAAAAAAGATAGAGGGGTGGGCAAGAGTGTTCCTACTGAAAGAAAAATACTTGATTTGCATCTTGAAGTCTAAGCCAAATGGGCCTAAGCAGAAAAGGGGAAGAAGATATTTCCAAGTCAAATATCTGTGGATAAATAAATGAGTAATAGAAACTGAACACACAAATACAGGAGAATGAAAATCAAGACTGGATAGAAAGGCTGGGGCCAAATTATAGAGGGCCTTGAATCCTAACACAAAGAGAACTGGACTTCATATAATACAGGCAATAGCCAATTACTAAATTATTCTGACACAGTATTATCAGTACAAATAATTTCTCCATTTGTATTGAATCTGCCTAATTAACCCAAATTGACAATTCCTAAAAAATAATTTTTTCTTTTGTGCTAATCCGATTTGTTGATTCCTCCATTTGAGTGACTGTCAATTCAGGCCAAACTGCACAGATTTAGTCAGCATTTAGTGTCAAACATTTGAGTATTTATCATGAGTTAGGCAAGCCAGGGAAGCTGATTCAGTATTCTCTACAAAGGACCATTAAATCTAATATCCTTTATCCCTATAATTGGTACTGGTCAAACTGAAATTAATTTGATTTTAGTGCATTTCTTTCCCTTACTAAATATACAAATGCAAAGTGTTTGGCTGATAAATTTCACTCTGCCGGGCAAAGATTTTCATTCTGTTAGTGTTGATTTGTCAATGCTAGAAATTTTCATTAAGTATTTTAATTCAGAATCATGTAGCAGTGATCATATCTGGAAGTATTTTCTTGTGGCACATAAGCCAAAGTTATACTAAATTCATTCTATAAAGTCAAGTTTATAAATGTCAAATGGTGATTAATTTAGTCTCCAGTGTCTTGGAGCAGCTAAAAGTAAAAACCTAAAATTGTGGACTTGTAACCCATATCAAACCCTGAAATCTGTTCTACAACTAATTACAGCAGTGTGTTTTGAAATGTATTGTTTTGTATATATGTTATTTTTCATACACACACACACACACACACACAAAAGGTGAGTGTGATGAATGCATGATGATGCTGTGAACCACTGATTGTACACTTTGGATGATTACATGGTATGTGAATACATATCAATAAAATTGCATTAAAATAAAAAACGTAATCAAGCCAATTTTTAAAGTTCTGCATGAATTACCTTTTATTTGAGAACTTTTCATTATATTTCCAACACTTTTTCCCTTCACAGAATAATCAAATTACCTCAATACCTGATATATAAAAAGAAAATGGGCAGGTGATGGTGGCTCAGGGGCACAGTTCTTGCCTGTCAAGCCAGAGACCCGGGTTCGGTTTCCAGTGCCTGCCCATGTGAAAAAAAGAAAAAGAAAAAGAAAGAAAGAAAACGCCTAGAATCAAAATTACTTTGATAATTATAGAAAATGGCACTTTAATACAAATGACTAAGAGTTGAATATGATTTCTAAAAACATACAGTATAGTAACAGGAAGAATTTCTCCTCAAAAGAGCATTTACCTAGATTTATTTATACTTGGGAACTGTACCTAACAATGCTAGCGCATTCTAAAGAACTGTTAAAAAGAAGTCTCTATTCCTGTTATCCTGGGTGGGAGAAAAAACAAGCTGCTCATGGCAAACTGTCCATGAGCTAAATCTGGCCCCAACATCTGCTTTTGTACAGCCAGGGAGCCAAGAATGGTTTTTACATTTTAAATGGTTGGGAAAAAAAAATCAGATCAAAAGAATAGTATTTCAGGACCCATGAAATTCACTGTCCATAAATAAAGTTTTATTGGAACTCACTCCACCCATTATTTTAGGTACTGTTTATGGTTGTTTGCCAAAAACAACAGAGTAGTACCATCAGAGGCTCACAAAGCCTAAAATATTTACTACTTAGCCCTTTATAAAAAAAGCTTGCTGTCCCCTGTCACACAGCATGTCAGACAAGAGATTAAGCCTTATTAGCCATTGAATCAGACCAACCTAGGTTCAAAACCTAAATATCTTATGTCTGATGCTCCTTTTATCTACCTTGTCAACAGACGAGTAGAACATATGGAATAAAAATAAATAATAGGAGGAAAAATGTTAAATGTTAAAATAAATTTGGTTTGTAATGCTAGTGATCAAAGCGAGGGTAAGGGGTATGGTATGTATATTCTTTTTTTTCTGTTTTCGTTCTATTCCTTTTTCTGTTGTCTTATTTCTTTTTCTGAATTGATACAAATGTTCTAAGAAATGATGAATATGCAACTATGTGATGATGTTGAGAATTACTGATTATATATGTAGAACAGAATGATCATATGTTAATGGTTTTGTTTGTTATTATTGTTTTCTAATTAATAAATAAATTTTAAAAACTAAATATCTATGCCACTAATTAGTTATATATCTTATCGAAGATCATTTAACAGCTGTAAAACTTTTTCTAACTTGATTTTGTTTTTAAGAAAAGATAATATCTATCTCATAAAATTGTTGTAAGGATTTAAAGAAATAAACACAAGTATAGTTATAACACAGAGCACTAAATAAACAGATGATGATCATGATGTTATATTTTCATTTTTACCGCCATTATTACATGAAGGTAAAATTACATAGTTCTAGGGAATCTTTCCTTGTCAAACGGTTAGGGTCAGGGTTTCTCACCTTATATATGGCAACTGCAACTCACACCAGAACATGTAGAAAAGGCCTTTGTAAAATACAGTGCTAATAAAGTCTGCAAACATAAATATACATAATAAAAATGGTATATAATAATAATCTGTGATTCTAGACTTTACTGACATCCTACATAATTGTTTCTATAGGCAATGGTACCATTCACCACACTACAATTAAAATCTATATAAAGTTCATGCATGTGAACTTTGTTATATTACTAATTTTAATTACAGCTATCATGACATAAATGTGATTATTTAAAAAGTGTTCTGTAAAATCTCTCCTCCTTTTCTTGACATCAGAGTCTAACTAACCATCATTATCATTGACCAACCTCCCAGTACTCTCCAACTTACACTTAAGTTTTAACATTTCTCTTTCTAGTCACCATCAATCTGGGTGACTTCAAGATCCCTGTCAACATCCTAGCTGTTCTCCTAGGAAGTAAAGAGATCCCCAACTACAATGGTCTCTATTTCCACTATTCACCCAAACAATACATCTCTATGATCACTCTAAATCCTATCACCAAGAAGTTATTCATTCATCCAGAATCTTAAAATTCATTATCTTGGCCTCAACTACAGGTTCTTCCACTCCTTTGTCCCATTACATTTTATACTTTGGCCTCATGGAAACTTCTGGTATTATTCACCTCCATTTTCCCCCCATCTACCAGCCTAGTCTTTGCTTCAATTCTTTCTCTATCGAGCCTAGACCCACCCCCATGGCTCCTCACCCCTAGTATAACATTTGAATCACTCTGACCGCAATACCTTCAACTTTTTGTCCCTGGTTCTTTCCACACCTTTCTCCTCCTTTCTCAAGTCCTATTCCCCTCAATACCAGATCAGTCCAATGGCCCATCTTTTCTGTGCCTACATAGTGTCTGCAGAGTATGGCAAAGAGAAAATACACACACAACAGAAGTCACCCCAAAATCCATGGTCATCAAAAGTACCTGAGTCTCTACATTTCCCAGTGAACTCTACCTCACATTAAACTCAGTAACTATTTCAGATCTTCACTACTCTCTCTTCCAGCTTCCAACTCCACTACCTCCACCTCACACTTAACTTAGAATGTATTCTCACTTACCTTTTCCAAAACAGAATAAGAGACTTCAGATAGAAATACCTCTCCCCAAATTAGCATCTTTACCTCCTTTTCTCTCAGTGGGATGGGTGTTCCTTGGTTTAAACACTAAATACCATCAGTAGTAGGTAGCACATTCCCTTTTACTACCTATAGGGATCTCATTCATCAATCATGTCCTATCTCTTCCACACACGACTTATTTGCTGGTCATCTGCCCCAGCATATAAATATATTCATATTTCTACCAATTCAAAACAACTCATGTTCAATTTTAAGTCAGACTTCCTCTAGCTCCCACAAGAAACAGTATCATTCTGGTAGGCTGCAAGTAATTGCTTTTGACATTTTCATTTCCGATTAACTACCTAACCTGTAGCAACCTAGTACACTAAAGTCACTAATAACATAATTTAATCTTCACAACAATTCTATGAACTAGACACTAATATTATCCCCATTTTATAAGTGAGACACAGAAAGATTAAATAACTTGCCCAAGAACATAAACAAGTAATTGGGAGAGCCAGGATTTATAACAGTACTTGGTTATAAGTAGTGTGACCCTAGAGACAAGATTCTTAACCACTATCCTACACTTCAAATTACACACAATGTATTATTTATCTTCTTTTATAAATCCTGGCTAGAAGAGCACAGTAGTGAGGAAAGAAGGCACATCTTGAATTATTTAATATACTTAATAGCTTAAATGACATTTACTCATTATTCTAATACATATTAACTGGTTTATTCTGCAGTATCAGCAAATGGTTATTTTCTTTAGTTTTGCTTTTTAAAATACAACGTTCACTACCAAAATATATTTCCTAGATAACTTAAAATTACTCATCTCTGAAAAGATTTACAATTTATGTTGAGTTTACACTACGACCTTCTTTTCTTTTAAATAAACTGTTGAGTTTTTCATTTTTTTAAAAAAGGTATTATTTGGTTAAGTAGATTATTTAATTCAAATAGATTATTTGGTTAACTATGTCTTTGCCAACAGAACTCTTATCACATGCTAGCCACAGATAAATTGTGATTTTACTGCCAATGTTTATCTGTCCTGAGTTCTTTTCCCTCTACTATCATCAATTTTCCTACAAAGTTAGAAAGACACATTTATTTCCATAAGCCAATATTTCCTTAGACTCTTCTAGTATAGCTGCTTTTTAATTTCACATAACTCTTGTTCTGTATTTATTCCATGGCCTACAAAAACACAGCACATAAATAAGTGAAGTTTAGTTTTTCACTTAGGGAGGTACTCTTATATGAATCTCTTCACTTTATAAACATAAAGAATGGGACTTTCCTACTCTTTTCCACAAGAGTTTCGGGGTAAGAGGAAAGGTGGTTATTATAATAAAAACTCTTCTAGTCTCTCTATACACCACAAATTCATGCCTCCTCCAAGGGAGAGGAGCTACTAATTTAATTGGTTAGGATCCAAAGTCTTCCTTGGACCTCATTTCTACAAGGAATGAGGTTACCACATAGAAAACTGGGCCATCTCTACCTTTCTTGCCCTCGTTCATCTGTCAGGCTAATAACTAAGTGTGTAAGACACCCAGCCCTTAAACTTCCATTCAGCCAGCCAGGGTAAGTGTATGCAGAGTAGGCAGGCAGGATGAACTCTCCCCACAGGTGGAGATGTGTTGGGGATGGTAGCAGACTCCCAACTTGCCCTTGGATCAAAGTTGCATTCTCCATTTCAGAAAGAGATGGGCGATTTGTCTTATGCCATGTCCACTATTAGAATCTGGAAAGAGGAGAGTTAAGTGATTGGCACCCCAAACCTCAATTTTTACTAATAGCTTGTGTCTCTAATGATCATCATCATAACAATACTATACTCTTCAAGCACCTAAGAAGTGATAGATTTAAATAAATAATAGGGGGCACAGAGGGTGAAGTAAATTGGGTAGATAGAGATATTCGTGGTCAATGAGAGGCAGGGGTAAGGGATATGATGTGTATGGTATGTATGAGTTATTTCTTTTTACTTATTTTTCTGGAGTGATGCAAATGTTCTAAAAAATGATCATGGCAATGAATACAAAACTATGGGATGATATTTTGAGCCACTGATTGTACATCATGTGTGCTGGTTTGAAACGGTTATGTTTCAAATCCACCTCATGGAGGCAGCCATTTCTTTAAATCCCTACTCAGTACTGTAGTTGGAAAACTTGATTAGATTATCTCCACAGAGATGTGGTGTGCCCAAGTGTGGGAATTAACCTTTGATTAGAGGGAGATGTAACTCCACCCTATTCTGGCGGGTCCTGATTAGTTTACTGGAATCCTTTAAAAGAAGAAACATTTTGGAGCAAGCCACGAGAACCACGAATGCCCAAGCAGCCAGAGATCTTTGGAGATGAAGATGGAAAACGCCCCAGGGGAGCATCACGAAACAAAAAGCCTGAGGAGGAAGCTAGCAGACTTTGCCATGTTCACCATGTGCCTTTTCAGTTGAGAGAGAAACCTTGAACTGTATAAGCCTTTCTTGAGTGAAGGTAATCTTGTCGGGTGCCTTAATTTGGATATTTTTATAGACTTGGTTTAATCAGGACATTTTCACAGCCTTAGAACTGTAAACTTGCAACTTAATAAATACCCCCTTTTAAAAGCCATTTTGTTTCTGGAATATTGCATTCCAGCAGCTACCAAACCAGAACACCATGTATGGAATGTGTGTGAAGATTTCTCAATAAAAATATCTTAAAAAAAAAAAGAAGTGCTAGAATTCTTTTCTATGTGTCCTTTTCCTGTTTTTTTGTTCTGTTTTACATGGCAGGCACTGTGAATCAAACCTAGGTTTCCAACATTGTCTATGTTCTTTTAATCCTGTTCTTGTAAAGTAAATATTTTTGTCCAAATTCTTTAATAAGAAAACTAAAGCTCAGCGAAATTAATTTGCATAAGCTTCCAAAGCTAGTAAATTTTACAAGCAGTACTCAATTTCAGATCTCCATGATTCCAAAAGTCTCCATTACAATTCTCAACTAGATGAAAACAAAACATTCCATCTAAAATATTCAAAATATGGTTGAAGTATGGCCAATATTTAAAACAACCATCAAAGATACATTTTCTAGGAATATGGGTAATTCAGTGATAGAATGTTTACCTGCCATGTGGGAGACCCCGGTTTGATTGCCAGCCCATGCATCGCCCAAAAAAAACTTAATTGAAAAAAGAGACTTTTTCTGCTATGAAAAAGGACTAACTGCATCCTATAAAATTAGTTTATGAAGTACTAGGTTCTACAGAGAATTCAATTATTGAAAAATCATTAACTTTAATAACACTTTGTGCAATAAAAATGGAAGAAAAAAAATCTCCAATGATCTGATGCTCCATTTCCTTCCAGACTTCCTGTACTAAGCATGTAATGTTGCAATAAAGCTCCTTGAAAAATGAGTCATCTTGAACCAAACATAATTAAAATGTTAATGATTAACCAAAAGCTGGCACAAATCCTAACAGAATAATATAACTTGAATTCTGCTTCTTAAAAGATAATTCATGTTTAATGCTGACATCTCCAAAATAGAGGCCAATGATTGGGTTTATGTAATTTGTCTAAATAATGATTACAAACATTTGCAGACCTACATTTTAAAATATCCTATGTCCTAAATCTTTATAAGTATCACCATTCACCCATCAAAAATTACCAACAGATGGACTTCATGGTGTTATGTCTACATTTCCCACACTACCCAAAACTCTGGAAAATTATTTGCTAATATTTAGCAGGAATTAAGATATGTCTACTTACTTTAGTTAGGCATAAAAACTGAGCATGCCACATTATGATTCTATGATTATATATACCATATCCCTAAGAATTGTAATAATGTACTATCTTTCATACAAAACTAAAACAGTACATTATCATATAGGGCAGAAGCTCTTTGATAGCATAATGGAGTTATCCTATACCCACCTACTTCAGAACAATGCTACAAAACCACCAAATGGCTAAATCAAGTCAGTAATACATTCAAGGGCCACAAAACAAGGCTAAGTTAGCCAGATCCTAAAGGCATGAGCCCATAGTTTCCACATCAAAAAAAAAAGGATTTTCTAACCAATGAGCTACCTAGTCATGTAAATACTTGAAAAGAACAAATTTGTAATGCAATATTCAAAACATAATTGGAAAGTAAAGGTTAATCTTAAACAAATAGTATTATAATAGAATATCTGTAGGGAAAAAAAGTAAACTTTTAATCCTTATCTCACGTAGAAATTAACCTGAAGGAGATCACAGAGCTAAAAGCAAATGCACTAGGGCAGTGCAACTGTGGTGCAGTGGCAGAATTCTTGTCTGCCATTCTGGAGACCCGGTTTTGATCCTCAATGCCTGCCCATGCAAAAAAAAAAAAAAAAAAAAAGTAAAACACTATATAAAGAGCAAATGATAAACTGTACTTCATCAAAATTAAAAATTCTTTATCAAAGGACACCATTAACAAAATAATAAGGCAAGTCACAATCTTGGAGAACATATTCATCACATATATAGCTGACAAAGGATTTGTATCCACAGTACCTGTGATGATTTGGAGCTATGTACCACAGAAGAACATGTTTTTGAACTTCATCCCTCCCTTTGGGTGTGAACACAGTCTAAGAGGGAACTTTTAACTTTTTTTTTAGTAATTAAAAAAAATTAACAATAAACAAAAACATTAACATATTCCGTTTTACATATATAATCAGTAATTCTCAATATCATTACATAGTTGCATATTCATTATTTCTTGGAACATTTGCATCAATTCAGAAAAAAAAAAGACAATAGAAAAAGAAATAAAATAACAGAAAAAAAAGATTATACATACCATACCCCTAACCTCGCTTTCATTTATCATTAGCATTTCAAACTAAATTTATTTTAACATTTGTTCCCCCTATTATTTATTTTTATTCCATATGTTCTACTTGTCTGTTGACATGGTAGATAAAAGGAGCATCAGACACAAGGTTTTCACAATCACACAGTCATATTGTGAAAGCTATACCATTATTCAATCATCCTCAAGAAACATGGCTACTGGGACACAGCTCTACATTTTCAGGTAGTTCCCTCCAGTCTCTCCACTACATCTTGAACAACAAGGTGATATCTACTTAATGTGTAAGAATAACCTCCAGGATAACCTCTCGACTCTGTTTGGAATCTCTCAGCCATTGACACTTGGTCTCATTTCACTCCTCCCTCTTTTGGTCGAGAAGGTTTTCTCAATCCCTTGATGCTGAGTCTCAGCTCATTCCAGGATTTCTGTCCCACGTTGCCAGGAAGGTCCACACACCTGGGAATCATGTCCCACATAGACAGGGGGAGGGTGGTGAGTTTGCTTTTTGTGTTGGCTGGAGAGAGAGGTCACATCTGAGCAACAAAACAGGCTCTCTTGGGGGTGACTCTTAGGCCTAAATTTTAAGTAGACTTGACCTATCCTTTGTGGGGTTAAGTTTCATATGAACAAACCCCAAGACTGGGGGTTCAGCCTATAGCTTTGGTTGTCCACACTGCTTGTGAGAATATCAAGAATTCAACTTGGGGAAGTCGAATCTTTCCCTGTTAAGAGGGAATTTTGATGAGGTAAATTCAGGAAAGGTGTGGCTCAATTCAATCAAGATGGGTCTTAATCTCATTATTGGAGTCCATTACAAGAAGAATGAAATTCAAACAGAGGGGGGAAAAGCCAGAAGAAGCAAGAAGCTGAAGGTCAAGGGAACCCTAAAGAGAAGGCAGAGGCCAGGAGAGGCTGCCATGCACACTGTCATGTGACAGAGGAGTCCAGAACCAAGGATCACCGGCAGGCAGCTTCACAATGCCAGACTTCAGGAAGAAAGCATTGCCTTGATGAGGCCTTGAGTTGGACTTTTTCCTTAGACTCAAATCATAAACTAATAAATTCCCATAATTTAACCCAACCCATTGCATGGTATTTGCTTGAGCAGCCAAGGAAATTAAAACAGTAACTGATTCCAACAAATCAAAAATATAAATATAAATAATTCAACTTTTAAAATATGAAGTATTAGAGAATGAAACTGACTTGGCTAGGACTAAACTCATCAGAATCAGTATACAGGGTAAAGGATGATATTGACTGCATTTTAAAGCTTCAACTCCTAAAAGAATTCAAGGATAAGAAGGCAATTAACAGTAAACAGTAAAGTTTATTGTAAGGTTGATATATGCTAAAGAAATTAAGGCCTACATGCAGAAGAGAGAGCCATGCCCCAAGCAGCACAGGTTAGCTTATTTTATAGGGAGGGTTTGTAGCAGTGAAGAAGTCTTGCTAGCAGTGACTTTTCATTTCACACTTTGAATGCCAGGTGTCTTCTCTGTTTCTGGAAGAGATAGCTATCTGTGCTTGTGGAGCTCTGTCACATATTAAAGTTTGTTTTGGGCACATAATTTAACAATTACAAGAAAAAACTTCAAGTCCTATGTGAGACCAAAGGAAGAAACGCTTATTCGGTAAAAATTTATATTTTCTATAGCACACTATCTAATTTAACCTGTATGATCAGTTTATTTAGATAACATAATTACATGGAACCTATGATAGGGAATGAGATTTTGTTATTTTGTACAGGTTAATGTAATGCCCTGATACATCGTAGAGTATTTGGGGCAGAAAAATAAAAAAAAGTATTTGCAAAGTCCCCTTGAGGGACTGGGGGAAAATGTGAAAATATTAAACTTCCCCACTTGGGGAATTCCTCATATTCTCTCAAGCATTAGAGACACCCCATTTAATTAGCTAAGCCCTCAATTTTGGGGATTCCCCTTATGAGACTTATTCCTGCAAAACAGAAACCAAGCCTACTTAAAATTATGCCTCAGAGTCACTCCCAGAGAACCTCTTTTGTTGCTCAGTCAATTCTGCAAATAAACTCACTACCCAACCCTCCCCACCACCACCACCAATGTGAGTCATGACTCTCAGGGTATCCTGACAACATGGGACATGACTCCCAGGGATGAGACTGGCTGGCCCTAGCATCACGGGATTGAGAAAGCCTTCTTAACCAAAAGAAAGAAAAATGAAAGAAAATAAAGTGTCAGTGGCTAGGAGACTTCAAAGAGTCGGGAGGTCACTGTGGAGGTTATTCTCATGCATTATATAGATATTCTTCTTTGGTTTTTATAATAGCTAGAAGGAAAGACCTGAAACTGTTGAACTGTAAATTCAATAGCCTTGATTCTTGATGATGAATGTATAACTACACAGCTTTTATGGTATGATGTGTGATTGTGAAAAACTTCTGACTGGCACTCCCTTTACCCAGTGTATGGGCAGATGAATAATAAAGACAAAAATGAATGAATGAATAAATAAATAATGGGAGAGGGAAAATTTTATTTTTTTGAGTAATGAAAATGTTCTAAAATGACTGTGGTGATGAATGCACAATTATATGATGACACTGTGAGCCACTGGTTGTATACTTTGGATGGATTATATGGTATGTGAATAATATATCTCAGTAAGATTGCATTAAAAATGTGAAGTAAAAAATAAAGAGAACAACTGAAAAATATACAAAAATATCTTGCCTAAGCTTACTTAAACAGACTCAATTTCTAATAAAAAAAAAGAAAATAACCCAATTAAAATATGGGCAAAGGACCTGAATAGACATTTCTCAAAAGACAGACAAATGGCTAAAAGGCACATGAAAAGATGCTCATCATCATTAGACATCAGGGAAATGCAAATCAAAACCACAATAATATACCACTCATACTCACCAGAATGGCTATGATTTAAAAAATGGAATAAAACAAGTGTTGGAGAGAATGTGGAGAAAAAGAAACCCTCATACTTTGTTGAGGGGAATCTAAAATGGTGTAGCTACTAGGGAAAATTGGTGATTCCTCAAAACGTTAAACACAGAGATGGCAGAGTGACACATATCAGGGCTCCATCCACCTATAGAAGCTTTAAACAAACAGCAAGAACTGGCAGAAACATTTTTCACAGCTCCAGAAAACAGTTAAAGGACTACAGTAACAGTAAGAGCAATGAATGAAGAAAAAAGGTTACTTAAAAGTGGCAGCAACAGGGTGGGCAACGGTGGCTCAGTGGCAGAGTTCTCACCTGCCATGTCGGAGAGCCAAGTTCAATTCCCGGTGCCTGCCCATGTTTAAAAAAATAAAAAGTGGTAGGAACTCCTGTGCCCAAGCTTGCCCCTACCACATCTATCACCAGTTCAACCCAGAGCCAGCCAGCACTCCCAAAGTACAGATCACTCGTCCTGGTTCCAGAGAAAATAGAGTAATCCTTGTCCAGATATTGGGAACGTGGTGTCTAGCCCACACTAGTGGTAGACTGAGGGACCTGCTGTTCCAGAACCTGCCCTACATGTAGAAAGTGGCTCACAGAGTTCTCCTACAGAATGCTATAAACAGCAGTCAAGTTATGCTGCCTGAGGCAAGGAACTGCTGATTGTGGGACTTACAGTCCTATAATACAGTGTCTATGACCATAAAGAAAACTGTTCTCTAAGGAAGAAGGTACATTAGAGAGTCATTCCTATGGCCACATGCCCAAAATAAGATGTATGTACAGAAAGGACCAGGGAGTCCCTATGCTTTGACCTGGAGCTATTCTCTAAACTCATTGTACGGATATGCCCTGAAGAAAGCACTCCCAAACATTAAACTGCAAAGACTGAGAAAGGTTATTTGCTTTTTCCCCTTCTTCTTTATTTTATTTTATTTTTTAGTAACTCCTGGCTTTCAAGGAAAGTTCATTCACAACACGAGCCAAACAGAAGCTTAAGGACAGACACCTCCGAATCTAAAGCCTAACAATAACAAATTAACATCAGAATGTTCGCGTTTCAGCAATAGATTACAAAACATACAAAGTAACAGGAAGTGACCACCTAGGCAAAGAAAAAGATTAAAGCTTTAGAAAGCATCAGCAAGGAGCACCAGAGTTTAGAAATACCAGACAAAGACTTTAAAAATATGTTCTTCTGGAATTTGTTCTGTAACTACTTGCTGAAAAGTACTTTGAAAACTATTATTTTCTCCTTTCTTTACTTTGTATATAGGTTATATTATACAATAAAAAGGTTAAAATATATATATATTCTTAAATATGCTCTAAGAACTATTTAGAACTCGGGTAAAGCACTACAGAAAATCAGAAAAATGAAAGATGAACACAAAGAGAATATCAACAGAGAGAAGGGAATTAAGAAACGGAACCAAACAGTACCAAAGACCACAGTAAGAGAAATTAAAAATTCCCCAAAGAGGTTCATCAGCAGATTGAAGCTGGAAGAAAACACAGGGAACTTGAACGTAAGATAACTGAAACCAACTAGTCTGAGCAGCAGAAAGAGCTAATGAAAAAAAAGTGAACAGAGCCTGAAGAACCGGTATGGCACTATTAAGCATCCCAGAAGAAGAAGAAAGAGAGAAATATTTGAAGAAATAATGGCTGAATTCTTCCCATGTTTAATGAAAGACAAGAACATACACATCCATATTCAAGCAGCTCAGTAAACCCCTAACAGAATAAATCCAAAGAGATCTATGCATATTATATGCTGCAGCATATTATCATCAAACCGTCAAATGCCAAGAATAAAGAGAGAATTCTGCAAGCTGCAAGAGAGAATACGTCACATACAGGTGAGTCCCAATAATATTAGTTGCTGACTTCTCAACAGAAACCATGGAAACAAGAAGACAATGGGATGACATATTTAAAGTGCTAAAAGGAAAAAAATTGCCAACCAAGAATTCTATATCCAGTCGATTGTCTTTCATAATAAGACAGTGACATCATGGGACAGAGACAGCCTTCTTGACCAAAAAGGAGAAGAAAGAAATTCGATAAAATAAAGTTTCAGAGGCTGAGAGATTCTCGAGTTGCGCGGTTATCCTGGAGGTTATTCTTACGCATTATGTAGATATCCTGTTTTAGTTTATGGTGTATAGAAGTGACTGCAGAGAACTGTCTGAAACTGCTGAACTGTGTCCCAGTAGCCTTGACTCTTAAAGATTTTGTACCTATATAGCTTTTATAATTTGTGCTGAAAACCTTGTATCTGTTGCTTCTTTTATCTGGCATATGGACAGAGGAGTAAAAAAAAAATATATATATATATATATATAAATAATAGGGAGGAAGAGAGTGTTAAAGCTACTACTAGTGGTCAATGAGACAGAGGGTAAGGGATATGGGAAATATGAGTTTTTTCTTTCTTTCTTTTTATTTCTTTTTCTGGAGTGATGCAAATGTTCCAAATATGATCATGGTGATGAATACACAACTATGTGATGATATTGTGAACCACTGATTGTACAGTATGTATGGACTGTATGTGTGTAAAGATTTCTAAACAAAAATATTTTTTTAAATATATGAATTGCTAGGTATCTACTCAAAGGACTTAAGGGCAAAGACACAAACGGACATTTGCACACCAATGTTTATAGCAGCATTATTTACAATTGCAAAGAGATGGAAACAGCCAAAATGTCCATCAACAGGTAAGTGGCTAAACAAACTGTGGTATATACATACAATGGAATATTATGCAGTTTTAAGACAGGATAAACTTATGAAGCATGTAATAACATGGATAGACCTAGAGAACATTATGCTGAGTGAGACTAGCCAAAAACTAAAGGACAAATACTGTATGGTCCCACTGATGTGAACCGACATTAGAGAATAAACTTGGAATACGTCATTGGTAAGAGAGACCATCAGGAGTTAGAAACAGGGTAAGATAATGGGTAATTGGAGCTGAAGGGCTACAGACTGTGCAACAGGACTAGACACAAAAACTCAAAAATGGACAGCACAATACTACCTAATTGTAATGTAATTATGTTAAAACACTGAATGAAGCTGCATCTGAGCTATAGTTTTTTTGTTTGTTTGTTTATATATATTTTTTGTATTTTGTATTTTTATTTTTTTCTCTATATTATCATTTTATTTCTTTTTCTGTTGTCTTGCTATTTCTTTTTCTAAATCGATGCAAATGTACTAAGAAATGATGATCATACATCTATGTGATGATATTAACAATTACTGATTGCATATGTAGAATGGAATGATTTCTAAATGTTGTGTTAGTTAATTTTTTTTTAATTAATAAAAAAATGGCAGAACGGGAAAAAAAAAGCACACAGTTTTGGCATAGGTAGCATCACCTCAATTATGCAATTTTAGACATTTTCACAGCTTCAAAACGATAAGCTAATAAATCCCCATTGTTTCCACCAATCAATTTCATGGTATTTTCTTGGGACAGCCTAGAAATTGAAAACAATCCCCATTCCTTACTTTTATCACAGCAGTTGGTACCTCTATTCTAGCTTCTGACCCTATAAAACAGCTTATTCTAATAATTTCATATCAGTGATGTCAGGCAATGCTTGTCTTTTTGTGTCTCCTTTCACACATTATGATGTCCTCAAGGTTTATCCATGTTGTTACATGAATCAGAACTTCATTCTTTTTTACAGGTGGATAGTGTTACTTTGTACATATATACCATATTTGTATGCATTCATGTGTTGATAGGCACAAATTGTTCCCATATTTTGGCAATTGTGAAAAATACAGCTATGCACATCAGTGTACAAACATCTGTGCAAGTTCCTGCTTTCAATATTTTGGGTTATATACCTAGAAGTGGGATTGCTGGGTGATATGGTAATTCTATACTTAACTGTCCAAAAAACTGCTAAATTGTTTACCAGTTCACATTCACCAAAAATGAACCTATATTCCTATTTCTACAAATCTTCTCCAAAATTATTTATCATTTTTTAAAATAGCAGCCTCTCGAGTGTGTGGAAAATGGTAATTCATTTTTTTTATTTGCATTTCCCTAAGGACTAGTGATGATGAGCATCTTTTCATGTACTTTTCCCCCTTATATTTCTCCTTTGGAGAATTTCTGCTTGCATCAGCTAATGATTGAGACCTGCTAGCTATGGGAAAACAATGCCAACAATATGACGCTGAACTTGCTCTGTCTCTTCCTTATGTGAATAAAACATCTTTCCATCAGAAAAAAATATATATATATGAGTGAGTGATTAAGACAATCCCACACAAACAAAAGCTGAAGGAGTTAACCACCACTATACTGGCCATACAAGAGATGCCAAAGGGAGTTCTGCAAGTTGAAAGGAAAGAACAATAGATAGAAGCTACATGAAGAAATAAAGATTTTCAGTAAGGGTAACAACAGGGGTAAATAAAAATGCATTTGTATTTTCGTTTGCAACACCACTTTCTACTTCTTACAGGATCTAAAAGGCAACTGCATAACATATAATGACAAATCCATGGTTTGAGATTCATACATAATGTTTGGGACTCATAATGCATAAACATGTAATCTGTGAAAAGAACTACAAAGAGATGGGGAGATGGAGGGCTGAAGGAATACGGTTTGTATATACTATCAAAATTAAGTTGGTATCAAAGCAAATGAGACTGTTCCAGATTTAGCATGTTAAATCTAAGCCCCCTCATAACTACAAAGAAAACACCAGAGAATATGTAAGCTTACAGAAGAAATTAGAGTACAGGTTGCCAGGGTAGAGGATGGGGGAACATGGAATTAATGCATAATGACTATAGCATTTCTGTTTGGGAAGACAGGAAATTTTTGGTAATGGATGGTAGTAAGGGCAGTGCAACTTTGAATGTGATTAATCCCTCTGAATGGTATGCACTGGAGAGACTGAGGAGGGAAGTTTATGCTGTATATACGTTCCCATATATTAAAAAAGAGAGAGAGCAACTAAAGAGACAACGACAATTAAAGGCAATACACAATCATAGACAGCATCTAATAACAGAGGACAAAAGGTTCAAAGGGACGGTATTGGGACATATGAACAAAGTGGAATAGACACTGTATACTTCATAGCATTGTTAAATTTCTTGAACTTAATAATTACACTTAAGGTGGTTACATAAGCGAATATCATTGTTCTTAGAAAATGTGCATGGAGTATTAAGCATTCAAGAAGCATGATGTTACACAACCTACACTTAAATGTTCAGCAAATAGACAGATGGGTGGACGGATGGATGGAAAGACAGAATGTTTCAACAAAAATGGTGAAGTGTTAACATTGGTGGATCTGGGTATCTAGGGAATGGACTACACTGGATTTCTCTGTATGGAATCTGTGTAGTTTTTAAACTATCCTGTAAGTATGAAATTATTTCAAAAAAAGTGTTTTAAAAAATGAAACTATAAGTACTTACGCTGGTGTAAAACAACACCCATCAGAAAAAAACAAAGCCACAATTTTTGACTTCTTAATGTGTCTTCTGATTCTGGTGACTAAAATAATAGATTAACTATTCTCATACAGCTCTATACTTTAATTAAACAAAATATAGTGACTGAATTCTTCATATAATATCCATTCTCCAATATTCAACATAAGAGAACAAGAGCAAATAAAAGAATAGTAGTATAACGGAAAGCACACTGTATTTTTGAAGGCAAAGGACTTGGGCTTCAGTCCTTGCTTTATCACAGTCATTGTGTGATTTCAAGCAGTCCTCTTAAACCTTAGTCTTCTCATGCATAAAAAATGAACATTAAAAAATGAATATTAATACCTGCTCTAATTCATAAAATTACTAGTGAATTAAAGGACATCATGTGCATGAAAGTAATACTTTAAAATATACTATAAAATGTTAGAAGTCATTGAAAAACATCATTATCCCCATTTTTAAGTTAAATTTATTTCCTCTTGTGCTGGCTTGAAAGCATGTATGTACCCTAGAAAAGCCATGTTTTAATCCTAATCCCATTTTGTAAAGGCAGCTGTTTCTTCTAATTCCTATTCAGTACTGTATGCTTGAAACTGCAAATTAGATCATCTCTCTGGAGATGTGACTCAATCAAGAGTGGTTGTTAAGCTGGATTAGGTGGAGATGTGTTTCCACCCATTCGGGTGGGTCTTGATTAGTTTACTGGAATCCTACAATAGAGGAAATATTTTGGAGAATGGGAGAGATTCTAAGAGAGCAGAGAATGGCATAGCCATGAGAAGCAGAGAGTCCACCAGCCAGTGACCTTTGGAGATGAAGAAGGAAAACACCTCCTGGGGAGTTTCATGAAACAGGAAGCCAGGAGAGAAAGCTAGCAGGTGATCTGGTGTTTGCCACGTGCCTTTCCAGATGAGAAACAAACCCTGACTTGTGTTCCCCATGTGCCTTTCCACTTGAGAGAGAAACCCTGAACTTCATTGGCCTTCTTGAACCAAGGTATCTTTTCCTGGATGCCTCAGATTGAACATTTTCTATACACTTGTTTAAATTGGGACATTTTCTCAGCCTTAGAACTGTAAACTTGAAACTTATTAAATTCCCCTTTTTAAAAGCCATTCTGTTTCTCGTATATTGCATTCTGGCAGCTAGTAAACTAGAACCTCTAAAGTACCTTTCAGATATTAAAAAGAAAACTCAAATGAAATCTTTACTATACAGCAACAGTAAACTGAAAGAGAGTCCAGAAACACACCCGCACACGTTGTAGCCTATTGATTTTAAGCATAGGTTCCAACGCAATTCAAAAGAGAAAGGCTCATCTTTTCAACAAATGGTACTGAAACAAAAGGGATATACCAATCTGCAAAACAATGAACCCTGACCCTTACCTCATATCATATACAAAAACTTAGTCTAAATGGAATACAGACTTTTTAAAAATAAGAGCTAAAACTAGAAACTTCAAAAGAAAATAATAGGAGAAAATCTTTGTGACCTTGGGTTAGGCAAAAATTTATTAAATAGGATACAAAGCATGAAAGAAAAAAATGACAAATATGACTTCATCAAAATAAAGTGATAAATTGGATTTCACCAAACACACTTAAGAAAATGAAACTCAAGGCACAGACAGAGGAAATATGTGCAAAACACACTCTGATACAGGATTGTGTTCAAAATATACCGAGAACTTTCACAACTTAAGTAAAAGACAAACCACCAAATTTTTAAATAATGGACACCAGATACCCAAATCCACAGAAATAGAAAATAGACTTATGGTTGTCAGGGGCTTGGGAGACATGTACATGAACATTCATAGCATCTTTATTCATAATAACCTAAAACTGGCAACAGCTGATATACCCATCATCAGGTGAATGGATAAACTAATTTGGTATAACCATACGGTGAAATACTAACCAGCAAGAAAAAGGAGCAAACTATCGAAATGCATGACATAGATGAACCTCAAAAGCATTATACTAAGTGAAAAAAACACATAAAACTATATATTACGTGATTCCATTTATGTAAAATTCTAGAAAAGACAAAATACAGTTATAGAAAGCATATTAGTGGTTATCAGAAACTACGGGTAGAAGGGAGGGAACTGAATGCAAAGAAGCATAGGGAAGTTTTGGGGACAACAGAAATGTTCTGTATCGTGAATGTGGTAGTGAATATACAACTATACAAAATTTTCAAGCCCCATGGTACACTTAAAACTACTCTACTTTTTCACTAAAACCAAGATATGGTAATGAGGTGTCCTATGGTGTTTAAAAACAAATGACTGAAAATTTGCTGTCAAGAATGAATTTTATTTGCTAATGAAAGTGTCAGACGAATTCCCAAAGTAACAGAGTATACCTAGTTTTAAAGAAGTTTTAAAAAATAGCTGATCTGCTTTTCCAGGGCTACACAAAATGTCAGTGATAAATAAACTGGGGAAGAAAACAATTTTTGAAACCTCTTCTAAAAACACCTTATCAGACAACTCTTAGAAATGTCTTTATCTTATCTGTTGGTTTTCAAACTACCTAATTTTTCCTAGGGTATATGGAAAGTCTATCAACTTCAGGTATTAAAAATATTTACCTTCTACTTAAAGAATTTTTTTCAAAATAAATGGAGAACTTTCAAAAAGTCTAAGTAAAATTCTGGACCAGAAAGTATAAACATATGATTACCATGGGCTATAAAAAGTGCACTGTAACATAGTTCAGGATCTTCTGTTATTATTTTTTCTGTGGTAATTATAAATTCTTTGGAAAATAAGAAAAGTAATTAAATCCAAAGTAGGTTGTAGCAGTTTTCCAGTTAAGACACAAAGTTCAGTGAAAAGAGTACAGGCTTTCAAGTTCAAACCCTAATTATTCAACTTCTCTGAGCCTTTTTCATTTGTAAAACAGTGAGAACATTTCAGAATTACCATAAGCATCCGAGATAAATAATATGTATAAAGTGTCTGATTCATTAATGAGAGTCTTGTCAATTTTACCTCCTTAATGTAAAATCTGTTGTTAACTTCCCATTTCACTGCTGAGGGAGAGAAGACCGAGGAAGGCGGAGGTGCTATAGGTCCTTACCATCTCCCCTAGGTTATTATAAAAGCTCCAAACTAATATTCCTATTTTCAGTATTGCCCATTCCAATCCATTCTTCACAATAACAGCAGACTGAACTTTCTAAAATCCAAACCTGATTATGTCCCTCTTCAGTTTAAAAGTTCTTTGTCGGCTTCCCCATTGCCTGCAGGATCTTCAAGCCAAACTTCTTAGCATGACGTTCAAGATCGTGGTGATAATGCTCGTTTACCTCTCCAGCCTTCACCTCTCCTAACCATACTGAATTATTAATATTTACTGAGAAGTTCCCCCAAAGGCCTCATGCTGTGTTCAGTATAGCACAGTGGTAGAAAGCAGACTCTTAGGTAGGATTGCCTAGGATTAAATCTGGGATCTACCACAGTTAAGTTTGTTAACAAGTTAAAAAACGTTTTCTATATAGGAGCAGATAGCAAAGATTTTAGACTTTGCAGGCCATTCAGTCTTTGTCACAACTGCCACCGCCATATAAAAGCTGCCACAGACAATCTATAAATAAATAACATGGCTGTGTTCCAATAAAATTTTATTTGTGGACAATGAAATTAAAATTTCAATTATTTTCATGTGTCACAAAATATTATTCTTTTGATTTTTTCTCCAGCAATTCAAAAATGCAGAGCCATTCTTAGCAAGACAGGCAGCAAGCCAGATTTGGCCTGAGAATGGCAGGTAGCTTGCTGAACTCTAATCTTGAGCAAGCATTTTAACTTTCTTCACCTCAGTTTCTTCATTTATAAAATTGAGGAAAATATTAACATCTCCTCAGGTATTATTATTATTGTTATTCCAAGACTAGTGATCTTTCCACTATATCACTGCTGTCTCTCTTCACTGTACACAGGAGAGAAAACTAGAGTAGATAAAAATAAAACATTTAAGAGATTAAATCAATTCACTAATCCTTTGGGATTTTCCCCCCACTGGCCTTAGTAAGTGGTTAGGCACTACATATGGAGTGGTTACCGTTCAAAAGGCAGTATATTAACTGCAATAAAAATCCAACCGGTATAAGACACATTAAGAAACTTAATGCCTACTTGAATGGACAAGATGTACACACATGAATAGCTAAATAACAACATAAAGCTGTATGTGATCAAACAATATAAGGAAAGTATATGATTGGTCTCTGTGACTAAAGTCAAAAGTGCCATAAGAATTCAGGAAAGAGAAAAAAAAATCCCTGGGGATTGCTCTGGTCAAGGGAAGAGGTGGCAAGAGTTTTGATAAACAGAAATTAAGTAGCAAAACAAAGGAAAAGATATTAAATAAACAAGGGTATTGAAAGAAACACAGTATTACCTAGTATATGGACAAATGAGTAAGAAAATAAAGACAAAAATAAATAAACAATGGGGAATGGGATGTTTTGGGTGTTCTTTTACTTTCACTTTTGGGGGACTAATGAAAATGTTCAAAAATTTACTGTGATGATGAATACACAGCTATACGATGATACTGTGAACCACTGATTGAATACTTAGGATGGTTATATGGTATGTGAATACATGTATCAATAAAATTGCATTAAAAAAAGAAACAAGGTAGCAAAAAATCAAGGCAAGAAAAGGGATACTGAGGGGTTCCCCTTAAGATTCAAAACAAAGGAACATACACAGTAAGAGTTGAGGATGGAAACATACACTGGAAACAAATAATAAGGCAGCTTGGATGCCAAGCTAAGAGTTTATCTCACAAAAACTGGAGATGATGACAACTTTTTAAGCTGGGAAATGAAAATAAAAATGGAGTATTAGAATAATCTGGTGGCCATACACAGGGTGAATGAGAACAGGATGAGATCAGACACTGAGATATGACTTTAGAGACAGTAAAACAATTGCAGAAGTATCAGAACACTTAAAGCTATATCAGTGGTTTTCAAACTACTGAAACAACTCCATTACTGCTGACACAGTCACACTCCCGAGAGTCTCACCCAAAAAACATCTAACAACATCTAATAGGTGTGCCTACGAAACAACTGTTCACTGCACAGTAAATAGCCCAAATGGCTTCTAAGTACCAATGTAGGTGTTAAAGTCCGGAAAGAAAGAAGGCCAGAAAGTGGAAGAGGAGAGACCTCATCCTGGTCACACAACCCACTGTTTGCCTCTACCATCATCACCACCCACAAACAGCTGTTGGGAGTTCTCCATAGCACCTTGGGAATTCTCCTTAGTAACTGGATAGGGGTCCTGAACCCAGGTTGATAAACAGTGACCAATAGAAATCAATCTGAAAAAAATAAAAAAAAAGATTTTACTGAAATAGGGTTAAATCAGAGGGATGGAATTATAGAAACTATATATATTCCAAAAATCTATCACAAGGTCAGGTACATGGTTAGCATGTATAATAAAGAAGCTTTAGCACAGCAACCAACCCTCATCTCTTCTAATAAAAAATACTTGTGCTTTTATATTGACAATGCAGATATCAATGTCTATACAGGAGTCATAGAAACCTAAGAGTGAATACTTTATTGAAAATTGTTTATTGTCTGTCTCCCATTCCCATAAGCTTTATGAGGGCAGGAACTTTTGTTTTGTTCATCGATAGATTCCTAGCATGAGAACAATGCCTGGCATACATATAGCAGTTGCTGATTAAATATTTGTTGAATGATTAGATTTTTCATTCTGGAAGCTATCATTGATTTCAGTCACCAAAAGGTGTCACCGATATTACTTCAATCATCCCCAAATAAAAGACTGCATAACAGGTTCAGTTTTATTCAGTCTACTTAATAGTTCTCTTTGAAGATATGAGGGGGAAAAAAACAGTGAACTTAAGATACATTTTTGTTCCTCTAGAAAGTGATTCTAGTTAATTTATATAAAATGTCCTACAAAGTGCTTGAAATCATAGCTCAATAAATGTCAGTGTCCTTGCCCTGCCACCCCCTTTTAACAAGTTACCTATGTGAATCAAGCTTCTTCAAGTGTAGTCTATAAACTACAACATCAAAGATTATTTCCTAATGCAAGTATATCACAGATAGACTTACTTACCACAAGACTTGTACTCAAAGACATAGAATAAACAAATACCTTAGAAAACTATCACTTATACACTTATACACGTAAGAAAACATAAAAGTCATTAAATGCATTGCCTTAAATTAGAATAACACCACTGATCATGGCATCACTAGGACGGAAATCATAGCTCTACCAGCAGTTTGTCGTTTTCTCAGATATTTGGGACTAGGGTAAAAAATAAACGTTATTTCTCCATTCCAAGACCTAGAGGGTATACTGTGACGCAACCTCTACTTTTCTACTCATACCCCAAACAAGGACAAGCATTTCAAAAACACAAAAGAATAGTAAGGCTTAAGGCAACTGGGGGAGTTCCCAAAGCATCCTACATTTCACCATCACAACTCTTAATTATTCTGAATGTTAAAGGCCTGTAACAGCTTCATAAGGACTTTGTTTATAGCTACAAGCCAGTTGAGCATGTATCAACCATTCAATAAATATTCCCTGAATATTGTCTGAACCACCCACAGGATTATAAGAGCAGGGACTTCTGAGTGTCTTGCTCACTAATGTTCCACTGTTCTTAGCACAGGGTGTGATCCAAAGAAGATAAAAACTATTTATTTACTTAATGAACATGTCTATGGCAAGGAAACAGACAAATAAAATAAGCGGCCTATAAAAGACTATAAAATCACATAACCTTAGCCCCTTTAAAACACACACTAAGGAACCAAGCTAAGGAGCTTCACAGTATGGAAGTTTCAGTGTGTATATAATTATTCTATCCCATTCACAACCACAAATAAAATTTTCAAGAAAAGAAGTTCAGACATTTTCCCAATAATTTTTGGTTCCTAATATCTTATTTCAAATAATCCATAATAATAGGTTCCAAAAAAAACAAGCAATTTCCGTTTGTGTCAAAAACATATCTATACTATTCATAACTGGAGAGGATTAAAGATTAATTTCTTTAAAGATGAATGCCAACAGGTACTCAGAGTGGAGCATTTCAAGAAAGTCAAAAGCAATTTCCCAATTAAACTGAAAACAGGATACTCTCTGAAGTTTGTTGGGGGGAAAAAACATAAAAACCTCCCACTCAACCATCAACAGAAGTCAGTTATGACACTTTGTGGAATAAATACCTCAGAGTAAAATTTTGTCATTTTGTCATCTGCTCTGAAGCATTACTCAAAGATTAGCATATGACAATCTAAAATGATTTAGATAAAGATTTCTGATATCAGGCCTGAGTAGCTCTTTTTTAAATCAGGAAATCACCTCAATTTTAGTAAGTCGTACCAATTTTGGAAAGTCAAAATAATACATTTTCTGAAAAAAAAATTTTTTAAGGGAATAACTGCATTCTTACTATGAGAAAGATAAATACAATACAGCATATTTTGAGCCTATAATATACAAATACCTCAATGATCCAGAGATTTATTTGATTTTTTTGGGGGGGAGGGAATACATGGTCCAAGAATGGAACCTGGGTCTCCTACACGGAAGGTAAGCATTCTACCACTGAACCACCCATGCACCCATATCTGATCATTTTAATACAGAATACAATATAAAACAGAGAAGCATAAATGCTCTCTAATTTTAAAAGTTCTTCAATATTATAAAAAAGGCTCATGAACTCTATTAAGGGCCTATCTTAAAAGTGTATTTTCTTACTCTAAGGCAATCTGGTAATTGATTCAGATTATTACCAACATTAGCAAAATTTATTAAGTAAGAACCACCCAGATGCTACATCATACAATTTAAATAGGGTTGGTCTTGATCTCTGGGTTTTTCTTCTTTGAGATTCAAAACAATCCTTATATAAGCTTAATAAGCTTTATTATCTGATTTCCTGGGCCACAGCAGATTCAAAGTTGGAAACCAAAGGAAAGGCTAGACTAGGATACCAATTCAGTAACAGTGAACCCATCTAGAGCCTAGAATCCCATATTGTACAGAGGAAAACCATAGCTTCTCAGAGAATCACAGGACTGGAACGAAAAGTATGAAACATAAGAAGTGAATAGTTTTTGTCGTATTAGAAGCAAGGAAGCTATAAAAGACCACTAGGATCAGGACTCAGAAACCAATTTGAAGATGCTCCCATGGGCCAAAAATAGGAAAACCTGGCCATCAATAAGAACATTAACCATACCTGACTGAAATAAACCAAACGTATAAAATGTACGAGTTTCCATTTAAAAGACAAACAAATATGCCAAGTGACACAAGCAATAAGTAAGCAATTGTGGTATACTCTGTAAAACCAAAGGCCTACTTTAACAAACTGCAAAGGAAGAAAGAAAAGGCAAGGGGAATATGTAGATTAGAAGAGACTTAGGAGACACAGAAACCAAACACAATGTATGGTTCTTGTTTTGATTCACATTAAAATAAACCACCAAAGAATACTTCTGAAACAACTAGCGATATTTAACTGGATATTTGATATTAAGAAATTACTGTCAAATTGGTATTAATGAAAGATGAGTGGTGATCTTTTAAGAAATACAAACTCAAATATGGATGAGATTTTTTTAAATACCAACATAAATAAAAAGACTAAAACATACTGCCAGAGTGACAAGCAACAGCAAGGAATACAGAATATAACTGACCAGAGCCATTTGAAATATGGAGCAAATGGACCTATGCAAATGGCTCTTGAAGCTATGAATTAATGCTCACAATAACGACCACCAGTCATCAAAAATAAGTCAAATTATGTCCCACATACACAGCTTAATAAGAACTGATGGCTAAATGATGGAACATAATGCATTAAAAATTATTTATATTTATACTTGCTGAGAAGTAAATCACAATATTTAAACGCAAAAATACATGGCTGATTTTGCTACATAAATATATTTCCTTTATACTGCCCCCCCACAGGTATACAACCTTGTTCTCAGATAATTATTGTTTAAATATATAAACAGAATAGTGAAAAGTATAATCCTTAATAACTTCTCCCTAACAGCACCAAAATCTTTAAACTAATTTACATTAGTATATTTTTTAACTGTAAGATAAAATATGCTGTCATAAAATTATTAATATAAGGAATGATAAAATGCTCATTAATTTAAAATGATGCAATTCAAACTCAACTGAATCCCATTTAAAATTACATAAAATTATGTTATATGTGTTGGTTTGAAGCTATGTGCACCCCCAGAAAAATGCGTTCTTAAATCTAGTCCATTCTGTGGGTGTGAAGCCATTGTAAGTAAACTGATGAAGTTAAGGTGTGGTCCAGCTCAATGAGGATGCATAATAATCCTATTACTTGTGTTCCTTATAAGCAGAATGAAATTCAGACAAGAATGAGAGAAAGCCACTGAGAGTGGAACCAGAAGCTGAAATTCAAAAGAACCCAGAAGAGACTGGAAAGGCCCCAATGTACATTGCCATGTGACAGAGAAGCCAAGACACCAGCAGCCAGACCCAGAGCACCAGTCTTGGAAAGAAAGCATCACCTAGATGACACCTCGAATGGACTTTCTTTAAGCCTCAAAACTATGAGCAAAAAATTTCCATTGTGTAAGCCTAGTACACCAAAACAATATGTGAACAAGATTTAGGAGATAACATAAAACATAAAATGATCAAACAGTTGTGTCATTTGGTGGAAAAGCTTTAATTTTCATGTTTTTAATTTATGCTATTTCCTCTATCAATTCTCTTATTATTATTATTATTATTATTATGTTTTAAATGGCTTGACTCCTTCCCTTCCCTCCCCACCCCCCAGGACAATTCAGTCCTAAAGCCATTAAGTAGGGCAGTGCAAGGTAGGCATGTAAAGAGGACATTCCTGAAGAACAGTAGTCTAGCGCACAGGCAGATGAGAAGGGCAGCCTGGCATGGGATGTGGGAGCCCAAGTGGACACGGAGGATGTCTGCACAAAACAAGTGGGCAGCCCACCATAAGGAGTCAGAACATGAACAGAATGATGAAGGAGGAGACAGTGATAAGATAGGAGGTTGGTTACCTATGTAGGGACTGATCAAATAAATAAATATATTAAGGATAATGGAAGCCAGATTTCTCATTACTGCAGAACATAATTACAAATATGCAAAAGAATAACACTAAAATGAACCCTTTGGTGTAGTAAAAATAAATAAAATATGCATGTGTTGGATATTTATAAATACTCATTTTGACTATTGGAGAGGACCTGAGATCAGCTCTAGAAGTGTTATCTTTAAAAACTTTCTGATTGTGACCCAAAATAAGAAGTACACTTTACACTGTAATCTAGGACAAACATACATACAACTGTAAAAAAAGGTTTCATTAAGCAACATCATAAAATATTTGTATTTTATAATCGTCCTTTCTTCCTCCTCTTCCCTCTTTTTAATCTTAGTCTTGACTACAACTAACAAATTAAATTGACTTCAAAATTCATAAGTTAGGTACATGACTTGTAACTGAAAAAAAGTACTGCCCTAGAACCTGGCAGAGAGTTCTTTATTAGACTCCCAAAAAAGTCTCAGGGACAAAGCTTTCACTCATTCCACATGAAATGAAAAAATAAGAACAACATTGTAACTTCTGTAATTTGTCTCTTAATTTTTAAAAAGATTCTATTCTGAGACTGTGTGCTTTATACTTTTTTGGTCTTCAAATGTCATGTTTTTTATGAAATGATGGTGAAAGTAAAGGTTGCAAGTTGTCTAATGTCCCCTAATCTTTCCTCCAAATTTTACTGGATCATGAAATCTCCACTGTTCTGCTGTGAAATTTCAAAGACACATGAGAGTTTCAGCCATCAACAAGTTTATTATTTGGCTAGGGAAATAAGATTTACAATAACTTTGGCTTGTAATAATTACTTCAACCTTATAACTGTAAGATATTCTATGGCAAGTGCCCTAAAAATGCTCCTAGTTTAAAGGTTCAAGGATAAATACCTTGAGGTGGGAACAAAGAGGAACAAATAAGCATTTTTAAAAATGAAACAAAACTGAGTTGTAGAATACTGAAAATAGTGGCAGGAATGAGAATGTGCCAAGAAAATTTGGGGAACAAGAAATAGGTCATTTTGGCAAGGATATGAAAAAACAGTAGAAAGACAAAACACATGCTTTTGTAATGATAACAAAGGACCTTCAGAAAAAGACTAAGGTGTTAGAATTTAGTCATTAGGAGATGAAATGATCTGAGAGGCAGAAGGGTACAAAGCACTGCTTTAGGAAGATGCATCTGAAGGGCACTTGTAAAACAAACAGGTGATGGACAAGTCTTGAGGCTATACAATAATCCAGGCATGGAATAATAAGTATTTGAACTCTGGTGTTGGAAAAGGAAAGTAAGGAATAAAAAGAAAATTACAAGAAATTACAGGATTAGAAGATATTTTAATGTGATAGGTGAAAATGGGGAACTATCAAACATGGTTCTGAAATTTCAAGGGTGGTTTGATATTTACAGACAGTAGTAAATAAAAGAAGCTGACTTAAAGGAGTTCAGATTCGGGTATACTGGATTTGATATATCAGTGAGGATAAAGAATCAGTTAAGAGGTAAGGAAAAGAACACTGGACTCCATCAGAAAAACATGATTTTAAATTCACAAAATGATTAGGGCCCTGCCCAATCAAAATGGCAGAGTGGGACACTCTGCAAGCCACAAGAGAGAAGCAATGTGTCACATACAAGTGAGCCTCAATATGATTAAGTTGCAATTTCTCATAGTAAACCATGGAGCCAAAAAGGGGATAATATATTTAAAGTGCTGAAAGCAAAAAACTGCCAACCAACAGTTGCATATTTGGCAAAACTGTCTTTCAAAAATGAGGGACATCGGGACAACCAAATCAACAGGCCCTCAATCTTGGGGTTCGCCCCAATGAAATTTATTTCAGCAAAGGATAGGCTAAACCCACTTAAAATAAGGCCTAAGAGTCACCCCAAGAAAACCTCTTTTGTTGCTCAGATGTGGCCTCTCTCTCTAAGCCAGCTCAGCAAGTGAACTTCAGTTACGCCTTCTCCCTCTATGTGGGACATGACTCCTAGCGGTGTAAATCTCCCTGGCAACGTGGGACAGAAATCTTGGGATGAGATGGGACCTGACATCAAGAGATTGAAAAAACCTTCTTGAGCAAAAGGGGGATGAGAAAAATGAGAAAAAAATAAACTGTCAGTGGCTGAGAGATTTCAAACAGAGTTGAGGTTATCCTGGAGGTTATTCTTACGCATTGTATAGATATCCCCTTTTTAGTTTATGGTGCATTGGAGTGGCTAGTAGGAAGTACCTGAAACTGCAGAACTGTGTTCCAGTAACCTTGTTTCTTGAAGATGATTGCATAATGACATAGTTTTTACAATGTGACTGTGTGATTGTGTAAACCTTGTGTGTGATGCTCCTTTTATCTAGGGTATGGACAGATGAGTAAAAAATATGGATAAAAAAATAAAGAAATAATAGAGGGAACAAAGATTAAAATAAATTGGGTAGATGGAAATACTAGCGGTCAATGAGAGGGAGGGATAAAAGGTATGGTATGAGTTTTTTCTTTTTTATTTCTTTTTCTGGAATGATGCAAGTGTTAAAAAAAATTATCATGGTGATGAATACACAAGTATGTGATGATACTGTAAGCCATTGATTGTACACCATGTATGGAATGTTTGTATGTTAAGAATATTTCTATGTTTGTATGTTGTTTTATCAATAAAAGTAATAAAAAATAAGGGACACATTAAGACATTCCCAGATAAGTAAAAGCTGAGGGATTTCATCACCATTAGACCAGCCCTATAAGAGATGCTGAAGAGAGTTCTGCAGGTTGAAAGGAAAGGACAATAGACAATCAAAGGTGCATAAAGAAATAAAAATCTCCCATAGAGTAACAACATGGATTAATAGAAATGTCACTACTATTGTATTTTTGGTTTTGTAACTCCACTTCTTACTTCTGACAGGATCTAAAAGGCAAATGCACAAAATATAATGATAAGTTATTGGTCTCAAAATGTATAAATATGTAATTTGTGACAAGAATTACATAAAGGTGGGGAGACAGAGGGGTACGGGAACATAGTCCGTGTATACTTTTAAAGTTAAGTCAGTATCAAAGCAAATCTGTAAGTTTGTTACAGATTTAGAATGTTAAATTTAAGCCCCACAGTAACTACAAAGAAAATACAGAATACACAAGCTCACAGAGACAGAATCTATGCAGAAGAATACAGATTGCTGGGTATAGGGGCAAAGGGAATGAGGAGCTAATGCAAAATGGATACGGGGTGGGGTTCTGTTTGGGGAGATGGGAAAGTTTTACTAATGCAAGGTGGTGAAAAAACTGCAACACTGCGTGTGATTAATCCCAATGAACAGTATTCCTTTTAGTAGTGGAATTGTGGAAGTTTACATTGTGAGAGGAAGGGAGACAAGGAAAGAGAAAGAACTAAAGAAATAATGACAATTAAAGGCAATACATGATCCTGGATGACTTAACAAAGGAGAGAAGGCGCAAAAGGACATTAGTGGTACTTATGAAAAATTGGAATATAGACTATAAGCTTTATATCAGTGTTAAATTTCTTGACTTAACAACTGCACTTAAGGTGGATACATAAGTGAACATACTTGTTCTCAGGAACAGTATTAAGGGTTCAAGGAGTATGACATATACAGCCTACACTTAAATATTCAGAAAATGGATTGATAGTTACGCAGAATGACAGAATGACGGATACATAACCAGAATGATATAGCAAACCTGGCAAAACTGGTGGATCTGGGTATGTGGAGGGGTAGGGGTTTGATAGAATTCTCTAAATGGAGTTTGTATTAGTTTTTTAACTGCCCTATAAGTATGAAAATATTTCAAAATAAAAAGTACAAAAAAATAAATAAATAAGGTGAAGATTCAATAAAGAAATGCAATACTATATTCATAGGATAGTTTTTACTATGTAAAAAACTCAGCAGAGGAAAAGACTGAAAACAAATACATTGACATATTAACATGAATTGTATATGGATGGGCTGGAAAAAAGGCAATTTATTTTTCTACTTTTCTTTTGAATCATGTTTTCCTTACTTAAAAATAATATGGACACGAATGCCACAAATTAATATCCGTCCCCCCCCCAAAAAAGATAAAATCTGAATTCAAATGGCCTTTTAAAAAACATAGTGAACACTCTGAACTTCCATTTCCTGATCTACAAAATGGGAATAATTTATCTCCCAAGGTTAATATGCAGATTAAATGAGATAAAAGTTCTTTGCAAGCTATAAAGCAATATTCAAAGTTAAGGCATTACAACAGACTAAGACAGCTACAACTATAGGTCAGAGATCATTTACAGACCTAGATATAAATTTATAGATTAGTAATCTTCCATACTAAGGTAACAGTTGATGAATTAGATGATTTGGATAAACTTTTAAAGTCTTAGAGTCAACTTTTTTTTTAATTGTAGTAAAAATATATAACCTAATATTTTCATTTCAACCATTTTAAGTGCAAAATCCAGTGGCGTTACTTTTTTTTTTCATTTGGGTCATCAGCCTTATTAGACTTTTTAAACTTTTTTATTGCATAATATAATATATATACAAAGCAAAGAAAGAAAAAAAACAATCAGTGGCATTACTTTTTACAATGCTGTGCTATCACCTTCTGTTCTTACAATTTTTCATCACCCAAAACAGAAACTCTGTAACCATTAAGCAATAACTCTCTATTCCCATTCCCCTCAGCCCTTGGTAATCTATTTTCAATCTATTTTCAATCTCTATGAATTCGCTTATTCTAGATATTTCATATAAGTGGAATCATACAATATTTGTCCTTTTGTGCCTGACTATTGCATAAAGCCCAATGTTTTCAAGATTCATCCATGTAGTAGCATGTATTAAAATGTCATGCCTTTTTATGTTTGAACGGTATTCCATCATATGCGTATACCACAACTTTTTTGCCCATTCATCTGCTGATAGACACTTTTCTTGAGTTTCTTATAACAAATATTGAAATTTTACAATTTACAGAAATGGACTCACAAAAAATTAATGCAGTGTTTTTTCTATGTTATTCAAACTTAAAACATAATGCAGAAAAAGATCTAGTAATATTATTCTCTACACTTTGGGTTACTAAATAAATTTTCTCATTTTTTAAAAAAAGCCAGACTCTATAGAGGTAAATTTATCAATTTCCAAATGTAAATGGCTAGTTTTCTATCCCAGAAATTACATGCTTGATACGTAACACAGCATTCTAAATGGTGTTTCCCTCCAACCTTAATTCTGGTACTCTACTTATGTTTAATAATAAACTTCTCTACCTACCTATTTAAAATCAGATAGTAAGTCCCTAAAGAGCGACTATATCTGTCTAATATCTGTCCTTCCCATAGGGCCAATCAAGAACAGAAGTGATCACAAAATAGGTGTTAACCCACATACATGTTGAGAAGCACTATAACCTACGTCACAGATGCTATAAGAACCATTTAATGGTTAATCTCATGTCACATTATATAACTTAAGCCTATCTTGAGTCCTTCAGGAGGCAAGGAAAAGAAATTAAAAGTTGTTTAAAGAAAAAATTCCCCAAATAATGCTATTACATGAGAAACATTTTCATGTGAATATATAAAGAATGCTTTAGACTAAATCAATATTTAAAAATCATATACTGCCAAAAACATCAGATACTGCATTGTTCCTTAAGAAAGTAAGAGTATATGTAGAATGAAAATTCAGAGTTCTAATACTGCAAAGTTAACAAGTTAGTTTTCTTAAAATATTTCATAAATTAAAGCATATGGCTACTATTGGATCATATTTACCCTGAACCCAGAATGTGATGTTTTCTTGTAAATATTAACCCTACAATTTCATTCATTACAATTTTTCTTAAATAAATAAGAAAATAGTTTTGAAGGCTTTTTAAAACATCTCCACGGCAGAAAAAGTTAACACTGGCATGATTAAATATATGCTTTTTTAAAAATTTAAATACTGATAACTTCTAAATTAATTCCAAGACAAAAAGCCTTAAAATTAAAACTTTTATTATGAAAAAGCCTCTGCCTTATGAAAATCATTAAGAAGACCTATAGCAATAGTTTCCCACTTCTTCACATACAGCTCATCTTTTAAGTAATATACATATTTAGTGATTTGTAAGCAGGACATCAACATATATGTGCCCTTTTAAATTACCAAAACTCATGAACTAAAATATATTACTTCTAAGGACAATCCCACAGTATAACCAGCCAAACGATCTAAAATTCAGCAGCTCCAGAGATTAAAAGCATCCTTCAGCTGTTTCTAAGTAAAACAAAAGGACTACAACAGGTACACAACGCCAACACTGGCACATACAACGTGGCCGATCACCTGACACTTCTCTGTGATTTTAGAAAAGTCACTACATCCAGCCTTGACTACCATTCGATATCTTACACAATGCATATAAAATAGGTGTTTTCCTTATCTAGTACCCAAAAAATCAAGGGTACTATCTGAATCTTAAAATTTCTTCACTTTAAAAAGGGGAAATTTTAGCTTGTGTACATATCACCAAAATAAAAAAATAAATTAAAAAAATAAAAATTTCTTCACTTTACAAAATGATTTACCATAGGATTCCAGTATATAATCAGCTTCTCTAGAATCATTCTGCTTATAAAGCATTCATTTTTTTGACTCATAAAAATGTACTTTTCTCAGAATTTTTCAAGAACTCATCTAGTACATAAAAGGAGATACACACGTACACTTCCTTGAGAATAAATAAATGCTTTCAATACTTGTGACCCGAAAAGAACTTCACATATTTTGAATTCTTTGTTTAGTTAAAAAAAAAAAAGGTTTAAAAAAATCACTAGAGTTCAAGTGCTTGCCTTTACATTCATGACTCTCAACGATAAGGATCAGTGTAATTCTAAGCTCTAGGCTAATGAACTGCAGGGAACAGAAACAAGCAATCTGGCAAGAGCTGAGTAAAGCTCTGCTTAAAGGCTACCAGTAAAATATACCAGCACTACCCTTCCCCCACCTCCAATTCTTTAAGGTTTCAATTAAGATGGGGCCTAGTTTTACTTTTACGAGGGGGACAGAACGAGAAAGCACAGAGCTCCTGCTGGGAAGTATCTTCCTCAGGATCAGCTCCAAAAATACTGCCAAGAACCATTTCCTTTCCTCTCTGCCGACAAAGGTTCCTCTCTTTGGAGACAGGCATCTTCCCTGCTCCTGATTACGACCCTATCTAAAGGAAGGGAAAGTCACATACCACCCCAGGGATGGTATCAAGCAAATAAACATTAGGGTCAGCTACAAAAAGAAGTGGCCCCAACTATAATTCATTTTCATCTTTCAGTCTCTCCTATCGGTTGCCTCATGAATGGGACAAGAACAGGTAAAGGTATTTAACAACACATATCCACTATTTCAAAACAAATTTGTGTCCCAATTGGTGACAAAACGCTTAGAGAAGATAAATCTTCTGCAAACCCCCCAGAACTTAGCTTTTCTGTAATCCGTTCAAGCGAGCAAAGAGAGAAATAAATCTGATTCTGTGAGTAATGATCCCACCATTCCTACAGGCTGAGGACCCAACACCGAGCACATATATCACAGCCTACAACATCCCCCCAAAGACACTCACGTTTTGCTCTAGTATGTGATCACCCCTTTAGTGGATACACAGAACAAGTCTTTCGTCCAATGTGAACTGGTGAATAAACCCAGGCATGGGGTTAAAAAAGAACCAGTGAAAAGCCTCTCTAAAAGGAGTCCAAGAATGGAACAACCCCACTATGTATGGAATTATATGACATCAAAGGCTAGATAATGGACAACAGGTGCCTTTGAGGAGGAAAGGGTAACACTGGTCTCCTATTTTAGGATTTCCACTCTCTAAGCTCTCTAATAACAATGACTTGACTTATAAAAGTCAGGGTTAAAGTTATGTTTTCTTACTGTTTAATAACTACAATGAGCCCATGCTCTTTGACTTACTTTTTCACTTAAAAAAAAATCCATCTAATCCCAACATGTCTGGATAGAATAAAGATTACACTGTGGTCAGACTGTGTACTGAATGAACAGTAACCAAGCAAGAAATTATCAGCAAGAATTGCAAAAGAAAGGCATCTGAACACATGCTACCTTGACAAAAATTCTTGAAATACAAATCCAGCAGCAGGTATCACATAACTGCAGTATCAGCCAAGGCAGTAACTGTTACCCTCAACATCATTAACAGTTCAGCTCAATCTTTACAGTAATCAGATTCCAGTGGCCTCAAAGAATAGTAATTCCAGACACAGGTTATGGGGCACTGAATACCAGCCTGGAACTGATTCCCCCTAGCAATTACAAAATTTACCACCTTCATTCGGGTGAAAGGGAACACTGAAAGGCTACTTCAACCTACTTAATAAACTCCTTCCTTTCTCCATTCCACAAAGACAACATATTCCAAAAATGGAGAATCCTTTCTTTCCCGGACCAAGGTCCCCTTTCCTATGGACTCACTAGGCAGGATTACTTCTCCCCAGGCGTGCTTACAGAGCCAGAAAACACTTCTGCTTTCACTCTTCCTTAGAGAGGGTCCCCCAACAAAGATGCACCTCTTCCTCTCCAGTATTAAGTAAATGATGCTTCAGTGCTTCTTGTTCTCTCTTTCTCCGCCAAATGTTCAGAGAAGTGAGGAAGTATAAGGAAATCACTCTATGGAATACTTAAAGGAAATCTCCAAATTTAAAGCGAAGACTAAGGGGGGCGGGGAGCCCCTTCCTGAAGAAGGAATGGGGGGGTCCTCACCCTAAAAAGAACCTTTGTGTGGGTAAGGGATGTCTCCACCCTGACAGAGAGCTCGGGGGTGGAAAGGAGGAGGAGGGTCGGACCCTGAAGAGGGGTCTGGGTTTGAGGAAGGGGGGCCCCGACCCTGAAAGGGGGCTCTGTGGGGAAGCCGTGCGCAAGGGGCGAAGCGGACTAGCCCTCGGGGGCCTCTCTGAGAGGGGAAGCGTTCTCACGTTTGGGGAAAGTGGGCCCCGCACTGAAGGGGGCTCTGGGAGGAAAGGAGAGCCTTGCCCTGGAGAGCCTGGGCCTGGGGGAGGGGTTCTCAGGCGCCGGAGCCCGCGGAGGGGCGGCAGCCTCAGAGGGGAACATGTGCAGTGGAACTACCGCCACCCCGAGGGGCAGGGTGGAGAACAGGGCCTGGGCTGCGAATGCAGGGAACAAGGTTCCCACCCTGCGTAGGAGAGGGAGGACTCCCCGATCGGACTCACCGAGGCTGCCGGCGAAACCGTCCATCTTGCGGGGAAAGCGCCGGGCTCGGGGCTCAGCGGGGGGGGGCACTTCATTCAGCGGACCGACAGAGTGGGCGCCGCGGAGCCTGACCCGCTCGCTCTCTAGGTCGCCCGAGGGGGCTCCCGGTCCCCGCCTCCGTCGTCTGGACGTCCGCTCGCCCCGGGGCAGTCCGCCACTGCCGCCCGCGCCACCTCCCCGTCAGGGTGAGAGCCGCGCCGCGCCGCGCCGCACCGGACCGCTCAGCAGCCTGCCCGGCCTCCCTCCCAGGCAGCAGCCGCGAGCGCCGCCCCGCCCCCCGCGCCCGCGCGCAGCGGTGGCTCCGCCCCCCGCGCACGCCGTCCGTCTTCCGACCCCGCCTCCCACGTGACGACCTGGAGGCGGGGCATTACCGATCCCCTCCCTCTCACCTGACCTCCGCCTCCGAGTCCCGTTGCCTTGCTCCCGACGGGTGGCTGCGCTTGCGCGGTGGGCCCGCAGGGTTGGCACCGGGGGCTTGGGACTTCGGTCTTGGAGTTGCTTCCGAATGGGCGGGGATAAGGGTGGCATTCGGCCTAGGATTCTCAGGTGCATCGAGGGATTCTGTCCCCTCGCAGCGCTTGGGGAGCAACGCAGACGGGAGACGGTCTCCCTGCTGTGTCGTGCAAGGACAGTAAAGAGGCAACCAAGTGAGGGAAGGGATGCCCTCTTCCCGCGTCGGATGCGGGGCAAATGGGGACGAGTCTTCTTTACCAACTCGACCCCACCACCGCTCAGCCGCAGGGCCCAGAACAGACCAGAAGAACGGAATTTTAATATTAGAACCCAAGAGTTCATTTTGTCCAGCCCCTCCTTATGAGAGAGAACACTGAGCCTTAAAAAGGATATGACCTACACAAGGTCATGGAGCTTGGTAGAAGCAGAGCTAAGAACCCAGGCTTCCTTACTCCCCCTGGTGTTCTTTCCGCTAAGGGAGCAAAGCGACCGGTATATGCCGGATCGTAGGGATTGCCGGGGACGGAACTCTATGTAGGGCTGAAAAGAAGTAAACCCAAGTTCCAGGTTACATGCCTTATGACTCAATAGGTGAATGTCAAGTTACCTAACTTATGTGGGTCTCGCTTCATTCATTTGCAAATGCGAGGACTGGACTTAGAACCAGAACATGTAAGAAGGCATAGGCTTCATTTATCTTCCTCCTCCCTAACCCCTAGCTCCCCATCCTTCTAAACCCCTACCTGGGGTTTGCTAACTCCCGCCTAGGATTTGGTTGGGCAGACCAGAAGGTCTGAAAGGTGCTCTCTCAGGAACTAAATTGGTCTATGCAATAATAAAGAGCCGAGTTAGTGAGGGGAGAATAAGAGACTCATACCAGAAGGAGTTGCAGGAAAGAACGACAGAATGAAGAAGGAAAAGGAGAAATAGGAGGCAGTGCTAATCACAATGAGAGGAACTTGGAGGAATTATGTAGTTGAAAGGACTGTTAAACATTCCGTTGCTGTTTTGCAGTATACTTCCCTGCTTTGGTTCCTCTTCAAAAATCTTCCCCCTAAAAAATCCAAATTACTTTCCATCTCTTTTTTGTATATTAGACCTGTGTTTCTTCTGAATATCATACTATGTGGAGACTGGCCATGAGACAGCCAAGTTATATTCAGATTACCAGTTAGAATGGTGTCTAATGTTTCTTCCTTCTTCAAAATTAAATGATATACCCAAAGCTTCCTCTGTATGGACATTTTTTGTGGCTCTAAGTTTCTAATAAACCTAAAGAGGTGGCACCGCAATCTTTGTAAAGTCTGGAATTCTGACCGGTTCTCTTCTGGGTCTGCATGCAACGCTGTCAGCCGCCGTAGGTCAATTAAAAGGATAAAAGCTTGCATATTGCCTATATGTGCATTTTTAATTCAAAGAAGGATTCCACTTTTTTGAGGGGTCTAAAGCTTTTATTATTAGTGAGGCCCTTTTGAGAAAAATAAAAACAAAAATTTCAAATATAAAATTAGGTTAAAAGGAGTACTTAACTAGACCAAAAAAAGAAATCAGAACTGCATATTTTTATTTATTTATGTTACATGGGCTAACTCCAGGAATCAAACCTGGGTCTCTGGCATGGCAGGTGAGAACTCTGCCACCGAGCCACCATTGCCCACAACTGCACATTTTTAAAAGCCTACCAATACTACAAACATCACAAATATAACATTTAATTAACTGCCCAACACACTATACCAATACTTTTTTCCTAAATCTTTTGGCTGCATACTCTGTTTCTTCAAAAATGACAAGGAATTTTTTCTTAAATAGATATCATTTATTGAGATCCTGGTACATTACAGGTTTTATACTCACATGCTTCATATATCTTCAAAAAGAAAAGAAATAAAATGTATGGTGCATTTTAATTATACACACTGCATTATTGCGTATATTCCCAACAGGAGAGAACTTTCATCTTTACTTAACATCAACGAAAACTGAATTCTTCACTTATAATTGTTCATGTCAGACGATTTGAAGAATTTTTTCTTACACTAGCTTCTAGCTCTGTAAGTCACAAAGCTTGTTTCTCCTGTACCACCCACATATTTCCAGTGCCAGCTATGCTTGCATATTACATTACCACCTCTAGTCTTGCATCTCCGTGACAGGATGCTGGGTTAATCAGTAGAGTGGGCCATAGGAGTGTTAAAATCCATTGCAAGACAAATACACTCATCAATAACTTAATTAAATGGAAATAACTGTGACTCATGTAAACAATATTTCACTAAACCTAAAATAAACATATGTCCAACTCAACTTACCCTTAGCCAGATCCTTAAAATATCCAGGGTCTCTCCAACACCACCTGACATGAAGGGAAATGTGGCAAAGGGGAAATCAGAGTGGAACGACCTGCTTTCCTAGTCTTGGAAGGGACCCATGTAAGTAAGAAGATCTGGAGTTTAAGCTTCATTAACTTCATGAAAAATCTCCTTCTGTTTACTTACCTGTATTTTTACAGAAGTAATGCATGCTCATTGTAACTACTGAAACCAACCGAAAGTTTATTTTTTAAAAAGCAGTGTCGGGAAAAATGCAATAACTATTGAGAAAGGGGACAAACAGTAGACACAGCAGTCACTTACCCATCGCAGTTCTGGAATCTTGCTGGGATAGGTATTATGAAGAGTAAGGAAATTTCTTTGTTTAAACCTAACTCTTTTTTTCCAAGGAGTTTCCTTGCCCATTTCACTCCATTGACCCTAGTTTTGCTATTCTTGAAGTTTCTTTTTCTCCTTTATCACCCATGGCTGCATCTGACGAGGATGTTGAGAAGCATGCCTCCCTTATGGGCTGTCAGCTTTCACAGTTCACTTGCTACTAGTGCAAATATGGAATCCAGAGATCGCTTTCAAACTCAGAGGATTTCTTTGACAGCATGAGTCCCTCAAAAATTTGGTAGACTTCTGACCCATTTGTTCAAGTCAATTCCATGTGCCAATAACCCTACTCAAAGTTCTTTCCTACAATTCTCAAGCCTGATATACATCTCTGCTTTCTTATCCCAGTTCTCCTTCTCATTTAATGGGGGTTCTCTTGAGAACATCAGACTTGGATGAAAAAAACACACTCAATTTAATCTTTGCTGTGAGGCTGAATCTAAATGCACCTTTGTTATTAAAAGGTTTTTAACATTTTATTTCCTACTCTGGGGGTCTAGAAGTTGTTAGCTTTTCCAGTCTTTAAGGCCCCAAATGTCTGGACATCCATTACTCTCTTTTCTTTCTGTTTGCAAATCAGACATTCTTTCTTTAGCGTTTCTCTTTATTATAATACTTAACTAAAGTCAACAAATAGTAGACAGCATATAACTACTAGTCTCTTCCCAACAACTTACTCTAGAGTGGTAGGCTTACTAGGTAAGTGTGACAACCCTCTAAGTTGTCACAGGCCACAGTTTTAGCAAATCTTTTGCCATGATCTGCACGGCTCTTAAGTATTTCAACCTTCAATATCTGTTTCCAGATCATTCTCAACCTAACTGCAAATCCAAGGCCACATGTTGCAGTTTGTTTCTTACAACAGCATTCAATTTCAAGGTTCCATCTTCTTTTTTAAAAAAAACAAACATTTTTTATTGTGAAATATAACCTATGCAGAAAAGTAATAAATTTCAAAGTATAGTTAACAAGTAATTGTAGAGCAAATTTCAAAGTATAGTATAGGTTACATTTCAACAATTTCAGGTATTGCCTTCTGACTGTTCTAATATGCTAGAAGCTAAAAAGAAACACGTATATTAAGATTCAGTAGTCGTAGTCATTTGTTGAATTTTAATTTCTCAGTTTCAACTCCTCCATCCATTTGATCATTCTCTCAATCTTCAGGGATATTTCGGCAATGACCCTTCTAGCTTCTTCATGCTGAAAAGGGGTACTGACATTATGGCATGGGGAAATACAAGTGGTTGATGTTCTTGGAGAGTTTGGTACCTGTGGGTTTCAGGGCTTATCTGGCATAGGAACAATCCATAGGTTTTAAGTTTCTGGAAAAAAAGTAAACTTAATAAGTAAAACTTTTATAGAGTCTTAGATAGAGCCCTGGGTATTCTTTAGGGTTTTCAGAAATACTGTTAGTTGGGGCTAGGCATGTGATGGCGATTGGCAATATCTGGCTGAAGCTTGTGTAAGAGTAACCTCCAGAATGACCTCTCAACTCTATCTGAAATCTCCTAGCCACTGAAACTCAAGGTTCCATCTTCTTCTAGTATCTAATATTTCCATAATAAAACGAAGTATTTAATGTAAATCTTTCAAAATAGAAAACGTAGCTGCACGTATCATTAAACAAACGCCATATGTGAAAAAAACAAATGTACTTACTAGTTACAATTGCCAGGTGATCATTTGGATTCTTCATCTTAAAGGATTTGTCTTTAGATTTGTTTCCATATAGAGTCCTCCCTGCCTTTAAGTACAATTTAATGCAGGCAAATATAAAATATGCACATTTTTCAGGAGCCCAAATATTGTAAAAAGCTAAATATAACTATATCAAATAATAAAAATTTAGCACATTCTCTTTATACCAAGATACTGACTTCCGTGCATAGTTGTGTTCCTTCTATGTCAAAACGAGTATATTGTGGGAGGAGTTTCAGAATGCTTGTCAATTCACACAACACCTATTTTCAAAACCTTGACCTAACATTTGAAGAAAAATAAAAGATTCCTATACTAATTTCTTTGTTTTGCTCTTAGTAGTTTTATGACTTTGAAAAGTAACTATAAACTCTTTGTCTGCATGACTTTCTTTACCTCAGACTCTTTAAAAGAAGTGCTGTCAAGAGAAATTAAGTTTTTAAAAATTATGTTGGGTTTTCAACTCCTTTCATTTCATTGTTTGAATGTTATTTTTAGAACTAAAACTTATAGTAATGGAATTGCACAGATTGTATAAACCTATAGTCTAGAGAAGCATAAATATGCTAGAGAAAAAAAAACCTTAAATGTTTTTCTTTGTCCTTCAAAATCATAAATTAATAATATCTGAGTGGGAAAGAAAAAATTTTTGTTTTCATATGTTTGACATAACAATGTATGAAAAATTTGCTCAATCTGGAAGAGGTTAAATGGAAATGTTTTTCAAGCTTCTAACCATAAAGAATGCTTAGGCATCATTTAAAAATTATTACCAAAAATATATATATATATACCCCAAAGTATTAAAAGTAGTTGTCTCTGGGAACTGAAATTGAGTGTGGAAAGGAACAGGCAAGGAGAGGATCAGGGGATTTCACTTTTGTATTATTTTAATAATATGAATATATATTAATTTTTAAAATTGAAGATACAAAAAGAAATTGCAGTGCAGATTAATTCATGCACTCATCCACAAACTGTGTCTGCATAGGCTGGTTTGAAATATCAAACTTATTACTTTTTTTCCCAGTCTTGGGAATCGAGCAATTAACAGTGTTGTGAATCCTTGGTGATGCTTATGAGACTGCAATCTATCCTGTGGGGCTCACCAAACACGCCTCACTTAAGAGATTTGCTTCATGGGTGTGTGAATGAGTGAATGAATGTCTACTGAGCTTAATCTGGGTAGCTCTGATGAGACCCATTCATGAATGTAAGCAGAGAGAAGAGACTAGGCTTCTGAAGCTGTATATTCCCAATGCAACCTAGAATTTATGCCATGACATAGGTTTAAATTTGTTGAGATCATGGAATTAACTTTAAGGTTTCTTTTTATGTGCTAGAGCTTCACCAAATTTAAAGGATGTTGTGCAAACTACGGAGATGATAGCTAATAATTTTCACATGTCCATGATAAATAAATACTACCCCCCCCCACACACACACACACAAGAAATTCATAGCCGTTTCTCACACAAAATTGAAGTTCTTCAGGGAAGTGCTTTGAAATAACAATGTTATAGTGGAAAGCAGCCAATCAGGGAAATTCACCTCTCCAAATTAATAATACAGAAAGTTCTCTACTTGCAAATAAAATATTTCCAAAAGGTCACTTGTAAGTTAAGTGTTTAAATAAGGAACAATGCTATAAACGGTGGTTAGGTTGGCCACTTCGCCCCCAAAATATGTAGCATGCTGATACTAACCTGCCTGTGTTAAGTACACACTGACTATCACAACCACATCTAAGCTTTTGAACCAGACAGATCTGAAATTGAAATGTATCCATTATAAGTATCTGTGGGGTGATGTTGCAACCTAAATGCAACACCATTGCAACTTTCAAAGAACTGAATAGCAAATGCCCTAAGAGGTAGGTTCTATTATCTCCATTTTACAGACCAGAAAAATGAGCCTCAAGAGTATACTAAGTAGGACATGTATCTGCATCTGAAAGTCAAGCTCTCTTTCCTGCTCCAGCTTATCTCTTGGTCTCTTTCAGGTGTTTTTGTGAAGAACCTTGAACACCAGGCGATGTCTCTCAGCAATTTAGAGTTTTAGCAACAAAATGATATGATCAAAGTGTTGCTTTAGGAAGATTAACCTGTGGGTAGATAAATCAGAGAAGGCAAGGGGATGGGGAATCCAACTAGGAGGCTTTTATAGTAGAAGAATCTTTGCAGGAAGATCCAAGATGAAAAAAAGTGTGAAAGAAAGTAACAAATGAACAATAAACAAAGCTTTCACAGACCTGGGTGACTGATTGCGTCAGGGGCTGAGAGAGAAAAAGGAGTGAAAGAGGTTCATCTCCCTGTATTAGAGAAGACTATGTCGGCATTAAGTGATAATAGGAAGCTTAAAATATGAAGTGATTGGAGAAAAGAAAATGCTGTGGTTAATTGCCAGTTTTTGACTGATCTGTGTTGGAACCCGTTTGTGTAAAGCTGAAGGGAATCAGAGGTTCCTGGTGGCAGCCGGGACCCAGACACATCATCTAAACCAGTTGGATGCACCAGCCCAGGTCTTTGAATCCGGAGCGTGGTACCAAAATAGGCACTTAGGGACGACGGCTGGAAGGTGGTGGAGAAGTCGGAGACAAGCAGTGATTGTGTGGGTTGGGGTTGGGGATGGGCATGGGGGTGGCCAGCTCCGAAGATACATCCTGTGGGATGAACTTGGCTACACTCTCTGACCCTGGTCTGCTTGGGTTCTTGCCCATTTTCCACACCCGGCCCTTGACCTTCCTGGTGACCCTATAAGCCACCTGATATCCCTCCAGCGCATTCTTTTCCTGCTTGAGTTAGCCAGTTGTTTGCAGTCAAGAGCTCTGAGTGGTCAAACCTCGGACTTCAGTTTTCAAAGATTGTACTTAGCGTCATGGCCAGATGCCCAGAAGAAAAGCTCCAACATACAGTTTGAATTGTGGGGCTAGGGTTTAGGAGAGGGCCAGGTCTGGGAATACAGATTTTGGAGACTTCTATACAGGACATTATTTAGCTGTGGAAAATCATAAAGGAAAAAGATTTGAGTGAGGGAAAACAGAAGAGAGCCAAATGCGGAACTTGAGGGGCCACCAATATTTAGGTGGCAAGGAAGGAACGAAAATGGTAGAAGACAAATCACGCTAGTGCTGTATCACAGAAAAGAAAGAGCCAAAAGTTTGAAAAATGAGGTAAGTGGGATGCTCTTAAATGCTACAGCCTGAGAAAGATGAGAACTGAGAAAGGGACACTAGATTCGGTGATTAGATCACTGGTCTTTTAGAGAGTTGCTTTATCACGATGGTAAAAGAAATTACATTGTAGGGAGTAAACTGAAGGGGTGGTATAAAAGGGCAAGGAGAAAGTACAGGCTGCAATTTAAAGAAGGTTGTGGAAAAAATAAAGTTTGCAGAATTTTGTCTATTTTGTTTATTGCTGTGTTTGCAGTGTCTAGAAAAGTCCCTGGCTCATGGTAGGCTCACCAAATATGTGTTGAATGAATAAAGGGCAGAAGCAGAAGACTAACTTAAGCTGAAATATAGGAAAGGGGCACATTTTTAGAATGGGAGACACCTGAATAAGCTTGCATGTGCTACCAAGTTCTCTCTTCCACTTCCTCCTTAGGCTGGAGAACCTGACTTCCTAGATGCTCTACTAAATCCCTACTAGAAACTGCTTCTCACCCTATTTTATCATCCTCATTACTCCACTATGCAGCTAGTTTGTACTATAAGCTAATATAATTACCATTCCCTAAAAATAATTTCTTCTTCTTTTTCATGTCTTGTTCTTTTCAGAAAATTTGATTTCTTCTACTGACTTAGGTCCCACCCAGAGATAATCAAATATTCCTCATCCATATTTATTTTGTCCCATGCCACAGTAGCACCTCACTGAGCTGTCCTAGATGAGCTGATAAACCAAGTCTAATCAACTGGAAACTTAATTTCAGGTGTACCAGTTAATGACATCTCAATCATACATTTTTAGAGATTCACTACTCTGTGACCCTTTACTATACCGAATTTTTAATCTAATAACCAAATTATTGCGTATGGTATCAAAACATGTATAAAGAAGTATAAAAGCATAAAGTTGCCTCTGATTTAAATTAGAATAAGCACAAAATGCAAGATTTATTTTATTTTACTTTAAATCTTTCTCCAAATGTCAGTAATCTATGAGGACAACATAGGCATTTTAAAAATAAATTTTAACTAGAGATTTAAAAAGTGGGAAGAGGTTGGGCAGTGTGACAGTGGCTCAGTGGCAGAATTCTCACGGGCAATGTCTGAGACCCAGGTTCGATTCCTGGTGCCTGCCCATGCCAAAAAAAAAAAAAAGTGGGAAGAGGTTCTGAAGTGCAATTAAACATTTGGTCTGTAACAAGAAGCTTAAAGACCTAGAGGTTTCCCATTTCTTCATGGATGCAATCAAATCACATAGAGTTCTTCCAATTAATTGAAGAAGCAGTTTCCTTTCTGCCCGTAGACTTAAGGGAGGCAGCCTCAGTGCCTATCATGGGTTCATCAGAGCAGTCAGCTGTAACTTTTGGATTCTTACAAGTGTTATTGTGTTAATTTGCCTTTAGGCATTCTGAGATTATTTTTGGAAAAAAGACCAAAACATGTAAAATGGGTACTTTGCTTTTGATCATATCACTCCGTCTAGTTTCTGTCCTTTTCATAACTTCATTCCCATGTGCATGCAGACACAGTGCACGAGTGTGCACATTGGTGTGTGTGTATCATCAGCTATGTGCTCAAGAAGCTTTTTGTATCATTCCTTACCCTCATCCACGTCTAAAACGTTCCTTGGCCCACACTTGAGTGCTTGATCAAGGTGGGAATCATCTGTAAGAGCACAGCATGTCCACGTGTGTCAGCCAATGAGGCACGTCATCAAAGCCCTCCAGTCAGAAATAGGGACTTTTCATTCTTGGGTACCCAGGGCATGTCATTGAATGGTACTTCTCAGATAAGGCTTTCTGGTCACTTCCTTTCAGTTTAAACTGTGATGTTTGAAGTTTCATGAGCATCTGTGAATCTGTAAGTAAAATGAATACGAAATTTATCTCAGAACTGAAACCCTTGTTCCAAAATGGCGGCACTTTAACACCAACCTTTGAGATGAGACACGACCCAGGTACAGATAGGCCATGGTGTGACATGAGCAGTCTTTGCCCAAGGGTGAGAAGTCACTCCTGTGGAAGAGCCCAGGGACCTATCCAGGCAAAAAGTGTGGTAGAGGCTTCCCATCAGTGTGAAACAATTGCTAGCTTCAGTCACCCTGTATTCTGCACAAAACCAGGGCCGCCATGTTGCCTGAACTGCAGGTCAAGAAATGCAACCATGACAAAGAACATCAACAGGCATTTCACAGGAGAAGAAATAAAAACCACCAATAATTGTGTGTATGAATTATACACAATTAAACTTCTTATACACAATTATACACAATTATAACTTCTTAAAAAGAAGTACAAATTAAAATTCAGAGATACCATCTTTTCAGAAATCAAATTGGGAAAGTTTTTTTAAAAAAATAATAAATTTACTGTAGACGAGAAGTCATGCTCATACACCACCAATAGGTGTGTAAAATGGCCAACATTTCCAATGGATATATATGAGAAGCCCTAAAATGTGCCTACCTCTAACTCAGCAATTTCCTATTAAGGAATTAGTTCAAAGGAAATAATCAGAGCTATGCACAAAGATTTATCTCCCAGGAATTCTCATCACGATATTATTTTTAATGGTGCAAACCAGAAATGACTACATGTGCAACTACGTAATCATGGTTAAATAAACTGTGCTAGAAGTATGCAGTCAGAACACTAGGCAGCTATAAAAATAATTTTGCATTATATTGATATTTCTTTTAGCCTCCAGTGTCTTGGAGCAGTCAGAAGGAAACACCTAAAATGGTGGAACTGTAACCCATACCAAACTCTGAAATCCATTCTGTAACTAATTGTTGTGGTGTACGTTGAAATTTATTGCTTTTTTGTATATATGTTATTTTTCACAATAAAAAAATATTTTTAAAAAGTCATTTTGTAAAAGAATGTTTAATGATGTAGGCAAATGATGTTTTATTAATGAAAAAGGGAATAAAAGTGATATAACTGGATGCTCTCAGGATTGCAAAAGAGATGATTGTGTTTTCTCTAGATACGTTAAAAAAATATATAGAAATGTTAAATAGTGATTATAACTTGGTGGTGGGATTATGGATGATTTTTATTGCAGTCTTTGTACATTTTTCTATTTCTACAGTGCATGTACATTACTTTGGTATCAGGAACAGTGTTATTAAAAACAAATAGATTGGCAGGCCATGGTGGCTCAGCAGGCAGGGTTCTCACTCGCCATGCCGGAGACCCAGGTTCAGTTCCCGGTGCCTGCCCATGCAACAGCAACAACAAATAAACAAATAGAAGGACTTCTCCAGCATTTGTCCAGGTTCTTGCATGATTTAATCATGACCCAAGAAATGCCACTAAACTTCTTGCTTAGTTTTCATATCTTCTCCGTGGAGGGTTTGTGATGTTAAGTATTTAAACTTAACCTGCAATGCAGGTCCCGCATACATCTAGAGAACTACTTCTTGTGGTTTAATGAAGTCAGAGGAAAACAGCTTCCCTTAAAATAAGCTAATTGAATAGCTTGTGCAGATGTCTTCCCCTGAGTCACACTTTCCCATTTGAGGGCAGGGTCAATGACAGGGTAGATGTTTCAGAGTGGTCTGTGCCCCACATATTCCTGCTCCCCTCAGGTCCTGGGGACTCTCTGAGCAGCTCATGGTTACCCTCGAACTGAGGCCGTCACTTCAGGGAGAGCCAGGACAGCTGGTGTAAGCACACCACCTGTAACATTCGTCTCACAGCTGTGACACCCGGTCAGCCCTGACACCCTTTACGTTCCAGTGGACAATATTAGATAAATGAGTTCGGTCCCATATACTGGTGTGAAAATATTATGTACCCCAGAAAAGCCATGTTTTAATTCTGACAATCCTGTGGAGGCAGCTGTTTCTTTTAATCCTGATTCAATACTGTAGGTCAGCAACCTTTGATTAGATCATCTCTACAGAGATGTGACACACCCAATTGTGGGTGTAACCTTTGAGTAGATGGAGATGCAACTCCACCCATTCTAAGTGGGTCTTGACCAGTTTACTGGAATCCTTTAAAAGAGGAAACATTTTGGAGAGAATCAGAAATGACAAGTTTCAGAGCTGACAGAGCAGATATAGATGCTTGGAGAACAGAGACGTGGACATTTGGAGATGTTTGGAGTCCAGCAGACAACACCATGAGATGTTAAACAGGCCAGAACCTGGAGAGAGCCAAGGGAAGCCAAGAGATGAAAGCCAGCCTCAGCGAAGCAAAGTGGGGAACCCCACAGGAACAGAGGCTGAAAGCAACAGAGCCCAGGAGCGAGGGACCAGCAGATGCCAGCCACATGACTTTCCTGCCGACAGAGGTGTTCCTGACCCATTGGCCTTTCTTGAGTGAAGGTAACCTCTGTCAGTGCCTTAATCTGGACATTTCACTTCCTTAGGACTGTAAACTTGTAATTTATTGAATTCCCCTTTTGAAAAGCCATTCCAGTTCTGGTATATTGCATTTGGGCAGCTTGCAAGCTAACACATCCAGTAAGTCTCCTGCCCCTGCCAGATCTTCCCATTGGCTATTCCCCATGATGACATGTATTCTTTTAAGGTAGAAACAATTAGGAAAGGTAGTGGTTCTGCATTTTCATTCCATGGCCATTTAGCAGAAGGTCACATTCACTGTAAGTATGTCACGTAGGACCAGCAGATATCTGCCTAAGGTCAGGATAACCACTTGTGGGGGTAAGTTTGAGAACATTGGAGTCAAGTTTTTCCCTCAATCATGTTGCTAGAGGATGAATGATTTTGCCTTGCCTTCAAAGTAGAAAGGAGAGAATTAAGATCAAGCTCCCTCAGAGCACAGCTAGAGTTTGATCTTCTCTAAAGAGTATTGATGTTTCCCCACTGCTGACACTGCTAAAGACTTGTGAAAGTAAAGAAAGGAAGTGGGGTTTTTTTGGACATGAAATTGAAGCATTTTAACTTGCTGAAACTCCTTTGCAACTAAGCAAAGTTTTCCTGTGTCCATCATGTTCAGTCTCTTTAAATGAGCATAGTTCGCCCTCAAATGTGCAAGTTACCCCACGAAAGATGTGGTGAAATGGACACCCCTACAGTGCTGGGGGGTTGGTAGGGAGACCTTCTGCGTATGATCTTTCTAGAGGGCAAATTGTCGAAATATATCAAAACTGTTCATACCATTTGACACAGAAAATACACTTTTGAGAACTTATCTTGAGAAATTATTTTTAACAGGCAAAGAATAATACATAGGAATGTTTGCTGCGGTATCGTTTACAAAAGTGAGTTACTGAAAAAAAAACTATAAATATCCAATAATTGGAATCAGTTTAATAAATTATAGCATAATCATACAATAGGTTACTATGACACCATTATCCATTATATTCTTGAGCAATATTTAAGGATATTAGGAAACCTCATGATATAAAATTAAGTGAAAAGGTAGAATTAAAAACTATGTGTAGGGCAGGCCATGATGGTTCAGTGGCAGAATTCTTGCCTGCCATGTCAGAGACCCGGGTTCAATTCCCGGTGCCTGCCCATGTGAAAAAAAAACAAAACAACTATGTGTATTCTATGAATCTAATGCTGATATATATTCTACACAAACACACATATCTATGTTAGAAAGATTCTTCTATAAGTTTCCAGCCTTCCTGGATTATCCATTCCTTTCATTTACTGTAGCCTCCTCTCCATGTGTATGACAACAAGAAATCTAATCTTCTTTTCAGGTATTTCTGAGAATCTCCAGCAAGTGTTTGCATATTCCCAATGCCTCCTGGTTCCCACTGGTCAGCTCCCACTCAGCATCTTTGCTTCAGGATTCCTCTGGCCATCTCATGATGGCTTTTCCAGATGGCTGTCACTCTCTGTCCTCTACCTCACCCTGGAGTATAAAAACCTTCTTTCTATTTCCCAAGACGCACCGAACACAAGGCTGCAATTTTAATAAACTTTACAGAAGACTTGAGGATTACATATGGGAATTACGGTGTGGAAACAGAAAACTCAGGACTGAATATCAGATATCATTGCTTCCCCTGCAAGTCTCTTCCAGGGCTGCCCATCTGGCAGTTCCGCTCCTTAGCTCCCAGTCGGCTTTTGTGTTGCAAGGCTTGCCCCCCCACCCCTGCCCCCCAATGGGTGACCCCTTCTGACTATCAACAGAGGAAACAAGACATTGCACTAATATGGACAACGGTACACCTGCTCCCCAATAAAAACAGCTCTTAAAGTTATTAAGCGGAAACCTTAACATCCCTAAGACATCTGCATTTGTATAACTCCACTGATTTAAGGCTTGCCTAAGAACAACTGATTGCTACTTCCTTTGGAGCTTCAAGAATTTTAGAAGAGTTGTTCTTGAGGATAAAGTCCAGCTTCTATCCTTAGAATATATCAAGACAGAATTCAGAAAAATGGAAATGCAGTTTCAGATACATCCTAACAGCTAATGGTAAGTTACTGTTCAGTATGTGTCAGGCGCTACACTAAGTATTAACGTGTATTAACTCATTTTATCTTCAGAAGAATTCTATGCATTGCCACCATATACTATATGGATGAAGAAACAAAGACAGAGAGTAGTTAAATAATTTGTCCACAGTCACAGAGTCAGAAAGTGGTAAAGCTAGGAAATGAGCCAGGTAATCTCATTCCACAGATTTAACCACTCATATCTCTTCTACTATAGTGTTTCACGCAATGGGAGGGAGAGAGGGAAGAAAGGGAAAGTAAAGGAGGGTAGGAAATGCTGCGAAATGGTAACTTCATCCTTTTAAAAAAATGTTTTTCAAATTGCCTGAAAGGAACTTCATCAATTAGGGGTGTGTGTGTGTTGGGGAGAGAAAAAAGAAACCACTCCAGGCATTAAAATTCCATCTCCCTAATCCACCTAATAGTCTTCTTAATCACTATTGCAGATGCCTTTTCTCCAAGAATCCTCTGCTCATTTACATGGATAGACCCCCAGGGGACTCCACTTTTGCTCTGTGACATGATCTAGGCCCCAGTTTGGTGAACTAGAGGATTCCCTGATTTAGTTCAGGCCAAACGATTTTTCTCACCTGGGGACTTCAAATTGAAATGGAGAGCCAGCCAGTGAACCCTAGTTACTTTCCTGAGCAGAGGACTTAAGTATTAGTCAGAACAGGCTAATTGCTATAACAAACAATCCCCAGATTTCAGTGGCTTAAGTTTATTTCCCAATCATTGCACAGTTCAATATGGAGACGGAGAAACACCATTCCACAAATGCTATCAAGTACGCAAGCTCCCTCCATCTAGTGAATCAACTGTTCTCTAAGGCCTTCGGCAAAAAACTACAACAACAACTGGAGAGCCTGAAAGAGTGGCACAGGAGGTTTTCATGGGTTATGCTTGGAAATAGCGTGTAGCACTTCCAAACTCAATCATATGGATCCACCTAACAGCAAAGCATGCTGGGAAATGCAGTCCAGAAAAAAGAAAAAAGTGGGTCGGTGAGTGACTAGCCAGTCTCTGTCGTAACATATCAAATTTGAACTGTGGGGTAGCCGTCTTCTATTATGTGCATGAAAAAAATCTAAGAAAGCTGATGTGCAGAGAGAAAAGAATGAAACCGATATTCACAGGAAAACAGATATGAATGTAAAAGAGGGAGAGCAAGAGAATTGTGTGGTTTCCTTATCTGTGGCACTAGGTTTTTTTGTTTTGTTCTGATATGTTCAAATTGTATTGATAATAATTGCTTTTGAGATATAATTCACACAGCATAAAATTCATTAAAATGTAAAATACAGTGTTTTTTTACTATATGCAGAGTTGTACAACCATCACCACCATCTAATTTCAGAACATTTTCATCACCCCAAAAGAAATTTCAGACCCAGTAAGCAGTCACTCCCCATTCTCTCCTCCCCTAAGCTCCTGGCAATCACTAATGTATTTTTTGTTTCTATGGATTTGGCTATTCTGGACGTTTCATATAAATAGAATTATACAATATGTGGCCTTTTGCATTTGATTTCTTTCACTGAGCATAATGATTTCAATGTTCATTCATGTTATAGCATGCATCAGGACTCCATTCCTTTTTATGGCTGAATAATATTCCATTGTGTAGATATACCACATTTTGTTTATCCATTCATTAGTTGATAAAAAATTAGATTTGGTTCCACTTTTTGGCTTTTCTGAATAATGCTGCTATGAACATTCACATACAAATATTTGTGGATGTGTATTTTCATACGAGGGAAATTGTTGGGGCATATGGCAAACTCTTAACATTTTGAGAAACTGACACTAATTTTTAAGAGTCTTATATCCTCCACATGAACTCCTTTTTTTTTCTTTTTTATTTTAATCAGGTTGAATTGGTTTCAATAACAGAATTTGCAGCCTCAAGAGTCTTAACAAAGTCATTGACTTATTTTGCTTCCAATTTAGACTTTCCTGATTCCTCAGTCACATTTATTTTGGCTCCATTTTTGCCTCATATTTAATACTACTTTAGTTTGACTTTTTTTTTTTTTTTTTTTTGGTTGCAAGTGTCAGAGACCTTTTCCAGTTAGCTGAATTTTAAGAACTTCAAGGAAATACATGACATGATAATGGAAGCTTTCTGAAACCTAAAAATAGGAACCGTAACTGGCTGGTTTCAGAGAAACTAGAACTAAAAGCTAGTTCTTGATTTGAGGTGGCTCTACAAATCTCACCAATATAAAGTCATAGCCTTTCATTTTATTTCATCATTAGAAATAGGATTGAGCCATATCCCTTTCTGTCTTGCTACTAACCTACCTTCTCTTTTGCTTTCATGTCACGTCTCTGAGAGATGGACTCTGAGTAACACCAGCTTATCTTTTTGTACTTGACTGCAGGTCATGGGAATCTAGTCAATTTATGGATCAGATGGCCCTGAAACAGGCATCCAGTTCTGGCCCAATCAGCTGTTGCAAGGCACCGGATCACATGGTACCATGCTCAGCTGTCGGGCCTGTTTTTCAGCAGGGGCCATGGGCTAGAACAGTTTCTTTTAGATGATACTGGGGTGGGAGGGCATGATGACCGATATTTTTAGTGAAAAATGGATGACTTGTTTTGCAATCAACTTCTACCTTTGGTCTTTGCAATTCTGTCCTCACGTAGTGTCCTATATTTGCCCTCCAGCTTAATTGACTGTGATTAAAGATAAGACAAGCCCATCGTCTTATTCCAACTCACTCCTTGCTCAACTACCTCTCTGTGAGATGAGTTGGATTGGGCGTATGTGGGAAAGGCGATCTGCACCTCCTGGATGGTGTGAAATGTAAAAGGAGTTCCTGAGGAGGCCCCATTTCCGATTTCCGTCAGAGAGCCCCAATTTCTCTCCCTGTCTCCCACCAGATCTCCTATACTCAAAGAGTATAGTAAGTTATCTGCAATTGCCAGATCTACTTTTTGTTTTGTTTTTTTTTTTTTTGGTACACTGTCTAGGAATCAATGGAAGGTGAGTATTCTATCACTGAAACACCCATGCACCCCCAAATCTACTTATAATATGTCACTGGTGGAATGGGACAGGAAGCTCCTGAAGCTTAAGTTTTAGCCTTAAGTTTTGGGATAGGTAGAAGACTGGCTTTAAGTATGTTCTTTAGAAGTTTATTTATAAAATGAAACATGCAGTTTTTAGTATGTTAAAATGAGCAATTACTTCAGAAATGAACCCTTGTCATTAGGATAAGAACTTCTGGAATGCTAAATTACATGTGAATGTATGCATATTTTTTCCATTAACAAAGAAAAAAATCAGTCTCATAAAATTCTTCCATTTGGAAAGATATCTCCATTTCTAAAGAGGGTAGGCCCAGGGTCTGCCTAATTTTATTTTATTTTATTGTTCCTCTGATTTTTAAAATATGCTTCCCCATGGCTAATGTCAAGTGTGGATTTGCCAGATTGTCTGGAGAGAGTCCAAAAGAAATATTTCACCCATATCTTTAAAGAAAAAGGCATTTAGAACACATGTCTAAAAACTAAAGACGCTTGAGGGTAAGGATGGGCAGAGCGATGGGGGGTGGAGGAGAGAGGGTTTCATATTTTACTAGCAAACTTTGGACCAGACTTTCTGAACTTTAGCATTTTAGGAATTTGAGTTGGCCAAGTCGGTTGTGAAAGACTCATAGGCAGCAGGAATCAGAAAAAGGAAAGATTATTTGCATGAATGTTGCACAACCTAATTGGCTATGCACTGTTCCATAACCGGGCACAACACAAACATGTTTGTTTATTTTGAGGCTGTCTGCTGACCTGCATTGTGCGTTTGCTGAGCGAGCCAATGAGGCACAGAGAGGCAGAGTTGAGAGCCCTGCCTCTGAAGGCAAATGCTGGTGTCACTGAAGAACTTTCTCAATGCTGGCTACCTCTTCTCAAGAACAATCTTTTGAAAGGCTCGCTCTTGTTAGCTTAAGGAGGTAAGGTGATTAAAGTGTCATGTTGCTTTGGAATGTTGATATATTCCTAAGAATATTCCAAAGGACCCGAATTCCCATCCACAGTATTGGTATAAAAGTGACAAGATGGTTCTCACCTGCCATGCCGGAGACCCGGGTTTGATACCCAGGGCCTGCCCATGTGAAAAAAAAAAAGTGATAAGATGAAGTTCAGGGTCTTACTGAAGTGTAAACCACAGATTTTAGGACAGAGAAGAGAGGTGCAGCATATGGGAGTTAAGAACATATACTCGGGGGGACAAACCACTGTGGCTCAGCGGGCAGAGTTTTCGCCTGCCATGCCAGACATGCCAGAGACCTGGGTTCGATTCTCGGTGCCTGCCCATAGAAAATTAAAAAAAAAAAAAGAACATATGCTCAGGAGCCAGACTATCTGGGTTGGAATCCTGGCCCTCTCCTCCCTGGCCACATGATCTTGGGCAAGTTACTTAATCTCTTAGATCTCAGTTTCTCCATCTGTGAAATGGGGACTAAAAAGCCCCTGGCCCATAGGGTCATTATTAATGAAATTAATTTACCTTTGTAGGGTGATCGGGACACTGCCTGATGTGCAGAAAATGAATATGTTTGCTAAATAAACAAAGTAGAATATAATGGCCAATGAAACTGATGTTGATAGGCTCCTTTTTCCTGAGAGGAGAAAGTGCACAGATGCAAGAAACAACCCAAACTGAGGCATTTCTAAATAGACTACAGTGTGGTTGTGTTATGAAATACCATGTAGCCACTTGTGAAGTAAGCCATATCTATTGATACTGCTGTGGGAAAATCCCTAAGATATATTGTTAAGGGAGAAAGCAAGTCCTAGAGCAGCATATGTAGGAAAAATTATGAGAACTAATATTTATCCAGTATTTTCTAGGTATCAGGCCCTATTTTTAGAGCTTTAGTTATATTAATTTATCTAATCCCATAACAAAGAAGGAACTACATTTTTTTTTTTCCCATTGTGGAAACTGATGAGAAAGCAGTCTCAGAGAGGTTAGGTAACTTTTCTAAGGTCATTCAGCTGGTAAGCAGATGAGCTGGGATTTGAATTCAGACAGTCTTGCTCCAGTGTCCATTTATTAATGACTATGCCAAGCTATTTTCCCAGTGGCATAATCCCATTTGTGTACAAATAAACTATTCACACATATAGCTAATATTTTAGTTTGTTAGGGCTGTCGTAATGAAGTACCACCAATGGGTTGGGTTAAAACAACCAAAATGTTTTGTCTCACAATTCTGGAGGCTAAAATTCTGAAATCTGCAGAGGCGAATCCTCCCTTGCCTCTTTCTAGCTTCTTGTGGTTTGTCGGCCATCCTGGAGCTGCAGTCTCCACATTGGTCATTACATGGCCTTGTTCTCTCTCTCTCTGTCTCTTCACATGGCATTCTCCTCCCCTGGATCTGAGTCCAGTTCTTCCCTTCTTATAAGGACACCTGTCATATTGCACGAGGGCCCATCTTAATCTAGACTGGCCTCGTCTTAATTAACAATGTCCTCAAAGACCCTACTTCCAATAAGGTCACATGCACAGGACAAGGGTTAGAACTTGAACACATCCTTTCAGGGTTTATGATTCTACTGATGAAAGGTAAATACATTAAAAAGAAAAAAAAGGTCTGAAAGTACAGATACCATAAACCATTAATCTCTGAGGAAGAGAATGGACTTGAGGAAGGTGGGATGGGACAGATGATTAAAGTGAAAGGGGACTTTCGCTTTTTATTATATACACTTCTATATTATTTTGATTATTTAGTGCAAGTATGAATTTACCTATTACTTTTGGGATTTAAAAAAATGGTGAAAGAAATGAATTTATTTTATTTCAAAAACACTTATGAGGAACTAATTCAGGTCCAGACAGTGTTCTTAGTGCTTTGCAAATATTAAATAACTTAAACCTTTTTAAAATTTCCATTTTACAGCTGAGGAAACGAACATATGCCCCACAATTCGTAAGAAGCAGAGCTGGGATTGGAACTCAAAGAATCTGGCTCCAGCTTCTGTGCTCCTAATGACTGTACTCAGATTTATGCATGTGTGAGCTGAGCCCCGAACCAATGGTCCTCACCCATTTTCAAATGCCAGAGCAGGAAACTACCCTTGGGGTGTGGGAAACATCCCTTAGTGGGGAGGCTAGACGTACGGGCTCTGGAATCACACATACATAAATTTAATTTCACCTCATTAGTTTCTAGCTGTGTGAATGTGGGCTGGTTATTTAACAATTTTGATCTCAGTTTCCTTATCTATCAAATGGAGATAACAATCATCACTCTCATAAGTCATAATTAAAAAATTACTACACACAAAGTGCTTAGCACAGAACATGGCACATGGTATGTTAATTATTGCCATTGTTATTATTTATTATCCAGGCACCTCTTCCCCAATTCTCATTAAGGTTGGGGGTAGGCTTTTTCTCTCATCTTTATTTGGAATACAAAAGCACATACCCTTGACCCAGCAATTCTATGGCTAAGAATTTTTTTTTTATTATTAATTAAAAAAATTTTTTTAAATACCAATGAACACCAAACAAACGCAAACATTCTTAACTTTTGATCGTTCCATTCTAAATATATAATCAGTAATTCACAATATAGAATTTACCCATTGATGCGCTTGCGAAAAATACATTTAAAAAAGTATATGTATGAAGAGGTTCTGTGCAGTGCTGTTTGTTCGAGCAACAAACTGAAAACTACCTACCTGGTTAAATAATCTTTGATATATCCAAACAAGGAACAACTTTTAGAGAACTTTCTTCCCTGCTGATTCTGGGCAAATTGAGGTCTAAGTATCCCCGTGATGGGGAAATTGGATGCTGTGCCGTACGCTATGTTGCATTAAGACACAAATAGGTTTCCTGATATTGAAACACAGATTTGGGCAGACATTCATCCACTCTGCCCACCTCTGGAGAGCAGAAGGCCCACTTCCTGTAGGTAACTCAACCCTAAGAAGGGAAAGGGCAGAGTTGAACCTTTCAACTAGTTTAACCTTCCAGATTTGTTAATCATGTAAGTCACTCAGCATTCCAGGGGAGGAGAAAGTAAGGGACAAAAAGGTGCTGTGGATTAAATGGAGTGTCCCGCACTTGGAAGACACAGTCTCCTCTAACAAAGATTATGCAGATGTTAAAAATAGTGGTATATCTGGAGTGCAGACGTCAAAAGATATGTGAGACAGCAGCCTAGGTGTAAAAAGCAAGCTGCTGAAGGATAAGTATAGTTAGAGCTCTTTCAGGTAAAAGTTGTTCAAAATATAGTAACAAGGACACACACAAATAGTAATGGTGGTTGTGGTTATTTTGGGGGGGAAGAGACTGAGGGGCAGAAAACTTTTGTCTTCCCTTGTAGGCGTTTTTACACTGTTTTAATTTTCTTCCCATCTGTATGCATTTCTTTTATGTTTAAAAACGTCACCAGGGGCTATCTAAACTGCTGCATTAATGATCAGCGTCATTCTCTTTTTTTCTACTTCTCTGCAAAAATGTTATCATAAGGGCTATTTTAAAAAATAAAAACAAGGCAGCGTAAAAAAAAAAAAAATTGCCCTCCAACTCAGTAGGCCTAAGGAGTTGCAATCATAGAGATGCCGGGCTAGCTGAAATTGGGAGAAAGAGCTATGATCACAGGAGAACTCTCTCCACAATTAAGCAATCCAGAATAAGCAGCGGTAGTGACAGCGGAGCTGGCTGCAGGGAAAGCAGCGACATAGAGCAGCCGCGGTGGGACCCGCAGGGATTGGGGTGGGCGATGTGGCAAAGTGACATCAAGAAACAGACGCTGCCACCCAGGCCTGCCCTACCCCAAGGGGAGGGAGAGGATGGAGGGTCTGAGGCGTAAACTAAATAGGAGACGAATTTAGGAACCAATGCTAAAGTGACCGTGACTCATAGTCTTATGGTCCTCTGGGGTCAAGTGGCTTTGAAGAAACCTGGTCCCAGCGTGGAGCTGAGTCACCCAACTCAGAAATACTGTGGGCAATAGAGCTTCTTCCTGCAGGCCCAGGTAATCAAAATGAGGTCACTGTGACCTACCAGGGGCAGTGAGGCAAGATATCTGCCTCAAGTAAGTACTTCCTCTCGCCTCCTTCCTCCTCCCGGAGCTCTGGCTATTACAGGAAAGCAGGCATGGGGTCTAACAACTGGTCACACTTATCTCACACTAGACCAGACCCTGTAAGAAAATTCCAAAGAATTGATTGTCACAGTAACAAAATACAGTAATTCATGTTGCAACCCAGCCCTATTCACTGAGCAGATATTTTAAGACCCAAATTCCTCAAAACAGCTTTGATTTACTACCCAGGACACGTTCCAACTGGTGTTTGAAGTGAGTGGAGCTGCCCACGGGAAGCCATTTCTCACTGTTCTCTGGCAATAAGTAGTCAAGAACAGAGAGATTTCTTCAGTTTCCTTTGGTTCTCACAACCGGGCTCACAGCTCCATGGATCAAGAAGTACCCGGTGACTGCTGTCAGTCATTCTCTTTGTTTAAAGTGTTCAGAAACAGTAAAAGTTCATGGAGGGGGAACATGTCCAGCAGGAAAGGGCCCGTGAGTTACTCAGCAGCTAGGCTCACGCATATGGCCGTGAGGCTGTAACTTAATCTTGACAACATAGTCTTTCCTGGAAGAGAGTCGAGCCGTGATTTATCATTTTATAATTTGTGGTTTAAATTGGAGCCATAAACCAAGCAGCTGTATCGGTTTGAGGCACTTTTGAATCTTTTTAAAAGCCCCAGAGGCGGGAGGCTAGTTTCAGACTCGAGGCCCCAGACTCTTGGGTTTGCACTAAGAGAGCACAAAGGACGGGGCTTCGGTATTCGCTCTGTTTTCTTAGGAAACATATGGAATGCACGCCTTTGTTTGTTTTAGACTTGGGAAAAGAGGCAGACTTCGATAGCTGGAGCCATGAGCTGGCCCCCCCATATCTTACCCCGGCGGGTTTTCATATGTTACAGAGCCCCCTGGGAAATGAGAAGCTGGAAGCTGAGAGGGGGGAAATGGGTGGAGAAAGGGGAAGCAAGGGGGAAGGGAGGAGTGCCGGAGATAACTTTGCTGACTTCACACTTCCACCAGGGCCTGCCCTGCCTACCTCTGTTGACATCAAAGCTCTCCGAGAGCCTCTGTGCGCTTGCTCAGTCGGCCCTGCCTTCCGCCAGTGGGAGAAGGAATTGGCTATTAGCCCCAGAACAGCTTTGAGAATAAATTTCCTGAAACTGACTTTTCCCTTAAAAGAAAAGATTTTCAAGGCTGTGTGACAGATCCGGTCTCCTCCACCCCCCCACCCCCCACCCCATGCCGGGGTTCAAGCATCCACTATGGAGAAGGGCAGCTTTTACAGGGGAGGCTCCAGAAACACGGGCAGCTGCCCAAGGCGTCTCACTGGTTCTGCAGCAGCGTTGGCAGCCTGTGGGCTGATGGGTGGGGCTTTTGCAATCAAGTTAGGGCGCCTGGATCTGGGAAGACTCGGCTCCTCTTGGAGCAATGCAGGGCATCAGATATCTGCTGGCAGCTGAGCTCCCACGTCTGTTGCCAATCCGTCTCCTCCCGGCTCCCCTTGCTGGGATTTACTTGTTTCCATTCCCATCTCTCTTTTCTCTGGAGTCCTATCGCCTCTCCCCAGGGAGGAAACAGAGGAAATAAGATGACCATCCTGTCTGCTCTCACTTGAGACCTTCCAATCTGCTTATCAGTTGAAGCCCAGGACCAAAAGTGTCGCAGCACCCTCACTAAGCCAAAACAGTTGTCATAGATTCTACATGTTAAAACCAAGTTGGGCAATATGGGTTTAAGAAAGTATATATGTGGGTGTGTGTGTATGATTTTTCACAATTCCTTCGTCCATCAGCCCCAAAGAGTATGGAAAGCGTTACCCTTAGCCATCTTCTAGTGTTAAATGTGAATTTAAAGATAAGCCTGCTTTAGAAGTAGTTTCCTTGTTAATACAGCTCCAGCAGTGAACCTAGGGTGCTGTAGCTGGCTAACAATTGTAGTTCCAGGTCAAAGGATGCAAGCATTCTACCCCTTTTAACTTCATCCTGGCTAGCCCCAGTTCCTGGCTAGAGAAAGTTCTTAGAGGAATCTCACCCGGTCTTTTCTGGCACAAGACCACACTGAAAGCTGTCTGTGCCCTACTGTGTCCAGCTGTGCATTAGGGCTGAAGGGAATGTTGAAGAAGTCTTGTCTTTAATGGGAATAATGGAAACAAAACATTTTAGATAGGAAATCGGTGAGTGAGGTAGTCCAAACCCTGTATTTTAAGACTAGGGATTTTAAACTTGGGAAATAAAAGCTTAGAAAAGTTAGTAAAGAGACTTGCCTATAGGTTTCAATGAGTAATATCGACCTACACATATTAGAGCCTAAGTCAATTTGTAGTAAACACTCCTTGTGGATCCACATGCAAATAAGAGTGTTACACAAAACTAGGCTAATGACAGGAGGGGCACTGGAGTTCTTTTATAGTTAAGGTAGCTGATGGAGAAATCCTGGAAACCCTGCCCTTGATTTTCTAAGCTCAAATTGACCCCCTAACACACACCCACAGTTCTGGGGTATCAACCAAGTACTGCTATCACAATTGAAAGTGATTCAATATGTTTTTTGGAGTGCCATCTCGATTCAGCTGGCAGGCAGTCTTGGGGCCCAAGTGGACATGCGTTCTGTCTGGACTAGACCCAAGTCAAGCTCTGTCTGCCTGGGAGTTTGTCATTCCCTGCCCCTGACTGTCTGATAGCTAAAACTTCAGACTCCTGCTCTTCAATCAACACCACCAAATGTCTGCAGTGTTGGCCTGACTCAGAGAACTTAATCTTTAGCTCCCATATAATGGAGACAGCTCTTTTTTAAAAGAGACAAACACCGTGTGGTATGTCTTCCCTGAATTCTCTTTCTCAAACGTCAATCACCGTACCTTTACGACTATGTCCTGAGTATCTAGTATGCCCTAGATGCTGGGGAAAATGAGGAAGACTCAGTCCACACCCTCCTGGATCTTTGAGGGCCACTGAGTAATCATGTATAACCAAGTTAGAGATTAAAAAAAATAAAATACGATGGGTAGTCCACAGCCTTCTGTCCCATTAATTCTGCACCTAAGAAAGTAAGGGATCTAATATTCAAGTTCTTCAGAGTTCCCTTGGCTCATTTCCCAGCTGTGGTCAAATTCTCTGCATGCTCATTCTTCCTTTTCTGGATTCCTTATGGAATTGCTGGGAGGACAGAGGCATGAAGAATGCAGGCAGTGAAAAAAAAAAAAAGCATCTGCAAACTATTGACATAAAGCCAGTTGTAGTTGAACAGTGTCAGAATTCTCAGTTGCAAGCAACAGAAACCAACAGTGACTGATTTAAGCAGAAAAGGAATTTGTTGAAAGGCTATCAGGTAACTCATATAATCATGGAGAAAGCTGGAGAAGCAGGCTCGGAAAACACAGGAACCTGAACCTCCAGACACAGCCAAGGCCGCAGCCAAGATCATACATGGGAAAGGTGAGATGAGGATACTACAGTTCTCACGGCCCAATGCTAGACTACAACTTGTACTGCCACCATCTTCAGCCGTGGTCAACTGGATACCACCCTGTGCTCCTCTATCCCAAGAGCTCAGATGTTGTCATTGCCCCTGCAGCCTCCCTCCAGAAAGGATTCTCTACTGTCACTGTTTGCTGATGCCAGTGATTTCTGATTAGGTCTGGAGCAGGTGAACTTCATCGGCCAAGTCTTAGATACATGTTTATGACCTCTCAAAGGACGCTGGAAGAGAGCCCTTCCATAGATTCATAAAGTGGGGAGAGAGTTCAGATACTGGATAGCCAAACTGCTTAATGTCCCACAAGATCCCCCTTGCAGTCACGGTGGGGATGGAGAGGCTTTCTGGGAGTGAGAAGAGCAGCCCCTCCTGCTCCAAAGCCTCTTCTCCCTGCACCGGGATTAGCTCTGCCAGCTCCAGCCATCCTGTCCACACCAGCAGGAAGGAAATCCAAGCTGCCATCATCTAAAAACAAAAAGATTTTCACCTTTATGTTGGAGATTTTCACCTTCAGCCTTGACCTCTCATCCCAGACCCACTGCTTAGATTCTTGATTAATCTAGGGATCCTAACATAGGGTGATTCACCTTGGTTTTGCTACTGCTCACCATCAAATACTAGAGCTGATACCTGAGATGCAGTGCACAGAGAGGGAGTGGGGCTCTGCATTCTCATAGCCACCCACACCCCTGGACCTCAAAACCCCAGGCCACAACTTCTACTCACTGATGCTCTCCACCTGGGGATTTTTTTTAAAAACCCGTGGTTTATTTATTGTTTGTTTTTGTCTCCCTCCCAATTAGGGAGTCAAGTAAAAAAAAAAAAAAAGAAAGAAAAGGCTCTCAAACAAATCTAAACAAAAATCGGAAACTCTTTTTTGAGGTATCTAATTAATTGTTCCATGCCTTGCGGAGAGAGGCAAGCTCACACCCATGTGTATTCTTCAAAGGATGCTCCATGGGTCATTCCCGGGACCCAATGGGGAGGGGGTTGGTTCTTGGTGATACACTGTTTTCCTCTGTCCTTTTCCTGGGGATGTGGCTGGGAAGATTCCTCTCCACAGGGAGGGTAATTCCAGCTGTGGATTCTAGTTTAGGGAGGTGGGGGCAGTATGGGAAGTAGGATGGGGCTGTTTCTGGCCACCTCTCTTCTATCCCTCCCCACAAACCTAGCTTCCAACCCGTTCCCATCCTCGCAGCAGTTGGAAGCTCCTAGGACCACACACGAAGCCCTCACAAAAGCTCTGGGCATTTGAAAACTTTGGGCCCCACTTTATTAATAAGATTGCCAGAAAACAGTATATTTAGAGTACATTCACTTAGGTCCTCATAAAAAATGCCTTCACTGAGCCCAGGCTCAATACTATACTCCCAACTTTATTACAGGGTAAACACAAGAAGTAGTCAGATGAAAAAACTTTTTTTTTCAATCTTCTGAAAATTGAAGTGAAAACGTTGTCCAGTATGTTTCTCAGACTCTGTCTTTAGGATCTATGTGATAAATGGCACTTTGAATTTAGTATCAGGAAAAAGATCGCATTTCCTCATGAGCTGATATTGCTTCCTTTTTCCAGACAATAAGGGTGATGTAACTAATTGTGTTTCCCTTTTTGCTTTGACTGTCAGGAAGCCCAGACTTAAATTTAGTACCCATTTACAAAATTATTTTATCTCTGGTTCCTGGTCTTCCTCTTCCTCTACATGGTTTCTCATCTCCCCTTTTATCTTTACTTTAACTGCCTTGCCTATTTGTACATTTAACTTCAACTATGCCGAAGCTTACTTATTAGCAGGCAAGGTATAACAACCACCATCAAATTAGTAACTTGAACAAGGTCACCTAAATTCAAATTTAACTGGGCATCCTGGAATCTATCTGGCAACCTTGCCCACAACCCTTCACCGCCACCCAGACCTGCCACCCAGAAACTTCCGTTAGGTGGTTCACTGTTCTGTGGGCTGAACTGCTCCTTACTCCTTCCCTGTCTTTCAATCCCTCAGGTTCATTCTCTGTGCCAAGGCTCAGTGGGACAGTAAATACTTTGATCAGATGAACAAATTCTTCTCCACAGGTAGGATAGTTATCCCATCCAAGAACCATCTCACATCAACCCAGGAAAGTATACACCCCATTTCCAGAAGGTCCTCAAATTGAATGGTGGGGAGGAACAGATGGAGAGTCATTGGAAACAGGAGGTCTTGGGGTTCATAGATGATGCCATGAGATCCTAAATCTCAAGGAGTCCTAACTTTGCCCGATGGGGAGCTTTAAACCCTACGGACGACTGGGTCCACCCTCAGGGAGTCCGACTGAATTATTCCGGATGGAGCCCGAGCACCGGCATTGCTGAAAGCAGGTCCCTCGGGGGGTGCCAAGGAGCAGCCAAGGTTGGGGGTCAGTGCCCTGCTTCCTGAAACACACGGAGACGAAGGAGAGGGGAGGACAGAGAGAACGAGACCTAGTTTTGGGTGCTCTGCTTGGCGGTGGTAATTGGGGGGATCTAGAAGAATCAAGAGGCCAACACATTCCAACCCAGCAGGGAAAACACAGTTTAGAAAGGAATATCCTCCAAATGTGTTCCCTTCTGAGCAACACAGAGGGGAAACAGTACTTCCCAAGGACCCAGATAGTGCTTCATTTTGTGCCAGACGCACCATCTCCAGTCCTTAGAGATGCCCCAGCTTATGGGAACATTCCCTAGAGAGAATGGCATCTTTCTTTGTATTACCCAGCGATTTCCACCCAGCGTGCCCGCCTCGGGCTGGCGCCGGGCTGCTCGCACGCGAGCCGGCTGCTGATGTCACCTCGGGCACCTCAGTGCAAGAGGCTCCCCTCTCAGCTCGGGGCGGCCACGCGCCCAGGATGTCAGCCTCAGTGCCTTCAGCAGCACGCCCGCCTCGCCTCTGCCCTACTTGTCAGCATAGACGTGGCTCCAGCTCCCACCCAGAGGTGCTCGCCTCTGGCAGGAAGCTGCTTCTGCAGAATTAAAAACCATCAGAGTTGATCAAAGGAAACGCGGGGCAGGCTGGCTGGCGGACCAGATCCTAATCTCCACTCGCTGGCCTCACACGTATCCCTGCACATGAGTCACCCCGCTGAGCTCAGCGGACATGCTGTTTGGATTAGGCTTTTACAGGCGAGGTTTGCCAAACTCGCCTTTGCCGTCTCACTGCTGCAGGGCCCACGAGAGGTGAGGGAAGGAGGAGGGGTGGGGAAGCGAGCTGAGGTGTGGTTGCCCAGGTGCCAGGGGGCGGTGTGACGGAGGGGTGGGGGTGGGGCCCCCGTGCGCGGTTGCACACCCCTCCCCGCACCCCTCCCCATCTTCTCAGCTCAGCTCTGTGAACCCCTTGGGCTGCCGCCGAGCTCACACCAGGCCCACATGTCCTGCTTCTCTCTCTTGCCAACTCTCCAATTAAGATGTACTATTGCAGGACACACATCTTGCCTTCACTCAACCATTTGCCTCTCAACTAGCAGGAATTCCTTTTCTCAAAAGCAGGCAACACTTCACCACTCAGGCATCTCGCCTCCAAAGCAGTGGAGTCCAGTGAGAAAGGGAGGGAAGTCAGAAAATAAAAATTCCTAAATTAAGAGCCAACCCATAAAAGCAGGGCTTTCCCTAGTGCCTGGCTGGTATGACATCACCAGGAGTTACTCAATGAAAATGGTGTCAGAGTAGCAGCTCGATGATAAGTGGAAAATTTCCTCAGAAAGCAGAACTCCGCAGAAAATTAGTTGGGCTAGTAAAATCAAGTCATGTCCTTGGATCTTTTGGGGCTGCCACCAGAGATGCTGATTTCCCTGGACAGAAAACAGGGTAGAATTATCTTCCGAGCAGCACCCACAATTGTCTTGGTGCTCAGGAGTGCTGGTAGCTATAACCCAGTGGATTGTTTTGCTTCCTTCTGTGGAAGCAGTGGTAGGAACGGAATCAAAATCCTTTGTTTCAGATTCTGCCAAGTTTTGCTTCTGTGCATGGTAACTTGGGAAGAAGCAGCCCCCATTATTTTGTAAGCCAAGGATTCTTGGCTTGTAGTCTAGGTTGGGATTCACTTTAGAGTATTTTAGACTCTCATTTATAAAAGGCATCTAAATGGAGGTAGCAGGCCTTGACACTTTCAAAATAAATATCGCCATCAGTTCCCACACCACTCTTGACCCTAAACCATAAATTTCCAAACCTACCATTGCTTAATTAGCTGTAATTAAAATTTTTTTAAGTGTTTCTGATTTCTCAGGTTTCTTCTCATCTATAATTCTCGTAGTTGTCAGATTTGCTCATGTAAGCTGTCTTTTACCTCCTTTCCTCCTTCGATATCTTCACCTTAAAATTGAAATGGGAATTGAAGGTGGTACCATCCTCCTAGCCTTCCAGTTACTAAAGCACACCGCAGCAGAGGAGTGCAGTGGTCAGGGTCAGGGTCAAGGTCAAGGCCAGCTTGTCAGACAAACCTGTGTTGGAGCCTGGCTCTGCTGCTTCCTAGTGGTGAGGTCTTGCAGCCGTTTTCTTAACCCTTCAGTGTCTCGATTTTCTCTTCTGTACAATGTGGATAATAATTGTCCCAACCTCAGAGCTGAGGATTAACTGAGCTAATGCAAGGATGGCATTTTGTAAAGTGCCTGGCATTTAGTAAACACATGCTAAAGGTGGTATTATTCTTATTATTAATTACTGTATTATAATAATTACTCCGCCACCAGCATTATGTAGCTGACTGTGCTAAACTTAGTCGGAATCTTCACCTAACAATTCCTCTTTCTGAAATTCCTCAGTCTCCAGAGAGTAAAAGTTCTAATCAAAAGCATTCTTAGGTTGGTGCCAATGTGTCAGCCAAGAATTGTTCTCATTCTTTGTCAGGAAAAGACCCAAAAGCAAGGGAATGAGAAGATCATTCACGGTGATTAAAAACAGAGACTTATACTTGGGTGCTTCTTCCGGTAACTAGAAGAAGAAAAATCTCAAAACTTTTGAGTGCTTTCTAAGGACAGGGGCAGGGGGTGCAAATTCACATCCAAGTGGAGATTTAGTAGAGGGAAACCATGGGGAGGAATTTGATGTGGCTCAAGGAATAGAAAAAGCACATCTGCAAAGCTTCTACCAGTTCTCTGGGTAGAAGAAAACGAGGCATGTGTATGTGTGTGTGTATGTGTGTGTGTATGTGTGTGTGTGTGTGTTTCCTTTGGAGAACACAGTGCTGGGCAGCATTTCCAGTATATAGGTAAGGCCCAGGCACAGTCTACACGGGGTGGGTGGAGGGGTGGTGCTGAGAAAGAAGGAGCGTGTACTGCTCTGCAGAGCAAAATTAAACACATTTCCTTATTTTGTTGGGCAGAATATGTTGCATTTAGGAAGATTCTCCCCCCTCCTCCCTCAACCCCTTCATATGGATTCAGACTGAGACTGATTGTCCGTAAAATGAGTGTAGAGAAGCACTTGACCTCACACTGGCAGATGGAGCATGAAAGAACAGGAGCGGGGGAAATGAAGCCTACCGTGGAATATTCTGGGAATCATCTAATTACATGATGGTTGACTCCAGACTTCGAGAAATGCATTGCTGTGAATTACCTGTATTTTATGGATTATCCTATTTAGGGAAAAGGGAAACGTTTCAAATGGATGCTGTTGGGTGGGGGGTTTCATGGAGCAGTTCCCTTTAAAATGAATGTACGGTGAGAGCTTGGATTTGTGTCTTTTGTGTTTCCTGCTCTATCCCCACACCTAGAACTGTGCCTGACATGTAGTAGGTGCTCAGTAAAATTTTGTTGAATGCATGGACTTGTACTGTGGAGAAAAGGGGACCTATAGAGAAAAAGAAGAAAAAGAGGGTGGACCTCATGTCTGGTCAAAAGACTAGGAAATGGAGTATTCCCAAAAAGGGACCCTGCTAAGGGTCTTTCCTTCTTCCTTTTGGCTCTGGGAATGGTCATATTTAACACGCAATATTTTTTCCTTCTAGTTATCCCCAAACTTCCAACAAAGTGGGTTCCACATATGGGTTAAAGGTGCAGATTCAAGGGGCAAGGCTACAAAAGAAAATGTGGCCTCCTTGCATACGCTCTTTTGCTCGTTTCCTGTTGCTGCTGTAATAAATTATCACAAGTTCAGTGACTTAAAACAACACAAATATATTATCTTACAGATCTGAGGTCAGAAATCAAGGTGTTGGCAGCCTCACATTCCTTCTGGAGGCTCTAGGGACAAATCCATTTTTTTGCCCTTTCCATCTTCAAGAAGTCACCTGCATTCCTTGACTCATGGTCCTCCCTTCTTTGCATCCCTTCAACTTCTTCCATGATCACATCACCTTCTCTGACTCTCCTGCCTCCCTTTTTCCTTTCTAAGAACCCTTGTAACTACAGTGGGCCTACCCAATAATCCAGGATGACCTCTCCTTCTCAAGGCCTTGACTTGATCACACCTGCAGTCATTTTGCCATGCAGGGTAATGTATTCACAGGTTCCTGGATGTGGACATCTCCGGCGGGTCATTATTCTGTCTGCTACACTCCTTCTGAGACTACCATCCGTGCCACATGGAGGGAGACAGCAATCCTGGAGTCACAAGCCAGGACCTGCAATACAGCACGCAGAGGGCCCTGCTGAGCAGAGAGTTTAGGAAACCAACTCTGCTTTTGCAAATGTTCCAAAGGAAGGTTGTCCCTGGTGACAGGAACAGAAAGATGGATTCTGCTATTATGAATACAGAGCCTGTCCAGGCAGCAGACGCTCAAGTTACATTGGTTTCCAGTTTGGGGGTTAAGGTTCGAGACAATTTGTAAAATGCAGTGCCTGGTTTATGGCAGGTGCACAATTCAATAAGAGCCATCCGTTATTAATAGTAGAGGGAGCAGGGCCAGAGAGATTCCACAGCCCCAACTGTGGCAGTCTCTGCATCCTGCACCCTGGAGAAACTAGATCTGTCAGAAAGGAATCAGGTATATGGCAGGTATGCAGAGGGAGAGTTTCAAATGCTCTTTACCTTGAACTTCTTCCCATACAAGCTAGGAGGAAGCATTTGGCTGGTTCTTTAATGAAACTTGGAACTTACTGCTGCAGTGAAGAAGGAAATGTTTTTGTGGTTTTTCTGCGGGGGAAGAAAGTAATAAATCTTTTTGTTGCTGAAGGAACACCTTTCAGTGGCGTGGCTACGAGAGGGATATATTATTCTTAAAGCATACGTGCTCGAAAGTATGTTTGTCAGGCCGTTGGGAAGTTTTACATAGATCCTGAAGGACGGGAACAGAGTACAGGACTTGGGCATGGGCCAGTAGTTACAGGCTCTGCTGTGATCACAGAGGATATGTTTAAGAAATGGATAATCCTATTTGAACGACTAGAGTTTTGGGGTGAATGTTGGCTCTGGAAACTCGTGTACCTCGGCGTGGATTTCTTGCTGTGCCCCTCCTCAGAAAGGAGCGTGGCATAGTCAGTGTCCCCTCTGATCGGCTGTGTGGCAGAAGACAGAGGACAAGACCTGGTTCTCAAAGAGATGATTCATTCTGTGCAAATGTTTTGAGCTCCTGCCATACTTCTGGAAGTGCTCTAGGCACAGGAGATTCGGCAATGACCAAAACAGAGAACAAATAAGCAAATATGTTGTTAAAGGGTATGAAGGAAAAAAAAGAAAAAAGGGCTCAGGAGTGGCAGCGGGAGTGGTATACTATTTATGGAGGGTGGTCAGGGAAGACCTCTGTGATCATGGGGTTATTAGTTAGAGAACTGAAAGAAGCCAAGGGGACAAAGGGGACAGTAACATTCCAGGCAGATGCCCAGAGCCTATATGGGCACTTCATGCCAGGGAGTGGGTTTACCAGCCTTTCTTTGAAGCAAAAACTCGCCCCAGGACTATTTTTTTGCAGCCCCGCCCCCCTTATGGGTGTAAGAATCCAATGTAGCTATTCTTAAGCGTAAATAACTCGATTAGGGACGGAGATTGCAAAGAAAGAGCACACAGCCAAGAGAAATTATTTTATTGAGAATGCCTTTGTTTGAAAGTTCACATACACACCAACTTGATGACTAAAAATTTAAATTGTGCTTTTCAAAATCTTTTGCTGAATGGTGTCTATTTTTAAGGCACTATCTTTTCAAGAATTCCAGGTGTTTCGGTCTTGACAATGTAACTTCAAATGATAGGTGTAAGATAGCTTTAAAAAAAAAAAAGTGGTTTTTCAGATATGAAAGAGATGCCTTTTAATACTCTGAATCTCCAGGTGGAATGGCGCAAAGTCAGGCTTTGACACGCCTCTCCTTCCAGGCTCTGCCAGCTGCTGGACTGTAACCTTTCCACAACTTACCTTGAGTTAGCTGAGCAGTTTCCTTTGAGAATAAAATGCAAATAGCAATGTACTTTGGGCTCCTGCATTTCTTTCTCCTGGGGGAGTTTGTGAATTTCTAACATGTTTCTCTGCTGAGTGGATTTCACGAAATAAACTTTGTAAAGAATCTTACTATAATGCCTTGCATTCACTGCTAAATGAAAACTGGTAGATACTAAATAAATATTAGTATTTTATAAAATTATATAAAAAAGGAAGTCCCTACCAGTTCAAGATACATGTTGAAATATTTATGAGTGAAACAATGCTGCATCTGGGATTTGCTTTAAAAAGTTCCAGTAAAAAAAGAAAAGTGTACATATTTATGGGGAAGAGGAGACAGATGAGCAGAACTAGATATTGAGTTGGGTGGTGGGTACATGGAGGGGTCATTATTCCATTCTAACTTTGTACATGTTTCAAAATTTTCATGATTAATAGTTAAAAGGAAGTGAGAAATTGAGAGGAAAAAAGAGAGACCATATCTGGCCCACTCTTTCCCTTCTTGATTCCATTGTTGCATGATATCATCAAGGATCCTGATGTGGGGATTTGATGATGGGATTTTTTGCAGCATGACTTCAACAAAGAGAAAAGTTTGATGGATTATTTCTGGAGAGTGGAGCAGTCAGGATTTCCAAGAAAAGTGATGTTGAAATGAATAATGAAGATTCCCTGCTCAATGAAGCAGCCCCCTGGGGTCTTGTCAAACGATCTGGGAAATCATTGAGCGGGACAGTGTTAATAGTGTATAGGGCTCAGCATTTACTTGTGCAATTTAGAAAAGATCGCCTACATCCTGCAGTTTCCCTCTGTCCCTTGAGGACAGCAGGGGATTTACCTTATACCCAGGGTGATCCTCAGGTCTGTGTGGCAGTGGCAGGTCGGTCTTGACCATCAGTTCTCTGGCCATGGCATTTCCAGAAGCCTGGGTGCCTTCCAGACAGTGTGTATGCAATCAGGCCACTTCTCCCAGACATTCTCACTAAGCCCTGCCAGGAGGACTGGAATGCAACAGGGGAAGTTCTCTCTTCTCAGCCCCAGTCATTGGGCCTGTAGGGTGGAGTGGAAATCAGCCTCAGGGTGGCCACACCCAGCTCCTTATCCAATCTGTCCAAAGACTTCACATCCTCAACAGCTGCTGTCTGCATTTGCCTTTCAACTTGACTCTCTTGCCCCAGCTCACAGAGACCATTTTTCAGGGGACAACTGTGACACGGGCGTTCCAATCATTTCCAACCTGCACCTCCTGCTTATGGCCTTCCTGCTATGCAAATTATATGCCTGCATCCATTTCTAGGACAAGATTTATCTCAGGAGGCAAGCCTTAGGTTTGCTCCATAGTTTTGTTCGAGTTTCTTAAGACTTATTCCAAATGCTCATCAATTAAAATGAGGGAAGAAATGCCTTTTTAACGTATGCTTTATATTTTCATTTAGTGAAATAAAGAATGACATGCTGTATTCATCTGGTATTGCTGAGATCACTTGGTGGTTTGAAAGAAGACAGTGAGTGATGCTTTAGGAGGTATCTTGGCCCTTCCATAATTAATTTTACAAATCAAGATGTGACATGGGTTATGAACTTCTGTAATGCTGCCTTTTTAGTGTTCTTCGTCCCATAAGATCATTCACACCCTTCAGTCTGGTAATAGAATCCCTGGAAATTTATACAAAGGAAAGAATTCAAAACAAGAAGGGGTGGAAGGCAACCAAGATGGTGGCATAAGATGCTCCAGGGTGTTGCTCCCTACAGAATTCTTGAGCAACTAGCAAAAACTGGCAGAGTCTTCTTCCACAAAACTCCAGATAACAGTTAAAGGGTTTCAGCCACTGAGTAGGTGCTGAATCAAGAAAATACAGCTTCAGAACTGTAGGGGAAATTTGTGGCACCCTTGCTGGTCCTTTTGATTCCCCCCTTGGCATGGTATGGAGCTGTCTGCACTCCTAATATGGGTCCCTGGCTCTGTTCTGGCTGGAGTGGAGTAACCCCTGTGCACATACAGTCATTCCTACATGTTGGTGAACAGTCTATCAAGCGGAAGTCTAAAAGCCTGAACCAGGAAATTTGTCTCTAACTCACCCTCCCGGAATTTGCCCTGTAGGCTGAAACAGCTTGCAGGCAGAGAAAGCAGTTACATTAAAGTGACCTGGAGCAGAAGATTAGCAGCTCTAGGACAATCAATAGGGCTCCCAAGAGGGGGTGAAAGTCTATTTCATAGGGAGTAGAGGGACTTTCTAGTTCTTGTAAGTAGGGAAATTCCTAAAGCCAGGAGCTAGAACAAGCCCAGGACAGGCCACAGGCTTAGGGAAAAAGGGGAGGGTATAGTACTTCATGTTGGCCTCTGGCTATTCAGCTTGATAGGAGGACTAAACTCTGAAGGAGAGCACTGACCAGTGCAAAGCCAGTTTGCAAAGACTATGAAAGGTGTTTTTTTGCATTGGTCTGTTACTGTTAGCTCCTGGCACTCAGAGAAATCTCTGTCATATCACTAGCTAGGTACAAACTCAAGAAAGCTCAGAGACTAAATCCCAGAGTTAATCTTGTAAAATATCAGAATGCATAATGTGCAACAAAAGATTTCAAGACAAACAAAGAAACAGGAAATGATGCTCTATCTAAAGGAACAAGATAAAAATCAGAAGCCCCATCAATAAAGAAGACCAGATTTTGGACATATTGGTAAAGTCTTTTAAAAAAAGATTTTTAAAATTGACAAGGAGATAAAGGAAAAACACAGAGGAAGAACGAAAGGATATCAGGAAAGCAGTGAATGAACAACATGAGAATCTCAATAAAGAGATAGAAATTTTAAAAAGGAACCAAATAGAGCTACTGGATTTGAAGACCATGATAAATGAAATATTCTCTAAAGGGTTCCAACAAAAGATTGGGGCTGGCAGAAGAAAGAATCAGTGAATGTGAATAAAATAATCAAAATGATTCAGGCTGAGGAACAACAAAAAAATTTTTTTCAGAAAGAAAAAATGACGGAAAAAAGTGGGCAGAAACTAAGAGACCTGTGGGACACCAACACGCATATCAATAAATCCATTAGCAGAGCTCCAGAAGGAGAAGAAAGCGAGAAGGGGGAAGAAGGACTATTCAAAAAAATAATGGCAGTAAAATTCCAAAATTTAATGAAAGACATAAATGTACACATTTAAGAATCTCAGTGAATCCCTCCACCCCCGCCAAAGCAAAACAGGAAAAACTCAAAGAGAAACATATCCAGACAGACAGTACTTAAACTGTAGAATGCCAAGGGCAAGAAGAGTTCTGAAAGCTCCAAGAGAAAAATATGTTATAGACAAGGAAGTTCCAATAAGAGTAAATTCTGATTCATCATCAGAAACTTTGGAGGCAAGAAGACAGTAGAATGAACTATTTAAAGTGCTGAAGGAAAACAATTGCCAACCAAGAATTTTATATCTGGTGAGATTGTCTTTCAAAAATGAAGGTGATGAGGGTACACAGGTAGTTCAGTGATAGAATTCTCACCTGCCATATGGGAGACCCATGTTCGACTCCTGTCCATGTACTTTAAAACAAAAACAAAGAAACAAACATTAAAAAACATGTTGTAAACAAAATTCCTTATGATATACATATTACATATATGACTCTGTGTGTGTGCATATATAAATATAGAAATACATATAAGTGGAGAGACACATAAAAAAAAATGAGGGAGATGTTAAGACATTCCCAGATAAACAAAAGCTAATGGAGTTTGTTACCACTAGACCTACCCTACAAGAAATGTTAAAGGGAATTCTTTAGATTGAAAGGAAGAACTGATGCAAGACAGTGAATCAAAATGACATAAGGAAATAAAGATCTCCAGTAAAGGTAACCATATGGGTAATTACAAATGCCAGTACAACTATATTGTATATTTTGGTATGTGTCTCCACTTTTTACTTCATACAATTTCTAAAATGCAAATGCATAAAAAGTAATGCTAAATCTAGAGTTTAAACATGTGATGCATAGAGATATAATTTGTAATAAGTACAACAATAAGGTAGAGGGATGAGAGTTATAGGAGCAGTGTAGAGGTAGGCTATTGAAGTTAAGTTGGTATCAAATCAAACATAATGGTTATAGATTTAGAATGTTATATTTAAATTCCATGGTAACCATAAGAAAAAACTGCAAACACATACAGAAGGAAATGAGAAGAGACCTGTATTAGTTAGTGTTCTCTAGAGAAACAGAATCAACAGGGAAAACTCACAAAAATAAAATTTATTAAAGTATCTCATGTGACCGTGGGAACGCAGAGTCCAAAATCCTCAGGGCAGGCTGTGAAACTGATGATTCTGATGGAGGGTTTGGATGAACTCCACAGGAGAGGCTAGCCAGTCAAAGCAGAATGAGAGCCTGTCTCTTCTGAATCCTTCCAGTAATTAGATTTAGCATCACTCATTGCAAAAGACACTCCCCTTGGCTGATTACAAATGGAATCAGCTGTGGATGCATCTGACATGATCATGATTTAATTATATGAAATGTCCTCATTGCAACAGACAGGCCAGCACTTGCCCAACCAGACAAACAGGTACCACCAATTGACCAAGTTGACACATGAGCCTGACCATGACAAGACCTAAATGGTAAACTACAACAAATTGAATAAATATGAAGGCAGGCATAAATGAAAGTACTGAGGAATATTATAAGACTGATGGAGATCAAATGGCAAAATGGTAAAAGAAAGCCCTGCATTATCAGTGGTTACTTTAAATATAAATGGATCAAACTCTAGTCAGAAGGCAGAGATTAGCAGAATAGATTAAAAAAACATGACCAAATTATATGCTGTTTATAAGAGATTCACCTTAAATTAAAAAACACAAGTAGGTTGAAAGTGAAAGGATGGAAAAAATATATCATGAAATAGTAATCAAAAGAGAGCTGGGTATCTCTGCAGGTAAACTCACTGCCCTCTTAACTACATGGGACCTGACTCCAGGGATGTGAATCTCCCTGCCACATGGGACAGGACTCTGGCAATGTGCCTGGTCATGGCATTCTGGGATTGAGAAAACCTTCTTGACCAAAAGGGGAAAAGAAATGAAACAAAATAAAGTTTCAGTAGCTGAGATATTTCAAATAGAGTTGAGAGATCAAAAGACATACAAGTTGTATCCCTACAGAATGGGAGAAATATTTGTAAACTTCATATGCTTTAAGGGTATAATATCCAGAATAAATAAAGAAATCCTACAACTCAACCGTACATGAAAGGGACAGATAACTGCTAAAAAATGAGCAAAAGACTTGAATAGGCATTTTTCCAAAAAATATATACAAATGGTCAATAAACCCATGAAAAGATGGTCAGTGTTATTAGGCATTAGGGAAATACGAACCAAAATTACAGTGAAATACCACTTCACACCCACTAGAATGGCTACTATTTAAAAAAAAAAAGGTAAATAACAGTGTTGGAGTGATTGTGGAGAAATACACATTGTATCTTCTCTGACCACAATGCAATGAAGCTCGCAATCAATAATGGTGCAGTCACTATGGAAAAGAGTTTGATGGTTCCTCAGAAAAGTCAAGTATAGAATTACCATGTGAGCCAGTTTGAAAGGATTTATGTACCCTAGAAAAGCCATATTTTAATCCTGATCCAATCTTGTAGGAGCAACTGTTTCCTTAATCCCTATTCAATAATGTAGGTTAATCTTTGACTATCTCCATGGAGATGTGACACATCCAACTGTGGGCATTAACTTCATTAGATGGAAATGTGACTCCACCCATTCCAAGTGGGTCTTGATTTAGCTTACTCAATCCTTTAAAAGAGGAAGCATTTTGGAAAGAGAGAGAAAGAATAAGGACAGAGCCATGAGATGAGAGATCCACAAAACAGAGAGCCCATGCCTCCAGAGACCTTTGGAGATGAAGAAGGAATACATCCCTGGGGGAGCTTCATGAAATAAGAAGCCTGGAGAGATAGCTAGCAGATGTCACCATGTTTGCCATGTGCCTTTCCAGTTGAGAGAGAAACCCTGTACTACATCGGCCTTTCTTGAGTAAAGGTAACCTCTTGTTGGTGCCTTAATTTGGACATTTCTATACACTTGCTTTAATTGGGACATTTTCATGGTCTTAGAACTATAAACTAGCAACATACTAAATTCCCCCTTTTAAAAAAGCCATTCCATTTCTGGTATATCGCTTCCAGCACCTAGCAAACTAAAGCACCTCGTGACCTCAAAGAATTGAAATCAAAGAGATTATTTGTACACTGATATATGTATTTTTAACATTTTTTATTGCAAAAAACAACATATATGCAAAAAAGTAATAAATTTCCAAGTACATTTTAAACAAGTAGATATATAACAGATTTTAAAGTTTGGTATGGGTTACAGTTCTATGATTTTCCCTTTTTCTTCTGGCTGCTCCAAGACACTGGAGACCAAAAGAAGTATCAATATATTGATTCAGCAGTCATATTCATTTGTTAAATCTTATCTTCTCTATTATACTCTTCCTTCTCTTATTTTAATTTTTTGTGCAAAATAATATATATACAAAAAAGTAATAAATTTCAAAGTACATTGCAACAATTACTTGTAGAACAGATTTCAGAGTTTAGTATGGGTTACAATTCCATAATTTTAGGTTTTTATTTCTAGCTGCTCTAAAGTACTGGAGACTAAAAGAGATATCAATATATTGATTCAGCACTCATACTCATTTTTTAAACCTGATCGTCTCTGCATAACTCCACCATCACCTTTGATCTTTCTTTTCCACTCTTTACGGGTATTTAGACTATGGCTATTCTAAATTTTTCATGTTGGAAGGGACTGTCAATAATAGGGGATAGGGGGATGGAACTAGTTGATGTTCTGGAAAGACAGGCCCCTCTGCATTTCAGGACTTATCTGGGTACGCTGACATTGACAGCAGCATTATTTATAATTGCCTATTGATGGAAACAACTGAAGTATCCATCAACAGAAGAATGGATAAACAAAATTGGGTATATACATAAGGATGGAATATTATTCATCTGTAAAAAGGAATGAAGATTTTATATATGTGACAACATGGATAAACCTTGAGTTAAATAAGCTAGATACAAACAGACAAATATTACGTGATCTCACTGATATGAAACAATTAGAATAAACAAATTTATTGACTCGGAAACTGGAATATGAGTTATTAGGGGTTGGGTTGGGAGTAGGAGATGGGGAGTTGATGCTGAATCGACTTTTTGGTGTTCTGGAAACATTTTGGTAGTGGGTGGTGGTTATGGTAGCACAACATTTGCATATAATTAGCACTGCTGCATTTTATATTTGAATGTGGTTAGAAGAGGAATTTTTAGGTTGTCTCTATGTTTCTAGAATAAAAATTTTAAAAGAATTACAGGAGTATACAATACAAACAGTGAAGTCTAATATAAGCTATGGACTATAGTTACTATTATAATTTTAATAATATTGTTTAATCAACTGTAACGAAGCTACCACCCTAATGCAAGGTATTAATGAAAGTGAAAGTTGTGTGTGTGTATGTGTGTGTGGTATGCAGGTATATTGCAACTGTGGATTTTCTGATGATTTTTCTGTAAACCTAAAACTTTTCAAAACAAAATAGATAAATTAAAAAAGTGGAGGAGTAATCTTCCTCCTCCATATATATATGCATATATATACAAAGATGTTTATAGCACTTAGAGAAAAATAGAAACAACTTCAAAACATGAAGCCACAAAAAAGTGATGAAGACTACATAAGGATAAGGAAATACCTTCATTAAGTAATTTTAAACAGCAAAGTGGAACACAAAAATCATATGAACAATATAATGAGAATAAGGCAAAATATTTCCATACCTGACTGAAGTCTAGAGAGAAATCTGGGGGATGAGAAAGCGGTTGTGTGAAATGATAGAAATATGCACGAAGTTTTCCTTTAATGTTGTTTAGACTTGTTTTAGGCATAAATAATTCCTTTTATAAAAACACACACCCAAGTGTTGTATGAAAGGAGAGAAGGTTAGCACTCCTCTTGACAAGGATGGAAGCGGCTCTTGGGCCCACACAAGATGCCTATGGTTAAGGTACTGCTGACTACTTTGTGGCGTCTAATCATTGCTTGTAGAGAAAACACTGGACTGTATAGCACAGTGACTCTACTACAGATGCACAACTACAGTTGGCAGTACAAGTGTAAGAATGCTCTTTCACGAATTAGAACAAGTGTACGAAACTAATGCAACGTGTTAATAATAAGGTGATACATGGAAAAACACTCCCAGTGTAAACTATGGAGGATAATTAATAGTACTACATAATAATTTTTCATCAATTGTAACAAAGGTAACTATTGTTTAAAAATGATTAGTATAATTACAAAAAAAAGTGTTACGATCAACTGTAACAAATGTTCCACATGAATGCAAGGTGCTGGTGCCGGAATGGTGTATGGGAATTCTGTATGTTATGCACATTTGGTCTGTAAAACCATCAACAAATATCAAGTTTTGAATTTAGAATGCGACTTATGGATAATGAAGAGATAAGGTGAGGGGATGGGAAGGTAACAGAGACAGAAGATAAGTTGAAGAAGGCTGTTCTGGGGGGAGGATTTGCATAGCTGAAAACTCATGCAAAGGAACAAGCTCACGTACATTTATTAGAGGTTGAGGATACCTGTGGATAAAAAGCGTGCCAAACAGGCACCCCACCAGCTTTCCTCTTTATCTCTTTGGAATGTGCACATTGCAAACATTAATAGTCCATTTTCTTTGATCCTTTCCCTGGAGGCAGCAGAGCAACTCACCCGGAGGAATGATTCAAATCATTCCTGATTAGAAAAAAAAAAATCCTTGGCCAATTTAATTAATCACAGCATAACAGCACTTGAAATCACTCAAACAAACAAAAAAAAGCCTTTATACATAAGAGATGCGTGTACTTCAGCTTGCCCCAAACGTGTTGGTAGCTTGGGGCAAAATCTGGTCCCTGGCAGCCAACGCTGTGCATTAACAGAAGGGAGCAACACAAGTCTGCAGCCAGAAAGCTTTTGGAGAAAAGCCTAGGTGTCCGTGTTAATTACAGCCTGAATTAAATCTTAGGTTCTGGATGGCCCACCATGTGGTCATATGAACCCAGATACTGAGAACTTTCAAGAGGAAAAAGAAGAAGAAGAAGAAAAAAAAAAAGCAACCCTTAGAATCATCCCCAGAGTGCACACACTGTGGTAGGTCCAGCGAAGATTATAAGGTTGAGGTTAGACATGTCTCCTGCCCACAAAGCCCTTGTATTTGGGGGACAAGATAGAAGTAACAGAATTTGAGTCAATAAACACAATGCACAGAATAAAACACAGGTAACTGTGACATACTTAAAAAACAGACAAACAAATGTTGAGTTAGAAAATCTGGGTTTAAATCCCAGCTAGACTCTCTAACCAGCTTTGTGATCTTGGGCAAGTATGTAAGACTAATTTCATTTTCTGTGAAAAGGGAAAGAATAATGCCTACTTCAATGGCAGGTATAAAGACCGAAAGAATCGGCACAGTTTCTGGCACATAGTAGATTTCACTACTTATTTCTTGAATATGTTGAATCCAAAAGTGGATAACAGAATTAAAAATAAAATTTAAAACAATAAACTTCTAGAGTAAAACATAGGAGAAAATCTTTGTGACCCTGAGTTTGGTAAAGAGTTCTCAGATACATCACCAAAAGCACACTCCATTAAAGAAAATTTACTAAAATGGCTTTCATCAAAATAAGAACTTCTGCTGTTTGGAAGACATTGTTAAGAGAATAAAAACGTTGGGAAAAAATATTTGCCAGTCATATATCTGAAAAAGGACTTGTGTTCAGAACATATAAAGAACTCTCAAAACTCAACAATTAAGAAAACAAAGACCCACTTTTATAAATGGGGTTTATAAAAACCATTACACATCTATTAGAATGGGTAAAATTACAAAAAAAAATTATTGACAATACCAACTGTTGGTGAGGATATAGAGTAACTGGAACTCTTATATATTGATGGTGGGTAAGCAAAATAGTAAAACCACCTTGGAAAACAGTTTGACAGTTTCTTCTAAAGTTAAACATATCCTTATCATACAGACTTCTAGGTATTCACCCCAGAGAAGTGAAAATTATGCTCATACCTGTACACAAATGTCTACAGAAGTGTCATTTATAATTGCCCCAAACTGGAAACAGCCCAAATGTCCTGCAAACAGTGAATGGTTAGACAAACTGTGGTCCTCCATTCAACGGAATAGTACTCAGCAATAAAAAAGAGGAATGATAAGGTGCACAGATGGCTCAGTGGTAGAATCCTTGCCTTTCATGCCGGAGACCCGGGTTCGATTCCTGAACCATGCACCTAAAAAAAAAAAAAAAAAGTAAGTAAAAAAAAGGATGACTGATTGATGCATGTAACAAACGATAAATTTCACAACAATTATTCTGAGTGAAAGCCAGACCAAAAACGAGTATATACTGTAGAGTCCCATTTATATAAAATTCTAGAAAATGCACGCTAATTTACAGTGACAAAAAGCAGATCAGTGGTTAACAGTGGCAGAGTGGAGTGGGAATGGGGGAGATTACAAAGGGGCATGAGGAAATTTCCGGGGTGATAGATATGCTCATCAGTTTGATGGGAGTGATGGTATCACAGGTGTATAACATATCAAGACTCATCCAATTGTACACTTTAAATATGCATGATTTATTGCATATCAATTTAAAAATGGAGAAACTGTTTTTTTTTAAGTTATTCAGACAAGGTGCCTGAATATCAATTAAAATATTAATTAAAAAATTCAAACAGCTGTTTTTTTTTAAAAGTTATTGGGTGAGGTGCTGCAAGTTTTGGGACCACTGGAACACTAAGCCTTTCAGTTGAGTTGTTCTACTGTACAGATTCCAGACCTGTTACAAATCTGAAACTTATAAGGTAAATGAAGAATGAGATACAAATCATTAGATAAATCCATTTCAGTAGTTCCAAGGCCTTCAGTTTAAGCTTCAGGGGAGAACTAGATAAAAATTACTAATCCAAAATGAAATAATAGCAAAAAAAGTCAAGCCTTTAATCTTCCAGGGTTATAAATCACCCATAGCGCAGAGATCATTTAGAATCTGGTAATTTGGTGAAATTGCTCCTTCCAGCTCTCACAGACTCAGTTTCTGTCCTACCCTTATTTTATTAGAGCTTGTTATTTGAACTCATTCTGTTTTCTGCTTCTCTCTCCTCTGACCTAATCTGCAGGGCTTCCAAGAATAGGTACTTGAATGTATTTTAAAAATTGCTAACTTTGTTATGTTATGAAAGACTTCCTTAAATAAATACATTTCCCCTTTCCTCTCAATGACTCAAACAGGACACTCTTTAACAGACATACAGGAGCAGTGTGAAGAGTTGAGAACCACCCCTGGACCAAGCAAAACCCATGTGCTGCTGCATCCCTGCATCCAGCTCTACATCCCACCGAGATGCCACCAGGCCCAAGAGAAAAGCTGAAGGGGATGCTAAAGGAGATCAAGCCAAGGTAAAGAGAGCCACAGAGAAGAGCTGCAAGGTTATCTGCTAAACCTGCCCCTAAAGAGCCAGGAGCCAAGCCTAAGAAGGCTCCTGCAAAGAAGGGAGAGAAGGGACCAAAGGGAAAAAGGGGAAAGTGATTGTGCTGGTTTGAAAGGATGTATGTGCCCTAGAAAAGCCACGTTTTAATCCTAATCCCGTTTTGTAAAGGCAGTTGCTTCTTCTAATACTTATTCAGTATTGTATGTTTGAAACTGTAATTAGATCATCTCCCTGGAGATGTGACTTAATCAAGAGCAGTTGTTAGGCTGGATTAGGTGGAGGCGTGTCTCCACCCATTTGGGTGGGTCGTTGATTAGTTTACTGGAATCCTACAAAAGAGGAAACATTTTGGAGAAGAGATTCAGAGACAGCAGAGCAGAATGACACAGCCACGAGAAGCAGAGCCCACCGGCCAGCGACTTTGGAGATGAAGAAGGAAAATGCTTCCTGGGGAGCTTCATGAAACAGGAAGCCAGGAGAGAAAGCTAGCAGATGATGCCATATTTGCCATGTGCCCTTCCAGATGAGAGAGAAACCCTGACTATGTTCATCATGTGCCTTTCCAGATGAGAGAGAAACTCTCACCATGTTCACCATGTGCCCTTCCACTTGAAGAGAAACCCTGAACTTCATCAGCCTTCTTGAACCAAGGTATCTTTCCCTGGATGCCTTTGATTGGACATTTCTATAGACTCGTTTTAATTGGGACATTTTCTCAGCCTTAGAACTGTAAACTAGCAATTTATTAAACTCCCCCTTTAAAAGCCGTTCTGTTTCTGGTATATTGCATTCTGGCAGCTAGCAAACTAGAACAGTGATACTGGCAAGGATGGGGATAACTGCAGAAAATGGAGATGCCAAAACAGACCAGCACAGAAAGCCTACAGTGCTGGGGATGCCAAGTCAAGTGTGTGCATCTTGATAAATGTGTACTTCTGGTGACCGCACAGTTTGAAATACTATTTTTTATAAAGTTTTATAAAAATGCAGAATTTTGTTTAACTTTTTTTTTTAAAGCTATGTTGTTTAGCACACAGGATACTTCATTGTTGTTTTGGGGGGAAGGGGCAAATGTCACTAATAGAACGTCCCCAAAGCTGGATTAATATGAGAGAAAATACCTTTCCCCTCTAGTTTTGAGCGACTTCATCTTTACTCCCAGGATATTGGATTTCCTGTCATTGTAACACATTAGCCATCTTGGCACAAATGCCTTGTGGAATAGAAAAAGTAAAATTTATTTCTATGTGCTCATGACCTCTTCTTCTCAGTCTTCAGCATAGATTTGATTCCCTGAAATCTGCTGGGACCTGATCCCCCAAATTACCAGAATGTCAGGCAATCTGGACTTTCCAGTGATGCTCCTGAGATGGCATCTCTCATAAGAGCAGCGAGTCCTTGTTTAAGTTGTGGATCTTCAAACTGATAATTCTGCCATTTTCATTTTATTTCCTAAAAGTCAGGGTCAGCTCATGAGAAGTTGTCCAACAACATGCTAAATGTGAAATGTCAACCCTCACTCTAAACTTTCCCTGTTCAGGGCATCAAATGAAGTCTTCATTGGGTTTTATTTTATAGTGGCTTTCTGAGTTTGGCAGTCCATTGAAGAAGGGAACTTGAAATTGTTGTATCATGTTAATGACTGTCTGGCCATGTCCTGCTTGAAATACCACCATAGTTTATGAAAAGAATCTTTAATAAAGCTGGATACAGTTTGAGGAAAGAAAAAAAAGGCATACAATTGGCTGAATGAGATTTGTCTATTTATTGTGCCCAGTTTTGCCCAAAGGCAACGGAATGACTATAAGCTGAATATTTTAACCTTCAATGTGCATATGAATCACCTGGGAATCCTGTGAAAATGCAGATTGTAAGACATTTCTAACCAGCTCTCCCCCTGTGATGCCAGTGCTGCTGCTTGGGGATCCCTCTTTGAGCCTTTCAAAGTCCTTTCATCCCAGGGACACAATAAAGCAATAACGACTCTAATAGAGAAGTGGTCATTCAAGTCAAAAGGAGGAACACTGTGTTAGCACCAAAAATGTTTATACCCCTGGTAAGGGTATGGATTCATTTGTTGTGACTAGCTCAGAACATTTGAAAAATTTTGGTGATTTAATTTATTTTACCTTTTTCTGAAAACGATTTGCAATAGAGAGGATGTTTTTGGTAGGCTATAGTTAGTCAGTCCAATTTAAGCCTCTTTATCACTGTTGCATCCAACCACCTCTTGTGTGCACTCACTTTTTTCCCAAAAGATTAATATTATGTATCTTTCATACTTCAATATCATATAAGTATGGAACTAACGTTTAGTATACTACATAGCTGATGTTTTCAGTTCTTTCGACAAACGGGCTGATTTCTATCCTAGATATTGAGAGTATTATATTGCATGTTCTGAATTTTCCTCTTTTTTCTGGCAAAGATAGCACTGGTAGCAGCAGCAGTCGCTTCTAATAATTTAGAATTAGAGTAAAAGACTTTGGAAAGAATCGTAGGACAAGACTGAGGCATGGCCATGAATCTTCCTAGGGGCACAGGCTGCAGCCCCTGGGTGGGTCTTACCCACTGTTTGCTCCCCCCCACCCCGCCTCTGCTTTGTAAATCAAGCTGCATAAATTTTTTTCCAAAGAAAATTCTTGATTTTCGGAAAGGAACAGAGTTAAGTTTAGTTTTAGTTAGTAGTTTGCCTCAAACCGACACATTTCAACAAACACATTTCAAATATATGCGGATTTGCAATTGAAACAAAGCGTCCTTGATGTGCTTACAAATAGGCCAGCCAGTATTTTCATCAAAATTCTTATTGTGGGTAATTTTCCATCTCAGTTTACCTTGCTATTTAAATTAGTTCGTCATGATTTTGAATAAAAATAACTGGGGGGAAAAGAAAGCATCCATAAAGCTAAAAGTAAATCCATATTTATAGCTCTGTGTTTCTAGTCTAGGATTCCTTATTAAGTGATTATATAGGAGTAATTTTCTGTCTTTCAAGACTATTTCTGCAGAAGAATTTGAATCACCACTGGAATGAATGTGGTAATGAGAGTAGTTCTGTCAACAATATGTGACATGAGGGAGGGGAGCATAGAAACTGGGCTGTCTGGACTATGGTTTTGGATAGGGTTTGGGATTTTTGTTGTTGCCAGAAAACTCAAAGTTCAAAGAGAGTAGAAAAGCATATTGATTAGCTTTGGACTGGTCAAAGACTAGATTTATATCTGAATTTAACTAATGCTTCACATATGTTTCCTTTGTGTTTAAAATATGTGGTACCCCTGGTTATTTTAAGATGAGGGCCAGCTGAAAGCAATTCCTCTTCTTGTCTTCTCTCCTCCAAATCATGACCATTTAATGGGTATGTAGATATTAAATCTCTAGGAACAAAGGGGAGTGTGGCTGGTGCAAATGATCCTTGATGTCCCCACTGGCGCCACGAGATCCCCATGGCTTATTTTTCTCCTCAAACCTTATAGCCCTGAGGCCACATTCGTGGGGCTCTCTGGAGAGCCAAAATGACCATTTGCCAGTGTGCCAGTTCAACTCTCTTTTACCCAGTGTGTCAAAGATATGTGGATCTGCTGGGGATTTCAACCCCATCAACTAATTTTCATGAAAAGGAAATACTGCTAACATTTATTGAGTGCATCATGCCAAGTACTTTACACATATTATTTAATCCTCACGATACCCATTTTACAGGTGGGGAACCTGAGGTGCAAGCAGGCTGTATAACTTGCCCAAATCTCTGATAGTTAATTTCAAATTCAAGATTCAAAACACAGGGAGTCTAATACCAGACTGCTCCTAACCACTGTGGTATCCTGCTTTCCTCATTCATAAATTCTTTTAGAACTTGGGAACTGAGAGAATTTGGGGAAGGGGTAAGGATATGGATTCTCTAAATGAAATTGCTTTGAAACTTCATAGTCAGCCATTCTTTCAATTTTGTCTGTTCCTGCTCAAATCTTTTAGAGCACACTTTCAGTGAAAGATCAAGGTATCAGTCCATAGCAAACACTTTTTTTTCCTGGAAAGTGACTCCCTCACTAATTCACAGGATGGGTCTCCTGTACCCACATTTGTATTTTAATACCTGCCCTCTCCCACCTAGTCATAACTGAGTGGGCCCCAAGCTGGGCAGCACGAGTCTATTGAAAGTTCGAAACCGGGACAGAGAGATGCAGAGTTAGTTTCCTATGTGGCTAGAGCTATAACTTGTAACTTACTGTAACATGAAAGCTCAGGAATTTCAGGGAGGCCATTTCTTCCACAAAAGCTGAGAGAGAGTAAGAATATGAATACAAATATGAATGTGAGGAACATAGAGCAGATACACAGAGAAGGCGAGGCCAGACAGGCAGGAAACATTTTTTTCCTGCATTCCAGTATGTGGATCTAGTCCTCTCTTAAAAATACTCTCCTCTGCTTAAGCTGCTGCAAGTTGATTTCTGTTCCTTGCAATCAAATCTTGATTCATGCTCATTAAAACTCCTACAAGACACAGGGATTGGCTGGCACCTCTGGGTCTCCCCAGAGACCAGGAGCAGACCGCATTCAATCAAGACTTTTGCTCTTCCTTCTCTGCTCCAGCCTAGTCCAAGCACCCTTATCTTCAGTCTTGGTTCAATTGCATAATTGTATTGCCTGAATTTTCCCATCTGTCACTTTCCAGTTCAGAAATCTGAAGTGGCTGATTTGCCCCTAACTGTGTCTCACGGAGCATCAAAGGAGATGTTCCATGATAAACAGAGTTCTGTGGTCAAGGAAGCTTGGGAAATCCAATGCGACTCTCCCAACTTTGTCACATACATAAGCATATTAAGGACCTTAAAAAGTTCTGCTCATAAATTACCCCCATCACCAAGCAACAACAACGACACAAAAACTAGCTTGAATTTTATATTTAATGTTACCTTTTTTTTTTTTTTTTTGGTGTAACACCTAAAGCCTATGGGGAAATACCTACTGAGTAAGGGCCAAATGTCTTTTACTGATATTTACTGATTATTTACTGTTTTTTGCCTGCCCCATTTAGAACTTTCTGATTTGATTTATCGTTTCTCTTCAACTGCAGCCAGATGAGACATTTTTGGGTCCTCTGCTTTCTCACCCCTGTGCCTTTGCTACAGAGGTGAGAATGTCTTCACTATGCACTGGTAATCTGGGCATTGTCCAATACAGATGTCTGAGAAGAGTACCAAGAGTAGGTCAAATTACCCCCAACTCCTTCCTCCTCCAGTCATATTCCAATTCCTCTCATTCTCTTCTCCCCATCTCACTCCCTTCCCCTGGAGAGAAAATGCTGATGGCAGGAGATATCAAAACCTTCTTTCAGGAGCTGAAAATGGACATGGAGGAGAGGCACTTGACCAAACAGTATCTCACATAGATAGATATGTGCAGCTTTACCTGACTTAACTAAGAAAGATTCCAGGTCTGCCTGCTTTGCCACTATGCTGACCAGGGAAAGAGCTGAGACGGGGTGCTAATATTGGAAATGGAGAAAAGAAAAAGTCCAGGGAGACAGGGGGAGTGGAAAGGCATGAGAGCCAGTGTGCGGTGTGTGTTGGGGGTGGGGGGTGGGGTTGGAGGGTACAGGTGGGAGGGAGAGAGGAGAGTTGCAAAGGGTAGGTGGGGGGCATAGGTGAGTTTTAGAAGAGTGAGGAGGAACAAAACAGAGCAGCTGTGAAAAGAAGAAAGCAATGACAGTCTCTGTTAAGAATATACTTTATCCCTTTGACTGCTTCTCATGAGACTGGGTAAATATTTCAACTGGTTTAAATTACATTTTCTGCAGGACTATTGTTTCTTTTACCGTGTTTTTGGGCTTACGCTGAACTACAGAGGGCTCCTTATTGTATTTGGCTAACACAAACATGAATAACTTCCTCATGAATGAATTTATCCACTCCATGGAGAAAATGACATGGGCTTGCCCTATTTCAGTGCCTCCTGGCTGCTCTCCCAGCCAAGCGACCACATCAACGCACATACCCTCCTTATGAGGAAAGGTGCCTCCGTTTTTGCAATCTGGGTTGAGTTTCTCCTGTAAATTGGGCTCTTGTCATTGTGTCTGGTAAGAGGGGTTTTCTGGAACTTCTGCCCAGGACACTCTGGAAATAAGGAAGGCCTGGGATTGCTTAGCAAAGTTGTGAGGTAAAGTCTCAAGACTGTGTAGGCTTCTGGGATTCTCTTTCTCTTCAGGACAAGTAAGTTCTCCTGCTGCAGACCCTGCTCTGGTCTCAAGGCCCTGGGACTGTAACATGGCTGATACTCTAGAGTCTGCAAGCAAAAAGTCTGGAGGGTCTTAGCCTCATTTTGTTATTACCCCCTGAGTGCAGAGGCTTCTTGCATAACACTGACATCTTTGGAGAAGGCATATGTTGGCAGTGAGCCTCTAGGCTGCAATCCCTATAGGAAAGGATGGTATGACCTCCAGACGCCTCTGTTAAAATGGACATGGTGGGGGGTGGGGGTGGGGATGGAAGGGTAGTTCAATGGTAGAATTCTTGCCTGCCATGCAGGAGACCCGGGTTCAATTCTTGGCCCATGCACTTCCCCCCAAAACAAACGAACAAGCAAAACAAACAAAAATCCAACAAATGGTGTTGCAATAAAGGGATACTCACATGGAAAAATAATGAAACGCTTTGTATGCTGCCATACAGCATACAAAAGAAAAAGGACATGGTGGAGCCAAACAAACAGAACTGTTAACCCATCTGTACCCACTGATCACTAAACTCCAATGCAGTGGGCCCAGGGACTGCCCAAACATCTGGCTCTGCAGTATCCACTACTGAAAAAGCACACGGGGGGAAGAGGAGAAGAGAGAGGTCTCCTTTTCAAAGACCTCACTTGTGGGACCCTGACGATTCACCTTTGCTTCTGGTGCCTCTCCATCAAACTGGAAGATAGGAATTGGGTAAGCCAGTGTCTCTGTCCTAGGCCGTTATTTGCCCTAAATATATAAATAAAGGCCCTTTATTACCTACAGTGTGGGAGATCTCATATCTCTGACTGCCTACACATAGAGTAACTACCCACATGCGGTTTGGTTATTAACTTCAACTGGACCTGATTATGTTCACAAATCGTGCATTTACAGTAAGCTCCAGTTGCTCTTCCTAGTTCTATTTTTGCCTTTGTTTGTGACCTAGACTAGAGCTTTCCTTCAGTATTTCTGATGGCTGATGAAACAAGTCCCTCTCTGTCTGGATTGTTCATATTCATTCCAAATAATATTCATTGCATCCCTACCACGTGCCAGGCACTGATCTGGGCATTGAGGATATATCTGGGACGGAAATAGACAACGACTCCTGTGGGGAAAGAGGAATGTAGACAATAAGCAATCGACATAGCAAACATGTCAGTTATATAGCATGTCAGAAGGTGCTAAGGACTACGGGTCTAAGAAAGAACAAGATGGTGCAGGTTAATGGAGATTCAGACCGAAGAGGTAGAGAGGAAAGGACAGGATCAGTATTAAACAGGGGAGCCAAGATGAAATTTGAAGATTGGACTGATAGTTAGTCAATAGCTATCTGGGAAAGAATGTTCAGGGAGAGGGTACAACTAGAGCAAAGACTCAAATGTGTGAGCATGCCTAGTTTGTTTGAGGAACAGCAGGGAGGCTGGTCTCCTAGAATGAGTGAGAGAATATCAGAAGAGGAAGATAGAGAGGTGAGTGGTGTGTGGACCGGGCAGGTAATGTAGCATCTTGTTGACCATTGTAAAGACATTGGCTTTTCCACTGAAATACATGGGGAGTTACTGAAGAGTTTCCCTAAGAGAAAGGGGAGTTTGAGTAGAGAGTTTGAGTAAAGAAGTGATATGATCCAATGTACACTTTTTAAAAATTTTTTTAATTCTTATTTATTAATTTAAAAAATTAACAACAAACAAACAAAAATATTAACATATCATTCCATTCTACATATATAATCAGTAATTCTTAATATCATCACATAGTTGCATATTCATCATTTCTTAGAACATTTGCATTGATTTAGAAAAAGAAATAAAACGATAACAGAAAAAAAAGATTATACATACCATATCCCTTTCCCCTCGCTTTCATTTATCACTAGCATTTCAAACTAAATTTATTTTAACCTTTGTTCCCCCTATTATTTATTTTTATTCCATATGTTCTACTCGTCTGTTGATATGGTAAATAAAAGGAGCATCAGACACAAGGTTTTCACAATCACAGAGTCACATTGTGAAAGCTATATCATTATACAATCATCATCAAGAAACATGGCTACTGGAACACAGCTCTGCATTTTCAGGCAGTTCCCTCCAGCCTCTCCACTACATCTTGAACAACAAGGTGATATCTACTTAATGCGTAAGAATAACCTCCAGGATAACCTCTCGACTCTGTTTGGAATATCTCAGCCATTGACACTTAGTCTCATTTCACTCTTCCCCCTTTGGTCGAGAAGGTTCTCTCAATCCCTTGATGTTAATTCTCAGCTCATTCTAGGGTTTTTCTCAGTCCCTTGATGCTGAGTCTCAGCTCATTCCAGGATTTCTGTCCCACGTTGCTAGGAAGATCCACACCCCTGGGAGTCATGTCCCACGCAGAGAGGGGGAGGGTGGTGAGACTGCTCGTTGTGTTGGCTGGAGGGAGAGGCCACATCTGAGCAACAAAAGAGGCTCTCTTGGGGGTGACTCTTAGGCCTAAATTTTAAGTAGACTTGACTTATCCTTTGTGGGGTTAAGTTTCATGTGAACAAACCCCAAGACTGGGGGCTCTGCCTATAGCTTTGGTTGTCCACACTGCTTGTGAGAATATCAAGAATTCAACTTGGGGAAGTTGAATTTATCCCCGTTCTCAGCGTTCCCCGAAGAGGGCTTTGCAAATACTTTTCTACTCACTGATCGAATCACTCTAGGATTCATCGGGGCATCACTCTGGACAAACCAGCAAAATCTCATGTCCTACCTGAGATTCCAAGTACTTATGGCATTCAATCAAACTATCCACATAAGTTATATTAGGAAATGCACTAGTCAAAATATAAATTTTGTAACAAATGAACATTTTTTGCTTTAGTCTCACACATAAGATGACATTTTAAAATATTAATTACCATCTATTTTCAGCACCCTGCAATAATGACATTCCTTTGTTCTTCCTCATGCAAAAACATTTTTAAAATTTGTACATTGCACATTTCACTATTATTATACACTCTAGGCATTCCTAGATTATACCATCTCAATCTTTAACCTCTATCTTTCTTTCTGATTTCATTTATGTCCCCAGCCCTCCTCCCTCTATCATTCTCACATGCAGCTTCATTTAGTGTTTTAACATAATTGTATTACAGTTAGGTAGTGTTGTGCTGTCCATTTCTGAGTTTTTGTATCCAGTCCTGTTGCACAGTCTGTATCCCTTCAGATCCCCAATGTACACTTTTAAAGGATCATGCTAGTTGCTGGGCTGAAAGCAAGAGTAGAAGGAGGGAGACTTGAAAAAAGGCTGTAACAGTAATCCAGGTGAGAGACGATGGAGGTTTGGACTGAAATGACTAGAATGTGTCAATGAAGGAAGTGAGATGTAGTTGAACTCTGCATATATTTTGAAAGTAGAGTTCATTTCTGCCAGATATGACGTGAATGTGGCAGAAAGACAGGAGCCAAAGCTAATTAGTTTTTTTTTTTTAGCCCTAGCCACTGGAAAAATAGATTTGCCATCAATTGTGAGAGGAAAGGCTGTAGGTAGATCAAGTTTGGGGAATATAACAAGAGTTCGGCTTGGGATATCTTGAGTTTGGAGATATCAAACAGATAGTCGGATTTATGGGTTGAGAGTTTGGAGACGTGTGGGCCAGAGATATAAATGTGGAATTCACGGACACATTAATGACATTTAAAATGATGTATCTTCATGAGATCATGAGAAGAGTTAGATAAGGAAGAATTGAGGATTGAGGACTGGTCCCTGAGAACTTCAACAGGTAGAGGTTCAGGAGAAGAGGATAAACCAGGAAAAGAGACTGAGAAAGTGGGACCACTGAGGTAGAAGAAAAACCAAAAGAGTGACATGTCCTGAAAGCCCAGTGGAGAAAGTGTTTCAAGGAGGAGGGAGTGATCAATTATATCAGATGTCATTAATTAATAAAAAGAGAACAATGAGTTAACTATTGGATTTGGCAACATGAGGTCATGGTAACTTTGAAAAGAACAATTTCCATGGAGTGATGGGGATTCAAGGCTGATTTGGGGTTGGTTTAAGAGAAACTGGAGGGGAAGAATTAGACAGAGCAAGTATAGATGATTCTTTTGAGGAGTTTGCTTCTCAAAGCAAACAATGATACAGAGGTTGACAAAGAAAGTACAGTCATGAAGAGGCTTTTTTTTTTTAAGGTGAGAAATAACAGCATGTTTGGGATGTTCATGTGCTGATGGAAATGATCTAGTAGAAAGTGACAATTCGGTGTAAGAAAGAAACAGAGTTGCTGAATAATGTCCTTGAGGAGGTGAGAAAGGTTGGGTAGAGTGCTTGAGTGGAGGAATCTGCTTTTAATGGCTGGGGCATCTGCAATAACTTAATGGCAAGGTATGAGGGGCAACGCTGATAGGTGCATAAACGTGGTGGTGGGAATTTGTGGTGCTCTCCTGTCATTGCTTCTGTCTTCCTCGTGGAAAAAAGTCTAATGATGAGCTAGTAGTGAGCATGGTAGGAAAATGCTGAGGATTTGAAAAGAGAAAAGAAGGTATGAAACTGTTTGTCTAGGGAAATAGGTATGTGAATAGCCTCACCAGGAAAATATGACTGTAGGACCCAGTAAGGGCCCACTTGAAGCCTGTTATCATGAATTAAAAATGAGATCAGGCTGCATGGCTGCATATTTTTCTCTAGGCATGTTCAGCTGTGTGGCTAGAGGTGTGGAGCAGGCAGACTTGGATTTGACTAGGTCTACTGTCTTGGCAGGTAAACAAAACAAAGAGAAAGGCACCAGTGAAAGGTGATGGGATCAAAAGATTGGAGGCTCTGGTAGAGTAGGGATGGTTGAGATGGGGTGAGAAGGTGAGCTGGAAAGATAAGAGATTGGGTCAGAAGGGAGCAAGAGTGAAACTGAGATTAAGGAGGGGCTGCAGTTATTGGTAATTACAATCAGGAATTGAGCAGAGGGAAGGTAAGGGGAGGAGAGGAGTTCAAAGGCCTAAGAGACTCGGGTGTTGGAAGGGTGATCTATGAGTACATTGAAATCACCAAGAGCTTTGGAGGAAGTGACAGCAAACCCAGATCTAAAAATACTGAAGATGACCCTGGGGGGTCAAGAGAGTTCAGTTGTGGGTGATTTAATCTGATGACAGGAGATTCTATGAGGAGTGCAGTGGTTTATACAGCAGGGAGTCAATACATCTGAAAGTGAAAATGAGGAGCAAGAACTTATATCACCCCAGGCCTGGGGATGACTGTGAGAGAAAAAACAGCCACTGGGGAGAGGCAGGTATCCTGTGGGGAAAGGTGTGAAGAGGACATTCAGAGGCAAGAATAAATACCATTTCGCAAATCATGGACTATGAACTCCAGGGGGCATGGAGGAAGAGTTGTTTCAGGACTTGGGGAGGGTGGGAAAAGGCCAAAGTTGAGAGGAAAGACAGAGTCTCATGGGTATTGAGAGCTGGACATGGCATGTCCTAGGAACCAGGGAATTCTTAGAACTGACACACACAGGGACAAAGACCCAAGATTAGTCCCTGTGGAGACAAGGCAGATGATGGTGAAAGGCTTTCAGTGTTGGGGTTTAGGGGGGGTGCTTTTCAGGAGATCCTTCTTCCTGCCTATTGATGGGAGGAAGGTTAGGAAATCTTTCTGAACAGACTGTGCCCCGGACCCAGCCTGGCAACTCCCCCCAGGGGCCTCTCCTCCTCTTCTCCTGCTCTCTAATTTTTCACCTTTCCCAAAAGGTTGTGACGATTCTGGCATTGGCATATTATTATCGGCTTTAGAAGAGGTGGGATAGGTTTTCCTATTCCTGACGATGGAGTTTCCTTTCTCTGAAAGCTCTAAAAGTATTTCATATCCACCCCCATCTCCCCACCCCCAGAGCACATATCTTGAACTCTGTTGACACGTTCGTCACATGGGCTACTGGCAAAGAAATTTTGAGTTCAAATATTCACAATGTTGAATTCCTTCTAGATCTGCATTTTGGGAAGGTGGAGGCAGCCCCAACAACTATCAGATAGGCCTTCCTCAGGCCATCTCATCCATTCCCTCTTCTCCATACAAAACCTCCCATCATTTTCCCCTCCCTGCTTGAACAAAAAACTACTTTAGTAGGAAGAGCTTCCAAATTCTGGGAAGATGATTTTCCCTCGTATGGTCCCTATTTCAGAGAGTACAACTGCTTATCATCTTGGTGAATGAGATCGTGTTTCAGTTCCTTCCTGGCTTCCCCAACTTCAGTTAATTATTTGGTCCTGCTCTTCACTCAGCTTCTCTTCTGGGCTCAGCTCTGTCCTGGTCAAAAGCCAGATTCATTCCTCTGGGCTCGTTCATAGCCTGTGATTTTGCAGCCCTGTAATCACCTCCAGGGTTTGCCTCTGGACATTACCCAAGACACTTTCAGGAGGAGGTGCAGGGAAGGGGCTCCACAATGCTAATAAAAGCTTGGTGTCTGTTGAGTTAACAAAGGTGAGCTTTCGGGGAAACAAGTGATGTTTCTGCTTGTATGTGTTACTTTCATGACAGCTGTTGGAGCATCAGTTTCCCACTTTGTGGCCTTCTAGGACCCTAGAATCTCTGCTCTGTTCTGGCATGTGATGCCTTGTTTGTGGAAGCCAAGCTTTCTCTCCTACCTTCACCTTAACTTGCCTCAATTAATCTCCCTTAACCAGTTCTCAGTAAACAACATCCCCACTGGGATGTCACTAGTCAGACACAATAGTTACCGCTTTAGTAGATTTTGCATTTTAGTAAGGGGGATGAGTCAGCAAACTCAGATGCTGATGGGTGAAGTTGGGAGGGAGTACTAGACCAGATGGAGTGCCTGGGGCTGTGATGAACTGAAGATTACATAGCAGTGTGGCCAGCTCTTCAGATTTTTGGACAAAAGCTAAAAATCCAGATATTTATGTGAAATAATCTGATTAAAAAAAAACTTCTTGGTAATTTAATTCAACTTAAAAGTATAGCAGTAGAATCAGACAATATATCTTTTGGTGACTTCTGTAAATTTAAGCACACATCTGGTTGCACGGTAGGCACAATGGTTCTTTTATGGCTGGTTTTTAGCAAAAAGGCCATTTGGAGCCCTTTACAGTCCCTGAAGTCACACCGCAAGATCTGGTCCAGGGTAGACTCTAACTGTGGTGACCTGAATCCTATCCATTTGGAATCTTGCTCCTAAGGACAGTTTGTTCTTCTATGCGCGGGGTTCTTAGAAGAGGTTGCCTGAGCCTCTCAGGGAAAGCCATCAAGTTCACTTAGGCTGCCACCACTCAGGTGTGCTAGAGGCAGGTGCCTGGCAGCTGGAGGCACAGTGGAGTCATTTCCATCTCTGGCCAGTGGAGTGCATTTTCCACAGCATGGTGGCTAAACATGTGGCCTCTGGAATCAGATGCCTGGGTTCAAGCCCCTGCTTTACTACCTGGGTGCCCTTGGCCTCTCTGACCTGTTTCCTTATCTATAAAATGAGGCATTAAGAGGACATTGTGAGGAGGATTCAGAGATAGAGCTTGCAAAGTGCTTTGAAGAGTAAGCTTTCACACTGGAAAAGTACCCACATGTGACTTCATTTTTAGAAGGCTTACTCACTATGTTTTAAAATAGGGATTTAGTTAGTTAAAGCTTGTTTTTACAGTCATATTTGAAAACTGGTGGTGCACACTTGTTTCAGGTTTCACTCATCTTCAAGCCTGCTTTCTCCAGAACAGCACTGAGTTTTCCACCCTTTCCCCGGGCCATGAGGCCTGACTGTTTTCTGGGGATAATTTTTTGTGTTCCCTGGCTCCAGGTGGTGAGACTTCACCAACCTTTTCCCCAGTGGAGTCTCTTGCTGCCCAACAGGCTCTTCTTCACTAAACTGCTCCTTGAAGTCTCAGCCCAGGGAGAAGACTAGCTCAGAAAGTCCCACTAAGCTCTTGGGAACCAGTCTGCTGGGAAAGTAACTTTGCCAGCAGGCGCAACATCCTTCCTTGCACATACTTGAAACTTCTTCCTTCCTCTCTTAGATCTATGCTGCCTCCAGCCTTTTTTTTTTCTTCCCCCTTTTCTTCTCTTCAAACAAAAAGTGCAACCAAAATTTAAAATGGTAAAATCTCATTTATGTCATTGCCTTCCATCCTAAAGCACATGCCTCTTCCTTCTCCATGGAGGCGGGGTGGGGAGGTAGAGGTGGGGGTGGTGGGGGGTAGTCAGTGGTCAGCATTTTTTGAAGAGGCCACAGTGCAGGTTCCCTGGGAGTCTTCTAAAAATGCCAGGGGAGGAACGGAAGCGGTCTGCAGCTGGGAGTTAGTAGCATCCTGAATACAGGGAAAACCCTCAGGCCGGGCAGTCAGGATGTCTCTGGAAGGGTCAGGGATGGCAGGAGCGCGCACCAGGACCCCGAGACTGCCACAACCCGCTCCTCCCACTGCTGGGAGACCAGCCTGCAGCTCCGAGACGGCCGGAAGTGCCGGGCTCGGAGGAGGGTGGGTGGGGAGGGGCTGCCCGTGGGCTCAGCCTCCCCGCTGTCCCCACCTGGACTCCTGCAGCCTGTGGCTGCAGCCGGTGTTGGGGGAACGAGTGGCACGTCTCGCTCCACGGGGCTGTTTCTTGGCCTTGGAACTCAGGCTTGAATAAAAGTTACAGAAGCAAAACAAGGCGCGTTGTGGGGGGACCTGCAGGCCGGGCGGCTGTCGGGGTGGCGCTGTGTCTGCAAAGCACTCGGTGTCTGGGCCTGGTGAAACGCGGGGCTTTCCAGCCCCTGATCGCGCCAGGCAGGCGGCGGCCGTGGGCGGCGGGGGGGGGGGGGGGGGGGACGCCGTTCCCACCCCCACCCCCTCCAAGTCGCCGGGGGCCCTCGGAAGGGTTAAGGAAAGAATGTTCCCTCTCCGGGGGATCTGCACTTTGAAAGAGGATCCCAGAGAGCACGTGGTGGCCGGTCCTCTTCTCAAACCGCAAGACTAAAGCGTCCACGTCGGCGGACCCCCGAGGGGGCCTGGTGGGAGCGTCTGACCGTCCCCTCCCCCTCCCCCTCCCCGGCTGCTCTCCCACTGCAATGACAACATTTAAAAACAAGTCAGGAACTGTCTTTTGGGCCTTTCAAGACCCTGGTGCGGGGTGGGAGGGGGGAGAGGGCAATGCTTAACCCCCAGGCCGGCTCGTGGGTCGGACTTCCAGGCGTGGTTCGGCCGTTGAGGGAGCTCTCGGGGAGGCGGCCACCGACGCTGCCTCCCTGCAAATTGGGCCGCGAGCGCTCCGCCCGCACAGTTGGGCGGGAGCGGTGGCAGGCAGGGTGGGCGGTCCCACCTGAGGACGGCGAGCGACAGAAAGCGATACCCAGGGAAGCCCAAACATCCCGGACATTGCCCAGCTCCTTCCTTATCCCGTTTCACCTCAGGGGCGCACCAAGGAGGTGGGCACTGGTGACAGGGTCCCTATTTCACAGGTGGAGAAAGGCGGGCGGCAAAGCAGAAGGGACGTGCCCCGAGTTACGGAGCCAGCGTCAACTGCAGTTTCCAACTCCGACTCGGATTCCGGGGACCCCCTGGCGCCCTCTCTCCGCGGGGGCCGGGGTGGGGGCGCGGCGAGGAGAGGCCGGCGCGCGGAGGGGCCGCCCAGGCCCGGGGCGGCTGGAAAGGCCGGTCTGGTCGCCCGGGACGAGAGGGCGGCGGGCCGGGGGCCTCCCGCGGGGGCCTGAGGCCCGGGCGGCGGCCAGACGCGGCTGGGGACGGTCCCGCCTCCCGGCCGCGCGGCGGTGGGGCTGGCGCAGGCCGCATACCTCGCGGCGCAGAGGAAATGGCCGGAATTCCTCCTGCAGCGCCTCGCTCGGGCCTCGGGGCGGGCGGGCCTCTCCCAGCTCCGCCCGGAGGGGGCGGGGAGGACACGCGGGGCGCGGGGCACTGCGGGGGGCGCGCACCCCTCCCCCCCGACCCAGCCTCGGACCCGGCCCTGTCCAGGGGTCCTCTCTCCCGTGGGGGCTCCCGCCATTCAAGGACAGCTTCAGGGTTGCCAGAGCCCGGAAAGACCTCGTGGGGAGCACGTGAAGGGACGCAGGCTCCAACACAATCCACCCCCCTTCCCGCCCCTGTCCCGGCCCAACCTCCCGGGTAACCTCAGTCAGAGGGTGGCTCGTGGGGCTCTGGGAACTAGGGCCAGTTGATGCAGAATCCAGTCAAGAATGGGATTTCAAAGACCCTTTGCCCTGTGTCCCATACCTCCAAACTATCACCACCGAGCTTACCATTGGGCTTCCAGCTCAAATGTCTTCTGTTCTCTGTGACTTTTCTTGATCCCACTAACTTGTGCTCCCCCCTCCAAAATCTGTTCCCATGCTCTAACTCATGGTACGTTTCACACTGGACCATGAATAATTGTTTATAAATTGTCTCCCAGTTAGACAATAGCTCCACAGTGGAAGGGACTTACTCCCGTGTGTCTAAATGGTGCTTGACTTACAGTAAAGATACTACTTAAATATTTGTTGCGTGAATGAATGAGTGAATGAATGAATGAATAAGGGAAAGAGGGAGGAAGTGAGTGGGTTCAGTACCAGCAGAAGCAGAGACCAGAGCAAAAGCCACTAGAGAGCTCTAATCGGTGCTTCCTGTGTGGACAGAGAAACTCCTACAAAGGCAGAGCCTAAGGTTGCCTGGGTACAGAGGGTCTGGCATCATTACTTCTTCCAGGTCACTTTGACCTTCAAACCTTGGACCTAACCTTAATGTCGGTCCTCACTCTGTTTCTTACTCTTGCCTCTAGGCTCTGAACTTGGCTTGGTTGATATATGCCTGTTTCCCTGTCCCACTCTGTTCCCACCTCCACTCCTTAGCAGGCCTCATTTCACAGTCCTGGTCTCAGGAGGGTCTGTTTCCACATGAAGTGGTGCTGTCCACCCATTCTAAAGGGGACTCGGGCACAGAAAGTGGTGCCCTGGCCCAAGGCTAGGGGCACAGATGATGGTGGCCCTGTCTGCTTGTCCCCAGGGTGGGACAGCTTCAAGCTCCAAAGCAGGGCAGGGATGAGTTTCCCAAACTGACACCCACATCAACTCTGTGTCCCAGTTACCAGCTTAAATCTCCACCCCCTCCAGAGGCTCAGAGCTTTGGAGGAGGCGGGGGACTCTCCTCGGAATGTTCCCCAAAGAGGCCTCAGGAGGGAACTAGGAGGCCGAGCCAGGCCTGCCCCTCCTCAGATAGGCCCAGTGGGTGGCGGGGAACTGGGGAGGGGCAGGGAACGAAGCATCATCCCCAGGGCTGCCCCTGGACACTCACCCACGAGGAGCAGGCCCAAACGAGGCCTTGGCAGACCCTCACACAGAAAGACACAGGCAGACCAGAAAGACAGCTCATAGTGACAGCGTTGGTTCTGGGAATTTTGGAAGTCAAAACCCCTACATTTTTCACAAGAAAAAGGAACGATTTTGGCATCTTTGCTCCAGAAACAGGAACTGACCAAGACACTGTCTTCTGATTATCACTTCCTCCACTCCTTGGATCTCTGTCTTAGAGCACTGAAGCACAGCCGTGCACACCCTGCGCCCCTCCTCGCCCCCAGCAAAATCCCTCCTGTGGTACCTCCTTTGCATTTGTGGATTGCCTACTCTGTATCGAACAGGCCGGGTACTGGGTGAATGGGAAACAGATTTTTTCCCATGCAGAATCTTATAGAAAGAACTGGAATTCAAATAATAAAGCATTAATATAATTCAGCCAATTGCCAAGAGAGGAGGGAGAGGCTGCACCCGGTTGGGGGACAGCCCACAAAGCGTTTAGGGAGAAGGAGGCATTGGAACTGGGCCTTTAGACAGGTGGCGATGGAAGAGGGCCAGCATTCCAGGGAAAAGGAACAAAGGTGCAGGGGAGGGAAAGTGCCCTGTACATTCGGGGAGCTGAGAGCCTGGGGGCAGATGGGCACAGAGGAGAAATGGGAGATGGGGCTGGGGCGGGGGGGGGGGGGCAGGGCCCATCTCACTGAGGCACCTGCAGTTCCTCAGAGGGCCCTGGGGAGGCTTGACAGGCAAAGACATGACAGTCCGGCAGCCAAGGTGCTGCTGGAAGCCAAGTTTAAAGAGGGAGGCAATGGGGTGGTCTGGGGAGACAAGGGGAAGCAGCCAGACCCATCCCTGATGCCAGCTCAACCGGGCCATATTGAGTGGTTTAAGCCCCCGGCCTTCACAGGGCACAGCTGGTGTGAAATCCACACCCCCACCCCTGACCCCTTCCCCGACCAGGTCTCTGTCAGGCAAATGTTTCTGCTGCAATAGACTCTGAGCTTTGGCTCCCTCTGGGAGAGAAGTACTGAAAGTGGTGTCTGTGTTGTGTGTGAAATGACCAGAGGGCCTTCCTCCTCTCTTCCGAGCAGGCCAGAGATGGTCTCTGTGCTGACGTGGGAAGGGTGAGGGGGTAGAGATCCAAACTTCGGACTCTGAGAAGGTTGACACCTTGGGACAGCCCATCGG